>NC_083570.1:10476050-11076050 GCF_027579695.1 Neoarius graeffei
GTGTGTGTGGCATGGGCAGCTTACACATCTGGAAAGACCCCATCAATGCTGAAAGGTATATCCAGGTTCTAGAGCAACATATGCTCCCATCCAGACGACGTCTCTTTCAGGGAAGACCTTGCATTTTCCAACATGACAATGCCAAACCACATACTGCATCAATTACAGCATCATGGCTGCGTAGAAGAAGGGTCTGGGTACTGAACTGGCCAGCCTGCAGTCCAGATCTTTCACCCATAGAAAACATTTGGCGCATCATAAAACGGAAGATATGACAAAAAAGACCTAAGACAGTTGAGCAACTAGAATCCTACATTAGACAAGAATGGGTTAACATTCCTATCCCTAAACTTGAGCAACTTGTCTCCCCAGTCCCCAGATGTTTACAGACTGTTGTAAAGAGAAAAGGGGATGTCTCACAGTGGTAAACATGGCCTTGTCCCAACTTTTTTGAGATGTGTTGTTGTCATGAAATTTAAAATCACCTAATTTTTCTCTTTAAATGATACATTTTCTCAGTTTAAACATTTGATATGTCATCTATGTTCTATTCTGAATAAAATATGGAATTTTGAAACTTCCACATCATTGCATTCCGTTTTTATTTACAATTTGTACTTTGTCCCAACTTTTTTGGAATCAGGGTTGTAAGTTTTTTTGCATTCCCCAAGGACCTGAAGCTGAGGAAAGTGTGGGCTCACCTGTGCATGCGCAGTAGGCTTCGCGCATGCGCAGTAGGCTTGGTAGGACAAATCCAAGAGGTAGGATAACTTTACAGAACACCTGTTGAAAAAACTTTGCACCTACTGTTTCCCACAAACTGTGTTCGGACCATTTCACTGAGGATTCTTTCAACATTAATACTCAGGTACTGAGCGATATTAATTCATGAAACATGAAACAGGAAGTATAAGGATGAGAAAAAAAAACAGTTTAAATCAGGAAACTGCGCACATTTGTGCCAGGCTGCATGAAATGTTACATTTGTTTTTTCCTCCCCCCAATTCGGTGTTATTGTGTGAAAAGCATTTTCAGTATATTTATCATTACTTTATTCTCAACTTCTCCTTGAATGTGAAATGTTTGTATGAAGGAAACCGCTTTAGTGAAGAAGAGATTTTCACCACGTGAAGGATTTTTAAATATAAAGTTAAATGTTTTGGTGTTTTTCACTTTGAAATAAGCCGGCAGATTGCTAACTTTTACCTCACTGTAAGTAATGTGTATTTTAATCATAATGATCACAAAATAAACACAATACATGATGGAAATAAAGACTGGATGGAAAATGTGTGGTGTGTGAAAGGTGTTCATGTCTCACGGGGTCTGATGATTTAAAATGGTGACTTTTAAAACTTTCTTTGTCTCCACCTAGTGGCTGTTGAAAAGATTGCTCCAGGGGTTGTAAGATAAGTTCATGGCTCTGCTTCCTAACAGAGTTGTGCTTCAACCTTTACATTCTATTTGTATAATTCTTAATAGAATTTTAAAAGATTTTCTTTAGATTCTAGATTTATTTTACTTTACTGAAGTGTATTACAGTAAAAGGGAAAAGCTGCAGCTTATTTTTTCCTTTATTTGCCTTCCTTCTTTCTTTTGTTTTTCTTGTTCTTTCTTTGTTTACAGAATGCAGATTTTATGTAAATTAGGTAAAATTTGAAGTTTCTGGAATGCCCGGGGAAAAATAAAAGCTTTTAAGGGGAAAGTAGAAGCCTGTTTATATGTTTAAAACAAATATCAGATAAAATATATGAAATTGATATTCAAATACTTTCTATAACATTATTCAGTGCTTATACGTTAGTTTACAATTTTGTGGATGGGCTGTACGCAACACAGATTAAAAAAATGAAAGTACAACTATAAACTACAATTACACATACATATAGAAACTTACAGACGTGTAAACAGACATTACAAAAATATATGCAGCTGTTCTACATTAAACTGAAGCACAGAACGGGATTTGTCGCCCCCTGTGGAGGTTTATGGAACTACAGCACGCTTGTATTTCCGTCTCCATGGAAACCAGCGTGGCGTTGCTACTGTCTGAGAGTAAACAGTCCACAGTGCAGGCGTTTGATAATTTATCGTTTATTAGAGCAAAAATAATATTTAATAAGTTTTAGTATAAGTGAGTGTGTGAGGTGTAATAATCTGCAGCATGTCCCGAGCTCAGGCTGAGAGTGTGATTAAGAATATAATCCGGGAAATAACAGAGCGGTGCTGCAGGCGGGGCCCAGCTGTGTCTGAGACCCTCACTGCCTTCATGGTGAGTCGCACATCCCTCCACCTTCATCCCTCCATCTTCATCCCTCCATCTTCTTCCCTCCACTTTCATCTCTCCATCTTCTTCCCTTCACTTTCATTCCTCCACCTTCATCCCTCCATCTTCTTCCCTCCACTTTCATCCCTCCATCTTCATCCCTCCACTTTTATCCCTCCACCTTCATCCCTCCACTTTTATCCCTCCACCTTCATCCCTCCATCTTCATCCCTCCACCTTCATCCCTCCACTTTCATCTCTCCACCTTCATCCCTCCATCTTCATCCCTCCACTTTCATCCCTCCATGTTCATCCCTCCACTTTCATCCCTCCATCTTCAACCCTCCACTTTCATCCCTCCATCTTCATCCCTCCACTTTTATCCCTCCACTTTCATCCCTCCACCTTCATCCCTCCACTTTCATCCCTCCACCTTCATCCCTCCACTTTCATCTCTCCACCTTCATCCCTCCATCTTCATCCCTCCACCTTCATCCCTCCACTTTCATCCCTCCACCTTCATCCCTCCACTTTTATCCCTCCACTTTCATCTATCCATCTTCATCCCTCCACTTTCATCCCTCCATCTTCATACATCCACTTTCATCCCTCCATCTTCATCCCTCCACTTTCATCCCTCCATCTTCATCCCTCCACTTTTATCCCTCCATCTTCATCCCTCCACTTTTATCCCTCCATCTTCATCCCTCCACTTTCATCTCTCCATCTTCATCCCTCCACTTTTATCCCTCCATGTTCATCCCTCCATCTTCTTCCCTTCACTTTCATCCCTCCATCCTCCCTCCAATTTCATCCCTCCATCTTCATCCCTTCATTTTCATCCCTCCATCTTCATCCCTCCACCTTCATCCCTCCATCTTCATCCCTCCACTTTCATCCCTCCACTTTCATCCCTCCACTTTTATCCCTCCATCTTCATCCCTCCACTTTTATCCCTCCGTCTTCATCCCTCCACTTTCATCTCTCCACTTTCCTCCCTCCACTTTCATCCCTCCATCTTCATCCCTCCACTTTTATCCCTCCATGTTCATCCCTCCACTTTCATCCCTCCATGTTCATCCCTCCACTTTCATCCCTCCACTTTCATCCCTCCATCTTCATCCCTCCACTTTTATCCCTCCATGTTCATCCCTCCACTTTCATCCCTCCATGTTCATCCCTCCATGTTCATCCCTCCACTTTCATCCCTCCATCTTCATCCCTCCACTTTTATCCCTCCATGTTCATCCCTCCACTTTCATCCCTCCATCTTCTTCCCTTCACTTTCATCCCTCCATCCTCCCTCCAATTTCATCCCTCCATCTTCATCCCTTCATTTTCATCCCTCCATCTTCATCCCTCCACTCTTCATCCAGGGTTTCCCATACATAGACCATTGTGTGGTGCAGCGCCACACAATGGATTCCTAGCGCCACATAATCAGACTCGCGATATTAAAAAAAAAATTCCGTTGCGTATCGTTCCGTTCATTCATAGTGCTCTTTCTTCTCGTTCGCACGCGCGCGTGCACACGCACACACACACACACAGAGAGACGGAGAGGCGTGTACACAGGCCTGCCGTTGCGCATATACCCGGTGTCACGGTCTGATCGTGCGCTGGTATAAATTTACCATGCGCATGCGCAGACAGATTTTTTTTTTCCCGGTCAACTTCCGGGAAGTCTAGACTGGTGGTAAATTCAGACTGTGACACCGGCCTTATTGCATTATCCCGTTTATCCCGCTTCAGCATTCATGCAAGTTATTAATAATGGCTTGACATTCACCATAAATAAGGATTTCCCACTAGCCTAAATAAAATGATGTTATACTCGCGGGGATGCCTAGTTGATGCTATCGGAAGCATAAAATCTGAATATTTTAAGAAACAATGTGGTAGTTGAGAGAAGCTACTGTAGGATGCCCATAGGCTAATAATAACTTCGTATTTATTTGACTCTTATAATTTTATTGACTCTCAATGTTTGCTGCTTTAACTCAGATGAGTATTGAAAAGTTTTTTCTGAATTGCGAGCGGGATTTCTCAGTTATGAATAGGGTAAGCACATAGAAATTCAGTATTCCTTTGTATATTTTTTGATGTAATGGAAATTGTTAGTGCTTTGATGATGAAGAAAATGTCAAATCAAATCAAGTTTATTTGTATAGCGCTTTTAACAATAAACATTGTCGCAAAGCAGCTTTACAGAATTTGAATGACTTAAAACATGAGCTAATTTTATCCCTAATCTATCCCCAATGAGCAAGCCTGTGGCGACGGTGGCAAGGAAAAACTCCCTCAGACGACATGAGGAAGAAACCTCGAGAGGAACCAGACTCAAAAGGGAACCCATACTCATTTGGGCAACAACAGACAGCCTGACTATAATATTAACAGTTTTAACAGGTATAACCCTCAACTGTCCTCATGGGGCCGTCCTTCACAGGAGCGGTGCGATAAAACTCCGACCAGACACAGGGCACCAGGATGGATCACGCAGGTCCGAGGGGCAGAAGAGGCCAGCATCTCAATCCCAGGATCAACATGTAACTCAGAGGGACAGATTGGGGGGGGGAGAGAAAGAAAACACAGGTTGTTAGGTATGCCCTAAAAATGACAAGTATTAAATCTGTGTGGTAGGCTTGCAGAGACGAGAGTCTTTACATCAGGCATAGCACACAACAATGGCATGTTAATATGGTAAAAAAATATATCATGACCTGCTCTGGCTGGATGCTTGATTGGGTGATGGGAGCACACTCCTCAGCAATGATGAGATGCAGATGGGACCCTTAGGGCTGGCCAAGACAATTCAGTTACATTTCACCGGGTCTGGGACATGCGACAGAATGTCTGACGGCCGATTCCCTGCAGGCTATGATAGCCAGTCGAGGTCTCCACCCTCTCCACCAAAAGATTTCCTGTTGACTCCATGTAACTCAGAGGGACAGATTTGGGGTGGGGGGGGAGGGAAAGAAAACACAGGTTGTTAGGTATGCCCAATGTCACCTGAATAAGTAGGAGCAGTATACATATTGCACCGAGTACAAGCAGGGACTCCGGCAACTAACTATGACAGCATAACTAAAAGGAGAGAGCCAGAAGGTAACACAGGCATGAGGGAGCCCCGGGACATAAAGCAGCAGCCACTACACCGTCAACAAACTCAAGTGAGCAAGCAAGTGGGGACTGACAGCATCCATACATCCCAGTATACCAAAACACTCTATGTCTGAGGACCCTCCAGATCTACTCCTTTACCTCATAAACACCATTAACAAAAGGCTTGACTAAACAGATATGTTTTCAGCCTAGACTTAAATGCTGAGACTGTGTCTAATTCCCGAACATTACTTGGAAGGCTGTTCCATAACTGTGGGGCTTTGTAAGAAAAGGCTCTGCCCCCTGATGTAGCCTTCACTTTACGAGGTACCAGCAGATAGCCTGCACCTTTTGATCTAAGTAGGCGTGGCGGGTCATAGAGGAGCAGAAGTTCACTCAGGTACTGTGGTGCGAGACCATTTAGTGCTTTAAAGGTCAATAGTAGTATTTTATAATCAATACGAAATTTGATTGGGAGCCAATGCAGTGTGGATAAGACAGGTGTGATGTGGTCATATTTTCTAGTTCTAGTAAGGACTCTTGCTGCTGCATTTTGAACTAACTGGAGCTTGTTTATGCACTTATTGGAACATCCAGACAGTAAGGCATTACAATAATCCAACCTGGAGGTAACGAAAGCATGGACTAGTTTTTCTGCATCATGCAATGACATTAAATTTCTTATCTTTGCAATATTTCTGAGATGAAAGAAAGCTATCCGGGTGATGTTATCAGTGTGAGTTTTGAATGAAAGACTGGGGTCAATAATCACTCCGAGGTCTTTTACTGCTGCACGTGAAGAAACAGAAAGGCCATCCAGAGTCACTGTGTAATCAGAAAACTTACTTCTAGCTGTATGTGGTCCTAGCACAAGTACTTCAGTCTCATCAGAGTTAAGCAGAAGGAAATTAATAAGCATCCAGTGTCTAATGTCCTTAACACATTCCTCAATTCTATTTAGCTGGTGTCTCTCATCAGGTTTTGCAGAGACATACAACTGTGTGTCATCAGCATAACAGTGGAAACTAATACAATGTTTACGAATAATATCGCCCAGAGGTAACATATATAGAGAAAAAAGCAGTGGACCCAAGACAGAACCTTGTGGAACACCAAACTTTACCTCGGTACGTCTAGAAATATTACCATTTATATCAACATACTGATAACGATCAGTTAGCTAAGACCTGAGCCAGGAGAGGGCCATTCCCTTAACTCCCACAACATTTTCTAGTCTATCCAGAAGAATGGAATGATCAATGGTATCAAATGCTGCACTAAGGTCAAGCAACACAAGTAGCGAGACACAGCCCTGATCAGACGCCAACAGTAGGTCGTTTACTACTTTAAGCAGTGCTGTCTCTGTGCTATGATGAGGTCTAAATCCTGACTGATACATTTCATGGATGTTATTCCTATGTAAATATGAGCATAACTGCTGTGCCACAGCTTTTTCAAGGATCTTGGAGATAAAGGGGAGGTTTGATATTGGCCGATAATTGGACAGCTGACAGGGATCAAGGTCAGGTTTTTTAATCAGGGGTTTGATAACTGCTAGTTTAAAGGATTTGGGTACATAGCCAATCATAAGAGAAGAGTTTATTATTTTTAGAAGCGGTTCAATTACTCCAGGCATTATCTGTTTGAATAGACGTGTAGGTAAGGGATCTAGTACGCAAGTTGAGGCTTTTGATGTAGAGATTCATCTCATCTCATTATCTCTAGCCGCTTTATCCTTCTACAGGGTCGCAGGCAAGCTGGAGCCTATCCCAGCTGACTACGGGCGAAAGGCGGGGTACACCCTGGACAAGTCGCCAGGTCATCACAGGGCTGACACATAGACACAGACAACCATTCACACTCACATTCACACCTACGGTCAATTTAGAGTCACCAGTTAACCTAACCTGCATGTCTTTGGACTGTGGGGGAAACCGGAGCACCCGGAGGAAACCCACGCAGACACGGGGAGAACATGCAAACTCCACACAGAAAGGCCCTCGCCGGCACCGGGGCTCGAACCTAGGACCTTCTTGCTGTGAGGCGACAGCGCTAACCACTACACCACCGTGCCACCCCTGATGTAGAGATTAATGAAAGTAATTCAGTTTCTTTAAGGGGAGTAAAACATTCTAACTGATGATCTGATACAGTTATATAGTTAACTACAAGGTCACTATCATTGTCTGACCTTAAATTAGTAGTTCGAATTTTTTGTCGGATATTCTCAATTTTGTCATTAAAAAAATTCATGAAGTCGTTGCTACTACATACTGCAGGTGTGCATGTGTCAATAGTGGACTTATTCCTGGTTAATTTTGCTACAGTATTAAATAGGAATCTAGGATTATTTTTGTTATCTTCTATTAGGGAGGAGAAATATGTTGATCTCGCAGCACTAAGAGCTTTTCTATACTTCAGGAAGCTCTCCTTCCATGCTAATTTGAACACTACCAATTTTGTTTGACGCCATTTACGTTCCAATTTTCAAGTGGTCTGTTTTAATGTGCGAGTGTCATCATTATACCAGGGTGCTAATTTTTTGTCTCTGACCATTTTCCTTTTAAGAGGGGCTACATTATCTAAAGTATGGCGGAATGTTGACTCTAAGCATTCAGTTGCCTGATCAAGTTCTGCAGGGGCTGACAGTGACCCAATCAAAGTTGACAACTCTGGGAGAACATTTATAAAGCTCTGTGCAGTAGTTGACGTGAAAGTACGTTTAATACAGTAGCGTGGTGAGGTGCATATATTATTACTCAGACATAGCTTGAATGAGATGAGATAATGATCTGAGATAACTTCAGACTGTGGAAGTATGACTATATTGTCTACGTTTAATCTGAATGTTACTATTAGATCAAGAGTGTGACCACCATTATGGGTCGGTCCTATGACATTCTGCTTAATCCCTACTGAATCTAAGATGGACACAAACACTGTTTTTAAAGGGTCTTCTGGGTTATCGAAGTGAATATTAAAATCTCCGACAACTAAAGCTTTGTCTAAGGAAATAACCAGATCTGAGATAAAATCTGCAAATTCAGAAAGAAACTCAGAATATGTCCCCGGGGGCCTGTAAATAATAAGCAATGAAATTAACTGGGTAGACTTATTTTTCGAGGCTACATACATTATATGAGTATGAAGAACTTCAAATGTATTAAATTTATAACCAGGTTTGTGTGTTACACCTAGATAATTGTTATAAATAACCGCAACGCCTCCTCCTCTGCCAGTTAGACGAGGCTGGTGTATATAACTGTATCCAGGAGGACTCGCTTCATTTAATGTTATATATTAATTTGGCTTAATCCATGTTTCAGTTAAACAAAGTACATTAAACTCCTGATCAGTAATGAGTTCATTAACCATTAGCGCTTTAGAAGTAAGAGATCTAATATTTAATAGCCCCACCTTTAGATCAAAGGTGCTGGCAGCAGCTGTACAGTCAGTATGATCTAATTTTATATTGATTAGGTTACTGGAACAAACTCTCTGAAAATTTCTACCTTTTTGTTGAGCTTGGGGAATAGACACAGTCTCGATGTAGTGGACCCTGAGTGACGACTCTGTGCAGCTAGCAGACAGTCGGTTTAGCCTGTTCGTCTGCTCCCTGGCCTTGGCTCTGGATTGTCAGAAATTAACTAGGCCTGTCCTGAGACTATGACCTATGCTGCAGGAAATGAGAGCAGCACCTTCCCGAGTGGGATGGATACCGTCCCGCCCTAACAGGCCACCAGTGCCCTCAAAATTAGCCCAATTATCTATAAAGCCCACACTGTTTACAGAGCACCACCTGGACAGCCAGCAGTTCAGCGACCATAACCTGCTGTAAGCTACATCGCCACGCCGCATTGGGATGGGGCCAGAGCATACTACAGCATCGGACATCGCCTTCGCTAATTTAAACACCTCTACAAAGTTACTCTTAGTAACCTCAGACTGACAAAGGCGTATATCATTAGCTCCTGCATGGATAACTATCTTTGAGAACCTGTGCTTGCCTAGGACCCTAAGATTACCTGCTATGTCCGGCACCCTGGCTCCCGGTATACACCTAACTAAAGCTGCTGGTGCCCCTAAAGGCTGAGCTAATTTCACATGCCGTATGATAGAGTCCCCTATAACCAGAGCTCTTTCAGGTTTCTCAGCGGGTGCACCACTAAGGAGAGCAAACCTGTTCGGCACGTGACGCAGAGAGGAGTGGCGCTCCTGTGGGCGAGCCTCAGTGGTAGCTTTGGCTCTATGCTTATGCCGCCGAGCCGTCACCCATTTGCCCCGCTGTAAGGGCTCTAATGCCGGAGTTGGGGGATTATTAACTCCACCTAGGGCATCCAGACTTTCCCCTACAGAAACTACACTGTTCTCATGCTCACTAACCTTCTCTAAAGCCTGGACATGCTCTTCTAGCACTGCAATCTTCTCCGTCAGAGAGCTAACTAATCTGCACTTATCACAAATAAAGCTAATAAAGCTATCGCTAGCGACGGAGGAAGAATGACTAAACATCCTGCACTCAGCACACTGAACAGGCTGAAGGTGTGCCATGATGAAAAGATTCACGTACCTTAAACGAAGATCTGTTTATATTAAAGCAGATCCGATGTGGATGGCCTCCGCTTGTGGTCTTTACACAGGAGAAGAGAAAAAGAAAGCTTCCGGTCTCGGCGTTCTTCCGAAAAAAGAAAGAGAGAAAGAAAAAAAACGGAAAAAGGAAAGCGACAGTATAATAAAAATGAAGAGGATACTGGAAATTTATTTGTAGAAAAAAGTTAAAAAAGGATTAGTAATTAACGCCAGCACTCGCGGGAAAAAAGGACTCAGCGCAAACAACTCAGGAACCAGGAAGTGCGTAAACCAGGAAGTTACCCAATTCCTGTCTCTCGTTTTGGCTTCATTGACAGTTTGTTTCACTCCTTCTTCTGCACATGCATCCGTAAGTGCCTGCATTCTGACAGGATACTTCACCACCATGGATGTTGTGGAGGAAGAGAAACACACTGCGCTTAATGCTCAGGGACACCTTCTGGGAGAACATCAGCAGATGCTAGTGGACCTCAACACACGGATGGTGCAACTGGCTTCTGTGATGTCGCAGGCCCTCCTAGCTCATCACGAAGCTCCTCCGAGCCTGGCACTGCAACTTTTATATCTGGAAAGATTCACTGGAGACACTAGTGCATGTAAGGGTTTCTTGCTACAGTGCTCCATGTATTTCGCTACTATGACTCACCTGTCTGAAGAACATAAAATTGCAAAGTTCCTCTCTTTTTCAATTGGTAAAGCACTCCGATGGCCAGTGCCATTTGGAAGCAAGGACAGGAGCAAATAAAATCATATGAGCAGTTTCTTGTTCAATTCAAGAAGGTGTTAGACCATGAACCTGAAGGCACGGAGGTAGGAGAAAGCCTCCTCACCATTTCTAATGGTTCCTGGAGTGTGGCTGAATAGGCCCTGGACTTCAGGACACTGGCAGCCTCCAGTGGGTGGAATGATCCAGCTCTAAAAGTAGTTTATAGCTGGATCTAAAGGCAGAGATCCTCAGTGAGCCCACCTGCAAGGATGAACAGTGCACGCTGGACTCACTCATCAACCTAGCTATTCGCCTAGACCATCTATTGACACATCGCCCCTCCATTCAGGAAAGTGATCCACCAGTTCTGTTGCCCAAAAGCAGTTCACCAATGGAGGCATCATGTTCCCTACTGATGTGTTCCGAACATCTCAGGAGGAGATGGGAGGGCTTGTGCTTTTACTGCGGGAGTGCCAAACACCAGCTGTCCCATCCGTCTGTCCCATGCAGCTCCAACAGCAGGCCCAGCACACACTGTGAGTCCCACACGAACTTTCAATTCCGAATCATTTAACGTTCCTGTGCTGTTAAAGTTGGCAAACTTCACACATATATAATCTGCTTTTATCAATTCAGGTGCAGAGGGGAACTTTGTCAGTGATTCAGTTACCCAGCAGTTCAACCTGTCAACAACCCTCCTCCAAACTGCCCTCAGCATTTGAGCTGTTGGCGGAGGACCTATAGGAGAGGGTCTTGTCACAAGGTGCACCACCCCCCTTCACATCCAAGTGGGGGCTCATCTCTCGCTATGTCATCTCTACAGAGAACCACGATATCTTCTTTGGTTGCCCATGGCTACAACTTCATGACCCCTTGATCTCCTGGCATAATAAGGAGATACTCCAGTGGTCACCCACCTGCTTCCAGAGTTGCATTGATCGACCCTGAGTCAACATTTCATCTACCTCAGTGGAAATTCCTCAACCCAATTCCCTTGACAACGCTCCAGAATGCTATCTGGACCTCAATTAAGTATTTAGCAAGGGAGAAACCTGTAAGTTACCACCTCATCATCCATATGACTGCGCGATCAACTTTCTGCCAGGTATGTCACCACCACGAGGCTGCATCTACCCACTCTCCCAGAAGAAGCACGCAGCAATGGAGGAATATATACAGGAGGCCCTCAAGCAGGGCTATATCCACCCTTCCAGATCCCCAGCTTTGGCGGGATTCTTCTTTGTGGAGAAACGGGGTGGTGGTTTTCGTCCTTGCATTGACTATAGAAGACTTAACCCTTTGGTGACTGACCCCTTGAAAATGGTTCCTCCAGGAACGATGACGTTTCAGTTGTCAAGACAACGGAAAAACTAAAATACAAAAACAGAAAGATACGTCACAATGCTCTTGTGCACAAAATAAAATGCTCTTGTATTTTAGTTTTTCCGTTGTCTTGACAACTGAAACGTCATCGTTCCTGGAGGAACCATTTTCAAGGGGTCAGTCACCAAAGGGTTAATCAGGTTTCAGTAAAGTATCCATATCCTCTTCCACTTGTTCCAGCAGCCTTGGAACAATGCAGGTCAGCAAAGATCTTTTCCAAGCTCGACTTATGCAGTGCCTACAATCTCATCCAATCAAAAGGGACAATGAGTGGGAGACTGCTTTCAGCACGACTGCTGGCCATTTTGAATACCAGGTAATGCCATATGGCCTTTCTTCAGTGCCTAGCGTGTTCCAGTGCCTAATTAATGATGTTCTATGGGACATGCAAGGCAAATATGCCATTGCATATAGATGATATCCTCATCTACTCTCCAGATGAAGCAACCCATGTGGATCACGTTACAGCGGTTCTCAATCGCCTGCTCAATAACCATCTATACATGAAAGTGAAGAAGTGTGAATTCCATCAGAAGTGTATCTCTTTCTTAGGCTATGTTATCAGTGCTGAAGGGGTTAGCATGCACTCATCCAAGGTCATAGCAGTCACATCCTGGCCCACTCCCAAATCCATCAAGGACCTCCAACATTTCCTGGGCTTTGCTAACTTCTATCGCCACTTCATTAGAGGCTTCAGCACAGTCAGCACTCCCTTAACTGCCCTGCTCAAAAAGGGACCCAAGCTGCTCCAGTGGAACCCCGCAGCAGAGGAAGCCTTCAATAGTTTGATACAAGCTTTCATCTCAGCTCCAGTATTACAGCACTCCGATCTGTTGGAACCTTTCATCCTTGAGGTAGATGCATCAGATACTGGGGTAGGGGCCATTTTGTCACAATGTTTTGGGGAGAAATTGAAAACTCATCCTGTTGCGCTTTTTTTTCCAGGAAACTCTCGTCTGCTGAGAGAAATTATGACGCGGGAAACAGAGAGTTGCTCGCCATAAAATTAGCCCTTGAAGAATGGCGACACTGGTTAGAGGGAGCTACTCATCCGTTTATCATCCTCACAAACCATAAGAACTTGGAATACCTCAGGAAAGCTAAGAGGTTAAACCCGCGCCAGGCCAGGTGGGCTTTTTCTTCACATGCTTTGATTTCACTATATCTTTCCCTCCAGGCTCGAAGAATGCCAAAGCCGATGTGTTATCCCAAGTTTTTGCCCCGCCTCATGAGCATACTGTCACACACACCATCCTTCCACAGCAATGCTTTGTACAGTCTATCACCTGGGACCTCGACAGGGAAATAAGGGACTCACATCCTCAGACTCAACCCCACAACTTTCTTCCGGGACTACTGTATGTACAATAACAAAGCATCTCAGAGGCAAACTTATCACCTGGGCTCATGCATCTCCTGCCACTGGACATGCCGGCAGCCAACACACCGACCAGTTGCTAAGAAACAAGTATTGGTGGGAGAGCATGATCACTGATATCAACCACTTCATTGCTTCTTGCTCCGTGTATGCCCAAGCCAAAGTCTCAAGAACTCCACCAGCAGGCAAGCTCCTACACTTCCTGTACCTCAGAGACCCTGTTCCCACTTAGCCATCGACTTCATCACTGCCCTCCCCCCCTCTCAGGGCAATACCACCATAATGATAACCATCAAACACTTCTCCAAAGCTTTCAAACTCATCCTGTTACCTGGCATCCCCACAGCATATCAAACTGCAGAACTACTATTTCAGCAGGTCTTCAGATACTATGGCCTTCCTGAGGACATTGTCAGCGATCGGGGCCCTCAGTTCATCTCACACTTCTGGACATGCTTCATGGAGAAACTGGGGCTATCTGTGAGTCTCACATCAGGGTATCATCCCCAGTCAAATGGCCAAGTAGAAAGAGCAAACCAAGTGATTGTCTGCTTCCTAAGGATTTTCTGCATGCGCAACCAGGGGGACTGAGCACAATTCCTCCCATGGGCTGAGTATGCACAGAATTCCCTCAAACACTTTGCAACTCAGTTGACACCATTCCAGTGCATACTGTTACCAGCCATCTTTGTTCCCCTGAGACGACACACCCAGCCAGGTACAATCTGTAGAGGATCAGTTTTCATGCACCCAGGCAATATGGGAAGAGGTCCACCAATGTCTAGAAACCTCCAATGCCCAGTATAAGGAGTATGTGGATAAACACCGGGCAAACAATCCAGTCTTTTCACCAGGCGACAGAGTATGGGTGGCAGCAAAGAACCTTAGAGAACCCAACACCTGTAAAAAGTTCCAGCCATGATACATCGGGCCATTCAACGTCATTTGTTGGATAATGAGGTCTCGTGTCGCTTGGAACTCCCCCCTCACAGCAGATTAGCACACACATTTCATGTTTCCAGTCTAAAACCTGCTGTCCCAGGGCCCTTTACTGAGAACGCACCAGTTCAGGAGCACCCAGCTCTCAACATTGAGGGAGAACCCATCTATCAGGTAAATAAGATCCTCAACTCAAGACGAAAAGGAGGACAAATTGAGTGCCTGGTAGATTGGGAAGGTTACGGCCCTGAAGAACAGAGCTGGGTCGCCGCCAAAGACATCCTAGATCCTCTTCTCAAGCAAGAATTCTGCACTCTACATCCTGACAAACCACCACCCAGAGGTAGAGGCCGTCCCAGGAAGAATGTACCTCCCAGAGGGAGCTCCTCGGGGGGGGGGGGGTCTGTCAGTAAATCGGCTGAGAACGCTCAGACTACAAACATGGACACCTCAAACTACAATTCCCAAGTTTCACAGCACCCTCTGTCTCCCAATTACTGAACTCAGCTGACACTCATTTCCCTAATCATCAATCTCCCCATTTAAATCTTTCACATACACCACTTTAGTGCGAAGTATTGGTCTGCTCACATCGGTTCATACCAAGCCTCGGGTCTCTGACTGCTTATTGTTTGCTGACTCTTTGCTTACTCTTTCTCATTTTTCGTCCTTTGTCTCATCTCTATCACATTGTTCATGATTGCCCAACCCTTGCTTGTTACCGATCACGATTACTGTCTCTCGTTTTGGCTTCGTTGACAGTTTGTTTCACTCCTTCTGCACATACATCCATAAGTGCCTGCATTTTGGCAACAACTGATGAGGACTGAACTATAACGGAAATTGAAATTGCATTAAAACAAATGAAAAATGGTAAATCACCAGGAATCGATGGCTTAACATCTGAATTTTTAAAATACTTTTGGGTGGATATTATTGAAATTATTATATCAAGCATATTTAGAATGCGGCGGCACGGTGGTGTAGTGGTTAGCGCTGTCGCCTCACAGCAAGAAGGTCCGGGTTCGAGCCCCATGGCCGGCGAGGGCCTTTCTGTGTGGAGTTTGCATGTTCTCCCCGTGTCCACGTGGGTTTCCTCCGGGTGCTCCGGTTTCCCACACAGTCCAAAGACATGCAGGTTAGGTTAACTGGTGACTCTAAATTGACCATAGGTGTGAATGGTTGTCTGTGTCTATGTGTTAGCCCTGTGATGACCTGGCGACTTGCCCAGGGTGTACCCCGCCTTTCGCCTGTAGTCAGCTGGGATAGGCTCCAGCTTGCCTGCGACCCTGTAGAACAGGATAAAGCGGTTAGAGATAATGAGATGAGATGAGATGAAGACAGGCTTAATAACCTTGCTACCAAAACCCAAAAAAGACTTGTTGCTAGACAATTGGAGACCTATAACCTTACTATGCAATGATTATAAATTACTTGCCTTAGGATCTGCTAATCTTCTAAAGCGTGTACTTGTAAAACTTGTAGACGAATATCCATCAGCCTTCATGAAGGGAAGATATATTCAAAACCATGTCCGACTGATTCTGGATATGATTGATTACCAATTGATTATTCAGTCAGATAGTCTCTTTTTATTTCTAGACTTTTTCAAAGCATTCGACACTGTGGAGCACGATTTTATGTTTACAACACTCAAAAAACTTGGATTTTGAGAAGGGTTCTGCAAGGTTATTAAAATGTTTTACAACGATATTTATAGTTATATCTCCCTTAACCCTGGAAGGACACCAAAATTTAAGATTTTACGCAGAATCAGACAAGGCTGCTCAATTTCACCAAAATTATTTATTTTATGTACACAAATGCTAGTGTACTTAACCTTGTGCAATAATAGAATCATTACTATTAAAAGGAAGACTTTATTTCAACAAGAATGGAATGATAAAGTTTTAGATATTACTGGTCTAATGGATGAAAATGGACATTTAATGCAATTTAATTTGTCTCATCTCATTATCTCTAGCCGCTTTATCCTGTTCTACAGGGTCACAGGCAAGCTGGAGCCTATCCCAGCTGACTACGGGCAAAAGGCAGGGTACACCCTGGACAAGTCACCACAGGGCTGACACATAGACAACCATTCACACTCACTTTAGAGTCACCAGTTAACCTAACCTGCATGTCTTTGGACAGTGAGGGAAACCAGAGCACCCGGAGGAAATCCACATGGAGAACATGCAAACTCCGCACAGAAAGGGCCTCACCGGCCACGGGGTTCGAACCCAGACCTTCTTGCTGTGAGGTGACAGCACTAACCACTACACCACCATGCCGCCTAGTTTGTTCGTAGAAAAGTTTAATTTAAAATGTGTCTATAGAGAATTAAATCAAATTTGGAGAGCTATTCCACCTCCCTTAAGATTCACGATCAAAAAACACCCTTGAATATTCAAAGGTGGCAGTCAATCTGTCTGAATTGAAAATCGGTGAAGTGGAAATTGGTGAAAGAAAATGTAATAACAAAGTAATTGGAAATGTTTTAAAATTTAAGCTATTCCCTGATTTAAAAGAAAATAAAGAAATTAACAAACATAAGAATAACTGACGATGGAGGAACGCTAACAAATACACACTGTAGTTATCTTAGATGGCCAATTTCACCCAAAGTGAAAGAAATTCAGTTTAAAATCCTGAACAATATTTATCCAGCTGCTGAAACTCTAAGGAAAAGGTTGAATTTGAAAGTAGATCCTTGTGGATTCTGTCTGACAGCCTGAAACTACTGAACATTTATTTTTCTCTTGCTCAGTCACAGTGCAATTTTGGAAAGATATTTATAGCTGGTAAAATCTTGGGATCAATAATCCTTCATTTAATAAGACTCAGGTTTTGATTTATATAATGGTCTGTCAAAGAAGGTATCAAAGATGGTAAGCATAATTATCATTTTGGGTAAATATCATATACATAAGAATAAATGGAAGAACAGTAAACCCTCTTTAGTTTCTTTTAAAAATTAAATTAAAAGCTATTTAACATCCTTAAAGGTGTGATCTGAAGTAAATCAGGCCATAAATGATTTATGTGAAACTATGTCTACTGTAAGTCTCTCACTCTTTAAGTTATAATCCTTGTTGATTAACATGCATACATTATTTTTGTTATGTTAACCCTATGGTTATTTTTTTTCCTGTTTTTGTTACTTCTGTCTGTTCTGTTACACAATACAAATGTTGTCTGTCTGACAGATATATACACATATTATGCATGTATACATGTATGACTGGAGGTGTGTGTGTGTGTTTTGGTTTGTAGAGTTTGGTATGCAAACTAATGTTCCAAAATGCAGTTTGTAAATTGAATTGTTAAAATAAAGTTTGAAAAAAAAAAGATTTTTGAGATGGAAATGAAGTTGGTAGGTGAATATGTTTGAGATCAGAGATCCTGAGTCGCCTCAATCAGTCATTAGATGTGTCTTTGAGAAGTAGGAGAACACTGGAGAACCAGGAGGAAACCCACACTGACACGGGTCATTTTACCTTTGGGTCATTTTAACATTGTTAACAGACTGAAATGAATCTCCTGAAAGGCAGAAGAAAGAAATCTGCGAGTAGTGTTAACACAAGACTTTATCTAATCCCAGTCAGTGCACGGTTCAAACTCCATCCACCAGAAATACCATTAAAATCAAAGGGAAAGGCAGAGATGAGGCGAGATCATCAACAGGAGATCTATCCAGAATAAACACGACTCATAACTGAGGAGATTTACTAACACACTGGAAGGGGTCACAGTTACTGAAAGGTTCATGTGCTTTTGATGCGAACAAGCAGGAAATGAGTGAAGAAGTGATTCAAAATGTGTGTAAAGGCGCCCTCTGGTGGTTTGGAGGAGAAATCTCATCTCATTATCTCTAGCAGCTTTATCCTGTTCTACAGGATCACAGGCAAGCTGGAGACTATCCCAGCTGACTACGGGCGAAAGGCGGGGTACACCCTGGACAAGTCACCAGGTCATCGCAGGGCTAACACATAGACACAACCATTGACACTCACACCTACGGTCAATTTAGAGTCACCAGTTAATTTAACCTGCATGTCTTTGGACTGTGGGGGAAACCAGAGTACCCAGAGGAAACCCACGCGGACACGGGGAGAACATGCAAACTCCGCACAGAAAGGCCCTCGCCGGCCACGGGGCTCGAACCCGGACCTTCTTGCTGTGAGGTGACAGCGTTAACCACTACACCACCGTGCCGCCCGGAGGAGAAATGTCCAGGTTAAATATTACAGTGTTCATCGACGTTTCTTTCATTTTTCTTTGTGAACACACAGGTCTAAAATAATGTCATTTCAATGAGCTGTTACTATAGAAACGAGAATGCATTAGAGCAAGCCCATTAATATAAACCTGCACTACTGTCAGAGCTGCTGTTATAGAAAAATAATCAACACCTTCTGACCAATCAGAATACAGAACAGTAATGGATTTGTTGCTTGATTTTATTGAAAATGAAAAGGATTTAAAAAAAAAAAAGTTTTTCCAACAATCATGTTGAGAATCTAAATCAGGAGTCAGACCACAGACAGATCCAGTTCACAGATTCACAGAGACAGATTTATCATCATTATTCACACAGACAATATATGACAACATTAAAAGAGATGTTTTTTGGAGAAAAAAGTCAGTTGTAGGTTTACAGTGATTTTCACAAACACATACAGTATTTAAGACACTGTAGTTATTTCTCCACAGATTAAATAATCTAAAAATATCCATCCAAAGGGGAGAAAAACCCCGTTGCATATCAAGACAACAGCTTGCTGACATCCTGACCTCAGTAATAAAAGCTTCTGTCTGAAAATGAGTTCAGCACAGAAACTCCATCACTGGGGGAAACTTTATTCTCCTGTGCTCTTATCTTTTATTCTGCAAAGCTTTGATTGTAATATTTGAATAAAAATCCCAAACTCTCAGATAAACCTGGATTTATAAGGTTCTATCTGCAGGCCAATCATCATCTTTTTTTTTTTTTGGATAGGACAGTGTAGAGAGACAGGAAATGAGCGGGAGAGAGAGACGGGGAGGGATCGGGAAATGACCTCGGGCCGGAATCGAACCCGGGTCCCCGGATTTATGGTATGGTGCCATTTTCCTTTTAAATTTGATGAGTTTCTTGTCTGACTGTAAAACATTAACATTTCCTTTTTAATTATTTTAAATTATTCATCTGTTTTAATTTAAAGAATAAAATGAGTGTTTTTTGTGCAGCTGGATTGTGTTCTAGTCAAACAGATGACTGAGCAACAACGTGGCAACGTGCAGGAATTTTACAGAAAACACTACACACTTTATTTTGGATCACACAATCTCACAGAACCATAAAACAAGTAGAACCCCAACCCAGCGTATAGAGGCTGAGTGAATGTGGTGTGGACTCTGTGGAGGAGCTTCATCGTGTCAGAGACGCTGTAGAAGGACAGAGTTCCTGCACTGTGATCCACATACACTCCTATTCTGGAGGCTGATGGACCTCTGAGAACAGTCGCAATGTTGTTGTGCCAGAAAGAGAGAGAAGAAGAAGAACACTGCAGACTCCAGGACTGATTGTTGTATCCAAACCCACACTCATCACCCTGTCCTTTCCTGCTGATGTCTTTATATGAGACTGATATGAACACATCACCAGCAGCACCGCTCCACTCCACCTCCCAGTAACAGCGTCCACACACACTATCCTTACACAACACCTGACACCAGTAATCAAATCTCTCTGGATGATCAGAGTAACGCAGCTCTCTCTTACTCCATCTCAGCGCTCGGTTCTTCTCAGACAGAATGAGCTGACGATGTACCGTGTTGGGATCCAGAGTCAGATTACAGAAATCTAAAATAAGAGAGAAAAGCAAATTGAACAATGTGAACATGTTGGGTTTAATTCACACAATATATTTATGTGAAGTGTGTGTGTGTGTGTGTGTTAAATGTACATTTCAGAAACTCTTCTCTGCTCTGTGGTTCTGGTTCTGAAATGATCTGAACTGCTGCAGCTGTGGAGAGAAAAATAGAAACATGAGTTTGTGTAAAAGATGGAAAGAGTTGAAAGTGATCCAGTCAGTTTATTCATTTTAAATCAGTGTTTTAGCTCAAAGTGTCGGGTGAATAAAGTGTCTGCAGAAAAGAAAGCAGGAGCATCGCTAAGAAATAACACATCACTGTGTTTCTCCAGCAGGAACAGCTCCTCTTACCATGTGGAAGGATTTTGTTGAATTTCTCCTCACAGAATTCCTCGAGTCTCTTTTTCAGATCGGAGAGAGAATTCCTCACTCCATCAAATGAGAAATGTTGATGGACAGTGATGCTGGATATCTGAAAATTTGGTCGTTCCAAGTGAGGAGACTGACGTCCAGAAGCTAAAACCTACAGAAAGCAAATGAAATGTAAAACCCACTTGTGATGTCAGACAGGGACATTTATTGTTCCCTGAATGAGAGGTGTTTTAGAGAGTGTGTGAGGAACAGCTGGCTCTGTAGATCAGACAGTGAGTGTTACCTGGAGGAAATGGATGTGATCGTGTGTGTGTGAAAGCTGCTCCAGCTCAGTGACTCTCCTCTGAAGATCAGCAATCTCCTGCTCCAGTTGCTCCAGGAGTCGTTCAGCTCGACTCAGTTCAGCCTTCTCCTGATCTCTGATCAGCTCCGTCACCTCCCAGCGCTTTTTCTCCATGGAGCTGATCAGCTCAGTAAAGATCCTCTCACTGTCCTCCACTGCTGTCTGTGCACTGAGCTGTTAGGACACACACACACACACACACACACAAGACTTAAAGCTCATCTATCATTCCCTCTCTTACTGTGACTGTAAATGACTTGTTGTCCATGTTGTGTGTGTTTCTAGGAGCAGCTCTGTCTCTGCTCACTGCTCACCTTTATAGTGTTCATAGTCTGTTTCAGCTCCTGCACCTTCTTCTGCTTCTCCTGGATTCTCTGCTGGGATTTCATCTGCTCCTCCTTTAACTCACTCTGAGGACAAATAAAATACATTCAGCTTTTTATACAGTACGAGCGAACTCGTTCCATGTTAATGTCAGTTCAAAGTACATTCACATTTCTTAGAGCTGTGAATGTTATGTACTGTGTGTGTGTGTGTGTGTGTGTGTGTGTGTGTGTGTGTGTGAGAAATGTTCACTAACTGGTCTGACCAGATTCCGTCTTTCACTGAAGATAAATTTAACACTCTGTTCACCATCACACATACAATTTTAATCAGCTTTTACAGAATCCTTCTGATTGATACACACATTGAAATTAAAGTTCAAATCATATCACTGACTAAAGCGCCTGTTTCTAGATGGGAAACTATAATTAAGATGATTTAATTCTGGAAAGATTTCTCGTTCTCACCTGTTTCTCAGCTCTTTCTGCTGCGGCTGAAACAGCGTCATGGTCTTTATGTTTCTCCAACATGCACAAATAACAGATGCAGGTTTGATCAGTACGACAGTAGATCTCAATCAGCTTGTTGTGTTCAGAGCAGATCTTCTCTTGGAGTTTTGCTGAGGCTTCAATTAATGTGTGTTTTTTCAAAGCAGGAACTTCAAGATGAGATTTCAGATGAATTTCACAAAATGAAGCCAAACACGTTAGACAGGACTTGAGGGCTTCGTGTTTTCTCCCGGTGCAGAAATCACACTCCACATCTCCAGGTCCAGCGTAACAGTGAGCAGGAGAAGCAGCTTGGACTTCAGTCTTCTTCAGTTTCTCCACCACTTCATCCAGCATGTTGTTTCTGTGTAGAACAGGCCTTGTAGTGAAAGTGTCTCTGCACTGAGGACAGCTGTAGATGCCCTTCTGATCCTCCTGATCCCAGCAGTCATTAATACACACCTTACAGAAACTGTGACCACAGGAAATAGCCACCGGATCCTTCAGGAGATCCAGACACACTGGACACCTGAACTGGTCCACAAAAAGCTTATCTATTGAAATACTGGCCTCGGCCATTTTCCTGAGCTCACAGAGAGAGAGAGAGAGAGAGAGAACAGTTTGTTTGCTCTGAAATGACGAGTTACTTCCTGGTTCTGTGTGTAAAAGAGCAATAGAGAAAGAGGAGGAGCACAAACACAGAGAGGTCATGAACACTCCTTTATTAACCATTTCATCTCCCTTCAGTGCAGAAATATAACCCATGTAGCTGCACTGATTAGGATTAATTTCATGAAATACTCACAGAATGGATCTTAATTTTCTGGACTTTTCCACCTACTGACACCTCAAGCACAACTTTCAGCCTTGTTGATAAATTACAATTGTTTCACTTGAACCGCTTTTTCCTCATGACATCTTTAAACTGATCTTCATCCCTAAAGAATGTTGCAGCCATTTTAAAAGTGAGGAGGATGCAGCTGTCAGGAAGGAAAACCGTATTTTTTTTATTTTGCACTTTTTATTGCTGATCATGACAATGACAATGAATTTCATTGATATCTACGAGCCCTCCAGGAGGTATGAAATTCCAAAAAAATACACATTCTAAAACACAATTTTTTTTTTTACAAAATGACAGTCAGTTGGACTGAAAGAAGATAAAAAAAAAGGTTTACCGGTACTAATTCCATTTTATGTTTTCTAACATACAACAAATTTGAGATTCATCAGTATAATATTAACATGGAAACAAAAAAAACATTTTTAAGTACAAATTTTGCCAACATACAAGTGAATACTAAATAACAAGATATCTACATGTACTACAGTAACTCCAAATTTTGATTTTTTAAAATGTGAAATTATTACCCTGATGAAACGGGCTAATTTACGCAACTCCTTCACATTTTGAGAGTTGAATAACTGATTCAGTTTAAACACATTTGGTCTCGTGTAAAAGTATCTTTTTAAGAAATTAGTTCTTACCACAGGGCCGCATGGTGGTGTAGTGGTTAGCGCTGTTGCCTCACAGCAAGAAGGTCCGGGTTCGAGCCCCGTGGCCGGCGAGGGCCTTTCTGTGCAGAGTTTGCATGTTCTCCCCGTGTCCGCGTGGGTTTCCTCCGGGTGCTCCAGTTTCTCCCACAGTCCAAAGACATGCAGGTTAGGTTAACTGGTGACTCTAAATTGACCGTAGGTGTGAATGGTTGTCTGTGTCTATGTGTCGGCCTTGTGATGGCCTGGCAACTTGTCCAGGGTGTACCCCGCCTTTCGCCCGTAGTCAGCTGGGATAGGCTCCAGCTTGCCTGTGACCCTGTAGAACAGGATAAAGCAGCTAGAGAGAATGAGTTCTTTCCACATTAAAATAAGGACATATGCGTATATAATGGAATCCATCACCCTGTTCATGGGTGTCACACAGAGTGCAAGGTTTTCTGTCTTGATTGGGTAAATATCTACCTTCAGCTATTGGCAACTGATGGTTACCACACCTAAATTTACATAAGTTTATTCTATTTACATTGTCTAGTTTGACTAGATATTCCTCAAAAGCTATTCAATCTTTGTACATTCTATATTTAAAATGCAGTTTATTTCTATTTATTTCAGATAACATGTTTTGACATCAATATCATTAACTTTTGTCTTAATACTCTGTTTAAATCATTCAGGACTAACATTTTCATAATCATCCCACACATTTGACATGTCACAGTTATCTAGTCTACCCTTTACATGCGTCAACCATTTGGATTGGTAGACATTGGATACATTTTCCTTAACAATTTTAAGATTATACAAGACAGTTTTGTTTCTTTACCTTGAGCTAATCGAAGCCAAAATCAGGTCATTCTACATTTTACGAATGATTTTAGCTCTCCACATCCTACCTCTGCATACACCATATAATTAGCCGTCCTCTTATTGAGTTTTAGCAAATTCATCAGAAATTTCCTGTGTTGAGCATCAAGATTTTTCTAACCCCAGATTTCACTACCATATAAAAGTATGGGTACAATTAGCTGATCATAAAGCTCGCACTGTATATCAATAGGAAGTTGTAATTAACATGCTTTTTGATTAAATTAAAACATAGCACATCTAGCTTGACATAGTTTGTGAATAGTGTTGCTGTAGAGCCCATGATGATTGAAAGTGGAACTCAAATAAACATAGTCATCGACCACTTGTAACGGTTCATTTCCAAATGGAAATTCAGATAGTTATGTACTTTACGTCATGAAAAAAATGACATTGTTTTTATAACATTTACAGTTAAAGCCCATTCCTGACCATACCTATGTACTGCATTTAGCGCAAGTTGCATGTCTTCTGCAGATTCTGCTCGTACTATAGTATCATCAGCATACAATAAAACACACAGTTTTAAGAAAATGTCTACATCATTGTCACTTAAATGAGTGTTCACTTCATTTGAGAAAAATTCAAGACCTTTATAGAATTTACTTACATACATTTCAAAATCATTCAAGTATATTGCAAATAATAACGGCGAGAGATTTTCTTCTTGTCTGACACCAATGTTACAATCAAAAAAGTTAGATGAAGTTTTGGCAACTTTTACACGACTTGGTGTTTTCATACATATTGTAAATAACTCTTAAAATATTTCAATTTATTCCATATAATATCATTTTTGACCATAGCGAGGCTCTGTCAATCAGATTGAAAGCTTTTTTGTAGTCTACAAAGGCACACATTTTCTTTTAAACAAGTATTAATCAACAAGTAATTTAGGATGAAAATAAGGTCCAAGGTGCGATAGCCATCTCTAAAGCCAGCTTATTCATTACCCATTATGCCGGCACCCTCTATATGCCATGTTAGTCAATAGTTGATACAAGCAGTAAACAATTTTCCAATACAACTCAAGAAGGTTATACCGTGGTACTTTTCAGGATGATCAATATTTCCTTTTTTCTTTTTCAATGGTTTAATAATACCAATATATCATTTGTGCGGGGCAAAGTCTGAACTTAATACAACATTGAAAAGTTTAACAACAATAGAAAGAACATTCTCAGGACAGTATTTCAAGGATTAATTTATAACATTATCAATTCCTGAGGCTTTATTGTTTTTTAGCTTCTTCACAATAATCTTAACTTCATCAAAGACAAAATGTTTATTGATTTCAACATTTATGGAGTGGTAAATTTTTATTGGCTCAAAGGAGCTAGCATTTTCTGTTGTGTTACTCTCTAATTGACTGAATTTTTTTTTTTAATTCATCATGAATCTGCTCCTCCTTTAACTCACTCTGAGGACAAATAAAATACCTTCAGCTTTTTATACAGTACAAGCAAACTGGTTCCATATTACTGTCAGTTCAAAGTACATTCATCAGCATCAGCACTGGGTCCCCTCAGGGCTGTGTGCTGAGCCCCCTATTCTACACCCTCTACACCCATGACTGCAACCCTGCCCACTCCAGTAACAGCATCATCAAATTTGCTGCTGATGATATCACTGTGGTGGGGCTCATCTCAGGGGGTGATGAGTCCGCATACCGAGACGAGGTGGAGGAGCTGTCGGATTGGTGTACAAATAACAACCTGGTCTTAAACACCATCAAGACTAAGGAGCTGATTACAGAATGTAAAAGGAAGAAAATGGACATTCTGCCCGTTTATTAGTGGGAACTGTGTGGAGAGGGTCTCCGAATTTCGGTTTCTAGGGATCCACAATCAGGATGACCTGACCTGGAGTGTCAAAACTACAACTGTCATCAAGAAGGCACAGCAGAGACTGTACTTCCTGAGAGTGCTCAGGAACTACCATCTTTCACAAAAACTACTGGTGTACTTCTACCGTTGCATCATTGAGAGCATATTGCTCTCAAAGGAGCAACGGTAGAAGGACACCAGTAGTTTTTTTTTTTCTTCCAAGATGGCAGCGTGCACACATGCAGCAGCTCCTCTCTGTCCCGATAGAACTGTGTTTTCATGTTTTTTGTGTTTTAAAACAGTGTGTATCTGTTCATCTTTGTCGCGTCCATGAGTCTTAAGGCGCACATACTCCCCTGAGTTTCTGCTCAACATCCACAGAACTATATTCACGGATATAGATCCAGTGGACGTGGAAGTGCTATGCATCTATGGTATGCTCCAGAGGCCTGCTCAATTACTGACCCCCACTCCTGCATCCAGCCCACAGTGGAAGCACCACAGGCGGAACATGCGGAAGCAGAAGAGGGGCAAGCGTGGAGGTATCCAGGCTAGGCTAGTGGCTAGCCCTCACTGGCCGGCTAGCCCTTCCATCACTCTGGCCAACGTACACTCGCTGGACAACAAGCTGGATTATGTCCGCCTGCTCCGCTCATCTTTTAAGTCTGTGAGTGAGTGTTGTGTCCTCGTGTTTGTGGAAACATGGCTTAATGACAGCATCCCAGACTGTGCCATTCAGCTAGCCTGGCTAACATGCTACCGGTCAGACAGAGCTCTAGCCGAGGGGCGGAAGACTCGCGGCGGAGGACTTTGTGTTTACATCAGTGATGCCTGGTGCCACGATGCTGTTGTGGTCTGCAAACACTGCTCACCACTGATGGAGTTTATAATTATTAAGTGCCGGCCATTCTACCTGCCGAGGGAATTTACAACCATATTGCTGGTAGCAATATACATCCCTCCCGGCTCCAATAACAACAGGAGTGAAGCACTGAATGAACTCTATCAGCACATCAGTGAGCAGCAGACAGCCCGCCCAGATGCTTTCCTCATCCTGGCTGGGGATTTCAACCATGCAACCCCAAGAGCATGTTTCCAAAACTCTATGAACATACCAACTTTCCCACATGTGGAAACAATATTCTGGACAATGTTTACACCATGCATAAAGACGCCTACAAAGCCCTACTCCTCCCCCACCTTGGGGCCTCAGATCACTCCGCTGTTATGCTAATGCCAGCATACAGGCTGCTGGTTAAAGTCACCAAACCAGCTACAAAGCAGATGCGTGTGTGGCCAGAGCGGTCCTCAGAGGCACTCCAGGACTGTTTTTCCACCAGTGACTGGAGCATGTTCAGACAGGCGGCCACCTACAACAACATCACAGATCTACAGGAGTACACGGAGACCATCGCTGCCTACATGAGGAAGTGCATGGATGACGTTATGGTCACCAGAACCATCTCCATTCGGGCCAATCAGAAGCCATGACTGACAGGGGAAGTCCACAGGCTCCTGTGAGCTTGGAACGCCGCCTTCAGAGCTGGGGATGAGGTGGGCCTGAGGACAGCTAGGGCCAACCTGTCACGAGGCATCAGGGTGGCCAAGAGACAGTATTCCAGGTACATTGCTGACTATTTCAACAACAGCAGAGACACCAGGAACCTGTGGTGGGGGATTCAGACCATCACAGACTACAAGCCCTCGCCACAGACCTGTGACAACTCCACGTCTCTGCTGAATCAGTTGAACAACTTCTTCACTCGCTTTAAGGCAGACAACAGCACCACGGCACAGAAGACCCCACCACCTCCCGGTGACCAGGTGTTGACGCTATCCCCAGACAGCGTGAGGAGAGCTCTCAGGACGACAAATGCACGAAAAGCCCCGGGTCCTGATAACATTCCTGGTTGTGTCCTGAGAGACTGTGCCGAGGAGCTCACAGATGTCTTTACAGACATCTTCAACATCTCGTTGAGCCAGGCTGTTGTCCCCATGTGCCTCAAAGCCACCACCATCATCCCGGTCCTGAAGAAGCCGTCTCCTTCCTGCTTCAATGACTACCGCCCTGTTGCACTCACTCCCATCCTCATGAAGCGCTTCAAGCGGCTAGTCATGTGGCATATCAAGTCTGCCCTCCCCCCCACCCTGGACCCTTTCCAGTTTGCATATCAGTCCAACCGTTCAACCGATGACGCCATCTCCACTGCCCTCCACTCAGCCCTCACCCACCTGGAGACAAAAGACTCATACACCAGAATGCTGTTCACAGACTTTAGCTCAGCATTCAACACAATCATTCCTCAGCAGCTCATTCATAAACTGGACCAGCTGGGACTCAACACCTCCCTGTGCAACTGGCTGCTGGACTTCCTGACGGGGAGACCACAGGCTGTATGGGTTGGCAGCAACTCCTCCAGCACCATCACATTGAACATGGGGGCCCCACAAGGATGTGTGCTAAGCCCCCTCCTCTTCACTCTGCTGACCCATGACTGCACACCAACATCCAGCTCAAACCTCTTCATTAAGTTTGCGGATGACATGACTGTGGTGGGTCTCATCAACAATGGTGATGAGACAATCTACAGGAGTGAGGAGCCGCTTGGCCATGTGGTGCAAGGACAACAATCTCCGCCTGAATGTGGAGAAGACGAAGGAGACTGTTGTGGACTTCAGGAGAGCGCACACCCAGCATGCTCCACTATCTATTGACGGTGCTGCAGTGGAGAGGGTGAGCAGCACCAAGTTTCTGGGTGTGCACATCTATGAAGACCTGTCCTGGGGCAACAACACTGCATCACTGGCCAAAAAAGCCCAACAGCGTCTGTACTTCCTTCGCAAACTGAGGAGAGCAAGAGTCCCGGCCCCCCATCATGCACACATTCTACAGAGGCACCATCGAGAACATCCTGACCAGCTGCATCACCGTGTGGTACGGCACCTGCACCGTGTCCTGCTGCAAGACTCTGCAGCGCATCGTGAGAGCAGCTGAGAGGATCAGAGGTGTCTCTCTCCCTTCTCTATCGGATATCTATAGCTCCCGCCTCACCCGCAAAGCCATCAGGATTGCAGGTGACTCCACCCACCCATCTCACAGCCTCTTCAGTCTGCTGCCATCAGGGAGGAGACTGCGGAGTCTCCAGGCCAAAACCAGCAGGCTCAAGAACAGTTTCTTTCACCAGACGGTCAGGAGGCTCAACTCCCTCCCTGTTCTGCCACTCCTCCCCCTCTGCCCCCTGCCACAGATTCTGCTCGCACGCCCCCCTGCCCCCCCTTCAGCATCTGACATGTCACCCTCACAGTTTCCCCCCAACACACACACACACACATACATATACTCTCAACGTTCATTAACACACTGAACTCAGGGACTGTACATTTCACTTTACATTTGCACTATTCCGCACTACCTCACCTTAACAGCCATTAGTTTATTGTTTATACTGCTTATTTCATGTTTACCTGCTATACCTCAAGTGCCCTTGACTGTTTATTTGCACCAATTTACGTGTGTGTGTGTTTAGTCTATGTCTAGTTCTTATCTAGAGTGTTTATCCTGTTTATATTGTCTGTTTGAGTGTTTAGTCTGTCTAGTTCTTATCTAGAGAGTGTTTATACTGTTTATATTGTTTGTTTTTTTCAATTATTCTATTTTTATTTATTGCATTGCCTGTTTGCACCGTGGGTCAGAGAGGACTGAAATTTCATCTGTGCTGTATGTCGAGCATGTATAGCATATTTGACAATAAAGTTGACTTGACTTGCCTTACTGTTTCTGGGTGTGGTTTACTAGTTGCACAGTAGGAGACAGGAAAGCACTCCAGAGGGTCATCACTATGGCTCAGAAGATCATCGGCTGCCCTCTCCCCTCTCTGGAGGATCTGTACAGTTCCCACAGTCAGGGATGAGAATGAAAAATATTTAAAAAGTCTGAAAAAACCAGGGCGGGGCCCATGGCCCAGGGGTTCCAGGGGCTAATGATTTTTGGCTATTTTTTTTTTTTACCCCAAAACCATTAATTTTATCAGCAAAAAGTTGCAATTTATTTAGAAATAAATTCCCCTTCTTGGTGGACTCCCAGGTGAAAATGATTAATATGGTACAAGAGACTTGTTTTTAATCAATTCACATTTGATGACTTCAAAAAAATCAATGCACCTTTTAATATAAACGAGCTCCACAGTATTATATTTCTGCATTTTTGCTATTCATGTCTTTGAATACTTTAATCCTTTAAAATGAAGTGCAAACCAGAAAAAAGTTCTATCATATAATTCTCTTAAGCTTTCTTCTGATGTTATCATGGTAGCAGGAGGCCTTGCATATTAAGCAGGCAACATTCAACATCACTTATCACTTCCCTTTCAACTGTTGTGTGTACTAACTAGGTTTTATCTGGACAGGATGTTGTGTAATGTAATACATATACCATACGGTCAATTTGAAGATCAAGATGGTGATTTTGAGTTAAAGATCAGGCATGTACAATGGGCATTACATATTGGAAAATCTTTTTAAATCAAAAACTATAAGTTCATCTCGGCCTAAAAAATTTGGGCAGACGCTCCCACGCGGCACATGCCAGCAATTCCCCCTCCATCCCCCTATGAAATGAGCAATAAGGAGGAGAGTTATACACGGTATCATACCTAAAATTTTTATCAGAAATATAGATACGATACTATGATTCTCCCCAACATGCTACATTAGATAAGCTAACCCCATTTATAAAAGATACACACTTATATATGACGTGTGTTTGATATATATGATGTATATTCATACATTGTTACTTTACGGAAATCTTCAGTAAGTTTGGTCTTTTCATGGCAGCCTGTTGTAGACCTAAATATAATGCACATGAAATGACACTCCTCACCTCAACATGTCCTTTACAATCATTTAAGCCACCATGGGCAATGCTGAAATCACTGCTGCAAACAGTACATCGCGCGAAACGGTCATTATTGTTGACCCTTATTAGACAGGGAGATTATTAGACAGGGATATTATTATTAGACAGGGAGATTATTATTAGACAGGGAGATTATTATTATTATTATTAGATAGGGAGATTCTTTTGTGTAATCTGAGGTGGTAAGTGGGTTTTGTGCTTTGGTTTTTTGGGGTGCGCGCTCTCCCTCTGCCATGCCGATCCTGTAGGCTGCACTGACTCAGCTGAAAACTCCGGTCCTCGAGAAAAGAGATAAAAGCCCACCCACACTGAAAGCTGATTGGGTTACTCAGCAAAATAAGCCAATCAGGATGCTCTTTGTCTGGCATGCGCTACATGAACAAGCACACAGGCAGTGTTGCCACATTGGGCGGTTTTAAGTGCATTTTGGCGGGTTTGGAACATATTTTGGGATGGAAAACGTCAGCAGTATCTGGCAACACTGCACACAGTCTCCCTCGCGCACGCACATTCTAAGATGCGTGATGCAGACCTTAATGTTGCGCACGCACGCTCAAAAACGATCATTTTGGTCTGAAAAAGTCGGAAATCCGCCGATCGGCGGAAAATTCTCATCCCTGCACAGTATATATATATATATATATTAAAAAAAAAAAACATTCTCAGGGACCCCTCTCACCCCAGAAACACTGTGTTTGAACTACTGCCTTCAGGCAGACGTTACAGTTCATTAACAGCTTGGACAAACAGGATTAGGAACAGTTTCTATGCCAGTGTCATAAGGGCATTAAATAAAGCAAACCTTTACATTCAATAATACAAATATGATCCGATATGGGATTGTGCAATTCCCTCCACACCATAGGATGTGAATGTTTGCGAGTGATGACTGCTGTTTTAAATAACTTACTAAATTATTTATATATTTATTAGTTTATCTTGTATTATTTTCATAGGATTTTAGATGCACTTTTTTTGCACTAAGGATTACATCTAATTTCATTCTATTTATTTACAATGACAATAAATATATTCTTGATTCTATTCTATTCAAGATGAGGTTTCAGATAAGTTTCACAAAATGAAGTCAAACACATCAGACAGGACTTGACGGCTTTTTGTTTTCTCCCAGTACAGAAATCACACTCCACATCTCCAGGTCCAGCATAACAGTGATCAGGAGAAGCAGTTTGGACTTCAGTCTTCTTCAGTTTCTCCACCACTTCAGCCAGCATGCTGTTTCTGTGTAGAACAGGCCTTGTAGTGAAAGTGTCTCTGAACACATGAACTGGTTCTGAGCTACTGAAATACTAGCCTCAGCCATTTTCTTGTACTCACAGAGAGACAGAGAGATGGATCACAAACACAGAGAGGTCTTGAAGACTCCTCTATTAACCATTTCATCTCCCTTCAGTGCAGAAATATAACCCATGTAGCCGCACTGATTAGGATTAATTTCATGAGATTTTATGAAAGTTGAAATCAGTTGTTCTTCATCACTTGTCGTCAATCCTGAAACATCTTCGGTATTGTGAAAAGGAACGGAAACATTATAAAATCGTAAATGCTTTACTGTACCAACTTTTTCTGAAACATGTTGCAAGTATCAAAACTGAAATACCTGTTTATTAAAAAAAATAAAATTCATGAAATAAAATATTAGTGTGCTCTTGTTTGGTTCTGAGTGTGATACAGGCCAATGATTATTTACAAATCACTGTTTTCAGTTTTGATTTCAACTTCAACATTCCATCCAAATGTTTTCTGGTTTGGGGTTGTTAACTTCGCTGCTTCAGTTTGTGATTGGATTTAAACTTTTATTTCAATATTTGTCTTCCTCAAAAGGATTTTGTTCAAACTTAAGCATGACACAAAACATGTCATAAGATTATTTGTCATCATTCAGGTTTTGTAATCTGGTCAGACGTGTTTGTGAACATTTCAACCAACACCCGACTGTAACGGGTGTGGCAGAGAACATATTTACAGAGAGACAGACAGCTGGGGCAAGCAACTATAACACAAAAATGTCCTTTAAAAATAAAGCAAATCAGGAACGTGCCTCCTAAATGACACGACATGCTTTAGGAGCAGGGATTTACAGCTAAGAGGGATTTTCTTAATTGAGGACACAATTTCCATGTCTTGCTAGTTCTCGCTCCAAAAACTCATTTTATAAATGGAGGTACATTAGACAGTGTGATTCTTCTAGCGGGGGTCACAAGTGGAAGAAAATTGACAAATTTATCATTGATCATAATGCCCTGACCTACAATCTCATTCACCTTCTCAATGCTGTCCAAAAACAGGACAATGGAGCGATTCATTCTAGAAGCTGAAAGCACACTTCCATAACCAACAACGCTACCTATGGCTAAACTGCATTCCTCAACGGATATATCAGTATCTGCGCCTATTTTAATCGCATGACGCCGACTCAACCTTTCGAACGCCATTAGGCCAAACAAACAGAGAACACCCAGCAGCACGCTGAGTGCTCACTCCCAAAAGGGAGAAAAACCTAGGAGTCAGTGTAACAAAGACTCGAACAAGAAAAAACAAATCACAAAAAAACCAACAAATAAAGAGAGATTATAGAAAAAGTAGGGAGCGAAAACACTCAGGCCACACCGGCACCGTGCACACACAAACACCACACCCACTCAGAGAGAGAGAGAGAGAAATTTTTTGATCTGTGTGTAGTGTGTACCTAAGAAGGTTGAATTGACCTCCTTATATACAAGGTTGAATATATATATTAAACCTCCTTAGGTACACGCAAGGCCGGATTAACTATATGGGCCTGCGGCACAGTGCCCAGGGGCACTAACCACTCACAGCCAGTGGGGGGGCACCACATGACAGAAACTTTAAAAATATTTTTCGTGAATGTTTGTACACTTAAAATGGTTATACACTTGACATTGTTAAATAGTCATATATAATTCATTATGAACACTACTTTCATAAGAACAACAACAATAATCATAATTCTGAGCAAGAGTGGCCTATGTGACCATTAACCGCCCTTTCCTCAACCTGTCAGTTGAGCCAGTCCACCTACGGTGAAATGTATCAATTTTTTAAAAACCACGGTAGAAATGAAAAATGGAGGGGGGATAAAAATCTCATCTCGGACTTCCGGCGGTGACATGCTCGAGTAAGACGTAAAATCTAGAGCTCCGCTAGCCTACCTGCTTATCAAGCAACGATTTAATTAAAACTCGGCAAAATAATGCCCAACGACACCATAAAGCCTAACGCTGCTGATAGACTCACTAGATATCAGTTTAAGAAAACAGAAAAGGAGGAAAAGACAACGAAAATGGCTGAAGCTAGCAAGCCGGCAGCTAAACCTGGGGCAGCTAACAGTAGCACAGGTGCGGCAGATGCTAGCGCTAATAACAACATGGAGCGGATTTTGCAGTCTATCATGCAGTCGAACCAAGAAATTCGGGGGGAAATTCTACAGATGAGGAAGGATGTACAAGAATTTAACGGACAAACGAAAGATTCATTTACAAGACTCGAAACTTCAGTTGGAGGTCTGAGTGCTCAATTGACAAAGTTGGAGAAGAGGGTCGTTGACACAGAGGAGCGTGTTAGAGTCACGGAAGAGACAACCACAGTACATGGAAGAGCCATCGGATTTCTACTGCAACGTGAGGAACAACTTATGGAACAATACGAGGACCTCCAGAACCGAGCGAGACGACAAAATCTAAGGCTGTATCAGGTTCCAGAAGGATGCGAGAAAGGTGACATGGTGGGCTTTGTCAGAAAGTTATTTCCGATGGTGCTGACGGATTTGCCTCTGACTGAAGAGGACATCAAAATTGACAGGGCTCACAGGGCACTTATGCAGAAACCAAAAGAAAATGACCCTCCGCGCTCCATAGTAGTTAGATTCGCCGACTACACAGTGAAGGAGCAGATCCTACGGGCAGCCTGGGCACAACGCACAGTAATGTTAAAGATGGAAGATATCAACAGGCAAATCTACCTTGATAACGACTACTCCCCAGAGCTGCAGAGAAAACGTGCTCAGGTCAGATATGTTATTAAACAGCTGAAGCAGAAGAATGTTAAAGCGAGGTGTCTGTACCCGGCGCGGCTGAGGATGGCAGTGGGCTCCGAGGAGAAGACCTTCCAGACGCTGATGGACGCAGCACCGACACTTCGGGACATGAATATCCATATCAGGATTGATGAGTGGGATAAAATGGAAAAAGCACTGACCAGGCATAGATGGGAGAGACAGGACAGCCGAGGCCGGCGGAGAAATACGAACATCCTGCTCACAGAAGATGAGTGCAGGTTCTTTTTCCCCTGAAGTGACTGAATTGGCTAAGTAAGTCGACCTTACTGAAGTGAGGCTGACTTAACATTTAAACAGTTACAGATTTGCCATGAATATGTTTTCTATATGGTTAATTGTTTTCATTATACCCCTATTGGTGTTGTTGGGTTTTAGATATATACATGTTTATAATGTCATTAATATTTCAAACTTGTCGAGACCAGAATGATAGAGTTGCATAATAGCTGATTGTTTTGGTTTGCGGTGACAGCGGTTGCAAATGACTTAACATGAGTGAATTACACTCAGCCTTTGGGTCACAGCAGTGCACCCCATGGAGGGGGACTGCTGTTACTACACGCAATGACTGTATCCCGGAGGGATTTCGCCACTCTCCGCCCAGCTACAAACGGGAACTGGCCACTAATGGAGAAGGGCTGGTTGAGGACTTGGAAGTCATAACTATATGTTTATTTTCTGTTCAGTTCTGTGTTCATTCCTTGACATTTATTATTTGTGATCCTGCACTTAACATTTATATCTTGATCAGAAGGCATTGTAATGACAGTAAGGACTAAAGGTTCTGTTATATGGATAATTTGAATGTAGTGAGTTATAACATCAAGGGTCTGGGAAATCCAATTAAGAGGAAAAAAATACTTAACCAGCTCAAGACATTACAATGTTCAGTTGCAATGCTACAGGAGACTCACCTGTCTGAGGCAGAACACCTTAAATTAAAGAGGGAATGGGTGGAACAAATATACAGTGCATCATATGAGAAAGGGAGGAAAAGGGGGGTAGCTATTCTATTTAGTAGATCAGTTTTCTTTAGTAGTGAAAAAGTAATTAAGGACAAAGAAGGCAGATATATTATGGTAAGAGGTACAATTGGGGGAAATAGATTTACCTTTTTGAATTTGTATGCACCAAACGAGGACTGTCCATATTTTTTTAAGAAAATAGCTTCCATATTGGCAGATGAAGGTCAGGGAATGGTTGTAGCTGGTGGGGATTATAACTGTGTACTAAATTCAAATGTTGACCGACTACCAGTGGAGAAGGGGCCCAATCTAGAAAAGCAACTTCGGTCCTGGGAATGATGGATGGACTGGGGCTGATAGATGTATGGCGATATCACCATCCCAGAGATAGAGACTACACATATATGTCCCTAGCTCATGGTAGTTACTCTAGACTAGATATGTTCTGTGTGTCAAAGGTTGATATACATAGGGTGATGGAATGTGAGATAAAACCCATTACTTTGTCAGACCATGCCCCTGTCATAATGAAAATAAAACTAGGTCAAGAAAGACAATTCAGATATTGCAGACTTAATGTCTCAATACTGAACAAGCCCCTAATCCAACAGGAACTACGTGATAAACTGAAAGAATATATTGAAATAAATGATACTGGAGATGTTACTCCTTCTGTTTTATGGGATGGTGCTAAAGCTGTTATGAGGGGACATATTATTCAAATTACTTCCAGGATTAAAAAACAAAGGGAAGCCAGGAGATTAGAACTGGAGACTGAAATTATAAGGTTGGAAAAAATACACAAAATATCAAGGAATAGAATCATATTAGAATCATTAAAACAGGAAAGACAAAAACTAGATGAGTTATTAACATATAAAGCAGAGGGAATGCTAAGATTTACAAAAGGTAAATACTATGAACAGGGTAATAGAGCAAGTAGGCTCCTGGCATTTCAGTTAAGGAAAGCTCAAGCTAGCCGTGTTGTGCCAAAAATTAAACACCCTGATACTAATAGACCCACATCTATGCCAAACGAAATAGCAGATTCATTTGCTTCATATTATAAAAAGCTATACCAAGGACAGGAATTAGCAGGAAGAAATGAGAAGATATCAAATCTTTTTCATTTAATCAATTTGAACAAACTATCACATGAGGAGGCCCAGATGCTGTGTTCACCCATAGCTGCAGAGGAAATAATAGCAAATATTAAAAGGTTAAAGAATAATAGATCTCCAGGGGTAGACGGCTTCCCGGGGGAATACTATAAAATTTTTGTTAATGAGTTAGCTCCAATCCTATGTCAGGTATATAATTATGCACTGGACAAAGGAGATCCCCCAAAATCCTGGTCAGAGGCAATTATTACTGTTATACATAAAGAGGGGAAAGACCCCACTCAATGTATGAGCTATCGGCCTATAAGTTTGCTCTGTCAGGATCTAAAAATCTTGACCTCTATCCTGGCTAACAGAATACAAAGATATATTAAGAAACTAATTAAGCCAGATCAAACAGGGTTCATTACCGGACGCCAGGGCACCAATAATGTAAGAAGAGCTCTAAATCTACAAAGTATTGCTGCTGACAGAGAAATTCCATCAATGCTTCTCAGCTTAGATGCTGAGAAAGCTTTTGATAGGTTGGATTGGACATTTTTAGAACAGACACTGACACACATGGGTTTTAATCAAACATTTCTTAGCTGGATTAAAGTGTTCTATACGAACCCGAGATCGAGAGTTAGAGTTAATGGCCAATGTTCTGAATTTTTTGAGCTGGGAAGGGGGACTAGGCAAGGGGACTCACTCTCACCAGTACTATTCGCTCTTAGTATCGAACCCTTAGCCGAATTAATTAGAAGTAATCCCCATATACAAGGAATAAGAGATGAGGGTGGTAATCAACATAAGATAGCTTTATATGCTGATGATATATTATTATTTATTGAAAACCCTATCACCTCAATTCCGTCTCTTTTACAAAATCTCAATGAATATAGTCAAGTGTCTGGTTATAAAATAAACTGCTCCAAGTCGGAAGCAATGATGATCTCTGGGACTTGGCCTAGCCAGCTGGATGATACAGTGTCCTTTCGTCAATCTAAACAGGGCTTTAAATATCTAGGGGTCACACTCACTCCCCAAATAACACGATTGTATCAGGCAAATTATAAAAAAATATTTGACACAATGAGAGATGATCTGGTGAGGTGGGATGTGCTGCCCCTGTCTCTACTGGGTAGGGTGGAGGCTGTTAAAATGAGTCTCCTGCCAAGACTTTTATTCTTGTTTCAGTCTCTTCCAATCAGGATTCCGACATCAGCTTTTAATATGTTAGACAGGCTTATATCTAAATTTATATGGCAGAATAGGAGACCAAGAGTGAGACTTAAAACACTTACTCTCGGGAAGGATAGGGGTGGCCTTGGCCTCCCTAATATAAAACACTACTACTGGGCAGCGCAATTAAATGCGATAGTAGCCTGGATTAGTATGGACACAGAGACAGGATGGGTTGATATAGAACAAAATTCACTACCAGGCATACCTTTATCTGTTTTGGCTTTCCTTAGTAAGCAGTCTCAAAAGAAGGTAACAATTAAGAATATATGGGTGAAACACACTTTAAATGTGTGGTGGACAGTTCAAAAGAGAATTAGGGGGACAGATGCCCTTTCGAGGGCCATGCAAATAGTTGGAAACCCAGAATTTCCACCTTCAATTACTGATATCACTTTTAAGAGATGGGCACAAATAGACTTAAAGATTATTGATCAATTATTTTGTGATAATATTTTACAGCCATTTTCATATTTCCAGGATAAATTCTTATTAGCCCAAACTGATATGTTTAGGTATTTTCAGATTAGGCATTACATTATGAACCATAAAGATTGGAATACAATTAAAAATACTCCAACAAACATGGAAAAATACTTCATTAATATAATCAAACATAAGTCACCTACCAAAAATCATGTCTCTCATATTTATCGAAACTTGATGTTGGACATACCAGGTAATACTTTTTACATTAAAAGGAAATGGGAGCTAGAACTAAACATCGTGATTGAGGACGATGAATGGGAAAAAAATATGTATGAGATGTCACAAGGGCATTAATAGTAACATGTGGAAGGAGTTTGATTGGAAGATGAAGACAAGATTCTTTAAGACACCCCTGGTGGTTTCAACATTTATAAATGATCCTGATGTAATGAACTGCTGGAGGGAGTGTGGAAAGGTCGGAGACCATTCACATATATTCTGGGATTGCCCAGAGATCATTTTTTTCTGGCAGGGCATAAAGAATGAGATAGATAAAATTTTGGACATTGACTTATCATTTAACCCAAGTCAATTCCTACTCGATCAGACTCCTGAAAACATGTACACTAAAGACCAACAGTATTTGTTGCATATACTATTGATGACAGCAAGAAAAATAGTGACATTAAATTGGAGGAAACCACAGCCACCTACAGTGACTCAGTGGAAACAGAAGCTGAGGGAGGTGTATGAAATGGAGGCTTTGTCTGCTCAACTACAATTGAGGTCTGATGTCTTTTTGAGGAGATGGTCACCTGTAGTAGATTACCTCTTTACTTGAGAGAAAACCCAAATTATGTGCCTTGATGTTTTTTTTTTTGCTCTCTGAGTGCTGCAGGGTCAAATATGTTTGTTATTTACACTGCTAGGCTTATTATATAGTCTTGTCAAGGAATTTCATGTTCTGTACTGTGTTGTTTAATAAAAAATTAAAGTTCAAAAAAAAAAAGAAATGAAAAATGGACAGACATCAATTGAGTGGTTGTGCGAAGAGAAAATTAAAAAAAAGAGAAAGACTCCAGGCGTGTAGCTGCAATTAAAAATGTTCCAGTGTTAGATCTTTTTTTTATAAAAACATCGACAACTGCTGTCACTACCAGCGCTGAAGCCGAAGCTAGTGAAATCAGCGATGCTAGTGAGGGAGATGGCCCTGCTAGCACTAGCCGGGGAGATGCTACAACCACAGCCAGTGTTAGCCAAGGGGTCGGCGATGACGAGGATCCCCTTGAGGAAGATGGGAGCGAGGGAGACCCCGGGGAGGAGGATATGTGCGAAGCCACTTTAAGCCAGGTAGAGATCAGTTCACACCATGGTGACGAGAAGGAAGACGAGGGTGTTATGGATGTCAACCCAGCGCAGCCGACGCCGACATTTTGAATTGAGACATTTTAATATGGATAGAATAGAGTATGGATGCTTTGAAGGTTTTTATTGAGACATACAAATATATGCTGCTCATTTTTGAATAAGTTTTCAATATGCCTACATGCATATCGTTGGTTGTTTTCAGTGAATTTGATGGGCTGATGTAGCCTACTTAATACATTTTCAATGAGGAAGAATGACCTTGTTTATGTGTACTATTGTTTATGTATATGCTACTATTTTTGACAGCAAAGGGCAAGGTTTGTGAGTGTGTGCAGGAGGTTACTGAACGCGTGTGCGCAGGGTGGTGGTGGGGGGCACTTGAGGTATAGTGCTCAGGGGCACCGCATTGGCTTAATACGGCACTGGGTACACACTACACACAGATCAAAACCTCTCTGTCTCTGTGTGTGCACTTACAGTATAAGGGAGAACATGGCCCAATCTGCACTGTGGAGAACAGCTGAAATAATCCTGACTGCATGATTGGGGGGTCACAGTGAAATGAGTGAGCACATTTAACTCATTATTTAGCTTATTATTTGCTCATTCTTTCGTGTGAATGTTTATTTAATTAAAAACACACTTGAATTTAAAATAAATTGCCAAAAACATAAAATAGTTTCATCAATTAATTACCACATTATATATGTAAAGCTTCCAGATGATACTCTCTATTATCTTATTTTAAACGCTTTATATTTCATATAGAATTAAAAACGAGCATCATGTGATCTTATCGACTGGATTTAGCAACTACTAATGCCTTCAGCAACGACAGTACAATTGCCTTTAGCAGCCACTAATGCCTATATCAGGGACGTGAATTGCAAAGACGCTCGTCGTCCTGTTGCTCTTTAGACTCCTTCTTACAAGTGAGTTCTGGAAAACCACACACAGAGACAACGTTCGTTCCTTAAGAGAGTCTCTCAACTCTCTCTTTAGGTCTGAAGGGCAACGTTATCAGGAAACCCACCCTGAACCAGATTACGACCATCACTGAAGATAAATTTAACACTCTGTTCACCAGAACACAGACAATTTTAATCAGCTTTTACAGAATCCTTCTGATTGATGCACACATTGAAATTAAAGTTCAAATCATATCACTGACTAAAGCACCTGTTTCTAGATGGGAAACTATAATTTAGATGATTTAATTCTGGAAAGATTTCTAGTTCTTACCTGTTTCTCAGCTCTTTCTGCTGCGACTGTGACGGTGTCATGACCTTTGTGATGATCCATCGTACACAAATAACAGATGCAGGTTTGATCAGTACGACAGTAGATCTCAATCAGCTTGTTATGTTCAGAGCAGATCTTCTCTTGGAGTTTTGCTGAGGCTTCAATTAATGTGTGTTTTTTTAAAGCAGGAACTTCAAGATGAGGTTTCAGATGAGTTTCACAATAAGAAGCCAAATACATCAGACAGAATTTGACGGCTTTGTGTTTTCTCCCGGTGCAGAAATCACACTCCACATCTCCAGGTCCAGCGTAACAGTGAGCAGGAGAAGCAGCCTGGACTTCAGTTTTCTTCAGTTCCTTCACCACTTCATCCAGCATGTTGTTTTTGCGTAGAACAGGCCTTGTCGTGAAAGTGTCTCTGCACTGAGGACAGCTGTAGACGCCCTTCTGATCCTCCTGATCCCAGCAGCCATTAATACACACCTTACAGAAACTGTGACCACAGGAGATAGTCATCGGATCCTTCAGGAGATCCAGACACACTGGACACATGAACTGGCCCACAGAAAGCTGAGCAACTGAAATACTGGCTTTGGCCATTTTCCTGAACTCACAGACTGTGTGTGTGTGTGTGTGTGTGTGTGTGTGTGAGAGAGAGAGAGGTTAGTTTTGTTTTTTCTGAAATGAGGCGTGACCTCCTGGTCCTGTGTGTGTGAAAGAGAGATAATGAGAGAGGGGGAGCACAAACACAGAGAGGTCATGAACACTCCTCTATTAACCATTTCATCTCCCTTCACTGCAGAAATATAACCCATGTAGCTGCACTGATTAGGATTAATTTCATTAGATTTTATGACAGTTGATTCAGTGGATTCGACTAAAATGTCCCCCCCCCCCCCCCAAAAAAAAAGTGAAAAAAAAAATCATCATTTAGAAAAATCTGGAAGTCCAACTCTCTTCATCTAAAGGGTTTGAACACAAACACAATCCATCTCTTTTGTTTTCTCCATCACAAGACACACTTCTGACCTTCCCTAATTCACACATTCCCTCCTCTTTCTTGTCAAATTCAGGAAGAAACTTTCTGTCCGTGAAATGCAGAAGAGAACGTCGCAATATTAATGAATCAGCAGCCAGAAAGATAAAGGTTTAGATGATAAAAATATGTTTTATTGATCATTTAAACAAGTTACAGGAAACTTGTTTTCCTTTTTTATCTGTATATTTTGTGTATAATTGTGTACAGCTGTGTTCAGTATGGTTGGCAGAAAGATGTTTATCGCTGCCAATCATCTGCTTTGGTTCATTATCCTTCTGAAAAATCCACTTCTGCTGGTTGAATCATTTCTCTGCAGATTTCTGAAAGTTCATGACGCCGTTATTGAACACAAGCTCACCAACAGCGCTGTAGGAGAAACAGCCCCAGCCTCCTCCGTGCTTTATAGTACCTTAGTGCAGTTTGATTGGAATTCTTCTCCTGGCTTTCTACACACAAACACTCGACCACCACATCCATCCAAGTTCAGTTTGGATTCATCTGAAAAGAAGACGCTTCTCCAGAAGCTGCTGTGTTTCTTTTGCAGATGTCACCTTTATTTTATTATTCTTGAGGCTGATGAATGGTTTCTGCTGCGTTACTCTTCCTCTGTCCCCATGCTCCATGGTCCTGATTTGAATTGTATCTCATCTAGTTGTATCTGCTAATTCTCATCGAGATCAAGACTTGCTGCTGTTTCTCAGCTGTTTTTCTTGATTTTAATCACAATTTTGCTGCCCAAATCAGCTGGTGGTATTTCTGGGGCTACCTGTACGTTATCTGTTTTCATTCTCAAATCCTTCTTCTTTTATCAAGTTTTGCTGATCAGGTGACTGGAGCGGCTTCTTTCTGCAGCCATGTTATGACTAAACAGTGGCCTTCTTTATTCATTTAAAGCGGATGTGTATGTAGTCGATTCCCTTCAGGTTCATACAGGTGTCTCGAGCAGTGCTGTCAGATACCGCTGACGTTTTCCAGCCCAAAATATGTTCAAAACCCGCCAAAATGCACTTAAAACCACCCAAAATGTAAAATGTACTTGATGCCTATCTTGTAAAGTAAAAATACGCAGCTAAAGTCCAGTATACTATTTGTAAATCGAACAACAATCCAAACAACTTCTAAATGGCAGCATGAGCCCGTCAGTGCTGGAGGTGAAGAATCTGCTGTCTGGTACTCGGCTCCGTGTGGTTCAATCAGATTATAACTCTGCAATCATCTGCTGTGTTCTGAATCCTACATGCACAATATTATGTAGGCTCTGGCTACGATGCATATCTAACATCTCCATTGCTGAGGTAATTTAGTTTTTTATTTGTCTTTTTATTTATTTATCTTTTTATTTATCCTGTTTGTTTTATTAATTTTATAGGCCTAGTTATTCTGCTTAATTTATTTTTGTCTACATCCGTGTATTTTCTTCATCTGTTATCCTGATTTTTGTGGATTTGTTAGATTGTACCTGTTTTATATACTTCAATTAAAAAAAGAAAGTTAGGCTCCGCTGCATGGCTGAATGTAACATGAGAAGAGAAAATGGAGAATGGATTGCGTCATTCTTATTTACTAGTTTGAGTTCAGTTTCTGCACTACATTACACACATTCATATTAGTCTTACAGTTACATCGACATTTTTTTTGTTTAAGTAATACTTAATGAGATTAATGTTTATTGTTAATGATTAATTTAGGCCAATGCTCGATTTTGGTTGTTTAAAATACCTAAGGGGTGCTGGGTAAACTAGGTCTCTGACTTGCCTCAGTTGACCAAAGAGAGCTGTTTTTCCTGATTTCCTTCGCATATTCAAGAACATCATATGGCTTAGTTTAATATGGATTGGATGTAGACTAGTGGACGTAGATAGTACATAGAATGTGCTGCATCAAAGTCCTTCTAAGGCTATATAAGTGTCTCTGGCTCCATTCTCGCACAGAACGTTGGTGTGAAATATTTATAAACATCTGATAAAAACCCGCCGAACTAACGTCAAACCCACCCAATTTTGGTCAACCAGCCCAAGCCATTTTTTTTTTTTACCCGCAAAGTAGAATTCAAAACTGCCCAATATGGCAAGCAGAGTACCCACATGGTGGAGCATCACATTAACTATGGATTCACTGGAACGACCAGAATAATATTAAGAGACCAAATACTTTTTAAAAAGATGTAATCATGACCAGTATATCCACAACCCCAAATCAGAAACCGTTGGGACAGTAAAGCGTTTACCACTTTATAATGTTGCCGTTCGAGGACAGACTGGGCCTTTCCTGGATACTGATTTTTACCGAATCATGACTACAATCACCTGTTGACATCCCCTGTTTCAAATCACATCATTGAGTTGTTTTACCTCATTATTAGCCCTAAACTGGCCCTGTCCCAAAGTGAGATTCGAAGGGTTTCGGGTCATTTATGTTCTTTTCCCATTTCGTCCTTTCTCTCTGTCCATGAAGTGTATGCGGTTAAATCACATTTTAAAATCAGAACTCCAGATCGAATTCTATAATATGCGAACACAATCGAGTTGTTATTTGGAGGCTCAGTTTTACAGAGTAGCACCACATCACTGAAACACACACAGCCTTGAAACATCAATTCTGTATCTTCACTAAAAGACACACAAGAGGATTTACAGCAGGACCGTGTCTTACTACAAGCACTAAAAACTACCACATTGTGTTCATTAAGGACAGAAATAAAGCAGAAATATTTCACTGTCATCTGCACTTCAGTGTCATTTGTTCTGCTGAAATATTTTCCTCATTCTGTCAGTTTGGAATTTAGTGAGGAGTGAAAATGAATCGAAATAAATTCCTCTATTACCACAAGGGGAGTCAAAACCTGATTTGATTTATTTTGCATTGTTTATTACTAATAGAAGTCCCACTTTCTCATGAACAGATTGGTGAGATGGATGGAGGAGGGGGAAGATGGCGGACTGAGCGCGAGCATGTTTGCAGGCTCTGATAAAAGATAGTTTCAAACCGTCCTAGAACAGCTATCTTTGGAAAACAAAAGGAGGAAAAAAAACTATCAATGACTCAGAAACCCCACGATAGTTTGGCTTCTTGAGTCAGACCACTAAACTGCTCTCTGCCTTACCGAGAGTGAGATGCTAATAGAGCGGCTAATGCTACAGGGCTAACAGACCATGATTACAGCCTGACGGCCTGCAGGAGGCATGTGATCAAGAAGAGATTGAGGCGATGGAGGAAGAAAACGCGAAAAGCCTTCATGATCCCACACCCATGCCCAGCCCAAATCCCAAAAAAGTGAAAGCAAAGACAAATATGAACAGTCAGGTGAGATCACTAACAAAACCATCTTCAACGCAATTCAAGTCCTGATTAAGAGGTTTTTACGTCATTATGGTTGCACAATTAAAACGTGCCAGATCAGTCGGCTGCTGGGTTTCAAAATAATAAACACACGCTTGTGTTTTTGTGATAAATCCATATTATACTGAGTGCATTTCACCCATTAATCAATACAAAGTCCCTGCAACTTTCAGCTCTTTTAAATCAAGGCTGAATCCTTTGTTTCTTCTTCGCCACTGCCTTTTATTAAACCACATTTGAGACTTTTAATTTGATTTCTGTCAGCGCGACCGCAATGCATGATGGGATATATTGCCTTGGTTCGTCCCCATCGCTGTTCGCTGCTCTTCGTGATGCGGAGGCGGGGCAAGATGGCGATCAGGGCACGAGCGCCTTTTCCAGCTCCGTTTGCTTGTGTCTTGAGTTTCTCGAACCGCTGACATCAATCACATGACGAAACCTTAAAAGTATAGATCAAACATATATACAAATATGTATAATAAATTCTCAAAGTTATACAAGTGACATTTTCTGATTATAAGACAAATAATAGAAAATTTCAAAATACAATACCTAGTCATATATTTACAGTATCCACATTCAAAGGCATAATGATGAACATTGTCAGTAATTTGAAATGGAAATGATGAAACCTTAAAAATAAATTATGAACAATAAATGAAGTATAGAACATATACTTGAGTGTCACTCGTATAAATGAGTGACATTTTCCGATTTTAATACAAATGATAGAAAATTTCAAAATACAATACCTAGTTCTGTAGGTGGTAAGAGAGCGCAACTGGACTTGCTTGAAGATTCTTGAAAACGCAGGTTTACTATGACCTGGATGACTGAGAATCTTCACAGACAATACCTAGTTCTATATTTATCCACATTCAAAAGGCATAATGAACATTGTTGTCAGTAATTTAAAATGAAATACTTACATATTCCTGAACATCTTCCTTCATCCCATTCCACCAGTAGTATTGTGAGATCTTGGCAAGTGTGTTGTTGACTCCACTGTGTCCACCCATCGGTGACGAGTGATACTGTTGGAAGACTTCGATGACTTCAGCAACCTCAGTGAGAACTTTCTTCCTGCAGTCACCTTTTGGGCCAATGTAGTAGAGATCTTTTTCTGCAAAAGCATAATAATATTGTTGCAAGCTATACTGACAAGGAAACACAAACATTAAAATCAATTTCAGTCTCATTTTAAACAATCAATATCTGAATGAAAAACATGGGGAAATCAATAACATTCAGTTTTCAATTGTGTCTATGGTAAACTATGGGCCCAGATTGCACGATGGACTGTGTAAAATCAAAACATGGCCATGAAATTCGGTAAAATTACACTGCCAGAAAAAGTAAACAAAGTGACATATGTGCACTTACTGTCTTCATCCCAAACATGCTTCTTTGACTGATTTCTGATCAGGGCTCTCAAATTTTGAAGTCAGTTCAGAGTGAGATTTGTCGGGAAGGTCAGGGGTGGTGCTGGTGAGGGGTGTCAGCGGTGGCGCACAGGGGGATGGAGGAGGAGGGGGGGTTATGATTGGTGTTGTGTGCTGTAAGTTAGAGCCCTGCACTCCCGCAGGACCTGCCGCAAAGCAGTGCGGCGCGGGACAAATTTTGAAAGCTCATTGCGGGCGGGAGCGGGAGTGCACAATGCGGGCGCGGACGGGAGCGGTGATAAGCTGCAGTCCCGCTAACTAAAAACGTGTTTAAAATAAAATTTATAAATTATTAATTTATGTCTATCATATATAATTTGTGCTGGATATTTTATTTGGCATTAATAAAAACATTTTAAGATGCCTAAATTTGCAGAGAGAGTCAGATTGCCATTGATCACTCTAATGACTCGCCGTTCACACCCAGCCTCCAGTGACCCACACTAACATGATGCCTCAATGACTGTGTTTACATGCACATCCAAATCGAGCTGCTGTCGGTAATCGAGCTGAAGGTCCCAGCAGGGTGCCAGAGAAATCCAATCCTACATGCACACAATGAAATCGGGCTATTGTGTGAGGTGCATTGTGCACCCGAGCCACAGGTGGCGCAACACGCCCCATCGTGTTGGTACACTTCCGGTTGTCGTCATGAAGAAGAGCTATTCAAGAGTGTAAACAAAGTTATCAGTTCCGTGTTCTCCATTGCGCGTTTTTCTCCCGTCCATGAATTTTAATATATTCAACTCCTTAAGCTGAATGAGCATGAACTCTGTCTCCTCATTGCTCCAGAAGTGCACGTTTCTGCTTGCCTGTGGCAGTGGGGGCGTGGTCAAGCACCGGTCTGTGACAGGAGGGCGGAGCCAGGGAAGGTGAGTGGCAGAATCACTTCACCTGACGGTAATTAACCTGTGTTTGTGTGTCTTCCCAGTAACCGCGCCCTATTTAAGGAGGCAGAGGGAGAGCAGAGGGGAGAGCTCATCCCGGGACTAGAACACAGCGCGCGCGTGTGTGGTTTTCTCTCAAGAATAAAAGTAGGCTGTTAAACTGAAAAGCCTGACAATAAAAAGCCTATTAGTACCAGAAGCTTTGTCCTGCCGTCCTCTGTGCTCCACCCACACTTCAGAGAGCTCTACATCGCCATTTTCTCTTCTTCGTTTGTTCCTCCTGACCTCTTCTGCTGCTCGCTACTACTGTTGTCATGCCGACCGAGGCTGTTGTGTTTCCCGCTTGTGGTCTCGTCACTCGTCACTTCCGGAAGTAGCTCGACAACTAGCTCGATAGGGTATACATGCACAAAGTAGCTTGGCAGAAATCGCATAAACTAGGTCGTGTAGCTCGATTCCGAGAAATCAAGTTCGGTTCAATTTCAGCCGAATTAAGGTGTATACATGGCATTTTGAACTTCGATTTCAGTCGAGCAACGGCAGAAATTCGATTCTCTCTATGTGCATGTAAACATAGTGAATGACACCTTAGATGAGCTGGTCATCAGAATTCTGATTCTGATCCAGGAGAGGATAAATATCTCTCGTACGTTTCCGATTCCTTTCCTCTTCCGTGTTTGAGATCTCGGCACAGCATGTACTGGCCATTCCAGGTTCCAGCGCACCATCCGAGCGCGCGTTCAGCATATGTGGTCGCATACTGGAGGAAAGACGCAGTATGTTGAAGCCCTCAACAGTGAACAATTTGCTGTTTCTCCATAGCTGTTCAAAGAACCCAATAGCCTAAGCAATAGGCTTAGTTGTTTCGTTTACCTGCGTTTGATTTTCTCGTTTTTCTTATTCATATTCAAACAAGGTCAGCTATGTTATATTGAGTTTAACACTTGCATGGAGGCTCAAGCCCAAATAGTTTTAGAAATGTGCAACCATAGCCCTATAATGGCTACAGTAGCCTATACTGTCGATTTTTTGTTGTAGGCTAGGACTGTGTTTTGTTATAACATTATATATGCTATGCTTATAGGGTATTCTATAGGATATTCTAGTTAGAAATGCTTTACAAATATAAACTGGGTTAGCCTAATGTTTTGTATGGCTGAACAATAAATATACCAAATTTCCACTTGGAATTACGTGCTCGCCTGTCTTTTTTTTATTGTTTATTATTATTATTATTATTATTATTATTATGAGACATTGACGAAGGCAACAGCTGAAACATTTGTCTCCTTCTGCTGCTAAAAACAACTGAAAAGAAATGTAACTAAAAGAATAAGTTCAAGAGTGCGATCCATCTCTCCTTTCACACTAATTATTCATAGGAGACGCACCACGGGAGAGCGCATACTTAAATGATTAGCCTACTTAAATTATTATTATTAGGTCTACATGTTGCCATTTCAACATTCTGAATTCAGAAACAAGGTAAATAATAACAAACGTGAATGTGAGCTGTAGATATTTATGCTCAAATCCACTCAAAGTAGGGGGCGGGGCACCATCACACTGTGTCAAGACAAGAACTTTCGTGAGAAATAACGCGAACGTCTGCATCATGCGGGATTTGCGGGCGGGAGCGGGACAAAACATGGCAGGCGCGGGCGGGAGCGGGACTGAAAATCATAATTCTTTGCGGGAGCGGGCGGGAGCGGGACTGCACAATGCGGGCGCGGGCCTGCACAATGCGGGCGCGGGCGGGACTGAAAAATCCGGCCCGCACAGACCTCTATTGTACGTGTTAGTGGCAGATTTAGAAGCCTTCAGTACGGGGGTAGGGGGCTCCCACTTGAAACACAGTGGTTCAAGGCCTGCCATTTTAACAGCCATGATTGAGAAGAGAGTTCCGTCAAGGGCAACGTGTAAACAGAAGCGAGTAACGATGTACTACTATATCTGTGTATTTTGCAGTTTGGCAAGTACCCAGTAAAGGAAGAGATAAAAAACACACACACTGAGTTTTCATTCAAGTATGCAACACTAGGACTAAAAACAGGTGTCAAAAATAGCTGTTGAAATTAGCAAGGATTCAAGATTGAAGTGGCTAGACAAGCTCACAGACTCTGGGCAAACTGATAGTTAACATTATTAGCTGGAGACAATATTCCCCAACATCAGCTTTCATAATTTTTGTGATGCAAGTACTACTTTCATTCAGGAAATACAAAAACATATGATGAGATGATTTACTGTACTATAGGCTACTCATCAAATATGGCGCTCCCGCGTCCTCCAATGTGTGTCCGTCTGCACTTCACCACATCGCCTTCTTCGGAAAGTTCACGTAAATTTTACCCAACTGTCAAGTGTTTTGCTCCTTTGCTGTGCTTATCCCACACTTGAAGGGTAATACCAATGCTGAACATTAAAACTGGAATTCACTCAAACCAGACCTTTGTTCCATCTTTTTCCTTTTATTTTTTTCCTTTGCAGGTGAAAAACCTTAAAAGACAAACACCATCCATTTACCAATTTGCAGTTTTTCTTCTTTTTATAAAAGCAGTTACTCAAAAAATGATCAAAAGCTTAACATTAAATACATGTATGTGAAAATAGATAGAATTTACTTTAAGACAGATTTTGAATGAATTGTTTTAATGTAAATGCATCAAAATATTAAAATACATTTTAACCACAAGGGCCATAATGAATTAAGCAAGTTACTAAACCCAATGAGTTACCAAGTAACAAGCCAACCTACATATTTACAAACCATATCCACCATGAACATTTTAGCAATGAAACACTTTCAGTTCGTTTTAAACATGCACTGTATGCAAGTAGAAAAAGATACATGCTTTTAAACTATGTCTTCACTGGCACCTAAGAATTCAGCACAATAATATCCACGCATCAAACCACATCTAAACTGGGCCATTTCAAACATGAAACCAAGCAAGTTGCCACACCTTTTACCGGACCAAACAAAGCAAGTTGCAATAACCCTTACCAGCCAACAATTACACAAAGCACCATGTGAATATTTGAACCTTAAGACGCTACAAACACAAACATTTTCCCCGCATCTCAATGCCCCGTCAGCGCAACAGTTTCCTCGCATTCACAACAAAATAACCGCGAGCTTACCGGCTGTCTGTTCAGATCTTGACAATGGCAAAACTTCTACACAGCTTCACAAAATGCTCGGCAAGTGATCGAGTTTGTATTTCGCACTGCAGCAGCCTATTTTTTGCTGTTCAGTCCTCGCACCCAAGCAGGAAGTCAGTGTGTCGCTTTGTTCTCCTTGATTGCGCACAGGTGAGTAATTAACGCGCTTGCATACCGGCTGACAAAAAGGGCGTTCGCCGCGACAACAATGCTATTTTTTGATTGGCTGTTGGGTAGCTACATTTCTCAATTTATTGATCGGTGTGTGGCAAGCTGTTTCTGAACTCTGCGGGAAACCACTTGATGCCTACTCTTCATCCACAGTTAAAAAATAGCGGTGCACCTTGGTGGGCGTTGTCTTAGTAATTTCTGTGCATGAGAGATACAAGGTGTGGCGTGTGAGCATGTGAACTGCTTGAAATGCGTGTGTCTCACGCTCAATGCGTGAGACTTGAGAGCCCTGTTTCTGATGTTTCGGTGGTCTTTCTGGTCAGTGTCACTGGAGTACTTTCCAGTTTGTAGGAAGAAGGTAAGTTGGGCCATCTTTCTTTTGAAAATGGCGACTCGCTGGTCTCGTGCCTCTTTGGACTGTGTGTTTTGCTGATCTTCATTTTGTGACTGGGAAATTATTGTTTCCTCATCCATATTCGACAGCTTGTCTACTGATAATCAAATCTCACAATTGTAGTCACAATTCGCATTCTATTAGTCCACAAATGTGTTGAAATGCTCGGTACAAAATCGCAGCAAGAAATGGTAAATTTAGACTTCCCGGAAGTTGACCGGGAAAACAAAAATCGGTCTGCGCATGGTAAATTTAGACCAGCGCACGATCAGACCGTGACACCGGAGCCGTGCTCTCCTTAGCTGGCGTCCTGGCAGCCATTCGTAGCTCGGAGGGCGAAGTAGATGCTTCGGAAAACAACTTAAAGAGAACTCTGACTTGTTTAGCAGCGTCATACAGCGCGGGGACCAGAACTCAGTGGAAACTGCAGGAATGCAGTCCAACATGGACATTTTGGAGAAAAACAGCGCTGAAGAAACAAAACGCCACACTGAAGGAAAAGGTGCTGGAGGTTGAAGGTTATAAATGCTGCTGGAACCTGCGACTTTCGGGGCTCAAAGACCAAGAAGGAGAAAACCTCAGAGAGAAGACCGAAGAGCTCCTGCTGAATATTTTCCCACAGTGGGCGACATGGTCGACTCGGTGCACCGCGTAGGCAAGAAAGAAAAGGGCCGGAGCCAGCAGGTCCTCCTGCAGTTGGTGAGGAGACTTCACCGCAGGGGCGCAGATAGGATTTTTGAACTGGGGGGGACTGAGCTGTCAGCAAATGATTCCATTTTGTGTTATATACACTACCGTTCAAAAGTTTGGGGTCACTTTGAAATGTCCTTATTTTTGAAAGAAAAGCACTGTTCTTTTCAATGAAGATCACTTTAAACTAATCAGAAATGCACTCTATACATTGCTAATGTGGTAAATGACTATTCTAGCTGCAAATGTCTGGTTTTTGGTGCAATATCTCCATAGGTGTATAGAGGCCCATTTCCAGCAACTCTCACTCCAGTGTTCTAATGGTACAATGTGTTTGCACATTGCCTCAAAAGGCTAATGGATGATTAGAAAACCCTTGTACAATCATGTTAGCACAGCTGAAAACAGTTGAGCTCTTTAGAGAAGCTATAAAACTGACCTTCCTTTGAGCAGATTGAGTTTCTGGAGCATCACATTTGTGGGGTCGATTAAATGCTCAAAATGGCCAGAAAAATGTCTTGATTATATTTTCTATTCATTTTACAACTTATGGTGGTAAATAAAAGTGTGACTTTTCATGGAAAACACAAAATTGTCTGGGTGACCCCAAACTTTTGAACGGTAGTGTGTATACATGTTATTTCACCTCCCTCACTGCCATCACCAGGAACTACCTGCAGGCCAGGACAATGATAACATTTTAACATAGCCTATGGAAATCCAAAGTTTACACATTATCATCACGCACAGAAATTGCAAAACTGCAAAACTAGTTTTAAAACCGCTAAGTTCCAACTGTTAAACATAGCGAGAGGCTGGGCTACGTGTGTGTGTGTAAAGTGTAAACCAGTGCATCCTGACTTTTCTAACTATGCCTGTGTGTTGCATAAGCAGCAGTCAGTCAACAACTCTTCGCAAAGTTTCCTTATGAAACAATATGCTCGCTGAAATTATGGCAGGGAACGCCAGATTAAACATTAAAACTGCCTTCTGAGCACTGTATCTACAGGCTGCCACCGAAAGAAGGAGGCTACCAGAAAGGCTTCTCTACTCCGTACGATTTTACTTTCACTACGACATTACTTTGAACAGACTATCAAAAAATTGCAAGGTGATATGATAAAGTAAGGCACAGTTTACTTACAGTTTTTTTTTTTTTTTTTTTTTTTTAAACGATGCAATCGTTTTCTGCCTTTTGGCACCCTTCATCATGCCGTGTTGGGGTCCTGAACTAGGAGGCGCTGTCCCCGATATGCCTGTCAAACTTGTGGGTAACCATAGCAACCAAGCTCGAGCTCGCAACCTGTGCAGTCTGCGCAGTTGCAACTATGTATACACTGCTGTGCACCTCAATAAACCGAATGGTAATTAGTCTTTTGATTTTTCCGTGAGGTTTGCCTTATGCAAAGAAAGACAGCATAGACGTTTTTTCCTCCCTATAAGTGGGGGGGACCGAGCGAGGTGAATTTAAATCTGGGTGGGACGAATCCCCCCCGTCCCCCCGTCTATCTGCGCCCGTGCTTCACCGTGATGCGGTCTGGAAGGCAACTCAGGACTCCCAGATCTGCCAGGAGCGAGGGGTCCGCTTTACCGAGGACTTCACCAAGGAGGACAGACTGGCGAGAGAACAACTATGGCCAAAACTAAAACATGCTAGATCTCAGGGTGAGGTGGCTTTTTACAAAGGCCACATAGCAGTTATTGATGGGCGTGGTCACTGCCAGAAATGCATCGCCATTTGAATCAGAATGTGATGCGGCAAGTTGATGGCATAAGCTCAGGGTAAAAAAAAAAAAGCTTTATGTTCCACTTGTTCAAATTGAATCCAAAGTTGTTATACTCTCCCGATTTTCCTTTTTAGGAATTTTTTTTTTTAAACTTTTGTAAAGGCATAGCAAACCTTATACAAGAAACCTTACATGATGAAGCCTTATCATACACTCAGAAATGGGAATTCCTAAAATACAAAATCCGTCAATTCTCCATCTCCTTTAGTAAACAGGTTAGAGGCCAAAATAATGTAGAAGAGGAAATTATTATAAAAGGTCTCAATTACTACTCGCTCACTACTGTCAGAGTGATCATATAAGGCTTTTACAATTACAAACTAAACTAGACATGAACTAAACTATGAACGGAAAGCTTGAGGGGCATACATCAGATCACGAGCAAAGTGGATGGAAGAAGGGGGAAAAATACAGCCTACTTCTGCAGGTTAGAAAAAACATGACAAGAACGAAATACAATAAAATCTGATGATTAATGGCTCTGAATGCTCTGATCCGTCTGTTATTGCAAAAGAAATGAGTGCTTTTTATCAAAATCTGTATACCTCTTCCTACTCTTCTGAAAAAGTGGATATCTTCCTGAACAAAATTGAAGAATCTATTCCAAAAATTGACTGTGACGGCCACCAGGGTTTTTTTCTGTTTATTAGCTGTTTTTTCCTTTTACTCCCTAGACTAGGCGTGGGTGGAGTGTTTATGAGCAGCAATTGCGGTCACCTGTCCAGAGGCGGAGCTTGGCCCTTTATTAGGAGCTGCCTCCCAGACATCGAGACCTACTTTTCTTTCACATCCAGCATGCATACACTACTGACTGTCGACTTATCTCCTATCTTCCTTTATTTTGGTTGCCTACAATTGAGAGACTTTTGAGACTTAAGAAAAATAAATTCGCTTTTGGCATTGCACGTATCTCGCTCGCCTCGCCTCCCTTCTTATTTATTGTATTGGCTCCCCTAGGCCTTTACAATATGGGGGCTCGTCCTTTTTCCCTTGTTGGGTAGTTTTGTTTTTTTTTTTTTCCCTCCTCCTCTCGCTTCTCCGATTAGGCTTTGCCGCGTGAGTATCATCTTTTTGAGTTTGCGCCTTGTCTTTTTGCGGCGTCTGTTTTGACCCGCTGTGCTTGTCTTTTTGTGGGGGGCGTGCGCTGTGCGTTTGTACATGCATTTGCATTTTTGTAATTGACTTCGGTGCATATTTGACTTTTTGTAGAAGTTAAGTGTTAATTGCGCTCAGAATTGTTTATTGGAGACTATTGTTCAGCCGTCGTTTCTTTATTGATACGCTCTCCCTGGTCCAAATTGTTTTTTGGTGTTCGTAAGTGGTCACTTAATTAGTCTCAATTGGTACCAGCTGCCGACCTTACGTAGCTTTGCCTGGTTCCTTCCCCGTTAGGTATAGGGTGTGTCCTTGTGCGCACTTTTTTTTTTTTTTTTTTTTTTTTTTTTTTTTAATTTTAGTTTATTTTTGGGCGTCGGCGGTGGAGGTGGGTAGAGCGGTTGTCTCGGGTGCACGTCCGGGGCTTTGGGGTATCTCGGGCCCACTGGTTTAATGTGCTTAAAATCCCCCCCCCATCGGTACACTGTAAAAAATGATTTTGTGGGGTTGTATATTTTACTGATAAAAAATGATTATTTTTTCCACAAAAAAAAATCGGTAAGCAAAGGTAATCGATTGCAAGGGGTAGATCATACAGACGCTACTTATTAATATAGAGTATAAACTTCTAATGGTGAGAAATGAGTAAACTACACCCAATTGAAGTGATGAAAATGGATTAAATAATAATCAGAAATATTAGGCAGGAAATAATGTAACGCAATAGGTAGGGTATAACTACCTAAAATGACTAAAATATAGCCTACTCGATTCTACGCGCAATGATTCATGGGAGCATGCTCGTACCGTGCTCATGATTCAGCAGAAAACAGCACTCGTGCATGTAGTGCTCCCAGAAGAGGAGACGGGAGCGAGTCTGCGTCTCGAAGGGAATTGAGAATTAACATTTACAAGGACGCAAACAGTTGAGCAGGATTTATTTTGTTTTTTTGGTGTGTGTGTCAGTTGATCTGAATGTCTGGCAGAACAGAGAACCATTTAAGAGATATGAACACATGTAGCATCACTCCACATTCTAAGTTATTCTGATTTATGTGAATACTGTCTAAACTTGTCTGGGGGGGGGGGGTGCTAAATATGTACAAGAATAACCTTTTCTTAAACTTATCTTGGCACTAACTTTTTTTTGGAAGGTTTTTACCTTTGGCGCAGCAGAGAGAGTGAACTGCTTTTACTCAGGTTAAGCTACACACAAACAGATTTCTCTTGTCTTTTTTGAACACACAGAGCTTGTGTTGTGTCAGTGGCTTAATCTGAATAATTGGTAAAACGCACTGTTGGGTGAGTGCTGCAGGTGTTCATATTTTTCTTAAATTGTTCTTAGTTATTCTTATTTGTATGAATACTGTACATATGCAAACTTCTAAGGGGAAAAACAGTTGTGTGGTGTGTTTTTTTTTTTCTATTTTTGTAACAGCTTTTATTTATCTACACTGTGCCCTCCACTCTTGACCATTTCTACATGCCCAAATGCATCGAGTTGCTGCCATGTGTTTAGCTGACTAGAAATTTGTCAGCGAGCAGTTGTACACATGTATCTAATAAAGTGGCCGGTGAGTGTATATATGTGTGCATTGCGTTTTACATTGCTTAAATACAGTATATTGGATATGTTGCATGTTAAGACTTGAGTGTATGTTTAAACAAGTTGACTTTAATACTGTCTGGCGTCTGCTGTGTCTGAAAATAGCTTCAAGTAAATCTAACCTTCCTGGAATAGGTAGTAGTTAATTTGTCATAGTAGCTAATAATTATTAATTACATAAATAATGGCTAAACATTGTTATTACTACTCAATAATTGAGTAATTTTTACTGAAAGTCGTAGGCAATATTTACCTTATTTCTTTGAGTAATTTATAGCTGTTGAATGTAGGTGGTATTTACTCAAAATAATGGTTGAAATTTACCCAAATAGTCTATGCAAATTGTTACCTTAGATAAATTGGGTAGCTTCTATAGGTTGTTTTTTTACAGTGTAACTGTCAGAAGATCTAGGGTCTACTTAGTTTCTATTATCTAGTATAATAGATGGGTTGTGGACCAGCAAGCTTTGGTTTGGCTGTACAAATGTTTTGATCTCGCAATATTGAACTTTAGTTAATGAAGATTTGTTAATGAACACCTGTTGGACTTGTGGAGTGAAATTTGTTTTTTCATAATTGTAAGCCGCTGCGATAAATAGCCACACAATTGTAAAATGTTGGCTATTGATTCTTTTGTGGACGCTCCTCGAGCGATGCATTAAATTCGTTGACCAAAGATCAGCTGCTTGTAATTGCTGAGCACTATGATGTCGCCCTAACTAGCACTGAAAAGCGCTCTAAAGAGCTTATGCAATCAGTAATTAAGGATGCGATGATTGATGCCCAGGTGCTGCCTGACGAGGGAGCCTCCGCGACCCCTCCTCCGGCAGCCGGTACCATGTCTTATGAGCAGCAGAAGGAGCTTCTGCTTCTCAAATTAGAAAATAGTAAAAGTGAGCAACAAAAACAGCACCTGGAACTAGAATTAGGAAGGACAAAAATAGATGTTGAGCGCCAACGTTTAGAGCTTCTTAAAGAGGGCAAGCATTATACGGGTGAGTCTGATGTTGTGCGTAATCTCAAACTTGTCTCTAAATTTGAGGAGGACAAGGTTGAGACGTTTTTTGCCTTATTTGAGCGAGTGGCAGATGCATATCAATGGCCTGATGCAGAGCGCACCTTGCTACTGCAATGTACATTGACTGGGCGCGCACAGCAGGCCTACTCTGCCCTTGGTTATGAGGATAGTAAAATTTACAAGTGCGTTAAGGATGCAGTTCTGAAAGCATACGAATTGGTGCCGGAGGCGTATCGCCAAAAGTTTAGGGCTATGCGTAAACGCCAAACCCAGACCTACACTGACTTTGCGCATGACCTTGCAGTTCAGTTCAATCGCTGGTGTTCCGCATCGGGAGTTGAAAACCAGGAAGAATTGGTCAATTTAATACTGGTGGAACAACTAAATACCCTCCCAGATGCAATGGCAATTTACCTTAGCGAATGCGACGCCATCTCTCTGACTGCTGCTGCCACTTTAGCGGATGATTATTCCTTAATCCATAAAAGCAGGTTTTCTGGTCCGCCATCCCGTGATATGCGTTGGTCTCGTAATATTCCAACACTCCGTAACCCACGTATGCAGGTGTCTTTAAACAAGTGATCCTCACTCTCGTAGCCAATCAGGTTCTGACACTATCTGCAATTATTGTTTAGGGAAAGGCCACTGGAAATCGGAATGTCCTGTGCTGCGTGGTAAAGACAGCTTTAAGTCCGCTGTTAAGCACAATGCCTTGGCTGTGCCAACATCACATGTTGCCCGTGTAAATGATTATTTTTCACCTTTTGTTTTTGATGGCCTTGTTTCACTTAGTCCTGGTGGGAAAAAAAGTCCCGGTTAAAATCCTTAGGGATACTGGCTCAGTCGAGTCTTTCATTTTACGATCTGTTTTACCCTTCTCTGCTTTCTCCGACACAGGTCGATTTGTTTATGTTCGCAGAATAAATTTTAAATGTCTTGAATGTGCCCCTTCACCGGGTGTACTTGGATTCAGCTTTGGTAAAGGGGAAAGTTGCCCATGCGGCATCGGCGTCGCCAGGGGTATTTTACTGGGGCACGTGCCCCAGTATAGATCTGTAGTGCCCCAGTAAAAGAAATCCAGTGACGAAACGCTCTGAATTTTAAACTTGGGAATAGCTGCAATTTAATTCATAATGTGGGGTAGGCTAACCGATGCGCGAAGAAGACCATCTACAATGCTTTTACATTGGTAGTTTTGGCTGGCCTCGCGCACACTAAGCAATGTGAAAAAAGTGTGCGCGTGACATGAGTAACATCTTGGTTGCTATGGGGACCGCAGACTCCAGCAGCCCTCAGATGCAATGAAATTCAGAGCAGGGGAAACCATCTCTCCGTGTTTTTCAACTGTTTACAGGTTAGTAGACAGTAATTCCACTGTCATTTTTGTAACGCTGTAGAATTAATGTGTTGGGACATTGTTTTCGTGTTGTCTTGATTTTTTGTTTGAAACGAAGGGATATTGAAAAGTTTGCATTCATTCCGTCGTCTGCAACGTGGCAAGCCGCGAGCCCTCAGTTTGCGTGTTGCCAGATCGCGTTGATAGTTTTGTGATGGACTGTGTGAAGATAGCCACCTAACGTAATGACACACAACTGTTGTTTTGGAGGCTACGTCCAGTTGAGTATTGTAATTGAATTATTGAACCGAATTTCAATTGCACATGCACGCGCTCTGCGCACACACGCGCGCGCGCGCGCACACACACACACAGTAGGCCTAGCGCTTGGAGAGGCGTTTTGGACTGCCATTCTGAGCAAGCCTCCACCCTACTTGTGTAGGCTACTGGCAGGTGTTTATTAGTATGGTTTCAATTTTGCAAACTTCCTCTTCTAGATGGATATCAGAAAGCTATTTGCTAGGAGCAGGAATAAAGCAGAAAGGAAGAATGAACAAGGTAACTAGGCAACATGTGGGTGATGAACCACAAGCTGATCACTGTTCAACTAGTACACTAGCCTATGTAGCCTGGATTCAGTGTCCTCGTAATCATTTTGAGTTTTACAGCTCTAGTGACTAGTTTTAAGCAGGCCGTTTCTAAATATAAATATCAATATATAAATATATATTACATAAAATATAATATATATTACATAAAATGTAATATATATTATATAAAAAATATAAATATAGAGCAAAATTTTTAGCTCGCGCGCTTCGCGCGCTCGCATACATTTCCTGTGCCCCTTTTGTGCCCCAGTATGGTCTTGGGTCTAGTGACGCCCCTGCCATGCGGTACGCCCTGCGCTGCCGATACGTGGCGTTGCAGTAATCCTGGGCAATGCTTTGGTTGGGTCTCGAGTTTGGGTAAACGACGCCGTTTGTGGTGATGTCAAAAATGATGAAATTGGACCGGTAGCTGTGACGACGCGTGCGTCGAGTAAAATGCCACCTGCGCAAACTATGTGCATTCTCTATCTGGTTTGCCTAACTCTGTTTCCCAACAACAGGTAATTGATGCCCAGCAGTCCGATGCTTCGTTGAAGGCGCTGTTTCTTAAGACACACAGTGGCAGTGATTACATGGTTCCAGGGTATGTAATTCATAATGGGGTTTTGATGCGCAAGCGTCCTCCTAGTGGCCCTGCTGATGACCACCTCTGGCAGGTAGTAGTACCGACATCCTTGCGCAATTTAGTAATGAACACTGCCCATGAAGATGCCGGTCACATGGGTGTCCGGAAGACCTATGACCGCGTTATCCGCCACTGCTATTGGCCGCGCCTTAAACGAGACATTGCGACCCATGTCAGGACCTGTCAAATTTGTCAGCGGACAGGCAAGCCCAATCAAATGCCGAAGCCTGTGCCTCTGCCAGTGATGGGAATAACGGCGTTAGAAATAAACGGCGTTACTAACGGCATTACTTTTTTTAGTAACGAGTAATCTAACTAATTACTTTTTACATCGTTATAACGCCGTTCCTGTTACTTACAATAAAATGCTCTGCGTTACTTTATTAAAGCTGTTCTCATCTGGCACGCTGCTCATTCAGCCTTTCTTTACTCTGCTTTAGTGTGGGGCGGGGAGACACGAGACAACGGCACAGTAAGCCAATCAGAGTAGCTTTGGACAACATACGTAGGTAGGCTCCGCCTACTGCACACTTTCAATCGGAAGAGCCAGCGATGGCGAGCGGTCAGCCCAGCACTGCGCTTTCACACTGGAAATACAGCCATTACTTTTCATTACTTGAAATAAAAGGCAAAAATGTCTACGTGCAATGCACATTATGTCGAGGAACAAAGCGTTTGTCCTCGTCAGTGGCCAGTAATTAGTAACAATTTTAATAACTACAAAAATATATTAAATTTGATAGATGTCTTATCTCACATTGTCCCACAAAAATATTAATGTAGTGTAGATAACATTACTAACTGGTTCTGTTAAGTGTCCATTTCAGTCATTAAACACATTTAACATTTACTTTTATTATGATTACACTAATTGAATTTTTTTTTTTTTGGGGGGGGGGGACAAACTGTAACGGAATAATTACTTTCCCTGGTAATTAGTTACTTTTATGACAAAGTAACTCCGTTACTAACTCGGTTACTTTTTGGGAAAAGTAACTAACTAATTACTTTTTGAAAGTAACGTGCCCAACACTGGCCTCTGCGCCCAATCTCTCCCGTGTCTAAACCATTTGAACATCTTGTGATTGATTGTGTTGGGCCACTGCCTCATTCAAAGAGTGGATGCAGTTATCTACCCACAGTAATGTGCCAGACTACCGTTACCCTGCGGCGTACCTACTCCGTTCCATCACTGCCAGGCCCGTTGTAAAAGCATTAACTGAATTTATCTCCACGTTTGGCATCCCGAAAACCATACAATCTGATCATGGTACAAACTTTACATCTAAGACCTTTGCTCAGGTGTTACATCTTCTGAACATTCAGCATAGTAAAGCGTCAGCGTATCACCCCCAGAGTCAAGGAGTATTAGAAAGGTTTCATCAAACGCTAAAGTCAATGTTGAGGGCATACTGTGTGGAGTTGGGTAGTAGCTGGGATGAGGGCCTTCCCTGGTTGCTGTTGGCGGCCAGGGAAGTAACCCAAGAAAGCACTGGGTTCAGTCCAAATGCACTTGTTTTTGGCCATTCTGTACGTGGCCCAGTGGCAACTCTTGTGGGTAACTGTGATCTGCCGTGCGAGCCCCCACAGTCCTTAACGGACTATGTAAATGGTTTTGCCGTCGGCTGTATTTAGCAGGGAAATTGGCCAGAGAAAAACTTCAGACTGCACAGGTTAAAATGAAGAAAACACATGATAAGAAAACTGTCCGTCATGTGTTCAATGTGGGGGATGAGGTAATGATGCTTTTGCCTGTCATCCACTCTCCTTTCCAGGCAAAATTTGCTGGTCCGTATAAAGTCATTCGTGTAGCGCACAATGACAATTGTTATTGCAACGCCCGACAAGAAGAAATTGACCCAGTTGTGTCACGCAAACCTGCTTAAACTGTACTTTGAGGCAAAGGTTATTGGTCCGGCTGCTGCTGTTAGTTTACATCTTAGCTCGTCAGTGGCAGGGACAAGTGGGGATAGCACTGTAACTCATTCGTCTACTTTGCCAGCGGTGGCAGCGCTGGAGGATGTAGAAGTCCGCGCACCTGACGATGCAGTTTTATTGGGTCGTCTAAAGAATTCAGAGTCGTTGGCTAATCTATCAGTGCTGTTTAAACATCTCACCTCACAGCAGGCGTTTGAGTTGGAGGCACTTAAAGAGTTCCCTTCGCTTTTCTCTGACACCAACCCAGACAACACTCATCAGTCATGACATTGACGTTGGACAGTCTGCCCCGATCAGACAATGTTTTTATAGGATCTTGGGGGAAAGACAAAATCCTGGAAGGTGAAGTAAAATATTTGTTGCAACATGGTCTAGCCGAGCAGTCACTTTCCAGTTGGGCGTCCCCCTGCATCTTAGTTAACAAGCCAGATGGCACGTACCGATTTTGTACGGATTACCGTAAATTGAATAGCGTGACCAAACCCGACTCCTTTCCTTTACTGCGTGTTGAGGACTGTGTTGATCAAGTGGGTTCTGCCAAGTTCGTCAGCAAGTTTGACTTGCTGAAGGGATATTGGCAGATCCCCTTGACAGATCGAGCGCGCGAGGTGTCTGCCTTTATTACACCAAGCGGTCTGTATGCGTACAACGTAATGAGTTTTGGGTTGCGTAACGCGCCCGCAACCTTTCAAAGGTTAATGAACCAGGTTGTGGCACACTTAGATGGTGTTGCCGTCTTTTTGGTGACGTTGTTTTGTACAGTGATACTTGGGTATCACATCTCCAAGGCATCCGTCAGTTATTCATACGTTTGGCCCAGGCAAACCTTACCATCAACCTCGCTAAATGCGAGTTTGCAAAGGCGACAGTGACCTATCTTGGAAAAGTCGTGGGACAGGGTTTTGTGCGACCCATCCGCGCCAAAGTCGCTGCCATTGATTCGTTTCCCGAACCAGTCAACAAAAAAGAATTAATGCGGTTTCTTGGAATGATTGGGTACTATAGGGGGTTTTGCAAAAATTTCTCCTTGACGGTAGTACCGCTCACAGACCTGCTCAAGAAGAGCAAGCAATTTGATTGGACCCCCACTTGTCAAACAGCTTTTCAATCTGTTAAGCACCTCCTTACCTCTGCTCCTCTCCTTGCTGCGCCCCAGATGAACAAGCCGTTCAAATTGCAAGTAGATGCCAGCAAAGTGGGAGCAGGGGCTGTCCTGTTACAGGACGATAGCAATGGGTTTGAACGTCCAGTATGTTATTTTTCTCGCAAGTTCAACACTTATCAGTTGAACTATTCAACTATTGAAAAAGAGGCCCTTGCACTCATTTGGGCATTGCAATACTTTGAGGTGTATGTTGGGGGCAGTGTTTGCCCAATAACGGTCTACTGTGACCATAATCCGTTGACCTTCCTTCACTCCCCGCAGAACCCCAACCAAAGGCTAATGCTTTTTTTTTTTTTTTTTTTTTTTTTTTTTAACAACCGTACCACCTTGATATTAAGGACAATGTGGTGGCGGACGCGCTTTCACGTGCTCCTACCCCTTAGGCTTAATTCTCATCTTGTCTTCCAATTTCAGGTACCGGGATGCGGAGGACAAATTTGGTTGTTCCAGCGGGTTGGCTTCTGCGTATGGTGGGGTCTGGTTGTATGTTTGAGGAAAGGGGATTGGTCTAGGTTATAGTGTTTTGAATATAACTTCTTATTTATGACTGACTTAGTGTTTGGAATGTTATTTGTATATTATGTGGAGACCTTTTTTGTATTTGTTTTATTGGAGATGTATGCATAGATTGACTATGCTTTTGTGTACATTGTGTAGGCCTACATATTTTTGGATTGTATGCGTAGTAATGAGTATCAGTGACGTCACGTGTGTTGGGTGTTGGTAAATGGGATATTGATTCACTTTGTAATGTTTAATGTGCTCCCTAAAACCTGGAGGTTTTATTTTAAGGGGGGAGGTGTGACGGCCACCAGGGTTTTTTCTGTTTATTAGCTGTTTTTTCCTTTTACTCCCTAGACTAGGCGTGGGTGGAGTGTTTATGAGCAGCAATTGCGGTCACCTGTCCAGAGGCGGAGCTTGGCCCTTTATTAGGAGCTGCCTCCCAGACATCGAGACCTACTTTTCTTTCACATCCAGCATGCATACACTACTGACTGTCGACTTATCTCCTATCTTCCTTTATTTTGGTTGCCTACAATTGAGAGACTTTTGAGACTTAAGAAAAATAAATTCGCTTTTGGCATTGCACGTATCTCGCTCACCTCCCTTCTTATTTATTGTATTGGCTCCCCTAGGCCTTTACACTGACAAATTTAAAGATAAATGTGAAAAAGATATAGAACTGATTGAACTTGACAAAGCTGTAATGTGTTTAAAACTAGATAAATCCCCTGGCCACGATGGGCTAACTGCTAACTTTTACAGACACTTTTGGGAGCTACTTGGGGAACTCCTCTTTCAGGTGTTTAATGAAGCAATAACTAATCTAAGTTTACCCACAAGCAGGAAACAAGGCGTTGTAACGTTAATACCAAAACCTGGTAAAGATAAAAGGACACTGGAAAAATTATTGCCCAATCTCGCTTTTAAACAATGATTATAAACTGTTAACATACATCTACACCAATAGATTAAAAAAAGGACTTGGTCAAATAATTAGTGAAACAGTTAGGGTTTATAAATAAAAGATCAATACATAACATAAGGTTAGTGCGAGACATCTTAGAATACAGTCACCTAATTGAGGACAAGGGCTTTGCTTTATTTCTTGATTTTCACAAAGCTTTTGATAAACTTGAGCATCAGTTCCTTTTTAAAGTCTTGCATTTATATGGGTTTGGTCCAAAATTTTGCAACATTATAGAATCCTTTTATGACGGTACAACCAGCATGGTAGCACTCCCAACAGGCACTACTCCTCACTTCTCCTTAAACCCAGGAGCTAAACAAGGGTGCAATATATCTCTGTTTCTCTTTATTATGGCAGCAGAAATGTTAGCAATCCTTATGAAAAACTCAATTAGATAAATTTAAATATTTTCAGTGAACAGTTGATAAGAAGCCAGCTTGCTGATGACACCACTGTTTTTCTAAAAAGCCTAGAACATATCCCTGAAGTGTTTAAATGTGTTGATCTCTTCTCTGAAGCATCTGGTCTCACACTCAAATCATAGTAAATGTGAACTCATGGCTCTACATGATTGCAACCTTTTAGAAGCATATAACATTCCCATTAAGTCTTGTGTAAAATATTTAGGAATTCACCTAACCAAAGACAGTGCCATGAGTGAAACATTAAATATTCATGATAAAATTCTTCAATGTAAATCAAAATTAAATTCATGGTTGGAGACCTAACAATATTTGGAAGAATGTACTTAACTAAAATGGAATCCTTAGCAAGATGTCTTTACCCTGCCTATTCTATGGCTATACCAGATAAAACCATCAAAACAATCAACTAAACTTTAACTACATTTGGAAAAACCGAGCTCACGATATCAAATCTGAAATTATAAAAGAATATAAAGAAGGTGGCATACAAGCAACTGACTTTGAATGTCTACATGCTCTTTGTTAGGGTTTTGCTGGGATTTGAACCCGGGTAGTTGGTGTGATAATCCAGCAAACCCCCACTAGGCCACCAGGGGGATGATTCAAGTGCAGAGGCGTGAGGCAAAAGTAGAGTATCAAAAAAAGTTTATTTACACTATTTACAATCCAATGGAAAAAACAAAAAAATCCAAAAGCTCAGAAGATAAACCAAAATAAAAATATCCAAAGGTAAAATGTCCAAAAGGAAAGGCAAAATGCTGAACGCTCAGAAGATCAAAAAGGTACAAAGTCCAAAGAAAGCAAAAACAAGGGCACAGGCAAGCTACGTGGGCCAGAGGAAACTAGCACTAGACAGCATAGTATAAAGACTCCGTGACAAGGGAACAAACAGAGGGGTCTTTATACACAAACTAATTAAGGAACAGGGCGGGGCAGGAAACAGGCAATCAAGACAAACACAGTGGCGGCCTCTAGAGGCCAAAACAAACATGACAAGATAAACATAACAGTGGCCTCTAGAGGCCAAAACAGTCCCAGTCTTAAAAATAGTGGTTAAAATCTTTTCTGTAGATAGAAATAATATTTGGTTTTGTCTTTCCAGAGGTTTATTTGAAAAAAAAAATGGGAGGTATTGAGTTTGTCCTTAAATGTGATTTTAAAATAGAAAACCTACCAGTCAAGTTGGTGTCCTTTCACAAGCAGGTTCTGTTATGCTGGAAACTTATGTACAACCACAACTTTACACCACACCAAACACCGATTTGGAATAATAGATATGTTCTGTGTCATGGAAAATCTCTCTTTTTGCAACACTGGATGGATAAAGGTATTTGGTTAATATCTCACCTTATGGATAATCAGGGCAACTGGCTGTTATATGAGAACTTCTGCTCCATTCATATTATTACCTGCAAAAAAGCTGAATTTAATAAAATATGCAAAGCAATTCCTCAACCAGTCCAGGGCAATTCCATGTAAATGTCAACCTCACCATGCAAAAATAAAGCAACATGTAATACATCAAAACCACTCCCAGAGATATCACCTAGGCCTGTATTTTACAGATGTGAATAAGTTGAACCAATTTGTAACCAACCTAATGTGTCACTGTCAGTCTTTCTTTCTTATAATGTAAAACCCAAGCTAAAATCAACTTTGATCATGTACAATTCTATATTATTGCCACAAGCCACAGAAATGTATGCTAAAATCCACAAAACAGCAAAACAATAGCCATCCTAAATATTATTTAAGAACTTTGATAGTTTTAGCTGATATTTAGAGAGTTTTTCAAAGGGTTATGGTGGTTAAATTGCTGATTTTCTAAACATATGCCATGTCTATTTCAGACGCGTCACATCCATAACGGAATTTCGTCACATCCATAACGCTGACTTTTCCTTCCGAAACTCTGCATGAAATACAAAATATTTTAAACAAAGATTTTTTAATATTCACCTTGGACCCCTCTATCAAATGGATATCTCCATTTCGACATTAGGTTTACAATTTCACAGAGTTTGATAAAAATGTACAGTCACCCAAGAAAAGTGATACTTTTTCTGTCACGTCCATAACGCATCTTTTATTGGCGTTTTCTGGCATGCCCTAGATGTACTATGGGAATTGTTCTTGTTCTATCACTTCTCCAGTATGGTACAGCCTTAAAATATGCAACACCTGTTTAAATACTGGGAGACAATAAAACATGCACTGGGTCATTTGTTGCCATTTTGAGTTCAAGTGTCACGTCCATAACGCTGGAATTGCTCTCAAACAACTTGTACAAAACATTGATCCTGAGAGTTTGCCTCCTCCGAACCTTCCAATACTCTACATCATGGAACAAGACTTTCTTAACAGAGATTCCAAACAATATCCTACTTAATCATCTCATTCTCATCTCATTATCTCTAGCTGCTTTATCCTTCTACAGGGTCGCAGGCAAGCTGGAGCCTATCCCAGCTGACTACGGGCAAAAGGCGGGGTACACCCTGGACAAGTCGCCAGGTCATCACAGGGCTGACACATAGACACAGACAACCATTCACACTCACATTCACACCTACGGTCAATTTCGAGTCACCAGTTAAACTAACCTGCATGTCTTTGGACTGTGGGGGAAACCGGAGCACCCGGAGGAAACCCACGCGGACACGGGGAGAACATGCAAACTCCACACAGAAAGGCCCTCGCCAGCCATGGGGCTCGAACCCGGACCTTCTTGCTGTGAGGCGACAGCGCTAACCACTACACCACCGTGCCGCCCCCTACTTAATCATTTGAATAATAATCTGTACCCAATACGTTCAAATAGAAATCCCATCTTTCAGAAGTTCTCTGAAGTAGAGGTTAAAAAATGGAGGACCCAATATCTAAAATTTCCTGTAAGTCCAAAGGTGAGGGAAGTGCATTTTAAGATTTTGAATGAGATTTATCCATCCAGTGAAATGCTAAGAGTGAGGTTCAATATTGACAGTATTGATAACAACTGTATTTTCTGTGAATCAGATATTGAAACTACGGACCATCTTTTCTTTCAATGTATTTACACAACCATTTTGGGAGGACTTTTTGGACTGGCTTTCTTCTAAAATCCAGCTACAGGACACACTTACCCTGGACAACATAACATTTGGGAGGAGTCTGAAGGATTCACAAGCAGACTGTTATGAATAATTTACTATTGCTCTCGAAATATTCCATTCACTGCTCAAAATAGAAAAAAGTAAAGCATATTTTCACTGTGTTCAAAAAACACATTGTAGAAAATTCTCACCACCTTAGTGTATGAAATGCAAAAAAGCAGTGTCACTCTTGAATGCATTTGATCATTTGAAAATATTTGAAGACCTCTAATGGTAATTATACAACTGTGTGAATGTATGAGTGAATGAGAGTGTTTTGTTTTACCTTGTGCCTTGAACATTTTTGTTCACTCATGCAACATATTTGTATGCCTAAATGTTTGTATACCTGAATATTTGCAATTAAAAAAAAATCAAACAAACTAAAAGTTTGAAAAAAGTAGGCAGTAATTGTCATTTCAACTCGTTTGGAAAACAATTTTCAAATGGGTGGCACTGACATCTGGCCGACGCTTCATGTTTCGAAGTCTCACACAAGTCTCGTGAATATCGTGCGGATAAGCGACGCCTGCCATGGAACAAAACGAATTACGTTCAACATGGCTAAAAACCGAATAGGCCGATAAGTATCATATTTAATTGCGATAAGTCAAGTCAACTTTATTGTCAAATATGCTATACATGCTCGACATACAGCACAGATGAAATTTCAGTCCTCTCTGACCCACGGTGCAAACAGGCAATGCAATAAATAAAAATAAAAATAGAATAATTGAAAAACAAACAAACAATATAAACAGTATAAACACTCTAGATAGGAACTAGACATAGACTAAACACTCAAACAATATAAACGGTATAAATAAACAGTATAAACACTAGATAAGAACTAGACATAGACTAAACACTCAGACAATATAAACAGTATAAACACTCTAGATATGAACTAGACGTAGACTAAACACTCATATATATATGACACACACACATAAATTGGTTCAAATAAGCAAACAGCTAGGGTTAATACGAGTCATGATATAAGGTTCCTAAAACATCATTGAATAACACGTTAATTAAGAAATAAAGCAAGTTTAAAAATGACTTCAGTTCTCCTTTAAAGGGGTTTCTGTGGATCTTTGTGATTGATGTATCTGGAAGAGAAGAGCAGGGAAGATTGCGAATCGAGTGGCTGTGGTTTGCTTTCGCCCGATACTAAACCGTGTAGCATCCTAGCGATCATTGCAAAGACGCGTACAAAAAGCCTGAAACTGCCTCCTTACCCAGGAAAAAATGATACAGGCTTTATCTTGTAGTGTCCGGATCCCCTGGGTCCGGTTGTTCAAAACATGGTTATCTTTTAACCAATGGTTCAATCACTATTTAACATGATGTTAAATATAACCTGCTGTTAAACTGTTGTTCAAAACTCCGGTAAAGTTAACGCACCTCCCAGCCTCCGTTATCTTTTAACCAAGTGGTTACGTACAGTACAGCCAGGGGTGAAAGTAGTTTTCAGTTCTTACCGGTACTACAATCTCCAGTGCGTCACTTTATCGTTTTCTTCAAACTCGTTTTACCCGGGTTTTTTTCCACAGGCGTTTTACACCTTGTTCATGAGATAGATAACTTCTTAATATTCTTAACTAGGGCCTACCTTGTTGTACCTATGTACAAAAAGGACATTACAAAATATTTCAGTTTGTAAATATTTTACTGTGAGAACTTTCTTGTCAGTACATTTAATTTGGAACTTGACTGAAAAATGCAAAATGATGGATTCCCTCCATGAGAACAACAACAACGAAAAAATTCCAAACAGGGCTGAAGTAGTTGTCCTCTTCAGGGTGCTGGCGAGCCATGCCACATGTGGAATGTGCTGCTCTTTGCCCTTTGGCCAGCCAAGTCTTTACATATGACAAAGGATTCCACTGGTTGGTTGGTAGGCCGACTGTACTTATGAAGAGGAGGTTTGCTGTATTTTTGGTCGTGAGGTTGCTCCTGTACTCAGTAATGATATTGTTCATAGTGGTTCATTGGGGTGTCAAGAAAACGTGCACTCACTTTGCAAAGCATGCTCACATTTAAATCACGAGCTTGCGCTCCTGTAGCCTAAAGCAGACTTAGTAAAACTGTGCGCTCAATGCTATTCAGCCGTGCCGCAGTTATAAACGGCATGAGCACAATGTTCTAAAGCTTAAGCACGATTTATAAAAGGTGTATTTGAAGAGTCCTTTATTATTTGTCCGAGTGAAACCACCAGTGATGTGAATGCCATGTCTCAATCTGATACCCAGTCACTTAAAAACATGATGTTTGAAATGCAGATTAATTTCGTTGACACAATTTTCTATCAAAGACGAGACTTGGCTGACTAACTGCTGAGCGGGCAGCGCGAGCCCTGCATGAGATGGAGACGGAATTGAAGCTTCAAAAACGCACCAACAGAAAGACCAAAATATGGGAGACATTTGCAGAAGTTTTGAAAACGGATTACCATACTTGCTGGCGTTTAGTACCATTATTTTCCTAATTATTATTTTTGCGGCTCGAATGGGTGGATTTGAAAGCGTCGGTCGATGCACTGCAAAAGGAAGCTGCTGCTGATGCGCGTCACACATCCTATGACTTTTTAAACACGCTACTCTTCATCGGAGCTGGTCAAAAATGGCACATTGTGGGTAGATGTGTTTTTCTTCTCAAACAGCGAACGTTACTAATTTTATGTTTGTTTGTTTTTTTTAAGTCAGCATAAACCCTCTCTCTTACAGGTGCGACGCACCGGCTCTAAATCTTTTGACGGTGCGCAGCACCGCCTCGCACCGGTCTACTTTCACCCCTGCATACAGCTCAAAAGGCAAACACGCATGTTCCCGATTGTTAATGCGTGCTGTCCAAAACAATTCGGATGAGGACCAAATGAGCTACTTTGATACAATGAGGCAGAACTTCGACATTGGTACCGATTTGGTAGAGAATCTCTCCATTATATATTTGATTTGGAACGCCCAATGCGAAAAAGCCATGCATTGTCTGTTGAGGTGCTCATTGCCCTTAGATTTTATGCAAGCGGCAGTTTTTTTCCAAGTCAGGAGACTTGGTGGGCGTGACACTGTGGGATTGATTTTGACACGGTGTGACGTTGGTTAGAGCTAAACCAATTGGTTTGCTAATGATATGGTTACATTAGCTTCAAGCAGTGTTCGAACTATGCCAATATTTTCGGGGGGTCCCTTTTTTCCCTTGGGGGGGTGCTTGCGCTTGTCTCGGAGCGCGGATCTCCAAACACATGAGAAGCCTATCTTATGCACATATCACGCGGACTCCACGCATCGCGTCTGAAGTCATAACTCATCAGGGGAAATCGTGTCTGCATTGGCATGTTCAAAAAACAACCTCGCGTCAACAATGATACCACACGCAAGAAAAAAAAAACAGTCAGGCTACTCAACAACCAACCTGGCAGCAGCAGTCGTTGTCATATCGGTTTATTTTATCTTTGATGTAAACACAACACTTCGGATATGCAAATGCTTCCCGTTACACACGATTGCTATGTCAATAAACATCATTTTGCCAATATTTTAGAGACCCCCCCCCCAACATTTCCCAGATCATGTTTTGAAGGGATCTCATGTCTGTTTCAGGGGATCTCGGATCCCCCTAGTACCCCCGTAGTTCGAACACTGGCTTCAAGAAACGATTTTTTAACTAACGGTAAATTAAAATTTTAACGGAAATAACTATTTTGAACAACTGAACCCAGATCTTTAACCCAGCCGCATATAAAAAGTTGTACGCCTCCATGATCTTCCAGGTTTTCATTTATTTGTCTGTCTTGAATGATGTCTGTCTTGAATGATGTCTGTAGCACCAGGTACTTTGAGATCTCAGGGAACTCAACTCATCACTCAGTCATGCCCATTACACTGGGTGGCATGTAGGGCAGTAACGTGATCCCTCCACTTCTGCTGGTCTTTCACCATGACTGAAATGCTGCTCCAGGTCTTTCCCATCTGCTGCATTTCTTTCTCCACCATCCGCCGCCATGTGATCTTCGGACGACCTCTCCTTCGCTTTCCCTCTGGTGTCCAGTGTAAGGCAGTCTTGACGATGGAGGCTTCTTGGCAGATGACATGGCCAATCCACCTCCAGCGTCTCCTCATTAGGATGGTAGCCAAGGATTCGGTTCCACACCTTTCAAGCAGGTCTGTTTGAAATGGTTTTGGACCAGAAGATGCGTAGAATTCGGCGGAGGCTCTTGGTGTGAAATGTGGAAAGCTTTGTTAAATCGTTCTCAGTCAGCCTCCAGCATTCCGAACCATATAGGAGAGTTGTGAGGACACAGCTGTGGTAGAGTCTCAGCTTGGAGTAAGTGCTGTAGGTGGAGGAGCGCGATACCTTGCTCATCATGTTAACAGGGAACTCAACTGATGGATAATTTTCCAACTCGTATGAAAAATCCTTCTTTACTAGCATTAAAGGATCTAATCCCATCACAAAGATCAACTTTCTGAAAGGGTCTTGACCATGCATTGGCCTCTAAACTGTGAAAATAGTCAGAGACGGTTTTACTATCTTTTTTGCATAACGGCAGCCAAATTGGTTTCTCGGACCACCATTTCACCGTAGCACAAGACCTTCCTCTTCTTACGGTACGTCAGTGTGTGTTCTAGCCACACTGCAGAGTGTATTCCCTCCATCAGAGCTGGCCGCCTTCATGTCTCTGCTCAGGCGTGATAAAGAACAGCAGCTGAACGAGCTCACTATGATCGTCACCGGGATTTGCCTCTTCAACAAGGACAGCGGGAAAGGAGGAGAGAGCATTGAGGACCGTGAGTGCATCTCACCTCGAGTTCTGATAAACGCTTGCCATCATTCATTTACAACCCCGATTCCAAAAAAGTTGGGAGAAAATACAAATTGTAAATAAAAACGGAATGCAATGATGTGGAAGTTTCAAAATTCCATATTTTATTCAGAATAGAACATAGATGTCATATCAAATGTTTAAACTGAGAAAATGTATCATTTAAAGAGAAATTAGGTGATTTTTAAATTTCATGACAACAACGCATCTCAAAGTTGGGACAAGGCCATGTTTATCACTGTGAGACATCCCCTTTTCTCTTTATAACAGTCTGTAAATGTCTGGGGACTGAAGAGACAAGTTGCTCAAGTTTAGGGAAAGGAATGTTAACCCATTCTTGTCTAATGTAGGATTCTAGTTGCTCAACTGTCTTGGGTCTTTTTTGTCATATCTTCCGTTTTATGATGCACCAAATGTTTTCTATGGGTGAAAGATCTGGACTGCAGGCTGGCCAGTTCAGTACCCTGACCCTTCTTCTACACAGCCATGATGCTGTAATTGATGCAGTATGTGGTTTGGCATTGTCATGTTGGAAAATGCAAGGTCTTCCCTGAAAGAGACATCATCTGGATGGGAGCATATGTTGCTCTAGAACCTGGATATACCTTTCAGCATTGATGGTGTCTTTCCAGATGTGTAAGCTGCCCATGCCACACACACTAATGCAACCCCATACCATCAGAGATGCAGGCTTCTGAACTGAGCGCTGATAACAACTTGGGTCGTCCTTCTCCTCTTTAGTCCGAATGACACGGCGTCCTTGATTTCCATAAAGAACTTCAAATTTTGATTCATCTGACCACAGAACAGTTTTCCACTTTGCCACAGTCCATTTTAAATGAGCCTTGGCCCAGAGAAGATGTCTGCGCTTCTGGATCATGTTTAGATATGGCTTCTTCTTTGAACTATAGAGTTTTAGCTGGCAACGGCGGATGGCACGGTGAATTGTGTTCACAGAAAATGTTCTCTGGAAATATTCCTGAGCCCATTTTGTGATTTCCAATACAGAAGCATGCCTGTATGTGATGCAGTGCCGTCTAAGGGCCCGAAGATCACGGGCACCCAGTATGGTTTTCCGGCCTTGACCCTTACGCACAGATTCTTCCAGATTTTCTGAATCTTTTGATGATATTATGCACTGTAGATGATGATATGTTCAAACTCTTTGCAATTTTACACTGTCAAACTCCTTTCTGATTTTGCTCCACTATTTGTCGGCGCAGAATTAGGGGGATTGGTGATCCTCTTCCCATCTTTACTTCTGAGAGCCGCTGCCACTCCAAGATGCTCTTTTTATACCCAGTCATGTTAATGACCTATTGCCAATTGACCTAATGAGTTGCAATTTGGTCCTCCAGCTGTTCCTTTTTTGTACCTTTAACTTTTCCAGCCTCTTATTGCCCCTGTCCCAACTTTTTTGAGATGTGTTGCTGTCATGAAATTTCAAATGAGCCAATATTTGGCATGAAATTTCAAAATGTCTCACTTGACATTTGATATGTTGTCTAAGTTATTGCATTCCATTTTTATCTACAATTTGTACTTTGTCCCAACCACTGGCGGCTCGTTAATAGGGGCGATTTGGGCGACGCACTCCCAAACAGGGAGGGAGATTTTTTTTTTTTTATCTACTCCTACTACCACGGCAACAGTAATGTCACTGTCCAATCAGGTGTAGCCACGCCCTTTTGGTGCGATTTCTGTCAGGTTAGGATTTGCCCCAAAATCTCCCATTGACAGTAATGGTATGTACGTTTTTTTTTTGAAAATCATGCTCCCAATGCATTTTCTATTAGGTTTTATGTGCTAGCATAAGCAGTGTGCTTTCGTCATACGCCTGTTGCGCGGGAAATGTGTGAACATTCTATGAAGATGGTGGCGAGTGTTGAGTGCAACATTACAATAGCGTCTCTGAAAGAAGTTCCCTTTAGTCGTCGTACCAATGAGGAGAAAACGGCAATCAAACAGCTAGAACCTCCTAGACCGAATTTAAACATCAAGCAAGTGTCTACGAAGGGGGAGAAGACCTACTCAAGAGGTTTTAACAAGAACTGGTACCACCGGAAAACTTGGCTAGCTGGCTGTGATGTAGTCAATGCTCTTTTTTTGCTACCTTTGCATTCTCTTCCACCCTGGAAGTAGCACAGCAGACGGTACAGCGTGGACCATAAACGGAGTTACAGATATGCATCATCTCTCCGAGAAAGTGAAGAAGGACGAGAATTCAAAGATTCACATGGACAGCTGTCTGAAATTTTCAGCCTTTGGGAGAATAAACATTGCCACACAGCTGGATGAGGGGTATCGGCTAGCAGTTCGTCGTCACAATGATGAGGTGAGCAAGAACCGACACATACTCAATACCAATGGCAGTTGTTTTACCAATGGCAGTTTAACATTGCCATGCTTGGAATATTTCAGTAGCCTCAAGTTCTCTCTGACTTGGTGTAGATTAAGCATATTTTCAGTTTTTATATATATTGTACAGTATATCTGTGTTCATTGGAGCCAGCAGCACCTTACCTTTTTTCCAACTTGTTAAGCCAAGTTGCACTGACTACAAAACCTTGTGTAACCTTGTGTGTGTGTGTGTAGCTAAATAACTAAAGCCTTTTGTGTTCATTGACATGCTTGTAATACTTTAAATTTCCTTTTAAGGCATGGCTTTCTGGAGGAATTCTTGGGGAAAAAAACTGCAGAATTTATTTAGAATTATTTATAATTTTTTTAAATGGTGCAATTCCATGTAAAAAAAACCACATAATTAAGCTGCACATGTTTGTTTGACCTGGCGACTTGTCCAGGGTGTACCCCGCCTTTCGCCCGTAGTCAGCTGGGATAGGCTCCAGCTTGCCTGCGACCCTGTAGAAGGATAAAGCGGCTAGAGATAATGAGATGAGATGTTTGTTTGATGGTTATGCTTTTCTTCATCTTTTTCAAAACTTAAACACTTGTTTTGGATTTATATCCTGCCACTTTAATTGCATTCTTTAGAATGAAGAAATTAGAATGTTTATAATTAAGAATTTGTGTCTACTTATTATAGAATACTGGAATATGAGAAAATAAATGAGTAATGTAATGTAATATTAATTGATTGTGATGCCAAATGTTTTGCTTTGAAGGCTTCACAATGAATCATCTTCCTTAGTTTGCCACCTTTAACTTGTTCAGTGTTGCCACCTAGTGGAGAGAAGAGATATTGTCTATATTGATATCTGAATTTACCAGGCAAAAACAAGTTCGGCCAATTGACTTGCTACCTAGGTCAATTTACTTCAGTCCTGTGGACATTTATGGTCCGTGTAGACATAACGGGGGAAAATTGCCCCCTCTGAAAAAAAATTCAGGAGCCGCCACTGGTCCCAACTTTTTTGGAATCGGGGTTGTAGAAATCTTTCCAGAATTAAATCATCTTAATTATAGTTTCCCATCTAGAAACAGGTGCTTTAGTCAGTGATATGATTTGAACTTTAATTTCAATGTGTGTATCAATCAGAAGGATTCTGTAAAAGCTGATTAAAATTGTCTGTGTTCTGTAGGGTTGCCACCTGTGTCTGACAAAAATCCTGGACATTTCGACCATCCAATCGACCTTTTTGCTTGTAAGCAACGGTGCCCTTCGCACATCTAACCCAAGACAAAAATCGCCCTTCTATGCTGAAATTGTATTGCTCTAATTAGTAAAAATAACGCTTTTGCTAGTTATTTGTTTAGTTAATTGCTTTACATAATATAGCAGGTCTTCATTATTTTGGTTTATTTCCAACAGTTTTTGGTTGTGGACACCTGGGGGCAGTAGTGGGCACAGGTAAAAGGGGAATACATACTGTAATTAAGTTCTGTTTGTTTGCTTATGTGGAATAAAAATAAATAATTAATTTTTCATTGTATCTAAGAATACCTGAATGTAACAATGTAAGGTGTAGTGTCAAACAGCTTACCTGATTGCTTAGAGTGTGGTGTGTGCTTTGCTTGTGCTTGCCTGTGCCTCTGCTGCTCTTGGCTAAACAAATACATAGGAGGACATGTAACTGATATAACTGGGCACATACAGGAGTATGTACTACACTACACTATTTCATTTAATTCACCAAAACCTTACCTAGTCTTCCATTTATATTTGGTGTTTTTCTTTGCTGCTGCTATGAGTCCTGGCTGATTTTCAATGAATGTCTTGAACTCAGTACAGGACAACTGAAAGTTTAGCCTGACTTGAAGCTCAGCCTTCACCATTGCAACAGAGAGTCTGTTTCTTTTATCAGTCCAAGCATCCTCCATTGCCCCTTTTCCACCAAAGCAGTTCCAGGGCTGGTTCGGGGCCAGTGCTTAGTTTGGAACCGGGTTTTCTGTTTCCACTGACAAAGAACTGGCTCTGGGGCCAGAAAAACCGGTTCCAGGCTAGCACCAACTCTCTGCTGGGCCAGAGGAAAGAACCGCTTACGTCAGCGGGGGGGGGCGGAGTTGTTAAGACCAACAGCAATAAAAAAGACCGCGAAAGATCGCCATTTTTAGGCGATGAGAAGCAGCAGCTCTACAAACGCGAAGTCATCCATTATTATTATTATTGTTGTTGTTGTTGCTGCTGCTTCTTCCGTGTTGTTGTTGCTTTGATATTCGCGCCAAGGTTTATGCAAACGTAGCGCCGTAACTGACGTATACTGCGACGTAAGTGACGTATACAGTGACGTAATGACGTATTCAGCGACATAATGACGTGGCTCCGCTTAGCACGGCGAGCTTGGAAAAGCAAACTGGTTCTCAGCTGGCTCGCAAGTTGAAATACACATTTTGCCCATTATGTACAAAAAACCGGGACATTCAGTGTCCCAGATTTTTTTTTTTTTTTTCCGGGACAGACCATGAAAATCCGGGACAATCAGGAAAAACCGGGACAGGTGGCAACACTAGAACAGAGTGTTAAATTTATCTTCAGTGATGGTTGTAATCTGGTTCGGGGTGGGTTTCCTGATAACGTTGCCCTTTAGACCTAAAGAGAGAGTTGAGAGACTCTCTTAAGGAACGAATGTTATCTCTGTACATGGTTTTTCCGAACTCACTCATAAGAAGGAGTCTAAAGAGCAACCGGACGAAGAGTGTCTTTGTTTGATTTTCACACACACACACACACAAAAAAAATTTTACAAACATATTAACATTACTACAATGACTCAGTGTGTGAAAAAGGGGGCACCCCAAGGAAGCTACTTAAAGCTCATAGTAGGGGGCCCAATTTCTCACAATCACACTAAAACAACAGACATTAAATACTGTACAACACACTATAAGACAGACACACAACAGACATTCCCAGCATTCAAACGCAACTTTGTGTGTGTGAGGGGGGGGAAACAAATCAGGACACAACAGTTTAAGGGTAGGATACAACTGTTAAGGGCAGCATCGATGAGAGGAAACACACCACTGGTACACCAAATTACCCACCTATATACATGACTGGTCAATCAAACATACATTAACAAAGTTGCTTCTTTAACTTTTTCTTAAAGATTGAAATATAGTGTGACATTTTTAGTGTCATCGAGCTCATTCCAAATTTGTGGTCCTCGACACACAATACTGAAACTGGTGCATTTTAACTTTCGCCTTCTTCCTGTGATGAGATGTTTGTTTCTAGTGTTGTAGGTGTGCAGAGGTAGACAGATTGGAACGAGGTCACATAATTTATGATTGAGTTTATGCACAACTTGATACATTAACTCAGCGTTTTGGAGGTAGTTGTAATCCATAAGCTTCAAAAGATTAAAACGATTGAAAAGTGGTCCGGTGGGAGAATTCTAATGGGACCATGATAAGGCACGTATGGTTTTCTTCTGGAGAATCTCTAGTTTTTTAAAGTAGGAAATGTGTTGCACCATATGACATTACAATAATTTAAGTGAGGTTCAAATAAGGTTTTGTACAGGGTAAGAAGCACAGAAAGTGGGATAAAATGCGTCAACTTGAAAAACAAACCGACATATTTAGACACACTTTTTTTTTTTAATAGGCCATCAGTGTGGTGTTTGAAGTTGAGAAATTCGTCAACCAGGATCCCCAGAAATTTTGTAGAGCTAACTTTAGCAATGTTCTGTACGTTTATTTTAGGACAAACATAATCGGTATCAGTTTGTTTTTTGTTGGGACAAAGCATAATATAATTTATTTTGCTGATATTAAGAGACAGTTTGTTACATTTAAACCAGGTATCCACTTGTATGAGCTCACTATTTATGGTTTGTTCAAGTTCAACAAGGTTTTTATGAGAAAGAAACATGTTTATATCATCAGCAAATGGAACTTTATACAATATACATGAGGAATGAACAAAGTCATTTATGTACAACAAAAAGAAGTGGCCCCAAAGTGGAACCCTGGGGAACCCCATGTTTAATGGGTTTGAGTGATGATTTATGGTCATGTACACAAACATATTGTTGTCTCCCAAATAAATACTGAACCAGTTAAGCGATAGGCCCCTGATACCATAGTGTTGTGATTTATTGATTAGGATTTCGAGGTCGATGGTGGCAAATGCTTTAGATACAGTGCTCAGCATAAATGAGTAGCACTCATGTACTGGATGTTCTAATGGAGTTTAAATATTGTTCAATGTTTTACAGTCAAATCTCAGGGTTTAGAAACAACTTCAGATTGTAAAAAGTGAATGTGGATTTTACATCTTAGAACACAAGTAGAAAAATCAAATTCATTCCAAAAGTGATTTTTATTTTTATATAGTGTGACCTGAACAGGTTTAAAATGTTGTTCTGTTCTGGCTTTATTACTGTTTTAGTTATTTAATGAGACGCTGCTTAATATGAAACAAACAGAACTTTATAATGCAAAGGTCATGAGATCATTTTCTTTTTAAATTTGACGAGTTTATTGTTTGACTGTTAATTAACATTTCCTTTTTAATTATTTTAAATTATTCATTTGTTTTAATTTAAATAATAAAATGAGTGTTTTTGTGCAGCTGGATTGTGTTCCAGTGAAACAGATGACTGAACAACAACGTGGCAACATGCAGGAATTTTACAGAAAACACTACACACTTTTATTCTGGATCACACAATCTCATAGTAGAACCAGGAGACCAGAGGAGCCCAAACCCAGCGTATAGAGTCTGAGTGAATGTGGTGTGGACTCTGTGGAGGAGCTTCATCGTGTCAGAGACGCTGTAGAAGGACAGAGTTCCTGCACTGTGATCCACATACACTCCTATTCTGGAAGGTGACGGAACTCTGAGAACAGTCTCAATGTTGTTGTGCCAGAAAGAGAGAGAAGAAGAAGAACACCATAGACTCCAGGACTGATTGTTGAATCCAAACCAACACTCTTTACCCCGTCCTTTCCTGCTGATGTCTTTATATGAGACTGATATGAACACACCAGCAGCACTGCTCCACTCCACCTCCCAGTAACAGCGTCCACACACACTCTCCTTACACAACACCTGCTCCCAGGAATCAAATCTCTCTGGATGATCAGAGTAACGCTGCTCTCTCTCATTGTCTCTCACCGCTCTGTTCTTCTCAGACAGAATGAGGTGACGATGTACCGTGTTGGGATCCAGAGTCAGATAACAGAAATCTAAAATAAAAGAGAAAAACAAACGGAACAATGTGAACATGTTGGGTTTAATTCACACAATATATTTATGTGTGTGTGTGTGTGTGTGTGTGTTAGATGTACATTTCAGAAAGTCTTCTCTGCTCTGTGGTTCTGGTCCTGAAATGATCTGAACTGCTGCCGCTGTGGAGAGAAAAATAGAAACATGAGTTTGTGTAAAAGATGGAAAGAGTTTAAAGTGATCCAGTCAGTTTATTCATTTTAAATCAGTGTTTTAGTTCAAAGTGTAGGGTGAATAAAGTGTCTGCAGAAAAGAAAGCAGGAGCATCGCTAAGAAATAACACATCACTGTGTTTCTCCAGCAGGAACAGCTCCTCTTACCATGTGGAGGGATTTTGTTGAATTCCTCCTCACAGAATTCCTCGAGTCTCTTTTTCAGATCTGAGAGAGAATTCCTCACTCCATCAAATGAGAGATGTTGATGGACAGTGACGCTGGATGTGTGAAATGATGGTCTTTCCAATTCAGGAGAGCGACGTCCAGAAGCTAAAACCTACAGAAAGCAAATGAAATGTAAAACCCACTTGTGATGTCAGACAGGGACATTTATTGTTCCCTTAATGAGAGGTGTTTTAGAGAGTGTGTGAGGAACAGCTGGCTCTGTAGATCAGACAGTGAGTGTTACCTGGAGGAAATGGATGTGATCGTGTGTGTGTGAAAGCTGCTCCAGCTCAGTGACTCTCCTCTGAAGATCAGCAATCTCCTGCTCCAGTTGCTCCAGGAGTCGTTCAGCTCGACTCAGTTCAGCCTTCTCCTGATCTCTGATCAGCTCCGTCACCTCCCAGCGCTTTTTCTCCATGGAGCTGATCAGCTCAGTAAAGATCCTCTCACTGTCCTCCACTGCTGTCTGTGCACTGAGCTGTTAGGGGACACACACACACACACACACACACACACACACACACACACAAAAAAAATTAAAGCTCATCTATCATTCCCTCTCTTACTGGGACTGTAAATGACTCGTTGTCCATGTTGTGTGTGTTTCTAGGAGCAGCTCTGTTTCTGCTCACTGCTCACCTTTATAGTGTTCACAGCCTGTTTCAGTTCCTGCACCTTCTTCTGCTTCTCCTGGATTCTCTGCTGGGATTTCATCTGCTCCTCCTTTAACTCACTCTGAGGACAAATAAAATACATTCAGCTTTTTATACAGTACAAGCAAACTGGTTCCATATTAATGTCAGTTCAAAGTACATTCATGTTTCTTACACTTGTGAATGTTATGTATTGTGTGAGTGTGCATGCGTGTGTGTGTGTGTGTGTGTGTGTGTGTGTGTAATGTTCACTAACTGGTCTGACCAGATTACGACCATCACTGAAGATAAATTTAACACTCTGTTCACCAGAACACAGACAATTTTAATCAGCTTTTACAGAATCCTTCTGATTGATACACACATTGAAATTAAAGTTCAAATCATATCACTGACTAAAGCACCTGTTTCTAGATGGGAAACTATAATTAAGATGATTTAATTCTGGAAAGATTTCTAGTTCTCACCTGTTTCTCAGCTCTTTCTGCTGCGGCTGAAACAGCGTCATGGTCTTTATGTTTCTCCAACATGCACAAAGAGCAAATATATATTTGATCAGTACGACAGTAGATCTTCAGCATGTCACCATGTTCAGAGCAGATCTTCTCTTGGAGTTTTGCTGAGGCTTCAATTAATTTGTGCTTTTTTAAAGCAGGAACTTCAAGATGAGGTTTCAGATGAGTTTCACAAAATGAAGCCAAACACATCAGACAGGACTTGACGGCTTTGTGTTTTCTCCCAGTGCAGAAATCACACTCCACATCTCCAGGTCCAGCGTAACAGTGAGCAGGAGAAGCGGCTTGGACTTCAGTCTTCTCCAGTTTCTCCACCACTTCATCCAGCATGTTGTTTCTGCGTAGAACAGGCTTTGTCGTGAAAGTGTCTCTGCACTGAGGACAGCTGTAGATGCCCTTCTGATCCTCCTGATCCCAGCAGCCATTAATACACACCTTACAGAAACTGTGACCACAGGGGATAGTCACCGGATCCTTCAGGAGATCCAGACACACTGGACACAAGAACTGGTCCTGAGCTACTGCAATACTGGCCTCGGCCATTTTCCTGAACTCACTCACAGAGAGAGAGAGAGAGAGAGAGAGAGATGGAGAGAGGAGGAGCATAAACACAGAGAGGTCATGATCACTCCTCTATTAACCATTTCATCACCCTTCAGTGCAGAAATAACCCATGTAGTTGCACTGATTAGGATTAATTTCATGAGATTTTATGAAAGTTGAAATCAGCTGATTTTTCATCACTTGGTGTCTTCAATCCTGAAACATCTTTTAAGTGTTGTGAGAAGGAACAGAAACATTATAACATTGTAAATTCTTTACTGTGCCAACTTTTTCTGAAACCTGTTGCAAGCATCAAAAGTGAAATACCTGTTTATTTCCAAAAAAACAAAAACAATAAAATTCATGAAGTAAAATATTAAATAGTGTGCTCTTGTTTTGTTCTGCGTGTGATACAGGTTAATGATTATTTACAAATCATCGTTTTCAGTTTTGATTTCAACTTCTACATACTGTCCAAACGATTTCTGATTTGAGATTGTCAACTTCGCTGCTTCAGTTTGTTATCTGATTTAAACTTTTATTTCAATATTTTTCTTCCTCAAATGGATTTTGTTGTAAATTATTTCATGTTTTGTGCCATGCTTAAGACTATTTGTCATTATTCAGCTTTGTAATCTGGTCAGACGAGTTCGTGAACATTTCAACCAACACCCGACTGTAACGGGCGTGGCAGAGAACATATTTACAGAGAAACAGACAGCTTGGGGCAAGCAACTATAAAACAAAAATGTCTTTGTGGCAGTGGGAGGGTGGGGTCTGGGAAGGTGAGTGGCCAAGTCGTTACACCTGTTGTCAATTAATGTGTGTGTATGTGTTTGTTTCAGTGATGGTGGAGCATAAAAGGAGTAGGAGAGCAGAGAAGAGTGCTGTAGGTGCAATTGGAATTAAGTGATCAATCTCATTAAATCAGTCTCATTAAATCAGTCTCGTTAAATCATACCATTGAATCAGTCTCATTGAATCAGTCTCATTAATTAATACCATTAATTTTGGTGCTTAATAATAAATTACCAAACAGCTAAATTATGGGATATTCCAATTATTATGATCACTTACCATATTATACAACTCATATGCACCTTGGAATTCTTTTGAGATTGAGCGACTTCAAGTATATTAGGCACAACAAATAAACACAGTTTCAATAATAATTGAATTTATTATAACAAAGATAAAAATGAATAATAGCAGTTGGAGTCATTATATACAAATATAATATGGTATGTGTGTGTGTGTATGTGTGTGTGTGTGTGAGAGAGAGATGTGGGGGGGTCACCACGTGGGGGGGTGACCACCTGTTTCTAAGTAGAACAAAAGAGTTAGCTTTGGTAGCTAACTAAGATGTGTTTGTGAGGCCTGTGTGTGGCCTGAACAAAAGAGTTAGCATGGGTTGCTAGCTAAGGTGTGTTTGTGTGTGGCCACGTGGCCTGACAAAGAGGTTAGCCTAGCTTGCTAATGAGACAAAAGAATTAGTCGTGTGTTTAGCTAAGGTGTGCTTGTGTGTGACCTGTGGCCTAAGCAAAAGGTTAGCCTAGCTTGCTAATGAGACAACAGAATTAGCCGTGTGTTTAGCTAAGGCAGAGGTTCCCAACCTATTTTGGCTTGTGACCCCATTTTGACCTCGTACATTTTTGGCGACCCCACTGACATTTTTTTTTAAATTAGTGTTTGATGTGTTTTATACTGTGCTGTAAATACAGAGTAACCAGTTTATTGCACAAACTCACATTTTATTTTCATCACATATCCTTCAATTTCACAAAAATGGAACTATGTAAAAGAGTCTCTCCACTCACCACATCTAATGAGATGTCTGAGCCTTCACACTTCTCTGCAGCCTTTCAAAGTCCGGTTCTGTGGTACAGCGTGCGCATCTCATCTCTGACGTAACATCCAAACGCGAGCAGTACTTTGATTTCATACAGACAAGTGCACTAAATCCAGCTTCACAAAGGTAAGTGCTTCCGAAAGGAACCAACAGTTTCAAAGCACGCAGTGCGATCTCGGGGTACTCCTCTCTGGCTCCAAACCAGAATTCTTCCACTGGCACGCGCGAATGTAATCACTGGTGCATTTTGTCACGAGACATGTCAATCAGCTGTTCTATCGTGGTGGCAGGAAGGTCCACTGCACTCACATCACAGTGAAACGGATTCCTCACCCATTCAGACTTTGACATATCCACATCTGGAAAGTATGTGGCGAAGTGCTCCTCAAGCCGTTCAAGGTGGCTGCACATCTCCATTGTAGAACACTTGTCGATGCTGTTGTCTTCCAAAAACTGACTTAACTGGGGGAAATGCGTGAAGTTTCCCTTTGCAAGACTTCCTCTCCAGTGTGTGATTTTGGCCCTGAATCCATCAATCCGATCACTCATCTGCATGACATTCTTATTTTTTCCTTGCATGCTTGTGTTCAGTTCGTTAAGTTTTTTGAATATGTCCGTGGCATATGCAAGGAGGCACATTTTCTGCTGGTCACAGAGAAAGTCAACAAAATCTTTTTTTTCACATCCATTGAAAACGCCAACAGTTCGTTTCTCAGCTTGAAAAACCACTCCAACGTGTTGCCTCTCAACAACCACCGGGCATCTGTGTGAAAATGCAGATCTTCATATTCAGAGCCCATATCGACGCATAGCTTTGTGAACAGGTGTGCTCACAGAGGATGTGGCTTGATGTAGTTCACCATGGCTACCACCTGTTGCATGATGCCTGCGATGGACGCGCTCAGTTCTTTAGATGCCAGTTGTTCCCGATGAATCATGCAATGATTCCACAGTGCAGATGGTGCTCGCTGAATGACAAGTGTCCTCAAACCATTTCGCCGTCCGGCCATAGACGGAGCCCTGTCTGTGCAAAATCCCACCATATTCTCCCAGGGAATTCTGTGTTTCTCCATGTAATCCTGAAGAACATCGTACATTGCCTGTGCAGTCTCGTGCTCGGGAAGAGGCAGGCAGTATAGAATGTCCTCCTGAATGGCATTTTCTGCTAAGAATCGAACAAATGTCAATGCGTGGGCATTTTTGCCTTCGGTGCTTACATCCATTTGAAGAGCATAGGCTGGGGAATCACGGAGTTTCTCTGCTAGTGTGCTCTCCTGGTCAGCGGCAGTAGCATCGATTCATCTCTTAACTGTATTATCAGACAGAGGTATCGCTTTAAATTTTCTTCCCACCTCCTCCTCACCCATTGCTTTTGCCATTTTGAGGACAGCAGGCATAATTAGCGTCTCTGCGATTGTGTGTGGGGTCTTGGTTTTCACAATGAGGTAGCTAACTTCAAACGATGCATTCAGTGCCCCATCACTCACCGTCGCAGCCTTTTTGAAATAAGCTCACTGCTGATTAAGCTCAGCACATTTCTTTTCAAAAAAACTTAGGGGTTTACCGAGATGTTCTTTGTGCACTGTTTCAAAGTGCCTTTTCAGCTTGTTGGGTTTGAGACTCTCTGCAGACAGCACGGCCGAACACAGAAGACACTTCGGCCTTTCCTCGTTTCTTTCCAGCACGCTGGTAAATCCAAATTGTAAGAAACTTTCGTCGTATCTTCTCAGCCTTTTTGTTTTCGGTTCATGTTCATCAGGTGTTGTTTGTCTGCTCTTTGTAGTGTTGGGCGGATGAAGAAATCGTTCCTTTTTTTGTTGCACTTGTAGGCTAATAGCTGTGACTGACACTAGCAAGGCTGTGTGGGCAGCACTGGCTACCGTTCAGTTATTTAGTCAAGCGCGTAAACTGAAGTGGGCGTATCTTCGTGCCGTCATCGCAGTCATTTGAACAAATTTACATAAAAAATCCATATCGATCATGTATGTTCATTTAAGTGTGTGTGTGTGTGTGTGGTGTTTTAATCGATGGTAATACTTTTTTGATAGTATTATTATTCATACAATTATTTTATTTTTTAGCAGTATTTTTTTTCCCACTTCTGGATATTTTAAGCGACCCCATTGCAAGTTCAGGCAACCCCACGTGGGGTCGCGACCCCAGTGTTGAAAAACCCGGAGCTAAGGTGTGCGTATGAGGCCTGTGGCCATGTGTTTCTAAGTAACAAAGGACTAGCCGGTAGCTAACCCACTAGCTCATAACACTACTAAATCCACTGAAATCTTGATGAGGTCAAAATGTCTCATCTCATTATCTCTAGCTGCTTTATCCTGTTCTACAGGGTCGCAGGCAAGCTGGAGCCTATCCCAGCTGACTACGGGCGAAAGGCGGGGTACACCCTGGACAAGTCACCAGGTCATCACAGGGCTGACACATAGACACAGACAACCATTCACACTCACATTCACACCTACGGTCAATTTAGAGTCACCAGTTAACCTAACCTGCATGTCTTTGGACTGTGGGGGAAACCCATGTGGACACAGGGAGAACATGCAAACTCCGCACAGAAAGGCCCTCGCCGGCCACGGGGCTCGAACTCGGACCTTCTTGCTGTGAGGTGACAGCGCTAACCACTACACCACCATGCCGCCCCAGGTCAAAATGTGTAATAAGGAAATTGAGGATGTTAGTAAGGGATAGAGAAGCATGCACAGCATATCTATTAAACAATTGAGAGATTAAACAAAATAGAACAATCATCAATTCAACATCCTAAGTGTTTACAGTGTACACAATTAAACTGTTCCTGAGTTTAAATTCACACTGCTTCATAAAAGCTAATTCCTAAGACTAGTCTTTTTATGCCCAAAATGTGCCAGTCTTACTTAGTATCTTGCCTCTACGCAAGATTATGAAGATGTTCCGAGACTTTTGGAGTTTCACCGTTGTGGAGCACGTGAGTCTCTTCCTTGGAAAGCAGAGGATTTCTTGGTCCGACGCGTGGTCGCTCGTGAAGAAAAGAAAGTCTCTGATTAAAACAATGTGCACAGAGAATTAATTAGAAGGATCCGGTTGCTTCTAAACTTTAAATAAACTGTTCTGGGCTGCAGTTCGTAAGTACTTATAAGGAACAAATGAAAAACCGGTTGTAGCTCAACCGAGAGAGATAGCACGATTTAAGTAGTTCTACCGTGGCCAAGGGTAAACAAAAACCATGTTGAATCGTTTTCTCGGGAGAAAGACGTCTTTTCTTGGATGCTCTGGTGAGCGAGCCTCTTTATCTCTGCAGAATGCGCCGGTTGCGACGAGTTTCACAGCACCAAAGAGAAAGACGGAAGTGTTGCTCAGTTACTTATGCCTTCCTGGAGGATGTGACATAGGTGATCCCACCCAGGCGTGACGTAGGTCAACGCGGAAGTTGGCTGATGGGAAATGTAGTTTCTTAAAGGGACTGTGTTATAGTTCTTAGACGGACTGTGTTACCTACATTCCCCCTTTTGGTCTCAGGGGTATGACGGAGTCATAGCACTGAGAGCACTGTACCGTACAGTCCACATGTCCGTAGTCCTTGAGGTAGCCTTGCTCCGTACAGTCCTGCACATAAAAAAACAAGAAAAGAGAAGAAATGAAGGAAAGAAAAGAGGTGTTAGTGTTTGGGTTGGTGAATGTGACTGGGAATACTGGTGTATGCTTATGGGTGAGTGAGACATACAAGCTAGGTGGACAGGATGGGCCTAACTATCGTCCCCCCCTTTTTGGAGTGAAACTGTTCAAAGGGTTTGATTTGATGGCTATAGATCCATTGATATGAGGGCGTTTGATTAGGCCTGGATGTCCTACTGCGATACGCAACGGGGAACGGTTTTCCTACGATCGAAAGGTCCTGACCAATGTGGTAGGAACTTTTTTTTTAAAACTCCTACTGGCTTGGTAAAGTTAAAATATAGGACTTTGTCGCCTATTTGATATTCGTGATGGGAGGCTTTTCGGTTGTAGTAGGCCTTTTGTTGTCCTTTTACACTCGTTTCTATTTATTTTGTTAAGGGGTCTGACCTCTTTGTAACAGTTCTTTAACCTCAGCCAACTGGGCTTTTAAAGAATCCTGCTCTGCGTGGAACTCACCAGGTTGGTCTAAGTCACTGTGTCAGTCACCTACACTTAGAGTTACGGTCAGAGCACTCCTGCCGTCTCTGGCCAGAGTGGGGATGACGGTCTTGCTGCCAACCGCCTTGTTCCCTACAACCCTTTTCACATGATGGGTGGTTACCATAGTCACTGTGGACTTGCCTTCGGTCCCTCCTGGCCTTACCTTGCCAATTCTTCCACTCACCCTGGTGATGGCTCGGCAAGGGGCGGTTCGGACCGGGATTTCTCCAGGGGGGTCCCCCTTTTGGAGCTTCGCCTCCTTCTAAGGCTAGCGGGGGCCCGTCTGCACCCTGGAGACTAAGGACTCTGGGTTCATCATTGTTCCTGTCTGTGGGTTTGACAATGGTCTCCCAGGTCATTTGGGCTAGTTGCCTAATTTCCCTCATTGAGTAGAAACCCTGTCGACACATCAGTGTGACTAGAGTCTGCACACTTGGGTGGAGGTTATGTAAGAAGAGTGATTTGAAGCCTCTATCTTCTTCCAAGCCTGGTGCACTACTACCTTGGAAATAGGCAGTACATAGCTGTCTATAATATTCACGAGGCACCTCAGACAGTTTTTGTTTAATTTGTAACGCACACAATGTCACGGCGGTTTCGTCCGTGTACGGCGCATATTCTTCCCTCATGTAATTGCAAAGTTTCGAATAACTATCACAAATGTTTGGGGGTAGCGTTTCTAAAAAGGCACGAACGCTGCTACTGGAGGTTTTCCAGATCAGTTTAAGTTTCTCTCGCGTTGTGGCTTTCGGTAGGTCCATGAGGCATCGGTCAATTTCTCATAAATAATCATTTACATTAGTTCTTTTATTGACGGGATCGAATCGCTCAACATCGTTGGCAAGTAGGTCAATTTCTTGTAAGCAAAGGGTTTGGTGCACGTCCTTGTGCGACCTCCTTGGCTCTTCTGAGTACTCACTATCTAAGCTACTCTGGTGTTGCTCCCGTTTTGCACTAGATTCATAGCATGATTCATCCAAAGATGGCTCGGAGTACTGTAGCACACTGACCTGGGTGTGCTATGGTTCTGGGCTCGGGGTGAGCACAGTACGGCTCCACCCTGGCTAAACGACGAAGTCGTGTAGTGAGTTGATGGAGTTTGGCGGGGTGTCTGGTCCTCGACCAGGTAATCTACAGTGTCCGGTTCGGACGCCTCTTCCCGCTCTGAACTTTGGCGTATTGTTGGGGGTCTTTCATGCCCCTCGTGCCCTTCTTGGGGGGTCTGCTCCTCGGCAGCCCTCTTGGCAGCCATTTCGGCTTTCTCTAGCCTTTCGGCGCAATCATCAAGGGAGGTTTTCAAGAGCTCACGCTCCCTATGTAAATCATTATTATCGGCTGCCAGCTCGGTGTTCCTGGTGGTCAGCCTTTCAACCTCTCCGCGGAGGCATCTGATTTCTGAATCAGTATCTCAGAAGTATGACAGGAATAGCTTACCTAGTGCCTCTTGGACACCAACGGTTGTTCTTTTTGGATCTTTCATATGTTTGTTCAAGTTATCTATGTTGTTTTGGCATTCACTCTTCCTCGTGTTCCTAATGTTTGCCTTTTCGGAGGCAGAGCAGTGAATGAGGTCTGAGATGACCTCAAGGAGAGACACGTCTTGAGCGTTGTCTTCAATTTCTGAGACACGAGGGTATGCCATTTTGCTCAGGTTGGATATTGTGTAATTAATTAATCAGTGAGTTAATTTATTAATTAATTATTATTAATTAATATTAACTACATAATTAATTAAGTTTGTTTTGTTTGGAAATGCTCTCTCTTATCCTGTTATGAACAGGTTATTAGTATTTTATGATATGGTTATCACGCTACTGTTAACCGTTTTAACATACCTGGGGATATACCTTAGCAACTGCTGAATTAAACTGATAGTTTATCTGTTATTGCAACAATATTCAAGAAGTCAACAAACCAATTTCCTCACACGGGGCACCAATTTAATGTAGGTGCAATTGGAATTAAGTGATCAATCTCATTGAATCAGTCTCATTAATTAATACCATTAATTTTGGTGCTTAATAATAAATTACCAAACAGCTAAATTATGGGATATTCCAATTATTATGATCACTTACCGTATTATACAACTCATATGCACCTTGGAATTCTTTTGAGATTGAGCGACTTCAAGTATATTAGGCACAACAAATAAACACACAGTTTCAATAATAATTTAATTTATTATAACAAAGATAAAAATTAATAATAGCAGTTGGAATCATTATATACAAATATGATATGGTGTGTGTGTTCTCCGCCCTGTTCCCTCACTGCAGAAGCATGGGCCGGCTCCCCCCCAGCTGGCCTGATGCACCTGCGGTTTCCTCCCATTTTTCCCCTTCCATGTCTGTGTCATCTCCCCCTCAGGTGAGTGACGCCCATAACACCGGTGCAGAGGGAAAGCCTGGGCTGGTGCTATGGGGAGTTGGGACATCTTTAAAGTCAGTGCTCCGTGATAGAGGTGGGAGCAGTGGTACGGATCCCCAATGCACCAGAGACCGCCCTCAATCAGGCCGGAGCATATCATATATTGGTAAGTGTACAAGGGGATACGTATAGCGCATTGGTGGATTCCGGCAGTAAGCAGACCTCAATCCACCAAAGCCTGTTGCAAAGTAAGGCATTGGGGAGAGCACAAGCGGTAAAGGTGCTGTGTGTGCACAGGGATGTTCACAACTACCCATTAGTGTCCATCCACATTCTATTTCGGGGAGAAAAGCATAGAATAAAGGCGGTGGTTAATCATCGTCTCACCCACTCACTGGTTTTGGGGAGTGATTGGCCAGGGTTTAAAGAACTGATGAAACATAATAAGAGGTGGGCCCTGCATTAGTACATCATGGGAAGATCCCGGTGTGGCATTGACTGAGGAAGCTGTCACAGGGCTGTCTACATCAGCACTGCGTCAGGGTGATACAAGGAGTGAGGAGCAGCCCACCCCTCCTCCCTCTCTTAGGGATTCCCTTGAAGATTTCCTGTTCGAGCAGTCGCAAGATGAGACTCTGTGTCATGCGTTTGACCAAGTGAGAGTAATCGATGGTCAAACTCTCCAGCCAAGTGCGACACTGGCCTTCCCATATTTCACTATTAATTCAGATCACTGACTAAAGCACCTGTTTCTAGATGGGAAACTATAATTAAGATGATTTAATTCTGGAAAGATTTCTAGTTCTCACCTGTTTCTCAGCTCTTTCTGCTGCGGCTGAAACAGCGTCATGGTCTTTATGTTTCTCCAACATGCACAAAGAGCAAATATATATTTGATCAGTACGACAGTAGATCTCCATCAGCTTGTTGTGTTCAGAGCAGATCTTCTCTTGGAGTTTTGCTGAGACTTCAATTAATGTTTTTTTTCAAAGCAGGAACTTCAGGATGAGGTTTCAGATGAGTTTCACAATAAGAAGCCAAACACATCAGACAGGACTTGATGGCTTTGTGTTTTCTCCCGGTGCAGAGATCACACTTCACATCTCCAGGTCCAGCATAACAGTGAGCAGGAGAAGTAGCTTGGACTTTAGTCTTCTTCAGTTTCTCCACCACTTCAGCCAGCATGTTTCTATGTAAATCAGGCCTTGTAGTGAAATTGTCTCTGCACTGAAGACTTTCTGCACTGAGGACAGCTGTAGATGCCCTTCTGAGCCCAGCAGTCATTAATCCACACCTTCCAGAAATTCTGACCACAGGAGATAGTCACCGGATCCTTCAGGAGATCTAGACACACTGGACACATGAACTGGTCCTGAGGTACTGAAATACTGGCTTCAGCCATTTTCCTAAAATCACAGACTGAGAGAGAGAGAGAGAGAGAGAGAACAGTTTGTTTTCTCTGAAATGACAAGTAACTTCTTGGTTCTGTGTGTGAAAGAGTGATAGAGGAAGAGGAGAAGGAGCACAAACACAGAGAGGTCATGAACACTCCTCTATTAACCATTTCATCTCCCTTCAGTGCAGAAATATAACCTATGTAGCCACACTGATTAAGATTAATTTCATGAAATACTCACAGAATCGATCTTAATTTCCTGGACTTTTCTACCTACTGATACCTCAAGCACAACTTTCAGCCTTGTTGATAAATTACAATTGTTTCACTTGAACAGCTTTTTCCTTGTGACATCTTTAAACTGATCTTCATCCCTAAAGAATGTTGGAGCCATTTTAAAAGTGAGGAGGACACAGCTGTCAGAAAGGAAAACCGTATTTTATTGGTTTTGCATTGTTTATTGCTAATAGAAATCACAAAAGAGGATCTTTATTTCAACAGATTAGTTTCCTGGAGCAGCATGCCTCATCCTGTTTTATTTTTATCAAGAATATTATTCTGGGTCAATGAAGAATTCTCTCTCATGAACAGATTGTTGAGATGGAAACGAAGTCAGTAGATGAATATGTTTGAGATCAGAGATCCTGAGTTGCCTCAATCAGTCATTAGATGTGTCTTTGAGAAGTAGGAGAACACTGGAGAACCAGGAGGAAACCCACACTGACATGGGTCATTTTACCTTTGGGCCATTTTAACATTAAGCGACTGAAATGAATCTCCTGAAAGGCAGAAGAAAGAAATCTGCTAGTAGTAGTAATTTATCAATAATATTCTGAGGTGCTTCAAATCAAGTTCTTCATCTAAACAACTCTAACTGCTTTGTGAACTGTGCAAAAACTTTTTCTTTAATGAAACAAACAAAAAAAATCTACAGTAACATCAAACTGAGGCAGAGTACAGAACAGCCTGTAATCCCTCAAAATGTCATCGTGCTGTGGATTGGTATACGGGTGTCCCGGGTGTCTCATGCAGGGCCGTTGACAGCTTTGGCTGGGCCCGGGACAAAATAATCTGAGTGGGCTACCCACACACACACATACGCGCGCGCGCACATCGCCACACAGCAACCACCCACACCCAACCCCTCTTTTCACAGTCTCCATTCACTCCAACCCTTAAATAACAGGTATTCCAAGCCCATTATAACAGTCAACCATTTTATTTCAACATTTCAACATATTTTACAGTTTGAACATTTCCTTAGTCTGCAACTATTCAAGTGCGAAATGCAATGCGCCAGACTTTTGCTGTGGCAAAGTCGTCAATAAGGTCATTGAAGTCCAGCTTCTTTGCAAGTTCGCGCTCTATAGAGAGCATAGCCAGCCCATTGAGCCTCTCCTGTGACATGTTTGAGCGCAGGTAGTTGATAAACCAAAATGATTGTTTACGGGATGGAACTGGGCCTCAATGAGAACGGAGTTATGGCTTCCCCGAAATCTGAACATAGAAGCATCACCACTAGTCACACACGGACTGGCCATTGGGAGTAGCGGGAGTGGTGGGCCGGTGGTTCAGTGTGGGCCGGCGGAGAAAAAAAAAAAAAACAGTTGCGCGCTGTCCTTTAATATGATAAGCAATGTTAACAGTTTCTCAAAGAAACTGTTAACATTGCTTATCATATTAAAGGCCAGCGCGCAACTGTAATAAGCAATGTTAATAGTTTCTTAAAGAAACTGTTAACATTGCTTATCATATTAAAGGCCAGCGCGCAACTGTTTTTGTTTTTTTTTCTCCGCCGGCCCACCGGGAAAACTCCCGCTACTCCCGATGGCCAGTCCGTGTGTGCCACTAGTGATGTGTACAGTGAGTTTTTCAGTGTATTTTTTTGTCTTGTTTTTCATAAACGTCCTTTCCGTACTCGATTTAGAATGTTACAAAAAAATTGACACCCTCCCAACCACGTAACATTAGCCTATCTGACCTGGAGGCTGACACGTTTATTACGGATAAACCAAAAGGATTACAACGTTCCCTGGATATAGAACTGGACCGAGAAGATTTCAAAATCTTAACGTGTAAGCAACAACAATAAAACAGAGGTTGTTTTATTCATTTAGGGCTTATTAGGCTACTTTCATTAATTGTGCTTTTCATACAGGCCTATCATTTTTCACTTGAGCAAGGGAATTGTTTGAAGAGTATCCAGTCTAAGCGAAAGTTTAATGTTTTGCAACAGACTAACCTCAAAACACCCCATTTATAGCCCATTTGTTACATTAAACTCTATCTAGCTGGCAATGTCACATGCCGTCGTATCTACATGGGATGATTTCCAACAAAATAAGGTTTAATTAACAAGAGGCAGCGTTCCACGGGCTTTCAGCTAACCGGAGTCCAGCTCAGCAAGCATGCCTAAAACATTTGGATATGATTGCGGGCCAATGTGCTATTCTTTGCTTCATTGAGATATATGCAACACAGTGTTATTAAACCGATATGTTTATGAAATAATTCAATGCCCTGTGCATTTCAGTGTTCACTCAGTGTACCCTGCTATCCCCTACTTTATAATTATGAATGGTGCGTCGCGCATGCTGGGGTTACATTACGGGGCTGGAAAAAAGTTATCTGTGTCTTACCTGGCTCAGCTGCCCCACTGCCTTCACCACCTGCTGCATCATCTGAATTTTTTCTAAAATATCTATGCAGTGAGCCCCTGAGGCTCTTGGCTTCTTCATCTCTTTTTCTCTTTTCTTTTCTTTGCTCCTGACTTGTGCATGTTAGCAAACGGGCTCGCACGCTTATTGTTGAAGCGTTATGATAGAATAGTGCCGTGTTATTTGGCGCCTTAATCAAAGACCAAACCATTTCTGCATTAGGAGTGGTAGGTGGGTTCTTGAATCTATTTTCGAAGACAATAAAGGCAAAAGAACCAGAAATCATTCATTGAATGCAAATATAGCACATTTTTCTCCCCCAAATCAACACATTTTGAAATGAAGCAGAATGATTAATGGCATCTTCATGAGGGACCAGTTCTGGGCCCCCCCTCATGCCTGGGCCCGGGACAAAATACCCGGTTGTCCCCCCCGTCGACGGCCCTGGTCTCATGCTCACTGCAGGAGATATAGACAAGAGTGAAAATTGAGCAGAGAGAGAGAGAGGGGACAGTTTAAAGCTCATAGACAACGGTTTTAATTTTATGCACATTTGAAACTTTATATGTTAAAAAACCCTCTGTAATTTTCTTCTGGTCCCAAGAAGTATTGTTAATAAGTAATAATTAAAATAAGTTAGTGCGGACTGTGGCGAATTTCTTTTTGGCTATTTTTGTGACCACTCGGCATGTGACATCATTTAAGTCAAACAAACTGCTTGAGTGGAGTCCACTTCCGTTTACTTACATTGCTGTTTGCTTGAGCCAAATTGGAAGAGGAGAAGAGGTGGAGTGAGAGGGTTGGCTTTTTCCGAAAGAGGAGAAGAGGCCTAGCGAGTGGGTTGTTTTTTTTCCGGAAGAGGAGCCGAGGCAGAGAGAGTGGATTGTGCGCGTTAAGCCAGAGGGTTGGCTTTTTCCAGAAGAGGCGGAGAGACTGGATTGTGCGCGTGAAGCCAGAGGGTTGGCTTTTTCCAGAAGAGGAGAAGAGGCGGAGAGAGTGAGTTGTGCGCGTGAAGCCAGAGGGTTGGCTTTTTCCAGAAGAGGAGAAGAGGCGGAGAGAGTGGATTGTGCGCGTGAAGCCAGAGGGTTGGCTTTTTCCAGAAGAGGAGAAGAGGCAGAGAGAGTGGATTGTGCACGTGAAGCCAGAGGGTTGGCTTTTTCCAGAAGAGGAGAAGAGGCGGAGAGAGTGGATTGTGTGCGTGAAGCCAGAGGGTTGGCTTTTTCCGGAAGAGGAGAAGAGGCGGAGAGAGTGGATTGTGTGCATGAAGCCAGAGGGTTGGCTTTTTCCGGAAGAGGAGAAGAGGCGGAGAGAATGGATTGTGCACGTGAAGCCAGAGGGTTGGCTTTTTCCAGAAGAGGAGAAGAGGCAGAGAGAGTGGATTGTGCACGTGAAGCCAGAGGGTTGGCTTTTTCCAGAAGAGGAGAAGAGGCGCCAGAGGGTTGGCTTTTTCCAGAAGAGGAGAAGAGGCGGAGAGAGTGGATTGTGTGCGTGAAGCCAGAGGGTTGGCTTTTTCCGGAAGAGGAGAAGAGGCGGAGAGAGTGGATTGTGCACATGAAGCCAGAGGGTTGTTTTTTCTGGAAGAGGAGACAAGGCAGAGAGAATGGATTGTGCGCGTGAAACAAAATCAAACAGTCAAAGAAGAAACGGAGCAGCAATGCTCAAGCAAAAAGGAGAAGATTGGAGGTAAACATTTTTACTTTTGCTTGCAATTGACAAGTCACGAATCCTGAGGGATCCTGTACAATCATTGTGGAAATGAGACAAAGGGATATTTCCTCGCTTAGAGTAGGCTATAAACAGTGGCGGTTCTAGGATTTTTCTGAAACAGGGGCCACTATGGGGCCATATGTAACCTTCAGGGGCCAACAGTCACTACGTTTACATGCACGTCCAAATCGAGCTGCTGTTGGTAATCGAACAAAGGGTCCCAGCAGGGGTGCCAGAGAAATCCAATCCTACATGCACAAGTGAAATCGGGCTATTGTGCAAGGTGCATTGTGCACCCGAGCCACACGTGGCGCTACACGCCCCATCGTGTTGGTACACTTCCGGTTGATGTCATGAAGAAGAGCTTTAGTGTTGCCAGATACTACTGACGTTTTCCAGCCCAAAACATGTTCAAATCCGCTAAAATGCACTTAAAACCCCCAATCTGGCAACACTAGCAGTTCCGTGTTCAAGCTGTTAAATTTGCTTTAACAGACTATGGCTACAAACTATCCGGCGCAGACCACTGTTTTGTAAGACAACTTATTTTGCACAATAATATTTTTCTAAAGTCCATTTTTTGCTTACAATTTAACTTATGTCTTAATAAACACACAACAAGTTCAATTGTTTTGTTTTTATTGACATTCTTCAGATGTTGGACATATATATATATATATATATATACACACACACAAATACAATGACTTGTTTATGTACACAATTCACAGCTGTGCAACAGCTGTACAGATGTATTTGGTGATACAGTAAGTGAGCTAAATTTTAACAGTGCAAACAATGCCACAAAAAGAAAAGATTCATGCCGTTGTCATGATTCGTTGTCATGCCGACCGAGGCTGTTGTGTTTCCCGCTTGTGGTCTCGTCACTCCCGGAAGTAGCTCGACAAGTAGCTCGATAGGGTATACATGCACAAAGTAGCTCGGCAGAAATCGCATAAACTAGGTCGTGTAGCTCGATTCCGAGAAATCAAGTTCGGTTCAATTTCAGCCGAATTAAGGCGTATACATGGCATTTTGAACTTCGATTTCAGTCGAGCAACGGCAGAAATTCGATTCTCTCTATGTGCATGTAAACGTAGTGACTGTCACCACCATCTTTATCCAGTGATAACGCTGCTTGAATGAACATCAATTGGCAACAAGGCAATACGCACATTATCCAGCAGGTGGCGGTAAAACATCTTTGCTGACAGTGTGAAAAACATAGGAAATATGTACCAAGATGGCAGAGCTCGAGACTTGCCATGCCAAAAGGCTGAACGTGACATCCAGTGTTCTATATCTATGGCTGGAGTGTCTATCAACTTATACACTAGGTCACATCCCTGAATACTTGGTTCCCTGCCATTGAGCATCTTCTGGACTATGCAACAGGACTCTGGTCTGTGGAATTGGAGTGTGAAATTACTGTGGACTCTGTGCCACAAGGCTGTGTCATGTGACTCATTCTTGCACTCATTTATTACCCATCATAGTCTTACTAAATTTATTTACCCATCATAGCCTTATTGTAAATAGGCTACCAACCTGATTTGTACATTTTGTTTAGTGGATTGCATACTGTTATACATCATACCTATATTGCTTATTTTTAAAACTTACTCTTCTACAGTATACTGCTTCTTGGCATCTGTGGGCTCTTCCAAACGGCATCTCACTGTACTTGTATACTGACAATAAAGAACATCTACTTCTACGCTACTATTCAAGCACACAAATGAATAATTCAGTACCCTTTTTCAAACTTAAATAAAACATTACGAATCAGTAACGTTTGTAATAATTATTTTTTTATTCATTCTGTGTACATAAAGGGCACATAAAACAATCAACAACATATAGGATAGGAGCACATACAGTAGGATAACAGAGGAGCAACAGCTTTTAACTGTAGGTGCAACAACATCTCATTCTTTCTCTCTCATTCTCTCTCTCTCTCTCTCTCTCTCTACACACACACATTCTCATTCTCTCTCTCTCTCACACACACACTTCAGAAAAGAAGAATTCTCCGATTGCCATGCTTTGAGCTAAAATGCCTGACAAATTCATCCAAATCCTTTCATCATTTGAATCTGCACCATCCGATAGAGCTAATACAGAAATATGTCACAAAATAAATAACCTGTATTTCTATTCAAAATGCCATCTGACAACTACCAATTTAGTTATTTTAACAAATAAAATGCAATTAAGTACATTACACCCATACAACATGGCATCATTACCTAGAGGGTTACTATTACAGCTAAAGTTGAACTACATACAAGTCTAGAACTAAAGTAGACCCTTAAACTGTGCATTTCTATGGAATGAACTCCCACTGCATGTAAGGCTTGCCCCCTCAGTGCCCATCTTCAAGTCCCGCATGAAAACACACTTTTTCTCCCTGGCGTTTGACTCTCTATGAGTGGTGTGATGTTATGTGACTTGGTATAGTGAAGATCCATGTCTGTTGTCCATGATTTGCTTTTAGGGTCTATGTGTGATCTTATGTCTCTGTCCATTATCTGCTTTTAGGTTTTATATATGATTTTTATGTATATTCACTTCATTCTTACTTATTTTTATTTATTTATTTAATTACTCTTATCTTAGATGGACTGTACAGCACTTTGGTCAACTGTTGTTGTTTTTAAAGGGCTTTATAATAAACCTGAACTTGAACTTGAAACCTGAACATTTCTCCTCTATGCAATCTCAATTAATACCATTTCCAGAAATACCGGTACAATACATTGTATTATTTGTAGTCATCCGGTTTTACCTACTACTGTACATCATGTTTTCTCTGACCTGGTGAAGAGGGGCTTGGGCTAGCAGACTGGTACTGCAGTTGTTGACCGTCCTGTGGCGCTGGTGCCTGCGTACTTGTGCTGCCCTCGTTTAAACCCTCGCTTTCAGTTTTTCTTTTGATAAGAAACTGCTGAATTCCCTACGTCTCTCTTTTCATGCTCTCTCTGTCTCTATATCTGCCAAACACGATAGTTAAGATTAACACAAAATCTTGAGCTTTGAATAAACAGGTCAAAGCTATTGCTATCTTACCAAACAAATTACAACTTAACATCGCTAACAAGCGCACTGCCACCAACAGTTTGGGGGTGGAACTGCACCAGTGATTATTGAATTCTCCGGTTGTTCTTCTCGCCAGTTGATTGACAGAACAGGGGCACTTCAGGGGCCAATCAAATTAGAGGCGGGGCCACGGCCCCTGTGGCCCCGCACCTAGAACCGCCCCTGGCTATAAATAGTATAATGCCGCAGATGGCGGGCTAATGTGGCCTACCGCCGCACTGTCCAGTAATCATTACCTATATTAGGGTGACCAGATTTCCCGAATCTAAAACCGGGACACTTTGCGCGTGACCGTGATACTCATGCACGCGCACACGTTTTGATGTAAACATGCACCGGCTCAAACCATGGCTCAGACAGGTGCTTTTATCATTTTGTAGAAGCTCACTTTTATCAACATTTCAGAGAATAATCAAGTATTTTCTTGTTATCTACATGTACTTCTATCACAATTCAGTTAAAGTAAGAAAATCAGACAACAGATGTGATGATAGGGAATAGGCCAATAGCTTAAATTTCAACTGATTTATTTCACCTTTGTGAAAATGCCAAGAAAATGCATTGCTTGCATATTAACATCAACATTTTATGCGATGAACTTTTTTTTTAAACAATAGGCTATGCATTGTAACAGGAATGAGCGCATGAGCCTAATCGTTGTCACCTCCGAACCTTTACCCAAAATGCCTCTGTTTAATCTTAACCAGTGTAGGCTATTAACTATTTTGAAAACGTGAACCCTGAGTTGACAACAGCATCAAACAAGTCAAGACAATCTGTGATACAGATTAAAGACAGATGAAAGGCAACAAAAAATGTTTCAGAAACACAGCCACCCAACCCACCCACCCTAAAGAAGATGCCATTTTATTGCATATATTTAGATGATGAGTGAATTTGCTCCAGTAGCGCTTTATTGCCCAAGAGCTTGCTGTGAAACTGCAAGCAAGTATCGTTGAAGTTGGCCCGGGTAATGAGCAAGGCTTTGAGAGTAGGCACGGTCATGTGATTCCTCTCGTCAGTCCAGGTGTTGCTCATGAGTGAAAATATTCGCTCAGCTGGAGCATTGGTGCCAGGTAGGCACATGGCAAACTGGCAAAGCTGGCTAACATTGCTGTAAGGAATCTCCCTACTCTTGAAGTGTGCAAACATCTCCACCCAGCACTCATCCGTTGGCTTGCCATCAGCGCTCCACTGAGCCACCTTCTCAGTGGTATATAGCCGCACAGATGACGTCTCGTCAAACAGCTGGGTCTCATCAATGTGACATTGATGCAGTCTTGACGACACGTACTGGAGGGACGATTCAACCTGACCCCATTGAGGGACAGTGTTGAGGAGAGTCCAGGAGAGGACCTCTATCTTCTTAAACAGAGCTCCCTATTCCTTCAAGTATGAAATGCAACACTCATAAAAGGCGCAGATGGTGTTGCGAAATTCCGCTGCCTTTCATGGATCATCAAGGACGCTCAGAAGATTCTTCACCTATAAAAGTGAATAATTTCCCAATTTTCCAAATTATTAACAAATAAATAAGTTTCAAATCATTTTATTGGCTAATGTTTCATGTTTATTTCCACACACTATGATTAACCTAAGCCTAATGTTAAGGCAAAGTAGGAAGAATTATGCTTTATGGAGATGCTGACAAACTTTATGGAAATCCTGATTTCATTCATCCAGTAGGACTTGGCACCTGCCCACACTGCCAAAAGTAGCCTAGTACCTGGTTAAATTACAATATTCTAATTTTGTGAGATGCTGAATTTGGGATTTTCTTTAGCTGTAAGCCATATCAAAATTAGCACAAATAGGCTCATGGCTAGAAATATTTCACTTACTGTCTAAAAACTTATCTTTTTTTCCTTAGCCTTTACTCCCTGATCATTTTCCTCTTTTATTTTAACTGCTCAGCCTTCAATTTGATTTCATTATTGTATTGTGTACAAAGATGGTATAATGTAGACCTATTTTTAAATTATATTTTCCTGCAGGGGGGCAGATGTCTTTGGGCTTTCAAGCTTACCTTGAGACCTGTGAACACAGCCAACTTTCTCTCCTGCAGTTTGCCTTGCAGGTTGCGCAGGTGATGGGCCGAGTGCGCGGCTGTGTTTTTCTGCCTCTCCAGCGCCTTGACTGTATCGTTGAACAACGACAGCTGATTATGCAGAAACCACATCCAGGCCTTATTAAGCGGGTTCTGTAAGAATTCAGCGATCGCCACAGGTGGTCTGTCTTGAGAGGCAAAGTAGGACTGCAGCACAGGATAAAGCTTCAGCACTCTTTCGACAGCCGGACCTAGGGACAGCCACCGTGTCTTACTTGTCCCAAGGATCATTGTGTACTCGAGCTCGACGAAGTCGCAGAACTCTTTTAATTGCTCAGTTCGGACAGTAAAGATGTGGAAATGTCCAAAAACTTTCACAATAAAGCTCTTGATGTCACAGGGAAGGGAATCTGCAGCAGTTTGGAGAGCATTGTGAGCGATGTGTGCAGCACAGCCCACTCCCACTAACTCATTGGTGGAGGCCTCGTTTAATTTGAAAAAAATGTTGTTCACGCCAGCCCTAGCTCTCCCACCAAAGTTGGTGTTGGTGTTGTCAGCACAGAACCCAACAACTTTGTCAAACAGGTTAAAAGCTCAGAGACTGCGACTAACCTCCCCAACAAGAATGTCAGATGTCTCATCTGGAACTGATGTGAATTCTAGGATTTTCACCTGCACCCCCTCTGTATCCTTGAAGTAGCGGATCACGATGGGAATAAGCTTCACTGCTTTGTGATTGGATGCATCGATAGCCACCGAGACGTGATGAACCACTCCTAGGTCTGCCTTTAACAGATCCGTGGCATGGGGTGAGATGACATTCGTCACGATCGCTTCGGCCTTGGTTCATGCACAAGTGAAGTGTTTGTCATAAAACTTCCCTATCAGGCCCACGGTGCAGTCCAAGGACCTGAAACTTCTTCACCAAACGATAGGCAAAAGTACCCTCCTCAGCAGCCCGTTTGAGTTCAGCACTGCCAGTGCTAACTTTACTGAAGTAAGTGGCCACACTGCTAGCCCCTGCCTCTACCCACCGCTTGTGCTTCACTGTTTTGAGGTCGTCTTTAACATCAGCATTACCACCATGAGCGATGGAGAAGGAGCACTTACAGTGTGTGCAGTAAACTTCATGTTCAGCACCCTAGACTTCTCGGAGAAAGGGGTAAGCAACCTGCAAATCTTTTGAAAATGAACATTTTCTCTTTGGCATTGTCGCATAGTAGTTGACAGCCGCTAGTGAAAAAAAAACATTATAACGTGGCCTCTATATTGCAACATTGTACAAATAGATACATTGTAAGTTTGACTGTGCACACATGCACATATGCTGAATTGCTAGAAGCTTTATTGACATCTCGTTGGCTATATATGATCGCTGTAACCAGAACAGTTTGTTAGTGTTTGGTGTAAACCGGGACATTTCAGCGTCCCGACGGACCTTTGTCGTGACTGGGGACATGCAACTCAAAATCGGGACTGTCCCGGTCAAACCGGGACGTCTGGTCATGTTAACCTATATCCACTAGGGAGGGCGGTTTAATTATTCTTCAAAAGGGCTCTTATTTAGTATTACGATGAAAGTAGGAATTTATCATAACTACCAGGATAAATCGTTTGGGCACGAGTCTTGTTGAGGTCTGGGGTCACCGCAATCAGAGTCGGCTGAGTCGCTGTCCGATTCCGAGGCTGCGTGGTCAAACCAGTGAGCCACATTCACCGATTGCTTCGCAACGGCCATAGGCCAGACATTTTACACAACCTCTCACGACCAAAGTCCATACACTTGTGCTCAGTTTGCAAGTAAACACAGAGCTGCTCCCAGTCTGTTTGGCTTAAATGACGTCACGACGACGGTCCCCTGGTGGTGAAAGCGCGCATAAGTGAGATGTAAACAAACCTTCGGAAATTGGGCAAAACAGTATATTTTAACTGTTTTATTCAATTTTAGGATGCAAATTAGACACTAGGAAGATTGAATTCGCTTTTTGGGTCGTTCTTCTAGACAAGAAAGTTGATATTCTACGTTTCACCTCTGACTGTTGCCTATGACCTTTAAGGGCAGAGAAACATTTCAAGCATGAAGGGACACCGAACTAACCTTTAAGAAGTGCCACTCAAAATCCATCAGGTTGTTTTTAATTGAGTGGCGACGTGTGGATTTACTGTCTGCATCTTCTTTTGGACCATCTTGCCTGTTTTTATCGACACCTTCTTTCCACGACTGGCCTCTGTTCCCCTCTCGGGGGTTCATCCCAAAGAAGCACTGAAAACAAACAAGCCCAAGATCAGGGAAAGCAAGAACTCATAGAATGGACCATGAAATTACATCTGATTGTAAAGGAAGTATCACTTGAATGTCAATGAACATAAATTACATTTTAGTACAGTGTTCCTTTTTTAAAGTGTGAAAACCTGAATGACTGACACTGAATTAAGGAATAAATTATAAATTAACGTCGTAAATGAGATTCCTGTATGGATCCAGCAACAAAGTGAGAAGCAAAGCTGCATCTGGCGATTTCCCTTCACTGATCACTTTTTAATGGATCCATTCAGTCCACATACAGTTTGTTGTGATGTCAGCAGCCATGTAAATTCCTGGGGTGAAAAAAATGACCAAGATTTAATTCTTTTGGGCTTCAGAAATGGAAGCTGTTTCCCAGTATTTTTACTTGGAATGGATGATCTGATAAACACGAAAAAAGTCAGACCTCTGTTTTGAATTTCTGCATTTCTCAATCAAACTTGTGCACAGTGTCATGAACACTGAAGAGCACATGCACCTCACAGCATTCACAGTGAAAAAGTACACGATAAACACTGTGCAAAACAAAACACCATGAAAATGTATTGTTCCGATCAATTAAGTATTCTTATAAATGTGATTTTTATTTTTTTGCTAATTACAGTGCTCAGCGTAAATGAGTACACCCCCTTTGAAAAGTAACATTTTAAACAATATCTCAATGAACACAAACAATTTCCAAAATGTTGAAAAGACAAAATTTAATATAACATCTGTTTAACTTATAACGTGAAAGTAAGGTTAATAATATAAACTTAGATTACACATTTTTCAGTTTTACTCAAATTAGGGTGGCGCAGAAATGAGTACACCCCACAACAAAAACTACTACATCTAGTACTTTGTGTGGCCTCCATGATTTTTAATGACAGCACGAAGTCTTCTAGGCATGGAATGAACAAGTTGGCGACATTTTGCAACATCAATCTTTTTCCATTCTTCAACAATGACCTCTTTTAGTGACTGGATGCTGGATGGAGAGTGATGCTCAACTTGTCTCTTCAGAATTCCCCATAGGTGTTTGATTGGGTTCAGATCAGGAGACATACTTGGCCACTGAATCACTTTCACCCTGTTCTTCTTCAGAAATCCAACAGTGCCCTTAGATGTGTGTTTAGGATCATTGTCACATCGGAAAAGTGCACGACGACCAAGGGCACAGAGTGATGGTAGCATCTTGTCTTTCAGTATAGAGCAATACATCTGTGAATTCATGATGCCATCAATGAAATGCAGCTCCCCGACAACAGCAGCACTCATGCAGCCCCACATAAGGACACTGCCACCACCATGTTTCACTGTAGGCACAGTTATCTTTTTGATCCATTGTTCGACTAGTTTAAAAAGACTGCTCTACCATTTCAATATTTTATGAGCCTCACACCTCCAGTCACACACTGGAGACACACACACACCCAAATACATACTCAGACACATACACAAACTGTCTTAGCTTGCTACAATTATTGTTGAGATCATGGTGAAATTGTTGTATTATTTAGCACAAGTTTATGATTGTTATACTTGGGAGGTATTTTAACATCAAGCTCCTTTAAGCTGAGCCTCAGTACACTGAGTTTTAATGTTTAGAGGACCTCATGTATATGTGATCATCTTGTGTTCCCCACCACGGATGATCATTGTAAAGGCATTTTGCATGACAAACACAGATTCATTATTAAAGAGTAAAACCCTTAGAATGCCATATGGTAAATGATAGTATGTCTGTTTTCTTGTGAAAATAGCAGGCAATATGTTTAAGCCAATCAGAAGTCTGTTTCAAACAAAGAAAGTCCTTTTATAATGATTTTAATAGGAGCCAGCATTTTGTTTCGGGGTGGTCCTGGAGCAGTCCTAGGTTGGGTCCTCCAAAAAGGGACCCGAATTTAAAACTAATGGAAGAAACGTAGACTTCAGTATTTTCCCAGAAATCACTCACGCTTACATTGTTTCTGTGGAATAAAAGCGCTGAAGGGAACTTCTTCATGTAAGTTTTATTTTTGGCTATTTTAGAGACACAGACTTCAACAAAAACTTGCCAAAACCAGTTGCAAACATCCAAAACAGATATCTATTTCACCTACACTCGTGTTAAAACACCATCAACCAGAAATATCAATAAAATCAAAGAGAAAGACAGAGATGAGACAAGATCATAAATGGGAGATATATCCAGAATAAACACAGGTCACAACTGAGGAGATTTACTAACACACTGGAAGGGTTCACTGGACCATTTTGAATTTTATCAGAACAAACAGGAAATATGAGGACAAACCAAAGAAGTGATTCAAAATGTGGGTAAAGGCACCCTCTGATGGTCTGGAGGGGAAATATAGTTCATCCATGTGTAAAATTAAACAAATGGATTCAAGTGATTTGTCTGTGATTTACATTTTATATTTCCCTAAAATATGGACATTTTGCCTGAAAGCATTAATCTTATGACTTCATGGCATTTACAGGCTTCAAACTGCAAAATATTTCACTCGTTTGTGTCACACAGTTTCACTGATCCAAAATCCCCCAGAACCCAGTGTGTAGAGGTGAAGTGAATGTGGTGTGGACACTGAAGTTTTATCATGTCAGAGAAACCTGAAATGAAAGAGAAAAAAACAAACAAACTGAAAATATATGTATTTTTGGGTTTCGTTCATAAAATACAGTTAGGTCCATAAATATTTGGACAGAGACAACATTTTTCTAATTTTGATTCTGTATATTACCACAATGAATTTTGAACAAAACAATTCAGATGCAGTTGAAGTTCAGACTTTCAGCTTTAGTTCAGTGGGTTGAACAAAATGATTGCATAAAAATGTGAGGAACTAAAGCATTTTAAACACAATCCCTTCATTTCAGGGGCTCAAAAGTAATTGCACAAATTAAATAATTGTAAATAAAATGTTCATTTCTAATACTTGGTTGAAAACCCTTTGTTGGCAATGACTGCCTGAAGTCTTGAACTCATGGACATCACCAGACGCTGTGTTTCCTCCTTTTTAAGGCTCTGCCAGGCCTTTACTGCAGTGGTTTTCAGTTGCTGTTTGTTTGTGGGCCTTTCTGTCTGAAGTTTAGTCTTTAACAAGTGAAATGCATGCTCAATTGGATTGAGATCAGGTGACTGACTTGGCTATTCAAGAATATTCCACTTCTTTGCTTTAATAAACTCCTGGGTTGCTTTGGCCTTATGTTTTGGGTCATTGTCCATCTGTATTATGAAACGCCGACCAATCAGTTTGGCTGCATTTGGCTGGATTTGAGCACGCAGTATGTCTCTGAATACCTCAGAATTCATCCGGCTGCTTCTGTCCTGTGTCACATCATCAATAAACACTAGTGACCCAGTGCCACTGGCAGCCATGCATGCCCAAGCCATCACACTGCCTCCACCGTGTTTTACAGATGATGTGGTATGCTTTGGATCATGAGCTGTACCACGCCTTTGCCATACTTTTTTCTTTCCATCATTCTGGTTGAGGTTGATCTTGGTTTCATCTGTCCAAAGAATGTTCTTCCAGAACTGTGCTGGCTTTTTTAGATGTTTTTTTAGCAAAGTCCAATCTAGCCTTTTTATTCTTGAGGCTTATGAGTGGCTTGCACCGTGCAGTGAACCCTCTGTATTTACTTTCATGCAGTCTTCTCTTTATGGTAGATTTGGATATTGATACGCCTACTTCCTGGAGAGTGTTGTTCACTTGGTTGGCTGTTGTGAAGGGGTTTCTCTTCACCATGGAAATTATTCTGCGATCATCCACCACTGTTGTCTTCTGTGGGCATACAGGTCTTTTTGCATTGATGAGTACACTTTCTTTCTTTCTCAGGATGTACCAAACTGTAGATTTTGCCACTCCTAATATTGTAGCAATTTCTCGGATGTTTTTTTTTTCTGTTTTTGCAGATTAAGGATGGCTTGTTTCACCTGCATGGAGAGCTCCTTTGACCGCATGTTTTCTTCACAGCAAAATCTTCCAAATGCAAGCACCACACCTCAAATCAACTCCAGGCCTTTTATCTGCTTAATTGAGAATGACATAACGAAGGAATTGCCCACACCTGCCCATGAAATAGCCTTTGAGTCAATTGTCCAATTACTTTTGGTCCCTTTAAAAACAGGGTGGCACATGTTAAGGAGCTGAAACTCCTAAACCCTTCGTCCAATTTTAATGTGGATACCCTCAAATGAAAGCTGAAAGTCTGGACTTTATGTCCATGTCCATTATATAACTATAACTTTAATATGTTTCAGTAAACAAGTAAAAAAAGAAAATTTGAGTCAGTGTCCAACTATATATGGACCTACAGTAACTGTATATTAAGATGAGTGAGATATTTGCATGATTCCCAGGCAGAAGTAAAGTCTTGGCATTTTAAAGTGTAGTTAAATCTGAAAAGTGAAAAAAGAAAAATAGCATTTAAAGATTTTGACTGAAAGACACTCATGCATTCATTGTCTAAAAGTACCTGCTTTATACTGATTTAGCAGTTTTGTTTTTAGTCAATCATCTCTGTGTCTGTGAATTCAGATGTATGTTTCTTGAATTGTCACAAGTCTGCCTCCCATTTCCTCATTTCCCTCAAACCATGAGAGTGAGACACATGGCCATCACTTTCTCTGTCTCAGTCTGTCTACATTTTTAATGTCGACATGTAGCTTAGGAAATATTTTAGTATGTGTTCTGACACTGTAAATATTCCCATCTTGTGTTTCTCCAGCAGGAACAGCTCCTCTTACCATGTAGAGGGATTTTGCTGAATTCCTCCTTACAGAATTCCTTGAGTATCTTTTTCAGATCTGAGAGAGAATTCCTCACTTCATCAAATGAGAGATATTGATGGACAGCAATGTTGGATGGGTCGTCACATCTGGAAGAGATGCAGAGAAACCTGAAACACTACAGACAGAAAAAAAACAGAATAAAGGAGGAGAAAGGAATATGAGAGGAAAGGATGGTCTCAGCCCAAATTAGATCAAAGACACGTGTGACATTGATAGTTGCTTTATCTGAGGTGTTTTAGAGTGTGTGTGAGATCAGACAGTGGAGACTGTAAAGGGAAAAAAGAGGAGGAGCGCAAAGACCATGTTACGGAGCCCCTCTGGTGACATGGGTGAAAAAAAAATTCCGTGGCCACGAGTTAATAACGCGTGGGAACAAGATCCTATTCCGTGACCACGACTTGTTTAATGCGTGGGAACGAGATGATTATTAGGTGGCCACGAATTAATACCGCGTGGCCACGAGAAGTGTTAGTCATTTCATCACTGAGACTGTTGACTTTCTGGCATCAGTAGCTTCAGCTGCAAATATGGACAAGTTTGATCTGATTTCGTTTTATTTTAATCTAGGAATTAATTATAATGATATCCTTAAATCACTTGCAGTTAGACATGGAGTAATTTTGAGCAAGAGACACTTAATTCGGCTGCTCAAAAAGCACGGGCTCAAACGTAGACAATATGCTGACCTCGGGGAAGTTATATAGATTTCATTATGCAAATATGGATGGCAAATTTGACGGCCGCTCAAAAACTGGACATCATCCCATCAGGCTGGAACTTGAATCATCTCGTGGCCACGCATTATAAATTCTTGGCCACCCAGTAGTCATCTCGTTCCCACGCATTAAGCAAGTCATGGCCACGGAATAGGATCTCGTTCCCAAGCGTTATTAACTCGTGGCCACGGATTTTTTTTTTCACCCATGTCACCAGAGGGGCTCTGTACCATGTCAATGAACACAAGCACCAAATGAATGAACAACCCAATTTTTGGTAAAATACAATGGCAGAAGTAAAACAGTGTATCAAAGTGAATGAAACAAAAATCTTCCTACTTTTTTCAGAAAATAATCAACAATGTAGTTGGGTGAAGATGCAGAGTTACTGTTCCCATGCTGGAGTTAATGATTTTCCTAGAATAGTTTTATTAACGTTAAACCACAGCAATTTACCAGTGAATAGAATTTTTTACATTTATTCTATCACACATTTATCCCTTTATAGTTAAATCTAATGTCAATGAAGGTTTGCAAACAAGTTAGTTCCTGTTTTCACTGATGTTATAGCAGCGATAAACAGTTGCTCCCTCACCACACTTCCTTTATACAGCCACGTTACTGAGAAACCTCAAAGTGTAAACTCCTCTGTCCTGAAGAGGTCAGAAACTTAAAGTGCCACCTTTAACTCTGACTGTTACAAAGCACTGACACTAGAGACTTCCTAATTTTAAATAAATATTAAAAAATTTTAAATAAACATCTCTTTAAGTAAAGAAAACATCACCATATCCATGATTAAACTTTTTTTATGTTTATTTGTTAACATGGAGCATCCAAAGTCCCGGGGAAGGAGCTGTTACTATAAAAATGAGAAGGTATAAGAATGAGCACATTTGTGAGGTTGCAGGCATTTACGGATGTATGCGCAGAGGAAGACAGATTGCAGAAAGACGTCAAAGTCAAATTGAGATGCTGGAGTCAGTAAACTAGCAAGGGTCAGGCAATCGGCAAACAATGTAGTATAGGAATGACAAAGAGCAAGAAACGAGAAGAAAGTAGCACGGGTCAGACTCTAAATGAGCAGTCAGCCAAATACAATGCTTGGTACATACTAAGAGCAAAACAATACTTCACAAAGGTGTGTTTGCGAGGTGAGCTTATATGGAGGGACAGGTAATTGAGGAAATGACAGTCAGCTGTGATTCAGTAGGCGGGAGACAGAGGGCGCTGTGTGTTATGGAAGTTGTAGTTCGGGGAGTCCATGTTTGTAGACTGCTGAGGTTCAGAGGGTTTACTGACAACATTAATATAAACCTGCACTACTGTCAGAGCTGCTGTTATAGAAAATTAATCAACACCTTCTGACCAATCAGAAAAGAGAACTGCAACGGATTTGTTGCTTTATTGGATGGAAAATGAAAAGGATTTTTTTAAAAGAAGTTTTTCCAACAATCATGTTCAGCATCTAAATCAGGAGTCAGACCACAGACAGATCCAGTTCACAGAGACAGATTTATCATCACTATTCACACACACAATATATGACAACATTATAAGAGATGTTTTTTGGAGAAAAAAGTCAGTTGTAGATTTGCAGTGATTTTCACAAACACATATTTAAGACACAGTTATTTCCCAAAGATTAAATAATCTAAAAATATCCATCCAAAGTGGAGAAAAAACCCCGTTGCGTATCAATACAGCAGCTTGCTGACATCCTGACCTCAGTATTAAAAGCTTCTGTCTGAAAATAAGTTCAGCACAGAAACTCCATCACTGGGGGAAACTTTATTCTCCTGTGCTCTTATCTTTTATTCCGCAAAGCTTTGATTGTAATATTTGAATAAAAATCCCAAACTCACAGATAAACCTGGATTTATAAGGTTCTATCTGTGGGCCAATCATCATCCAGGCTGAATATGGGATGAACACGACATCGGCAGCCTGAACCGATCATGTACTGTATGTTCTAATGGAGTTTAAATATTGTTCAATGTTTTACAATCAAATCTCAGGGTTTAGAAACAACTTCAGATTTTAAAAAGTGAATGTGGATTTTACATCTTAAACACAAGCAGAAAAATCAAATTCATTCCAAAAGTGATATTTTATTTTTATATAGTGTGACCTGAACAGGTTTAAAATGTTGTTCTGTTCTGGCTTTATTACTGTTTATTAGTTATTTAATGAGACGCTGCTTAATATGAAACAAACACAACTTTATAATGCAAAGGTCATGAGATCATTTTCTTTTTAAATTTGACGAGTTTCTTGTCTGACAGTTAATTTTTAACATTTCCTTTTTAATTATTTTAAATTATTCATCTGTTTTCATTTAAATATAAAAATGAGTGGGGGTTTTTTACAGCTAGATTGTGTTCTAGTGAAACAGACGACTAAGCAACAACGTGGCAATGTGCAGGAATTTTACAGAAAACACTGCACACTTTTATTCTGGATCACACAATCTCACTGTAGAACCAGAAACCCAGTAGAACCCAAACCCAGCGTATAGAGGTTGAGTGAATGTGGTGTGGACTCTGTGGAGGAGCTTCATCGTGTCAGAGACGCTGTAGAAGGACAAAGCTCCTGCACTGTGATCCACATACACTCCTATTCTGGAGGCTGATGGAACTCTGAGATCAGTCTTAATGCTGTTGTGATAGAAAGAGAGAGAAGAAGAAGAAGAACACCGCAGTCTCCAGGACTGATTGGTGAATCCAAACCCACACTCATTACCCCTTCCTTTCCTGCTGATGTCTTTATATGAGACTGATATTGACACACCATCACCGCTCCACTCCACCTCCCAGTAACAGCGTCCACACACACTCTCCTTACACAACACCTGCCACCAGTAATCAAATCTCTCTGGATGATCAGAGTAATGCTGCACTTTCTCACTGCCTCTCACCGCTCTGTTCTTCTCAGACAGAATGAGGCGACGATGTGCCGTGTTGGGATCCAGAGTCACATAACAGAAATCTAAAATAAAAGAGAAAAACAAACTGAACAATGTGAACATGTTGGGTTTAATTCACACAATATATTTATGTGAACTGTGTGTGTGTGTTAGATGTACATTTCAGAAAGTCTTCTCTGCTCTGTGGTTCTGGTTCTGAAATGATCTGAACTGCTGCAGCTGTGGAGAGAAAAATGGAAATATGAGTTTGTGTAAAAGATGGAAAGAGTTTAAAGTGATCGTCAGTTTATTCATTTAAAATCAGTGTTTTAGTTCAAAGTGTTGGGTGAATAAAGTGTCTGCAGAAAAGAAAGCAGGAGCATCGCTAAGAAATAACACATCACTGTGTTTCTCCAGCAGGAACAGCTCCTCTTACCATGTGGAGGGATTTTGTTGAATTCCTCCTCACAGAATTCCTCGAGTCTCTTTTTCAGATCGGAGAGAGAATTCCTCACTCCATCAAATGAGAGATGTTGATGGACAGTGACGCTGGATGTGCGAAAATCTGGTCTCTGAAATTCAGGAGACCGATGTCCAGAAAATAAAGTCTACAGAAAGCAAATGAAATGTAAAACCCATTTGTGTTGTCAGACAGGGACATTTATTGTTCCCTAAATGAGAGGTGTTTTAGAGAGTGTGTGAGGAACAGCTGGCTCTGTAGATCAGACAGAGAGTGTTACCTGGAGGAAATGGATGTGATCGTGTGTGTGTGAAAGCTGCTCCAGCTCAGTGACTCTCCTCTGAAGATCAGCAATCTCCTGCTCCAGTTGCTCCAGGAGTCGTTCAGCTCGACTCAGTTCAGCCTTCTCCTGATCTCTGATCAGCTCCGTCACCTCCGAGTGCTTTTTCTCCATGGAGCTGATCAGCTCAGTAAAGATCCTCTCACTGTCCTCCACTGCTGTCTGTGCACTGAGCTGTTCGGACACACACAAGATTTAAAGCTCATCGATCATTCCCTCTCTTACTGGGACTGTAAATGACTCGTTGTCCATGTTGTGTGTGTTTCTAGGAGCAGCTCTGTCTCTGCTCACTGCTCACCTTTATAGTGTTCACAGCCTGTTTCAGCTCCTGCACCTTCTTCTGCTTCTCCTGGATTCTCTGCTGGGATTTCATCTGCTCCTCCTTTAACTCACTCTGAGGACAAATAAAATACATTCAGCTTTTTGTACATTACGAGAGAACTGGTTCCATATTAATGCACCTGTCAACTTTGAGGTTTGAAAAAAAGGGATATATCCCAGATTTTTAACTCAAAATAAGGGAAAATTTCAGAAAGTCGGTAATCGAACTGACTTTTCTTCACAAAATTAAATTCGTCCTGCCATTTGGGCAAGTAGCGGCAATACACCTTTTTTGGTTTTGCCTCGCTCCTTTCTTTATTCATGTCTCTAGTCTCGCCGTCTACTGAAACTCGCTCCCTGAGGACAGTGCTTGAAGTGGGAAAAAAAAGAAGTGCAGGAACCCTGATTTTCTGACAATGCCATCCCGGTCATTCAAATAAGTTCAAATCAAGTTCAAATTTTTTAATTGAAAACTTCACAGTTTTTGTATTGCCTTCACGCATTTTGCAAAACTTGGCTCATAAGGACAATGCTCTACTCTTTTCATCTGTTGTTGTGCTACAGTATTTGTTGTTTGAATAGATGTGTTTTCACAATGACTCTCTGAGATATTATTTTTGAACGAAGTGTCTTAGTTTGTAGACAGCTGGAGTAAAAACAAATCAGAACTAAGAACCACAACCATATTGTCAAGTTGTGGATGATTTTCCCCAGTTTTGTGCCCCAACTTCAAAAGAGCTTTGGTCACACAAGGAGCACTCAGTTTTTCCCCCTTTTTTTTTTTTAATTGAAGTTCAAAGGTGATGAAGGGGTTGATTAGGGCTTGATTTGGTTGATAACCTTAAGAACAACAGAAAAACATTGCATCATATTAAGTTTAAACTAATAAAAACAAGTCATCACAACATTACTTTAAGTTTCAAAAATAAAAAAAATGAGTAATTAGTGCACGTATTGCACTAAAAGAAAAGCAAAAGAAGGTTTAACACCTTTAAGTTTACTAATCACATACATAAACACCTTTAAGTTTAACTAAGTTCACTAATCACCAAACCGCTCTCACGGTGCGCTCACTGGATGCGACCCAGCGCACGGAAAGGACGCGGCCAATAACAAGAAGGCGCTGCTCAACGCGCTGCGCACAGCTGCTCAGCTCGCGCTGATTTTTTGGCGAAGCGTGATAAAGGCTGTACAGCTTGTCGAAGAAGATCTTAAAGTTGTTCATGCCATTGATCTGCTTTAAAACATCCCCAACTGCTAATTCAAGCCTGTGGTTGAGGCAGTGCCAGACAAACAAATGGGGAAACTTCGCACACAACTGCGCTGCCACTCCGGTGAAAATAAAGAAGTGCAGAAACGCAGTTCCGGCCCACTTCAAGCCCTGCCTGAGGAAAGAATTACGACCATCTTTTAGTTTTGTGAGAAGTTCCGAGCAGTGACCTTGGTCAGACTAGTGCTATGGTTCTGACAGTCTTCTTCACAGAGGGCGGGGACGTGAATTCATGGCCCGACTTCCTGCTGTAAACTCCTGTCAGAGGCGCGTCATGAATTCTGGACCTACCGACTTTTTTATATTGTGAAAATACGGGACTTTTATATAATGTGAAAATACGGGATATTTTCGGGCAAATAAAAAAACGGGAAGACAGCGGGAAATAAGTCAAAATAAGGGATTTCCCGGGAAAAACGGGAGGGTTGACAGGTATGTATTAATGTCAGTTCAAAGTACGTTCATGTTTCTTAGAGCTGTGAATGTTATGTACTGTGTGTGTGTGTGTGTGTGTGTGTGTAATGTTCACTAACTGGTCTGACCAGATTACGACCATCACTGAAGATAAATTTAACACTGTTCACCAGAACACAGAGAATTTTAATCATCTTTTACAGAATCCTTCTGATTGATACACACATTGAAATTAAAGTTCAAATCATATCACTGACTAAAGCACCTGTTTCTAGATGGGAAACTATAATTAAGATGATTTAATTCTGGAAAGATTTCTAGTTCTCACCTGTTTCTCAGCTCTTTCTGTTGCAACTGAAACAGCGTCATGGTCTTTATGTTTATCCAACATGCACAAAGAGCAAATACATATTTGATCAGTACGACAGTAGATCTTCAGCACTTCGCCATGTTCAGAGCAGATCTTCTCTTGGAGTTTTGCTGAGGCTTCAATTAATGTGTGTTTTTTCAAAGCAAGAACTTCAAGATGAGGTTTCAGATGAGTTTCACAATAAGAGACCAAACACATCAGACAGGACTTGAAGGCTTTGTGTTTTCTCCCGGTGCAGAAATCACACTCCACATCTCCAGGTCCAGCGTAACAGTGAGCAGGAGAAGCAGCTTGGACTTCAGTCTTCTTCAGTTTCTCCACCACTTCATCCAGCATGTTGTTTCTGCGTAGAACAGGCCTTGTACTGAAAGTGTCTCTGCACTGAGGACAGCTGTAGACGCCCTTCTGATCCTCCTGATCCCAGCAGCCATTAATACACACCTTACAAAAACTGTGACCACAGGAGATGGTCACCGGATCCTTCAGGAGATCCAGACACACTGGACACAAGAACTGGTCCTGAGCTACTGAAATACTGGCATCAGCCATTTTCCTGAAATCACACCGAGAGAGAGATCAGATTTGTTTTGTCTGAAAGGAGTGACTTCTTTATTCTGTGTGTGTGTGTGTGTGAAAGAGAGAGAGTGATGGAGAGAGGAGGAGCACAAATGCAGAGGTCATGAACACTCCTCTATTAACCATTTCATTTCCCTTCAGTGCAGAAATATAACCCATGTAGCTGTACTGATTAGGATTAATTTCATGAAATACTCACAGAATGGATCTTAATTTTCTGGACTTTTCCACCTACTGACACCTCAAGCACAACTTTCAGCCTTGTTGATAAATTACAATTGTTTCACTTGAACAGCTTTTTCCTTGTGACATCTTTAAACTGATCTTCATCCCTAAAGAATGTTGGAGCCATTTTAAAAGTGAGGAGGATGCAGCTGTCAGGATTTGCATTGTTTATTGCTAATAATGACAATGAATTTTAATGATATCTACGACCCCTCCAGTAGGTATGACATTACAGAAACATAGACATTCAAAAAACACAATTGTGGCAGCAGGGGTGTGGTCAAGCGTCGGTCTGTGACCGGAGGGCGGAGTCAGGGAAGGTAAGTGGCAGAATCACTGCACTTGAGGTCTATTAACGTGTGTTTGTGTGTCTTCCCCAGTGACCGCGCCCTATTTAAGGAGAGAGCGAGAGCAGAGCGGAGCTCTCTCCCCAACCAGATGACTTGTGTGTGTGCGTGGCTGGGAGAGTTGATTTTGCGTCTGAAAAGAGCAAAATAAAAGAGTTTTTGAACTTTATTATGGCCTGCCGTCTTTCTGTGCTCCTCCCCCTCCTACGAAGTGCAGCAACGATGAATATTTTTTACAAAATGACAGTCAGTTGGACTGAAAGAAGATAAAAGTTTAGTAATTACATTTGATGTTTTCTAACATACAACAAATTTGAGATTCATCAATATAACTAACATTTTTTACAACATGAACAATTTTAAAAATGTGAAATTATTTCCCTGATGAAACGGGCTAACTTACGCAACTCCTGCACATTTCGAGAGTTGAATAACTGATTCAGTTTAAACACATTTGGTCTCATGTAAAAGTATCTTTTTAAGAAATGAATTCTTTCCATGGGTGGTGTAGTGGTTAGCGCTGTCGCCTCACAGCAAGAAGGTCCGGGTTCGAGCCCCGTGGCCGGTGAGGGCCTTTCTGTGCGGAGTTTGCATGTTCTCCCCATGTCTGCGTGGGTTTCCTCCGGGTGCTCCGGTTTCCCCCACAGTCCAAAGACATGCAGGTTAGGTTAACTGGTGACTCTAAATTGACCGTAGATGTGAGTGTGAGTGTGAATGGTTGTCTGTGTCTATGTGTCAGCCCTGTGATGACCTGGCAACTTGTCCAGGGTGTACCCCGCCTTTCGCCCGTAGTCAGCTGGGATAGGCTCCAGCTTGCCTGCGACCCTGTAGAACAGGATAAAGCAGCTAGAGATGATGAGATGAGCTGAGTTCTTTCCACATTAAAATAAGGACATACGAGTATATAATGGAATCCATCACCCTGTTCATTGGTGTCGCACACAGTGCAAGGTTTTCTGTCTTGATTGGGTAAATATCTACCTTCAGCTATTGGAAACTGATGGTTACGACACCTAAATTTGCATAAGTTTATTCTATTTACATCATCTAGTTTGACTAGATATTCCTCAAAAGCTATTCAATCTTTGTACATTCTACAGTTAAAACACAGTTTATTTCTATTCATTTCGGATAACATGTTTTGAGCATCAATATCTGTTGGGGTTCAACCCAGTCTGAAACAGTCAATCGGTCAACTTATTTCTCGGGACCCCCGCCCTCATACCACCCAGACGTCTGGGACGGAACACCGCAAAAAAACAGAGAACCAGAGATCGGTTTAACTGCTGTTTATTCACAGTATTCTCGCCAAAGATGAAAGATTACAAACACCTTTTATAACAAACCATAATCTCTCCAAACGGCTACTGTGTCTGTCAAATGTGTGTGTGTGTTTGTATGTGACCTCAGAGAGGGGTGTGTGTGTGTGTGTGTGTGTCTATGGGAGGGTGTGAGTGAGTGGCATCATTTTGATATCTGTGTCTATGTGCTAGGTCAGCAAATCACATCTTAATTCCATATGTATGTTTGTGTGTGAATGAAGCCTTCAATCATAAGCAAAATAATATTTCAGCAATTTCATTTACGCACGTCAAAGCGCGCGAGATGTTTTTACGACAACGTTTTAAACAAAGACTATGTTTGGTCTAACAAAGAAGTGTTCTTCTCCACTGGACGAAGGTCAGGCTACACAGGAACAGTTTAAAATCACTGCCATAGTATATGCAATAGTCCAAAATAATAAAGGATCTTAAAAAGCTCTAAAATATAAAGTCTTAACTCTTTGTTCAGCAATAAGGCTACCATTACATCCAACATTAAAGTGTGTGTGGGTCGATCTGACATCAAAACAGACCTTGGCGTCGTTCAGACACATCTCTGATCAAAAATACACATTTCATATCAAAATAAACAAAATGTTCCCAAACAATGTCCAGCCGAGACAGAAGGTCATTTTTAACTGAACCGAAGTTAATCCTTAATTTTGTCACCATTTTAATAAATTACTGCCTTCTTGGTCAAGAATAATACTTATATAAACCTAACAATCCCCCCTTTGATAATAGTATCACTATTATCAAATCCTAGGATCATATTTGATCATTATCACCTCATGATCATATATGTGATTACATCGAGAATTAATCTTGAGTTAATCTTTGCCCTTCTTGACGTATATTGGTGCTCAGAGGGCGGGCATGCCCGATCAGCCCTCGTCCCACCTCACCGGAGCTTAGAGAAACTCAAAACCTCTTAATTCGTCCCAAATACACGCTACTTCCTTCAGAGTAATTTGTTCTAAAACAGTGAGGGAAAATGAAATTAGAAGGCATATCGACCTATAGTGAGAACAGAGTCCTGTAAGAATACAGAGTTTCAGAGCATAGAGATGTGTAATAATAGTAGAAGACGGCATCAGATGAAAGACATAACACATTCATGTGGTGTGCGCTTGTGCAGTCCAGTTAGCGAAGTTAGTCCAGAAGATGTTGTCTCGAAGTCCAGCTCGAGCGGGTAACCCTGCTCCGAGCAATGAAGTGGTCCTGAAGGCTCAGGCGGGTAACCCTGCCCCGAGCAAAGATGAAGCAGTCACGAAGGCTCGGGTGGGTAGCCCTGCCCCGAGCAATGAAGTCACGAAACCCGTGATGAGGACTGTCATGGTTGTAGTGAGGATGATTGGTTCCAAACGGGGCGCAAGATCTCTTCCCCTCTTTGTTCACAATGTCTTGAGGATTCTCAGTCGAATCTGTGTAGAGCTCAGAAATAGAGAGACAGAGAGAGAGAAAACTGGCCAGAGGGAGACTAGATAGGGATACAAAAAGCGTTAATAGCAGCAAACTTGTTATTTTAACACAACTTTGTTATGGAGCCTTCTTCAATCGTGTGGCATGGATCCACTGTGGAAAAAGATCAGTTAAAACAGCAGTAGAAGTAATGGCGACTATGTCTGCAGGCCCATTATATTGTTTTCCCAATTGTCCAAATCATTACTTTAAAAAGTCACACCAGCACTTGTCACCAACTTGGAAGGGGTGTGTGGAGATAATATTGTACTATTGACCTTGGTACAAATTTTATGCAACTTATCTATAAGGGCTGCAGAATACTCATCCATATGCATTTTCAAATCAGAGGTACCCGGAGCCGGAGTTCCCTTCTTCCAGGGGAGAATAATTTCTTGGTGTCACACGAATTTCAGCCAGAATGAATTATGGATTACAGAACCAAACCTGTGTCCTGCATGACCTTAATTAATTTGTCTTTCAATGTTCGATTGTACGTTCTACGATACCAGAAGATTTAGGAATGTGAAAACACCAGTTTAGTTTAGAGATACTTACAAAGGTTTTGTGTGACTTTTGAAGTGAAAGGGGTACCCTTGTCTGAGTCTATGGCATTTGAAACCCCATAACTATAATTATTATTATTATTATTATTATTATTAATTTCTTATTATTTTATTGTTGTTATTTTATTGTTCTGCTTTTATTGTTTGTTTTCCTTTTTTACTGTCCAGTGTCCTTGGGTACCTTGAAAGGTACTTATAAATAAAATGTATCATTATTATTATTATTATAACTAGGTATTAAAACAAGTAACTACCTTCATGTTCTCTCGAAAACAGGAAAAAAAACTTCTACCCATTTAGAGAATTTGTCCACAATCAAGATGACAAAAATCAAATGAGAAAGGAAGAGCGTATGTCTCATGCAGAATATCAGGCTGATATTGATTGAACACACAGAATAACCACAGAGGTATGATAAATATCATAAATTATAAAACAAGAACCGCTTAGAACAAGAACCATCAAAACAAAGAGTACTTCCCCCATCCCTAGAGGGCTGGAGGAGAGATCAGACCTGATACTAGTAGTATGTACGATTTCTAGACAGACAATATCAATGTCATCCCAAGTATCATCCCGAGAATTAAGGAGGCGTGCGAGAGCGTGACCAACATTATCAAAGAGGATGTAACATGAACTTCGAGATTGTTAGTAGAACAGAGAATAAACAGTCATATGTTAATTTAATTATCTATTAAATTACTGATTAAATTAATTTAATGAATCTGTAAATTTTGCAACACCTGTTTAACTTGATGTGACGAGTCCAAGATCAGTGGGTGAACAATTTTTCCGCATCTAAAACCATCAAAGCACATGCGGAGACAGCCCTTAGACACGCAGGTAAGCCTTGAGCAACAATGTCTAATGTTTTGGATAAAAACGCACAATGATGCATTTCCCCCCCCTTCATGCTCCCCAGAGGCTGTGCCTTGGTGTTCACAGGCATAGAGGTGGAAGGGCTTGAAGTGAGCAGGTAACCCAGGGGCAGAACAAAGGGTGCTTCTGAGGGAGTGATAAGCGACCATCAAAACAGACCTTGGCGTCGTTCAGACACATCTCTGATCAAAAATACACATTTCATATCAAAATAAACAAAATGTTCCCAAACAATGTCCAGCCGAGACAGAAGGTCATTTTTAACTGAACCGAAGTTAATCCTTAATTTTGTCTCCATTTTAATAAATTACTGCCTTCTTGGTCAAGAATAATACTTATATAAACCTAACAATATCATTAACTTTTGTCTTTATACTCTGTTTAAACCATTCATGACTAATGTTTTCATAATCATCCCACACATTTGACATGCCACAGTTATCTTGTCTACCCTTTACATGCGTCAACCATGTGGATTGGCAGACATTGGATAGACAGTTTTGTTTCTTTACCTTGGGCTAATCAAAGTCAAAAACAGGTAATTCTACATTTTACTAATGATTTTAGCTCTCCACGTCCTAGTTCTGCATACACCATACAATTAGCCATCCTCTTATTGAGTTTTAGCAAATTTGTCAGAAATTTCCTGTGTTGAGCGTCAAGATTTTCATAACCCCAGATTTCACTACCATATAAAAGTATGGGTACAATTAGCTGATCATAAAGCTCACACTGTATATCAATAGGAAGTTCTAATTTACGTGCTTTTTGTTGAAATTTGAACAGAGCACGTCTAGCTTGACATACTTGTCTGTAAATAGCTTTGCTCAAGCGCTCATGATAATTAAAGGTGGAATCCAAATAAACATAGTCATCACCCACTTATAATGGTTCATTTCCAAATGAAAAGTAAGGACAGTTACGTACTTTACCTCATGAAAAAATGACCATCTTTGTTTTTGTAACATTTCAGTCAAAGCCCATTCCTGACAATACCTATGTACTGCGTTTAGCGCAAATTGCAGTTCTTCTGCAGATTCTGCTCGTACTATAGTATCATCAGCATACAATAAAACACACAGTTTTTAGAAAATGTCTACATCATTGTCACTTAAATGAGTGTTAACTTCGTTTGAGAAAAATTCAAGACCTTTATAGCATTTACTTACATACATTTCAAAATCATTCAAGCATATTGCAAATAATAACAGCGAGAGATTTTCTCCTTGTCTGACACCAATGTTACAATCAAAAAAGTTAGATAAAATTGTCAACTTTTACATGACTTGGCATTTTCATACATATTGTAAATAACTCTTATAATATTTCCATTTATTTCATATCATATAATTTTTGACCATAGCGAGGCTCTGTCAATCAGATTGAAAGCTTTTTTGTAGTCTACAAAGGCACAGTAAATAAATTTTCTTTTGAACAAATATGAATCAAAAAGTGAATTTCAGATGAAAATCTGGTCCAGGGTGCGATAGCCATCTCTAAAGCCAGCTTGTTCATCACCCATTATTCTAGCACCCTCTATATACCATGTTAGTCTATAGTTGATACAAGCAGTAAACAGTTTTCCAATCCAACTCGATAAGGTTATACCACGGTAGTTTTCAGGATGATCAATATTTCCTTTTTTCTTCTACAATGGTTTAATAATACCAATACACCATTCATGCGGGACAAAGCCTGAACTCAATACAGCATTAAAAGGTTTAACAACAATCGAAAGAACATTCTCAGGACAGTATTTCAAGTATTCATTTATAACATTATCAATTCCTGAGGCTTTATTGTTTTTTAGCTTCTTCACAATAATCTTAATTTCATCTAAGACAAAATGTTTATTGATTTCAACATTTATGGAGTGGTAAATTTTGCTTGGATCAAAGGAGCTAAAGTGGTGCTTGAAAGTTTGTGAACCCTTTAGAATTGTCTATATTTCTGCATAAATACAGTATGACCTAAAACAAGATCAGATTTTCACACAAGTCCAAAAAGTAGATAAAGAGAACCCAGTTAAACAAATGAGACAAAAATATTATACTTGGTCATTTATTTATTGAGAAAAATGATCCAATATTACATACTATCTGTGAGTGGCAAAAGTATGTGAACCTTGAGGATTAGCAGTCGATTTGAAGGTGAAATTAGAGTCAGGTGTTTTCAATCAATGGGATAACAATCAGGTGTGAGTGGGTACCCTGTTTTATTTAAAGAACAGGGGTCTATCAAAGTCTGATATTCATAACACATTTGTGGAAGTGTATCATGTCACGAACAAAGAAGATTTCTGAGGACCTCAGAAAACACGTTGCTGATGCTCATCAGGCTGGAAAAGGTTACAAAACCATCTCTAAAGAGTTTGGACTCCACCAATCCACAGTCAGACAGATTGTGTACAAATGGAGGAAATTCAAGACCAATGTTACCCTCCCCAGGAGTGGTCGACCAACAAAGATCACTCCAAGAGCAAGGTGTGTAATAGTCGATGAGGTTACAAAGGACCCCAGGGTAACTTCTAAGCAACTGAAGGCCTCTCTCACATTGGCTAATATTAATGTTCATGAGTCCACCATCAGGAGAACACTGAACAACAATGGTGTGCATGGCAGGGTTGCAAGGAGAAAGCCACTGCTCTCCAAAAAGAACATTGCTGCTTGTTTGCAGTTTACTAAAGATCACGTGGACAAGCCAGAAGGCTATTGGAAAAATGTTTTGTGGATGGAAGAGACCAAAATAGAACTTTTTGGTTTAAAAGAGAAGCATTATGTTTGGAGAAAGGAAAACACTGCATTCCATCATAAGAACCTTATCCCATCTGTGAAACATGGTGGTGGTAGTATCATGGTTTGGGCCTGTTTTGCTGCATCTGGGCCAGGACGGCTTGCCATCATTGATGGAACAATGAATTCTGAATTATACCAGCAAATTCTAAAGGAAAATGTCAGGACATCTGTCCATGAACTGAACCTCAAGAGAAGGTGGGTCATGCAGCAAGACAACAACCCTAAGCATACAAGTCATTCTACCAAAGAATGGTGAAAGAAGAATAAAGTTAATGTTTTGGAATGGCCAAGTCAAAGTCCTGACCTTAATCCAATCGAAATGTTGTGGAAGGACCTGAAGCGAGCAGTTCATGTGAGGAAACCCACCAACATCCCAGAGTTGAAGCTGTTCTGTTTGGAGGAATGGGCTAAAATCCCTCCAAGCCGGTGTGCAGGACTGATCAACAGTTACCGCAAACGTTTAGTTGCAGTTATTGCTGCACAATGGGGTCACACCAGATACTGAAAGCAAAGGTTCACATACTTTTGCCACTCACAGATATGTAATATTGGATAATTTTCCTCAATAAATAAATGACCAAGTATAATATTTTTGTCCCATTTGTTTAACTGGGTTCTCTTTATCTACTTTTAGGACTTGTGTGAAAATCTAATTATGTTTTAGGTCATATTTATGCAGAAATATAGAAAATCCCAAAGGGTTCACAAACTTTCAAGCACCACTGTAGCATTTTCTGTTGTGTTACTCTCTAACTGACTGAGTTTTTTTTAATTTAATCATAAATCTGCTCCTCCTTTAACTCACTCTGAGGACAGATAAAATACCTTCAGCTTTTTATACAGTACGAGCAAACTGGTTCCATGTTAATGTCCATTCAAAGTACATTCATCAGCATCAGCACTGGCTCCCCTCAGGGCTGTGTGCTGAGCTCCCTATTCTACACCCTCTACACCCACAACTGCATCCCTGCCCACTCCAGTAACAGCATCATCAAGTTTGCTGATGATACCACTGTGGGGCTCGTCTCCAGGGGAGATGAGTCCACATACCGAGATGAGGTGGAGCAGCTGTTGGATTGGTGTACAAATAACAACCTGGTCTTAAACACCACCAAGACTAAGGAGCTGATCACAAACTGTAGAAGGAAGAAAATGAACATTCTGCCCATTTATTAGTGGGAACTGTGTGGAGAGGGTCTCAGAATTTCAGTTTCTGGGGGTCCACATTCAGGACGACCTGACCTGGAGTGTCAACACTACAATTGTTATGAAAAAGGCACAGCAGAAACTGTATTTCCTGAGAGTGCTCAGGAACTACCATCTCTCACAAAAACTACTGGTGTCCTTCTACTGTTGCTCCATTGAGATCATATTGACTTACTGTTTCTGGGTGTGGTTTACTAGTTGCACAGAAGATCATCGGCTGCCCTCTCCCCTCTCTGGAGAATCTGTACAGTTCCTGTAGTGTAAAAAAAAAAACCAGAAAACATTCTCAGGGACCCATCTCACCCCGGACACACTGTGTTTGAAGACGTTACAGGTCTTTAACAGCTTGGACAAACAGGATTAGGAACAGTTTCTATGCCAGTGCCATAAGGGCATTAAATAAAGCAAACCTGTACATTCAATAATACAAATATGATAAAATATGGGATCATGCAATGCCTTCCACACCATAGGAGGGGAATGTTTGCAAGTGATGACTGCTGTTTTAAATAACTTTTTAAATTATTTTTATATTTATTAGTTTATCTTGTATTATTTTCACAGGTTTTTAGATGCACTTTTTTCTTGCACCAAGGATTGCATTTAATTTCGTTGTATTTATTTACAATGACAATAAAATATATTCACCACCACCTGGTGGTGAGTTGGATCTGCTGGTGGAGGAAGAAGCTATATTCCCCTCCTAGAACTGCCACCTTATTGTGGTGGAGGGGTTTGTGTGCTTAAATGATCCTAGGAGCTATGTTGCCGGGGGCATTATGCCCCTGTCAGGGTTTCCCAAGGCAGACAGGTCCTAGGTGACAGGCCAGACCAAGAGCAGTTCACCAAAACCCTTATGGAGAAACAGCCAAGGACCGTGACATCGCCCGTGACATCGCAGCTGGGGCCCCACCCGGGAGCCAAGCCCAGGGTTGGGGCCCGTATGCGAGCGCTTGGTGGCCGGGCCTTTGCCCATGGGGCCTGGCCGGGCTCAGCCTGAAGAGGTGACGTGGGCCCGACCTCCTGTGGGTTCACCACCCACAGAGGTAGCAGTAGGGGACTGGTGCAGTGTGGATTGGGTGGCAGTCGAAAGCAGGGGCCTTGACGACCTGATTCCCGGACACAGCGGCTAGCTGTTGGGACATGGAATGTCACTTCGCTGGGGGGGAAAGAGCCTGAGCTTGTGCAGGAGGTTGAGAGGTACCAGCTAGAGATAGGCTCACCTCCACGCACAGCTTGGGCTCTGGAACCCAGCTCCTCGAGAGGGGCTGGACTCTCCACTTCTCTGGAGTCGCCCATGGTGAGCGACAGCGGGCTGGTGTGGGCTTGCTTATAGCTCCCCGGCTCAGCCGCCATGTGTTGGAGTTTACCCCAGTGAATGAGAGGGTCGCCTCTCTGCGCCTTCGGATTGGGGAGAGGGCTCTTGCTGTTGTTTGTGCCTACGGGCCGAATAGCAGTATAGAGTATCCGGCCTTCTTGGATTCCCTGGGAGAGGTACTGAGGGGTGCTCAGACTGGGGACTCCATTGTGCTACTGGGGGACTTCAATGCTAACGTGGGCGACAACAGTGACACCTGGAGGGCCGTGGTTGGGAGGAATGGCCTCCCTGATCTGAACCCGAGTGGTGTTTTGTTATTGGACTTCTGTGCTAGTCACGGTTTGTCCATAACAAACACCATGTTCGAGCATAGGGGTGTCCATAAGTGCACGTGGCACCAGGACACCTTAGGTCGGAGGTCGATGATAGACTTTGTTGTGTTTCATCTGATCTCCAGCCCTATGTCTTGGACACTTGGGTGAAGAGAGGGGCTGAGCTGTCAACTGATCACCACCTGGTGGTGAGTTGGATCCGCTGGCGGAGGAGGAAGCTGGACAGACCTGGCAGGCCCAAACGTATGGTGAGGGTCTGCTGGGAATGTCTGGCCGAGCACTCTGTTGGGGAGGTCTTTAACTCCCACCTCCGGGAGAGCTTTTCCCAGCTTCTGAGGGAGGTGGGGGACATTGAGTCTGCGTGGACCATGTTCTCTACCTCCATTGTGGACGCAGCTGTTCGGAGCTGTGGCTGCAAGGTCTCCAGTGCCTGTCCTGGCGGCAATTCCTGAACCTGGTGGTGGACACCAGAAGTAAGGGATGCCGTCAAGCTGAAGAAGGAGTCCTATTGGGCCATGTTGACCTCCGGGACTCCTGAGGCAGCTGATGGATATCGGCAGGCCAGGCATGCTGCAGCTCAGGCAGTTGCGGAGGCAAAAACTCGGAATTGGGAGGAGTTCGGGGAGGCCATGGAGAAGGACTATCGGTCGGCCTCGAAGAAATTCTGGCAAACCATCCGGCGCCTCAGGAGGGGGAAGCAGTACTCTGCCAACACTGTTTACAGTGCGGGTGGGGAGCTGTTGACCTCGACTGGGGACATTGTCGGGCGGTGGAAGGAATACTTTGAGGATCTCCTCAATCCCACCATCATGTCTTCCATTGAGGAGACTGAGGCTGATGACTCAGAGGTGGACTCGTCCATTACCCAAGCCGAAGTCACTGAGGTGGTTTGCAAGCTCCTCGGTGGCAAGGCACCGGGGGTGGATGAGATCCGCCCTGAGGATCTCAAGTCTCTGGATGTTGTGGGGCTGTCTTGGTTGACATGCCTCTGCAACATCGCGTGGCAGTCGGGGACAGTGCCTCTGGAGTGGCAGACTGGGGTGGTGGTCCCTCTTTTTAAGAAAGGGGACCGGAGAGTATGCTTCAATTATAGGGGAATCACACTTCTCAGCCTCCCAGGGAAGGTTTACTCCAGGGTACTGGAGAGGAGAATTCGACCGATAGTCGAACCTCAGATCCAGGAGGAACAATGTAGTTTTCGTCCTGGTCACGGAACACTGGACCAGCTCTATACCCTTCATAGGGTGCTCGAGGGTTCATGGGAGTTTGCCCAACCAGTCCACATCTGCTTTGTGGATCTGAAGAAGGCATTCAACCGTGTCCCCCATGGTATTCTGTGGGGGGTGCTTCGGGAGTATGGGGTTCGGGGCTCTTTGCTAAGGGCTGTCTGGTCCCTGTACAAATGGAGCAAGAGTCTGGTTCACATTGCCGGCAGTAAGTCAGACCTGTTCCCAGTGCATGTTGGACTCTGGCAGGGCTGCCCTTTGTTACCGGTTCTGTTCATAATTTTTATGGACAGAATTTCTAGGCGCAGCCAGGGGCCGGAAGGAATCCTGTTTGGGAACCACAGGATTTCATCTCTGCTTTTTGCGGATGATGTTGTCCTGTTGGCTTCTTCAAACCAGGACCTTCAGCATGCACTGGGGCGGTTTGCAGTCGAGTGTGAAGCGGCTGGGATGAGAATCAGCACCTCCAAGTCCGAGGCCATGGTTCTCGACCAGAAAAGGGTGGCTTGCCCTCTTCAGGTTGGTGGAGAAGTCCTGCCTCAAGTGGAGGAGTTTAAGTATCTCGGGATCTTGTTCAAGAGTGAGGGAAGGATGGAGTGTGAGATCGACAGGCGGATCGGTGCAGCCTCCGCAGTGATGCGGTCGCTTTACAGGTCCGTCGTGGTGAAGAAGGAGCTGAGACAAAAGGCGAAGCTCTCAATTTACCGGTCGATTTATGTTCCGACTCTCCTATGGTCATGAGCTTTGGGTAATGACCGAAAGAACAAGATCGCAGATACAAGCGGCCGAAATGAGTTTCCTTCGTAGGGTGGCTGGGCGCTCCCTTAGAGATAGGGTGAGAAGCACAGTCACTCGGGAGGAGCTCGGAGTAGAGCCGCTGCTCCTCCACATCGAGAGGAATCAGCTGAGGTGGCTTGGGCATCTTTTTCGGATGCCTCCTGGACGCCTCCCTGGGGAGGTGTTCCAGGCATGTCCCCCTGGGAGGAGGCCCCGGGGAAGACCCAGGACACTATTCTATTCGAGGTTTCAGATGAGTTTCACAAAATGAAGCCAAACACATCAGACAGGACTTGACGGCTTTTTGTTTTCTCCCGGTGCAGAAATCACACTCCACATCTCCAAGTCCAGCGTAACAGTGAGCAGAAGAAGCAGCTTGGACTTCAGTCTTCTTCAGTTTCTCCACCACTTCATCCAGCATGTTGTTTCTGTGTAGAACAGGCCTTGTAGTGAAAGTGTCTCTGCACTGAGGACAGCTGTAGACACCCTTCTGATCCTCCTGATCCCAGCAGTCATTAATACACACCTTACAGAAACTGTGACCACAGAGGATAGTCACCGGATCCTTCAGGAGATCCAGACACACTGAAAACATGGACTGGTCCTGAGCTACTGAAATACTGGCCTTGGCCATTTTCCTAAACTCAGAGAGAGGAGGAACACAAACACAGCAAAATCATGAACACTCCTCTATTAACCATTTCATCTCCCTTCAGTGCAGAAATACAACCCATGTAGCTGCACTGATTAGGTTAATTTCATGAGATTTTATGAAAGTTGAAATCAGTTGATTCTTCATCACTTGGTGTCTTCAATCCTGAAACATCTTTTAAGTGCTGTGAGAAGGAATGGAAACATTATAAAATGGTAAATTCTTTACTTTGCCAATTTTTTTCTGAAACATTTTGCAAGCATCAAAAGTGAAATACCTATTTATTAAAAAAATAAATAAATAAAATAAAATTCATGAAGTAAAATATTAAATAGTGTGCTCTTGTTTTGTTCTGAGTGTGATACAGGTCAATGATTATTTACAAATCACTGTTTTCAGTTTTGATTTCAACTTCTACATACCGTCCAAACGTTTTCTGATATGGGATTATCAACTTCGCTGCTTCAGTTTTTGATCAGATTTAAACTCATCTCATCTCATTATCTCTAGCCGCTTTATCCTGTTCTACAGGGTCGCAGGCAAGCTGGAGCCTATCCCAGCTGAAAATGGGCGAAAGGCGGGGTACACCCTGGACAAGTCGCCAGGTCATCACAGGACTGACACATAGACACAGACAACCATTCACACTCACATTCACACCTACGGTCAATATAGAGTCACCAGTTAACCTAACCTGCATGTCTTTGGACTGTGGGGGAAACCGGAGCACCCGGAGGAAACCCACGCGGACACGGGGAGAACATGCAAACTCCGCACAGAAAGGCCCTCGCCGGCCACGGGGCTCGAACCCGGACCTTCTTGCTGTGAGGCGACAGCGCTAACCACTACACCACCGTGCCACCCCAGATTTAAACTTTTATTTCAATATTGTCTTCCTCAAAAGGATTTTGTAAGAACTTATTACATGTTTTGTGTCACGCTGAAGACTATTTGTAATCATTCAGGACTGTAATCTGGTCAGACAAGTTCGTGAACATTTCAGCTGATACCTGACTGTAACGGGTGTGGCAGAGAACATATTTACAAAGAGACAGACAGCTAGGAGCAAGCAACTATAAAACACAAATGTCCTTTCAAAATAAAGCAAATCATAATGAAAATAGTATTTGATGAAAAGATTACGCAAATTAACTGACTGTCAGGAATGGGTCGCAGAGGAGTGTCAATAATGGCACTGAACACATGATTTCGGAGCAGCCTCCAAACATGGCCACTCCGGACTACAGTCCCCAAGAGTCACAGTGCCTTCTATCACCTGATTTATAATTACATCACCTGTCTCCCATTCATCAGTGATCACCTCACCTATATACACTCAGCTCTCACAGACTGCCAGTGCAAAGTATTGTTTAGATGTTCTGTGCCCAGCTTTACTGAGCCGTTTGATTTCTGCCTGATTTCCTGTATTGACCAGTGTTTGCATTTTAGTCTTGACTTTGTCTTACTGTTTTCTCTATGTTGCTCAGTTTGCCATTCGACTGACCTCTGCCTGTTCCTGAGTGTGATTCTTGCTCTTCGTATTTGCCTCAGCCTGCAGTTTGCGACACCCCGTTCTCCCCTGCGTTTGCATCCATAAGTGCCTGCTGTCAGTAACGATAGCTCGAAACAGACTACAAACATGGCTTCTCAACTACAACTCCCAAGAACCACAGCGCCCTCTATCACCTGCTTATTAATTACACCTGTCTCTCATTTGAGTCATCAGCCCAGTTACTTAAGCCTCTCTCACACACTCTTGAGTTGCGAAGTATCGTTCAGTCCTGTCATACCGAGCCATTTACATTCTGCCTGCTTTCTAGTTATTTCCACCCCGTTCTCGTCTTCTCTACCTCGTTCTCTCGTCCTGCCTACATTGCTCTGTTTGCCGATCGACCGACCCTTGCCTGTATTTTCACTACAATTCTCATCCTGTGATTTGGCTTTGTTCCCAGTTTGCTTCTCCCACTCTCCCCTGCACATACATCCGTAAGTGCCTGTGTAGCACCGCTATCAATTCCCCGATACTCAAGAAGCTACTGGACCAGTTCTAGGTTCTGTTAGAGTGGGGTAGACAAGTGAGAGTTTGACCAGAAATCAGGGATTGCAAATGGAAATGTCAGCACTTTACGGAATATAAAACAGAACATACAGAAATGAAAACATACCGTCTCAAATTCCTGCAGGCAATAGAGAGTGTACCAACTCACTCTTCTCACACAAAGTTGTCTCACTTAAATGGAGTATAATTCAGTTAGATAATCTACCTAAGATGGATAAATTTATAAAGTTCTCGCTCTCTCTCCTTTTGAATTTTAATCTGAAAAAAGTAAAGCCTATTTTCACTGTGTTCAAAAAACATCTTGTAGAAAATTCTCACTGCCTTAAAGTGTATGAAATGCAAAATAGCAGTGTCACTCTTGAATGCATTTGAAAATATTTGAAGACTTCTCATGGTAATTATACAACTGTGTGAATGTAAAAAAAAAAATACTTTGTGATACATTGTGGGATACTTTGAGTGCACTGTATCGGGTGTAAATAATCCTCACTAAGGTTTTATAGTGCCCTGTATAGTGAGTAGGGAGCGATTTCGGACACAGGGGCTTTCAAAAGACACGCGCACGCTCTTTCGAATACTGACGTAATCAAGCCGGAAGTTGTTTGTTTGGATAGCAATCAGGAAAGTTTGAAAAAAGTAGGCAGTATTCATCATTTCAACTCGTTTGGAAAACAGTTTTCAGAGGGTGTCTGAGGGAGGATCCAAGTTTTCAAAATGGCGGCACTGACACCTGGCTGACGCTTCACGTTTCAAAGTCTCGCACAAGTCTCGTGAAGATCACGTGGATAAGCGACACCTGCCATGGAACAAAACGAACTACATTCAACATGGCTAAACACCAAATAGGCCGATAAGTATTATATTTAATTACGATTAGCTGCCAATACGAGTCACGATATAAGGTTACTAAAACCGAAAAGGTCATTGAATAACACGTTAATTAAGAAATAAAGCAAGTTTAAAAATGACTTCAGTTCTCCTTTAAAGGGGTTTCTGTGGATCTTTGTGACTGATTGATTTATCTGGAAGAGAAGAGCAGGGAAGATTGCGACTCGAGTGGCTGTGGTTTGCTTTCGGTAGAGTCTCAGCTTGGAGTAAGTGGTGTAGGTGGAGGAGCCCCATACCTTGCTCATCATGTTAACAGGGAACTCAACAGATGGATAATTTTCCAACTCGTACAAAAAAATCCTTCTTTACTAGCATTAAAGGATCTAATCCCATCGCAAAGATCAACTTTCTGAAGGTGTCTTGACCATGCGTTGGCCTCTAAACTGTGAAAATAGTTGGAGACGGTTTTACTATCTTTTTTGCATAACGGCAGCCAAACTGGTTTCTCGGACCACTGTAGCACAAGACCTTCCTCTTCTTACGGTATGTCTGCGTGTGTGTTCTAGCCGCACTGCAGAGTGTATTCCCTCCATCAGAGCTGGCCGCTTTCATGTCTCTGCTCAGGCATGATAAAAAACAGCAGCTGAACGAGCTCACCATGATCGTCACTGGGATTCGCCTTTTCAACAAGGACAGCGGGAAAGGAGGAGAGAGCATCGAGGACCGTGAGTGCATCTCACCTCGCGTTCTGATTAACGCTCGCCATCGTGGTTCATTTTATAACAGCAGCTCTGACAGTCATGCAGATTTACGTTAACGCGCTTGTTTTGGTACGTTAAAATTCTGTTAAATGACGAGACGCTCCACGTAAACCGAATTGAAAATCACTGAACGGTTCTTGAAGGTAAGGAGACGTTTATTTAACTTTCACTCATCTTCAGGACAGAAGAGTTTACGATGATGTTTTTTGATGTTCATTAACCGCAAAGGCAGGAATGTGAGTCAGAATGGGAGCTCACTTGTTTCCCACAAGTTCAAAAATGTAAATAGAAATGGATAGAAAGTATGGCGAATTGTTCTGTAAGACATTTATTGACATAATCGTCAATAAATTGCTGTGGTGTAAGACAGAAGGGAACCGTCAGGGCCTTCTCGGCGTTCAGAGAAGCCCAAACGTATCAGCATTTCAAATGTTATGTTTAATTTCTTTCATAATTTCATTATAATTATTCCCTCTTAATTCTAATTTGGCCTCATTTTCTATCAAATTTGCTTCAGAAGTGAAAGGGTTACTGTCCTGAAAACATGAAAATCGAGTTCTCCAATGAGATTTTGCTTGTTGTGTCTAGGCTGAGAAGAGTTCAGAGCTCCTCACTCATTGGTTAGGACTTCATTGCTGGGACAGAAGGCCATGGCAGTGTATGTTTATGTAGGAAGTGACAGATGAATTAATTAACCAATCAGATTTTGATTTATAGTTGGAGGGACTAAAAATTTATCACCCTCAGCCTTCTCGAAGGCCAACACGAGCTTAACTGTGAGTCGGCGCAGCAGTGACGTCACCTTCCAGCCAGTGTAGCGTTCATCAGTAGTGTTAGCGAATGCTAATAAAGCAGTCAAGCCAGTGCTATCTATCGAGAGCTACAGGCTAACAATGGAGAAACTACGATTCCTGTCTGCAGACTCTTCTTCCACGCTGCACGCTCGCTACAGTATTTTTCACTCAGACTTAAGTGTAATTTACTTTGTTACTTTTAAAATCAACATCGACAGCTACACACAATGGAGAAACCTGGCAGCCTGACACTAATCCCTTACAAAATCCTTTGCCCTGTTGCTTTTTTGGTGTGTTTGTTTAAGTTTTGGCTGAGCTCAAGTCCCATGTCTAATAGTAATAGTTCGCCGCTGGTCTAAGAGGAACTCGGTCAGGTTTGTGCATTTTTGTGACACACTGTACATTTATAATTAGGATTTAACTTAATTATTGTAACAAATGTTCAGAAATCCACACATATTGACAGAATATAGGCTTGTAAGAAACTATACATGTTTAAAGAGCAAGGTTTTTTTGAAGTAATTATGGTAATGTCTTCTCTGTTACATTGTTGATGTGCAATCCTGGTCGTCGTGGCTCTCTCGTGAAGTGCTGGCCATCCTGAACGAGGCTCTTCCTGCTGCCAGCACAGATATAGAGTGTGAACTGGAAGGGACGCAACGTTTGGCTTGGCGCTACACCACTCTGCTGGAGAGACGCTCTGAATCCGACACTGATGCCGAGCTAAACAGGGACCTGCTCACACAGGCCCTGTACAACGTACGCCAACACGAAGCCTTCCTCAAAATCATACTGGTGAGTTACAGAGACGTCTAAATGTTCAAGCCAATGATTAGAATAAAAGTTATTGGAAAACATTTACATTTCTGTTACTATTTTATTCTTAGTATGGCTAACTTTCGCTAATAATCATTAAGAGTAAAAGTCACGTAACGTAATAAAATGTAGTTTGTTTGTCTCCGCCAGGCGGATGTGATCACATGTGCAAAGCAAGTGGAGGCTCTTCACACTGACCTCATGTTGAGGATGAAGGTGCTGAAGGCCACAGTTCATGCCAAAACTGCCGTACCAACCTCCCAAGTGTTCGTAAGTGTTCCTTTGCTCTGTCAAAAACTCTTTGCTAGCATCATTTTCAATCTGATCATTTTAAATCCCTCCCATTAGCCTCATTTCACAGCATTGGCCAGGCTGTGGGCAGGGCTTCAGGATGAGATGGTCTTGTTGAACATGCTCCGGAGCATGGCGCTCAGCCTGAGGCCGTTCCTCTCGGCTCAGTCGCAACTTCTTGAGAACATTCAGTTGGATCAGATGCTCCGCGGTGAAACCGTCAAATCTGACGCAGAGAGAGCTGCTGAGAGCTCAGGTATGTTCTGACATCACAAGCTTTGTATTCATTACAGAACAGCATCTTGTCAGTGGGCAGCTTGTTATGTCCAAGAAGTGTAGCATAAACTCCTCTGGCCTGAAGACGTCGGAAAAAACTTGAGCATTACAGCTTTACGTCTTTGAGTGAGCGCATTTCATTTCTACATTATCACTCATCATGTGTAGTGTGTAGCGTAGCGCTCATTTTCTCTTTTTCAGAGGAGCGGCTTGATCCAGAGGAGATGAAATCGTCCGAGTGGATTCTGCCCGAGACCACGGCGAACTTTGAGTAGCTCTTCCTGCAGTACAGGGGTGTGTGTGGATACACTCTTGTTGAGAAGAACGGCCTCTTGCTCCCAGGTTCATAGTGAAGCTTTTCTTTCTCCAGTTTTACACTCTGCTTTTTTTACAGTCCAAATATTAAAGAGCGTTCGTACGACTAGACAGTGTTTAGACCGCGACGTATTCAGCTCCCCAAAAGAAACAAATTTGTGATGTAAAGTGACACTACAGCATTAAAACACTGAAAGTGAAACATCTCTGGCTGAAGCTCCTCGTTCTTCAGTCATTAATTCGACCTACTTTGTTTGTTTCCATATTTGCTTTTGGTGTTCGACGAAATCTTTTTCAGGGAAGGCCTTGCTTATTTCAGCAAGACCGCTTTCTGCACATATTAAAACTGCATGGCTCTGTAGGAAAAGAGTCCAGGTGCTAAACTGGCCTGCTGCATTCCAGATCTGTGTCCCATGTAAAACAGTTGGCGCATTATGAAGCGAAAAATACGACAAAGGAGACTCCAAACTCTTGAGCAACTGAAATTGTACATCAGGCAAGAATGGGACAACGTTTCTCTTTCAAAACTACAGCAGTTGGTCTCCTCAGTTGCCAAACACTGATAGAGTTTCATTAAAAGTAGAGGTGATACACAGTGGTAAACACGCCCTTGTCCCAAATTTTTTGAAATGTGTTGCTGACATCAAATTCAAAATGAGCATAGATTTTTCAAAAAACAATAAAATTTCTGTTTCAGCATTTGATATGTTGTCTTTGTAGTATTTTCAATGAAATACACGGTTTCCATGATTTCCAAATCGTCATATTTTGTTTTTATTTATGTTTTACACAGTGTCCCAACTTTTTTGGAATTAGGGTTGTAATTAAACCGACTTTTAAATATAATTAATAAAGGACACGCTTTAAGGCAGACATCCATATTTCTGAAGCTCAGTCTGCTGCTGTTCCTTTCCAAAGGCAATCCGAACATCAGCATCCTGAAGCACAGGGAGAAATATTACAGCTTCAGCTCCAAGCAGGCTGCGTATCAGTTCGCCTCAAACGCAGACGAGTACATCGAACTGATCGCGGAAAGAGCGAAGAGATCTCCGGAGCTGATCCAGCTGCTCGAGCTTCATCAGCAGTTTGCCAGCGTCACTCCGTACTCTCAGGTATCATGGACGTGTGACTTACTTGTGTCTTCTCCTTCGCATCCTTGACCTACTCGCTGATCTCCACCACAAACTCCATTCCCCATGAACGCTCTTAGCCTACAAATATGGCTGATCCAGCACCTACATACTGATCCAACACAATCAGTCACTGCGTAAGAAGACTCCACACACACTCTGCACATTAAAACCGCTCAGCTGCAATCGCATCCTTGTCCATCTCATCTGTGAGCCTGAGAATGACAGGAAAATAATCAAAAACAATGCGGTGAGCCAGTGCAAAGCAGCGTTTCTTAGAAAGTTTGTCTTCACAGATGCAGTCAGGTGAGAAATTGTTGGTGAAACCCATCACCAAAAGTGAGAGCAGCACACAGACAGACACACACCTGCTGGAGAGCAACATCGTCAGATCTTACGAGTGGAATGAGTGGGAGCTGAGACGGAAAGCCATCAAACTGGTAAGCAGCTCCACCTGAAATACACTGGCATGATTAGATTACGCTCAAGCTGTTCTCAAAGCACTGAAATACGTTTAACATGTTATTTTGTTGAATGCACTCCAAGGCGAACCTGCGCTATAAGGTAACCCACTCGACGCAGACTGACCTGAGCCACATGAGGAGACACAACACCACACAGACGTTCCTTCCAAAAGAAGCCGCCTGCCAGACGAAGAGAGACGGACAGAGTAACGTACCGAGACCTCAAGTCTACCTGGCTGGGCTGAGAGGAGGACCAACCACTCCCATGACCAAACTCAATTTAACTCCAGATGTGCATGAATAGTTAATTTGTTTGTTAGTTAGACCTAGTATTGAATGTTTGTATTGAATTGTTGCATTCTGGTTTCTGATTGGTCAGAAAATACTGATTAAGTTTCTCTGAAAGTTTTGCAGGCGTATATTAATGCACTCGTTCGAATTTATGGTTTTCATAGTACCAGCTCGTTCACAGGGATTTCTACAATGGACGCTAGACGTAAACTGATTTTAAAAATCATTTATACGGTGATGTTTTCGTAACTGAAGGGAGATGTTCATTTAGCATTTCTGGAAGGAGTCTCCAGTGTAACAGTCAGAGGTAAAGTTTTGTGACACCTTCAGGACAGAGGAGTTTATGTTTCGCAGTTTCTTGGTTACAACATGATTTTTTTTTTGTCTTATTAACTTTAAGAGAAGGATAATAGGCAGGCTGGTGAGGGAACGACTGTTAATGTAACTATAAATGGATAAAAAAAACTATGATGTGAAATTTGTAATTGTTGGCAAATTGCTGTGGTAAAAGAGGAATTGTGGGAGATGATACTTTGGTACCGAATGTCAGTCAAAGCAGCGCGCACACAATTATGAAAATGATCTTATTGGCTCTAATAATATTAAATATTATTATACATACAGGATACTTTTTCGATGGAATAAAAACATGTTCTATTCCCTTCTAGTGGGTTTCATTCATTCTGTTTGGTAGCATGCAATATTGTTAGCGTATCGCTTATCCTACATGTATTACGTCACTCTACCCAATGGAGAATGAGCATTGAATATGGTTTACGATATTGCATGGTTGTCAAGGCAACATGACGTCACACGTCAGAGACGTAAAACTTCCGCGTGAGCGAGCGAGCAACTGACAATTTGTGAACAAACATAGCTTCTACGATTGCTTCGTTAAATACAGAAGATTTTGAAATAATTTTGAAAGAGAAAGACGCGTTGAACACCCGGAAGGAATGTATAATAATAATGATAATAATAATAATAATATTGACTGGCTTTTTTTGTGGTCTATCAGATATATTCCATTCAGCTACTCATCTTTGACTCATTCATTATCATGCTAGCTGAATGGAATATATCTAATATACCACTCAACGCCAGACAATATTATTTAATTATCCTGAGGAATAACACAGCAGACTGTGAGGTTACACAAAAATAATCCATGCCAGCATGGATTTACCACTTTACCATCTTTGATTTATTAAAAAGTAGCAGGTGTATAAAATGACACTGAAGCTTCTGCACACACACACACACACACACTGTCACACAGCCACACCCCTTTGACAGTCTGCACTCCTACTCTTTTTAAAGCTCCACCCACTCTGGCTCTGTGATATCGTATCTCACAGTGCAGCAGGACGCTCATTTCAAAGCACACAATTCCGATCTCTACTGTATGTGTCACTCTCTGGAAAAATGGCGGAGGCCAGAATTTCAGTAGGTCAGGACCAGTTCATATGTCCAGTGTGTCTGGATCTCCTGAAGGATCCGGTGGCTATCTCCTGTGGTCACAGTTTCTGTAAGGTGTGTATTAATGGCTGCTGGGATCAGGAGGATCAGAAGGGTGTCTACAGCTGTCCTCAGTGCACAGACACTTTCACTACAAGGCCTGTTCTACCCAGAAACAACATGCTGGATGAAGTGGTGGAGAAACTGAAGAAGACTGAAGTCTCATCTTGTTTTTGTGAACACAACACCGAGTCAGGTGCATCAGACAAAGAACAGGTGAGAAGGAGAAATGGTTTCAGACTGAATCCTTCAACATTTTGTTTCTAATCCTGCTTTACTCAGGTTTTATGGTGTAAAAATGTCATGACTTCTATTGATTATAAACAATAAATAGGTTCCATGTATCCTGTAGATGTGAACAGCTTTACAAGCACATACTGAGTACCTTTGACCTCATTCAGAGAGAGCCAGGATATGGATGATCTTTAACTTGAATTGCAGTTAATAATCTCCCACCTTTGACCTGTCTTTGAGTGAACACTTTACAGTTAGTAAAGTTAGTATTTAACTCAGGATGTAACATCATTTCATTCATTCTTGTCAGAGTGAGTTAAAGTTAAAGGAGGAGCAGATGAAATCCTAGCAGAGAATCCAGGAGAAGCAGAAGAAGGTGCAGGAGCTGAAACAGGCTGTGAACACTATAAAGGTGAGCAGTGAGCAGAGACAGAGCTGCTCCAAGAAACACACACAACATGGACAACGAGTCATTTACAGTCCCAGTAAGAGAGGGAATGATAGATGAGCTTTAAATCTTGTGTGTGTCCTAACAGCTCAGTGCACAGACAGCAGTGGAGGACAGTGAGAGGATCTTTACTGAGCTGATCAGCTCCATGGAGAAAAAGCACTGGGAGGTGACGGAGCTGATCAGAGATCAGGAGAAGGCTGAACTGAGTCGAGCTGAACGACTCCTGGAGCAACTGGAGCAGGAGATTGCTGATCTTCAGAGGAGAGTCACTGAGCTGGAGCAGCTTTCACACACACACACGATCACATCCATTTCCTCCAGGTAACACTCACTGTCTGATATCACTTGCACTGTGGTCTGAGACTATTCGTCCATCTCGTACACCGCTCCGTTTCCAGTCTCTCAGTGTCTCTTCTGGACGTGGCGACTCATCCATCATTACTGTCCATCAACATGTTTCATTTGATGGAGTGAGGAATTATCTCTCAGAGATGAAAAAGCAATTCAACAAAATCCCTTCATATGGTGAGAGGAAGTAAAATGTTATAAATCCACGCATATACATAAAAAAAGATTTATTGTACTTATCTGAACTTAACATTGTTGCAGCTACCATCTGAAAGATATTGCACTTATACAGTTCATCAGTCATATTAAGATCATTTATTTTGCCAATATTCATAAATTCAAACATCGTGTCTCCTAAAATCACACTCTGATCATTGTACCGGTATATTATTCCACCTCCATTTTCTCTCTGTCACAGCAGTTTGGATGAATTTACCTTCAGAGCTGAAGACTTAAGAAGATTTTCTACAATGTATGTATGCATCTCTCTCTCTCTCTCTCTCTCTCTCTCACACACACACACACATGTTGTTTTTGGAGACGTTTCCTTCCACAATAAAGAGAAGTGAAGAATGGAGGTGTCATGTTGAGTGTCGCTGACAGCACAGCGCTGGTGAAGTTCGATATGTTTGATCCATGAATGTATATGAAGGTTAATAATAGTCTAGTCATTTTCTTTCCTGAAGTTTTTACAAGAATCGAGTCAAGTTTATTTGTATCGCACTTTTTTTTTTCCATGGTTTATTTTGAAAGTTTTCTTAATACATTCAGGAGATGCAGTTGAAATATAATACAATCCGGTATGGAAAGTAAAACATTAACTATAATAGACAATATAATAAACAAGATCCACAAATCCCCCTCCAACCCACCCACCTGAGCTTATGTTGTGCTTAAACATAAAATAAAATAATAAATTTAAAAAAAAAAACAAAGCCTAACAAAGACAATAGAAGAGAAGGGAGAGAACACAAAAGAAACAGACACACACACAAAAAAACAATAATAATAATCGCTCTAGAGAGAGCACCAACAGAAAGGGGAGGGGGGGTGGTCTTAGGTCAGTAGTACATTGTGGAAGATGTAAGAGCAGGTGAATTACAAGGCATCTGGCAGTGTCAGGTCTAAGGATTCAACATGGGCAAGAAAAGGCTCCCAGATTTTATAGAATTTGGACACAGCTCCTCTCCTTAAGTGCCTAATTTTCTCAAGTTTTGAAAAGAATAGCACTTCCCTTATCCAAAGGGAGTGCGAAGGAGGATGCTTGGCTTTCCAGTAAATCAAAATTAGCCTCCTAGCAATAAGAAACATAAAAGCAGCGAAGTCTAATTTGGATAAAGATAACTTGATGGTGTCTGGGAGGGCTCCAAACAAGGCTGGTATAGGGCAAGGTTCTAATTCTATTTGCAGTACATCTGAGACAGAAGAGAAAATAGAACACCAAAATGTATGTAAAGAGGGACATGTCCAAAACATATGTACCAAAGTGCCACGATGTTGGCGACATCTATCACAAAATGGATCAGTGTTAGGATAAACACGGGACAGTCTAGCCTTAGTACAATATACACAGTGTAGGAGTTTGCACTGAATCACTCCGTGTCTAGCACACACTGAAGACGAATGGACACGACCAAGGATCCAATCCCAGACCATTGTCAAATCCATTCCCCAGTCCTGGGACCAGAGTTCCAGTAAGGTTTGATCAGAGGAGGAACAGAGAGATAGTATAGTTGTATATAATATGGAAATCAGCCCTTTTGGAAAGAGAGGCATCTTAAAAAACTTGTCAATAGAGATATCAGGAGGTATGTTAGGAAAGTCTGTGTATATTTTCCTATAAAAGTGTCTTACTTGTAAGTACCTAAAAAATTGTGTGCGGGGAAGTGCAAATTTCTCAACTAGTTGTTCAAATGTAGCAAATAAACCATCCACAAATAGGTCTTTAACTGTGGTTAAGCCCTTCTGGTGCCATAGACTGAAACTACCATGCTCCATAGAAGGAGGGAACAGGGGGTTGTAGCTAAGTGGCATAAGTAGAGATGGAGTTTTTACTCCTACATGATTACAGAACTGTCTCCAAATACGCAATATGGATGTGACAAGCGCATTCTTTCCACGGTTTGTTTTTTTAAGTAAGGGGGAGCAAGTTATCAGTGCATATAGAGTGTCAGGTGTACTTGAAAGCGCCTCCAGCCAGCACCAAACAGGGGATTCCTCAGGGTCTGCACGCATCCAGTACTTAATAATGTGAAGATTGGCTGCCCAATAGTAAAATAAAAAATTAGGTAAAGCCATACCTCCCTTATCTTTAGGTTTTTGTAGTACTGCCTTACGCAGCCTTGGAACCTTTTTTCCCCAAATAAACTGTGATATTGCCATATCCAAACGGCGAAAGAAAGATTTGGGGATAAACATGGGAGTGGACTGAAAGAGGTATAGAAACTTGGGGAGGACATTCATTTTTACTGAGTTAATTCTACCAGCTAGAGACAAAGGTAGCAATGACCAGTGCTTAAGGTCTTCCTTAACACGTGAAAATAGTGTTTCTAAGTTCACTTTAAGGAGATCGTTAAATTTAGGGGAGATTGCTACACCCAGGTATTTAAACCCATCTTTTGCCATTTTGAAGGGTAACTGTGTCCCTGAGCTCAAGGGGTTTTTTTGGCCAATAGGAAAGACTTCACTTTTATCAACATTGAGTTTATATCCAGATAGTGTCCCAAAGTGTGTTAACATCTCAAGAATATGTGGCATACACTCTAGTGGATTAGAAACATATAAGAGAAGGTCATCAGCAAATAATGACACTTTTTGTTGTATGCCATAGCAGGCTATTCCCTTAAATATCTCAAGGCTACGCAGCGCAACAGCTAGCGGCTCAATTGCCATGGCAAAGAGGAGAGGGGAGAGAGGGCAGCCCTGTCTAGTGCCTCTATAGAGAGGGAAGCAGTCAGAGAAGTTACCATTTGTATGTACTGATGCCAGAGGAGAAGAATAGAGGAGCCGCACCCATGAAATAAAACCCTCACCAATGCCAAATCTGGAAAGACAGATAAAAAGATAGTCCCACTGGACTCTGTCAAAGGCCTTAGACGCGTCCATTGACACGACCACCTCAGGACACTGGGAATTATTGTTATCATAAATAATATTAAAGAGACGTCGTATATTAAAAAAAGAATGTCTGTTTTTGATGAATCCCGTTTGATCTGGGTGTATAATGGAGGGGAGAACAGATTCCAATCTAAGAGAGAGAGCCTTAGCTAGAATTTTTACATCTGCATTTAGTAATGATATAGGCCGGTAAGATTCACAGTCATCTGGGTCTTTATTCTTCTTCAGTATTAATGAGATGGAAGCTTGTCTGAGAGAGGGGGGCAGTGTGCCAGTTAATAAGGATTCATTAAACATGTTTAGTAAAAGAGGTTCTATTTTGGTGGAAAACTTTTTATAAAATTCTATTGGGAGACCGTCCAATCCTGGGGACTTTCCAGACTGCATAGCAGAGATTGCTTTTTTTATTTCATTTACTGTGAGAGTTTGGTCAAGGGTCTCTTTCTGGGAGTCAGTAATGGTAGGCATATCAGCATTTATTTTATCAAAAAAAGACGTCAATGACTGGGGGTCTGTGTTATGTTCCGGTGTATAAAGGGTACTGTAGAAGTCTTTGAAGGCTTTATTGATTTCTAGAGGGTCAGTAACAATGCCTTTTGGGGTAGCTATTCTTGTTATTAGATTAGATGTGGAGGCCTGACGCAGTTGGTATGCCAATAGCTTGGATGGTCTCTCCCCGCTATCATACAGAGAATGTCTCAATTTAAGTAGTTTGGATTCCGCCTGTTCTGTAGCTAAAATATCAAACTCAGATTTTAAGGTTATAAGTCTTTTAAATACCTCTGGTGTTGGGCAAGAAGCATAGTCATCATCAAGCTGTGCTATATCAGCAAGAAGCTGAGCCTGGCGTTCCCTTTGCTGCTTCCCCTGAAATCCACAAAAGCCTATAATTTGTCCTCTAATGAATGCCTTGAAAGTTTCCCAAATAAGTGAAGCAGAAACCCCTGGAGAAACATTAGTGGACACAAACATATCTATCTGGGCTGATATAAAATTAACAAACGCCTCATCTGAAAGAAATAGTGGGTTGAAACGCCAAGGGACGCGGGTGTTGGGCTTCTCAGGGAAAGATAGCACTAAAGACACTGGTGAATGATCTGAAATTACAATGGGATTATAAGATACTGTACGCGTGTGAGAAAGTAGCCTCTTGTCTAAAAGAAAAAAGTCAATGCGAGAAAATGAGTGGTGTACTGGAGAGAAAAAAGAAAACTTTTTAGCCTGAGGATGTAGAAACCGCCAAGGATCACTAACACCATATTCCTCCATAAAAGATTTGATCACATGAGCTGATTTTGAGTCGCGAATAGCTCTATTGGAAGAGCGGTCCAGAGAAGTATTTAAACAGCAGTTGAAGTCACCACCTAGTATTAGATAATGAGACTGGAGGTCGGGAATCATAGAGAAAAGCTTCTGGAAAAAATGATCATTATCCCAATTGGGTGCGTATATACTGGCAAAAACCACTGGCATATTATACAAGGTGCCTGAAACAAAAACAAAGCGCCCATTAGGGTCAGCCACAGTATGTAACACTTTAAATGGGACAGCTTTATGAATTATAATAGCTGTTCCCCTTGCTTTGCTAGGGAAATGAGAATGGTATAGTTGCCCAACCCATTTACGTCGTAATTTGCTGTGTTCCAAGGACCCTAAATGAGTTTCCTGTAAAAGGGCAACCATTGCACGCAGGCTATGTAGGTGATTCAATACCTTACTGCATTTGACTGGAGAATTTAAACCCTTAACATTCCAGCTAACAACAGAGAGGTCACCTCCCTGGGGGACAGAACCACTAGCTGTCATACCACATACGCAAGAGAGAAGAGTAGATGAGCCTGCCAGATGAGAGCAGGCATGATAAGACCACAGTGGGGAGGGGAGAGGGGGGCAAACATACAACCAAACAAAAACAAGAAGACAAAAATATATATATACATAAAAGAAATGAGGCTAAGCACAATCAAAAGCCAGATACAGCTTCCCAAACAAGCTGCAGATTTTAACGTCTTATCTTCCGGAACTTCAAGAAGCTAACACTTCAACAGGAACATGAGATGGTAATTATCATAAAGAGTGATGAGTGAGTACTACACATTTGTTACGGTTCAGATGTCTGCTGGGCTGAAGTTGCCAATGGACACAAAAAAGAAAATAATTGCATGGCCTAAGTGAGCAAGCAATAGTGAAATAGAGGTCAGTTTGTAAACGAGATAACAGTCAACATTCTTTTTAGGAAAAACAAAGCCTGTGATGGGCACCTCACACACTTGCCCACCTTCAAACATAGGGCTATGTCATTGGCACGGTTAGTCCATTTCGACTACCTGGTCAATAGATGCGACGCCGTCGTTCGGTTCAGTTGGCTTTTCTTGGATCAATCCATGCTGCTGGATAAAGTGTGTATCGCACTTTTAACAACAGACATTGCCACAAAGCAGCTTTACAGAAAATTAAACACTTTGACCATGAGCTAATCCATCCATCCATTATCTGTAGCCGCTTATCCTGTGCAGGGTCGTGGGCAAGCTGGAGCCTATCCCAGCTGACTATGGGCGAAAGGTTGGGTACACCCTGGAAAATTCACCAGATCATTGCAGGGCTGACACATAGAGACAAACAACCATTCGCACTCACACCTACGGTCAATTTAGAGCCACCAATTAGCCTAACCTGCATGGAGCACCAAGAGGACATGCAAGCTCCACACATAAAGGCTCCCGTCGGCCACTGGGCTTGAACCCAGAACCTTCTTTCTGTGAGGCAACAGTGTTGTACCACCGTGCCACCACATGAGCTAATTTTATCCCTAATTTATCCCCAATGAGCAAGCCTGTGGCGACGTTTGCAAGGAAAAACTCCCTCAGGCGACACGAGGAAGAAACCTTTCGAGGAATCAGACTCAAAAGGGAACACATCCTCATTTGGGTGATAACTGATAGCATGATTATAAATAACTCTCTTCCATAACTGTGTCCTACAGAGCCACAAATTATAACTGTGTAACCAGGAACTTCATTATAGTTTTAACACGAAGTCTGTTTTGTTGAAGTTATAAACTGTTCATTGATGGAAACTTGAGTGCAAAACTGTTCAAGACAACTGCAGTCCTAAAGTTAGCAAGTCAACTGTAGTTCTCAGACATAAATATATTACTGTAAGTGTCCAGAGCGTCTTCTAAGTACGACTTTCGACTGTCCAAATGAGACCGTCCTCCACAGGAGTGATGTGATGAGACGCCAGCCAGAAGTAGGGCATCAGGATGGATCAGGCAGGTCCGAGGAGCAGAAGAGGTCAGCATCACTGGTTTCTCAGGATCGACAGAACTGTAACTCAACAGAGAGAGAGAGACAGAAGAGAGAGAGAGAGAACAAAGGTTGTGAGGTATGCCCAGTGTCACCTAATGAATAAGAACAGTATACATTTTGCGCTGAGTGCAAGCAGGGACTCTGGCAACACTAACTATGACAGCATAACTAAAAGGGAGAGCCAGAAGGTAACACAGGCATGAGGGAGCCCTGGGACATAAAGCAGCAGCCACTCCACCATCAACAAACCTGAGTGAGTGAGTGAGTGAGTGAGTGAGTGAGTGAGTGAGTGAGTGAGTGAGTGAGTGAGAGTGGGGGACTGACAACATCCATATATCCCAGTTTACCAAAACACTCTGTGCCTGAGGACTCACCAGAGTTACTCCTTTACCGAATAAAAAACTATCTTGACTGAAAAGATATATTTTCAGTCTAGACTTAAACACTGAGACTGTGTCTGAGTCCTGAACACTACTTGGAAGTTTGTTCTATAACTGTGGGGCTTTGTAAGAAAAGGCTCTGCCCCCTGATGTTGCCTTCACTGTATGAGGTACCAACAAATAACCTGCACCTTTTGAGCTAAGTAGGCATGGCGGGTCATAAAGGACCAGAAGTTCGTTCAGGTACTGTGGCGCAAGACCATTCAGTGCTTTAGAGGTCAATAGTAGTATTGTATAATCAATACGAAATTTGATTGGGAGCCAATGCAGTGTGGATAAGACAGGGGTGATGTGGTCATATCTTCTAGTTCTAGTAAGGACCGTTGTTGCTGCATTTTGAACTAACTGGAGCTTGTTTATGCACTTATTGGAACATCCAGACAGTAAGGCATTACAGTCATCCAACCTGGAGGTAAGAAAATCATGAACTAGTTTTTCTGCATCTTAGTGACATTGAATTTCTTATCTTAGCGATATTTCTGAGATGAAAGAAAGCTATCTGGGTAATGTTATCATTATGAGTTTCAAATGAAAGACTGGAGTCAATGATCACACTGAGGTCTTTTACTGCTGCACATGAAGAAACAGAAATATGCCCCTTTTCCACCAAAGCAGTTCCAGGGCTGGTTCGGGGCCAGTGCTTAGTTTGGAACCAGGTTTTCTGTTTCCACTGACAAAGAACTGGCTCTGGGGCCAGAAAAACCGGTTCCAGGCTAGCAACAACTCTCTGCTGGGCCAGAGGAAAGAACCGCTTATGTCAGCGGGGGGGCGGAGTTGTTAAGACCAACAACAATAACAAGACCGCGAAAGATCGCCATTCTTAAGCGACGAGAAGCAGCAGCTGTACAAACGTGAAGTCATCCATTATTATTATTGTTGTTGTTGTTGCTGCTGCCGCTGCTTCTTCCGTGTTGCTTTTGCTTCGATATTCGTGCCAAGGTTTATGCAAACATAGTGATGTAACTGATGTATACAGCAACGTAATGACGTATATAACGACGTAACTGATGTATACAGAGACATAATTACGTGGCATCCTTTAGCACCGCGAGCTATGGAAAAGCAAACTGGTTCTCAGCTGGCTCGTGTGTTGAACGAGTTGTGAACCAGCACCAGCACTGGCCCCGAACCAGCCCTGGAACTGATTTGGTGGAAAAGAGGCAACAGAAAGGTCATCCAGAGTTACTTTGTAATCAGAAAACTTACTTCTAGCTGCATGAGATCAGAGTACAAGTACTTGTGTCTTGTCAGAATTAAGCAGAAGGAAGTTAATAAGCATCCAGTGTCTAATGTCCTTTACACATTCCTCAATTCTATTAAGCTGATGTGTCTCATCTGGCTTTGCAGAAACTTACAACTGTGTGTCATCAGCATAACAGTGGAAACTAATACCATGCTTATACCATACCCAGAGGTAACATATATACTGTAAAGAAAAAAGCAGTGGACCTAAGACAGAACCTTGTGGAACACCAAACTTTACCTCAGCATGCATAGAAAAATCACCATAAACATCAAGAAACTTATAGCGATCAGTTAAATAAGAGCTGAGCCAGGAGAGGGCCATTCCCTTAACTCCCACAACATTTTCTAGTCTATCCAGGAAAATGGAATGATCAATAGTGTCAAAGTCTGCACTAAGGTCAAGCAACACAAGCAGCGAGACACAGTCCATATCAGATGCCAACAACAGGTCATTTACTACTTTAACCAGTGCTGTCTCTGTGCTAAGATGAGGTCTAAATCCTGACTGATACATTTCATGGTTGTTATTCCTATGTAAATATGAGCATAACTGCTGTGCCACAGCGTTTTCTAGGATCTTGGAGATAAAGGGGAGGTTTGATAATGGCCTTTCATTGGGCTGACAGGGGTCAAGGTCAGGTTTTTTAATCAGGGGTTTGATAACTGCAAGTTTAAAGGATTTGCGTATGTAGCCAATTCTAAGGAAAGAAGTGATTATTTCTAGAAGCGCTTAAATTGCTTCTGGTATTATCTGTTTGAAGAGACGTGTAGGTAAGGGATCTAGTACACAAGAAGGAGATTTTGCTGTGGAAATTAATGAAATTAATTTGATTTCTCGAAGGGGAGTAAAACATTCTAATTGCTGAGCTGATACAGTTATATTGTTAACGACTGGGTTATTTAAGTTGTCTGGGCTTAAATGAGTAGTTTGAATTTTTTTGTTGGATATTTTCAATTTTGTGATTGAAAAAATTCATGAAGTTATTGCTGCTGCATATTGCAGGTGCGTGTGTGTCTGTAGTGGTCTCAGGGGCGGTCCTGGGGGCGGTCCGACCGGGCAGCTGCCCGGGGCGGCACGAGCGCGGGCGCAAAAAAAAAAAAACGGTCCCCCCCCCAAAAAAAGGTCCCCAAACCCCCCCCCAAAAAAAACAAGACGGGCGGGGGGGTGAACATTTTGGATGGGGAAGCCCAATACCAAAGTTGTGCAGGTGACGTCATCATAACAAGAAGTTGGTCAGTTCTTGTAGCTCAATTGTAATTAAGGGTTTGCAGCAGTGTTACACACACACAAGTGTAACATGCAGCAAAAGCCATCATGCGTCACGTTTGCTGTGGGCACAAAACCCTGTATAATTTAAATAACAAACCAAATATGGTGCCGCAATGCATAGGACACAAACTCAAGACGCCTCTCAAATGTGCAGACCACTTTACATTACATTGAGCAAACGCTTTTGTGTGTGCGTGTGCGTGCAAGAAAGAGGAGAGAACAGAAAAGCAGAACAATCCAAACAACTTCAAAATGGCTGTACGTTTGATTGTGTGTATGAACCGAATGAATTCCCAAGATTATTGTGGTCGTGGTGGTCAATTGGTCAAGTTGAAATGGTTCAGTCTCACCTCTCGCGTTAGGTGATCACCACTACACACTGACGGTGAGTTTGTGTTGGGGGAAGGCAGGGGGAATCACTCAGGAGGAGGTCGAATGACAAATAAACGGAGTCGTACTCGGAGATAGATCTAAAGCTAGCCGCACACTACGCCGATCCACGCGGTACCGAACCGACCCATTTCAGAGCCGACTCCCGACAGGGCACGCACATATCCCTGACTAAATCACGACTGAAAGAAAGCAGAGGTTAATATCTTGGGCCATTATTAAAAAATGTTCTGTTTCCGGTCCACCGGCCGGGTGAGTGCCGTTTATGCGGGTGAAATTTTTTTAACGCCGGTTTTTCGACATTTTTTTCGGGTTCGTAAATCTAAAATCGAACTTGACATTTCCGCATTCCCAGGGCTTTTCATTAAGGCTCATACTAGCCAGCCATGACAAATAAGTAGCCAGCCGGGGGGAGTAAACACAAAATAAACTCCTGTGCACGCAGTTCCCAGGATTAAGTGTATTTTCCACAGACCATTTATTTATTCACTTTACTCAAATACAAAGTAAAATGGAAGTAAATATTCTTTCTTTTCTTGCGTATTGCATCATGAGGCGTTCCTGGCTTGTAAATCTCTTATTTTCGGTGCATGACACATTCACGCAGCTGAGCATGCGCCGAGTGCGCGCGCACACCGCATGTCGGGGTGCGGATCTCCCTTGATCAACGGTTCAGTTTGACATTATTGTCAGTCCGTTCATTTTTCGAAAAGATAGAAGTCACATGATCACAAAATATCATGCGTTATATGCGAAAGATATGATTGGCTATTGCTAGCGACTCTCGCCGATCAGTCTGGCTCCCGATTAGTTTTTCGAATTGGCTGTGAGATGAGTCGGTACCATCGAAAACTAGTCTTTACGCCTGACTCGCGACTTCAGTTGGCTCGGTATGCTGAAAATCGGCGTAGTGTGCGGCTAGCTTAATGGATAGGAAAAGGTCAAAGCCATCAGGTGCCCAATTCCGGAAGAAAAGGAAAGAAGAGGAGCAGAAACGAGCAAAAGAAAAAGGTATGCTTTATGAATTAATTTCAGTGAGTGACATGAATTAGTGCCCTAATTAGCCTTATATTATTGATGCTTGCTAAGTCAGACAACCTGGCCTGGCCTGCCCCCCAACACGAAATTAATTTCAGCATAACGATTAGGCTTTGCAACAAAACATTTAAAGTTATTGCTGTCATTGCCTTGGGTTAACGTTGGGCTCTGTATTAGCCAACAGAATGTTAACAGCTTTACATGGTCGTTTAAACGTTTCTCGTCGTGTGTTGTACGTCGCGGACACGGCCTGTTATAAATTTGCTGTTACCAGAATGGCAATGATCAAGTCGTAATGTATTACTTAAAACTCTGTGTAATGTCATAGTAGTGTAGTACTATGGTAGTAAAGTCTTTTTGATGACTAGTACAACGTTCCGCTGGCGGGATTGTGCATATTATGGGGCTACGACAAGTTAGGCACACACACACACACACACACACACACACAAACACTAATGCCTATATCCCAATGTTTATTTCAAATTAAGCAGTTGTGCTTTCTTAAATAGCTGTGGATAGCTGTAATGTGAAGTCATTGAGTCTTTTTGTTTATTGTTTATCTTTTATTGTTTATCTTTGTATTTTTTATTGCACTAGTCATTAAAACTGGAAATGTGTTGTTGAAAATAGCTGTTGTGAGTTTGTGTATGGGGTCATGTGGGTTCTGGACGAAGTTTTTTCTTAGGTGGTGGGTGGGAGGTGGTTGTCAGGTTGGGCCGGGGGGGCGCCAGCAGGGGGTTTCGCCCGGGGAGTAAATCACTCTAGGATCGCCACAGAGTGGTCTTATTCTTAGTTAATTTTGCTACAGTATTAAAAAGGAATCTAGGATTATTTTGTTATCTTTGATTAGGGTGGAGAGATACATTGATCTTGCAGCACTAAAAGCTTTTCTCTACTTCAGGAAGCTCTCCTTCCATGCTAATTTGAATACGACCAATTCTACAAGGAATATCATCTAATTGTGTAATCTCGTGCTCTCTCTCTGATATAATGTGTAAGAAACTGAGGGTGTGAGAGAGTGTCAATATGAGGCACTAATGAATTACTGGTTTAATTATGACTCATTGTACCCCAGTGTTTAATACACGATAAACTTTATTGCACAACATCTCTTTTCTTTCAGATTTCTGTTATCTGACTCTGGATCCCAACACGGCACATGGTTCCCTCCGTCTGTGTGAGAAGGACAGAGTGGTGAGACGCAGTTATAAAAAGAAGCTGTTCCCTTGTCACCATGAGAGGTTTACCTCCATTGCTCAGGTGTTGTGTAAGGAGAGTGTGTGTGGACGCAGTTACTGGGAGGTGGAAAGGAGCAGTGAGGGATGTGTGTACATCTCAATCTCATATAAAGGGACCAATAAAAAAGAGCAGCCCAGACGGACCATATTTGGGTACAACGATCAGTCATGGAGTCTGGTGTGTTCTCGGACTCCTCTTCATTTCTATCACAACAACATTAAGACCGAGTTCGGAGTTCCGTCACCTTCCAGAATAGGAGTGTATGTGGATCACAGTGCAGGAACTCTGTCCTTCTACAGCGTCTCTGACAGGATGAAGCTCCTCCACAGTGTCCACACCACATTCACTCAGCCTCTATACGCTGGGTTTACTCTGTGGGCTCCTGAATCAGTTGTCAGGTTTTCTGATCCACAATAATGGATCATTAATGTATAGTATCCTGTACTGAGTGCTGCGGAGTTCTGGTCTGAAGGTGTTGATTAATTCCCTATAACAGCAGCTCTGACAGTAGTGTAGCTGCAAATCATTAGTGTTTCTCACAAGCATTCCACCTAAAATACTCTTTCTTACCGCCACTCGACATGAACATGGTGGTCTCTGAAAGACTATTCAGGCATCTGCCCAGGAGGTTGTGCCAGTTTTAGGGCTTGAGCAGTTTTTCGTCTCTTGTGTCTCTCATCCTCTGATTTCTGTCTATTGGATTCAAAGGTCTCAACTCCATTGCAGACCATACGCCTCCAGAGCAGTCTATCAGTTGGTGCTGTAGCCCAATCAATAATCCCACACTCTTTAAAAGTTCTCATTAGGGCATCCTTGTATCTCTTCTTAGGAGCACCAATGCTTCTCATTCCTGTGGATCGCTGACTGAAGAAAAGCTGGTTTGGAAGTTGTTTTGCGTCCATTTTAACAACATGTCCATACCACCTCAGCCTATTTTGCTGAAGCATAGCCTCGATGCTTGTTAAGGAGGCTCTATCAAGAATTGCAGCATTGGTAACACGATCATACCATTGGGCGTTCATGATGGATCATAGGTATCTTCAGTAAAATTTCTCAAGTTGTTTTACTTGATATTGGTACGTAGTCCATGTTTTTGACCCATACAGGAGCGTTGGTATTATCGTGGCTTTATAGACTCTTATTTTAGTTTTCAACTCAAGTTCGTGATGATCAAAATCATGCTTACATAGCTTGCCAAAAGCTGTTGCTCCAGCACTGATGTTGTTATTAATTTCATGGTCAAGGGAAATATCACTTGACACATAGCTGATGAGATATTTAAAGTGTGGGACTACCTTAAGAACAGTTCCATCCACAGAAATTTCAGGTTGGGTGGTGATTGGGATGGAGGTGTCAGAGGCAGGTTGACACAAAATCTCTGTTTTAGTGCAGTTCAGTGATAGCTTGAGTCTTTTGTAGGCTTCTGCAAAGGCATCTGTGATTCTCTGCAAGCCAGCTTCTGAGTATGAACAGAGTGCAGTGTAGGTGTAATTAATGATTTTGTGTATTTAGGATTGGATAAGTGATCAATCTTTAATAATTACATGAAATCAGTCTCATTAAATTTGAAGGTTAATAATTAAAATGAATCAATCCTATTGAATCGTTTAATTTGACTCATTTGAATTGAATCATACAATAGAATCAGTCTCATTTGAATCGTTTGAAGTGAATCGTTCAGTGAATCGAATCAGTGAATCATTTAGTGAATCATACCATTAATCCTGGTTAAAGTACCAAACAGCTAAATTATGGTATATCATTATTGATCACTTACATTCATTCATTCATTATCTCTAGCCGCTTTATCCTTCTACAGGGTCGCAGGCAAGCTGGAGCCTATCCCAGCTGACTACGGGCGAAAGGCGGGGTACACCCTGGACAAGTCGCCAGGTCATCACAGGGCTGACACATAGACACAGACAACCATTCACACTCACATTCACACCTACGGTCAATTTAGAGTCACCAGTTAACCTAACCTGCATGTCTTTGGACTGTGGGGGAAACCGGAGCACCCGGAGGAAACCCACGCGGACACGGGGAGAACATGCAAACTCCACACAGAAAGGCCCTCGCCGGCCCCGGGGCTCGAACCCAGGACCTTCTTGCTGTGAGGCGACAGTGCTAACCACTACACCACCGTGCCGCCTGATCACTTACAATATTACGTAAATTGTCTACACCTTTGAATTCTTTGCGATTGGGCCACTTCAAAATATCGAAACAGCAGATAGACACCACACACAATTTCAATAAGAGTGGAGTTTATTATAACAAAGATAATAAAAATTTTAATAAAAAGAAAAGGAAAAATTGAACAATTTAATAGCAGCAGAATTGAAATCTTCTGTAAACTGTGTGTGTGTGTGTGTGTGTGGTGTGTGTATAAGCAGTTTTAGCTTGTGAGCTATGTGAGACACAGGAATTTTGTTATCTGCAATCTTGGTATGTGTGTGTGCGTGTGTGTGTGGGGGGGGGGGGGGGGGGGGAAGGGAGAGAGAGAGACACCTTGGGTCTTTCTTGAAGTTGGAATGTGTCCGTGCAAGGACGAGCCAGGTTGTCTTATCTGCAATCTTGGAGGAGGGGAATCTTCATGATTTAGTGAGCACGTGTTTTCTAAGTAACAAAGAAATTCCACACTCATAACATTATCAAACCCCCTGAAATCTTAATAAGGTCAAAATGTGTGTTAAGGAGATTGAGGATATTAGTAAAAGAATAAGAGAGAGAGAGGCATGCACAAACTTATGTATTAACCAATTTTAAATCAACAAACAAATGATAGAGAACCAAAATTCAGTGTATACACTTCATTTAACTTCATATAACTTCACATTAAGTGAACAACTAATTCCTAAGACTTAAACTTCTGCCCAGTGCCTTTTCTTACTGCAAAAGAAGTTCGTCTTCTGTCTGAAGAAAAGTTCCGTCTGAAGTTGTGTGGAAGCGCTTCGGTGGAGAGAGAGAGAGAGAGAGAGAGCGAGCGGTTGCTCTGAAGTTTTCTTTGAAGATCTTCGTAGCTCGTGAGAAGAAAGTTCTGATCAGACAGGGTTAGGATGGTCCAGCCGCTCCCAACACCAATAAAACTGCCTATTTGGTTGCAGTCTAGTACGTACTAAAAGAACCGGTTCATAACTCACTTGAGTTAAAGCACGCGCGTTTCTGGAGTCCACCATGATCAAGGGTGGATAGAGGGAGGAGAACGTTCTAAAACATGTCTCTTGCAGGAAAGAGTCGTGGTTTCGGACGGTCCAAGGGTGAGTGTCTCTTTTTAGGTCTGTTCCACTTGGGATCAGACTTAGAGACAAAGGAAAATGGGGTTTTCCAAGTCTCTTATGTGAAACCTGAGGAATGATGTACGTGATCCCGCCCAGGCGTGATGTAGTCAACGCAGAAGTTGGCTGGGAGTTGTAGTTCTTAGACACAAGATGGTGCATGATACCTACAGCAGCATCATTAGCAGACTGAAGGTCCACAACTGAGGCTGTAGACACCTTACTTTTAGCTTGCAAATGATATAGGTTGTACCATTGTATTGATAAACTATCTGTATTCCATGATTAGAAGAAGAACAACAACAACTTTATTCATCACATGTACACTTGTGAAATTCCTCTCTGCATTTAACCCATCTGAAGTAGTGAATGCACATGTGAGCAATGAGCACAAACACATACTCAGAGCAGTGGGCAGCTGTGCTACAGCAGCCAGGGAGCAGTTAGGGGTTAGGTGCCTCACTCAAGAGCAGCTCAGCCTAAGGGCACCCCATGTTAACCTAACGACATGCCTTTGGACTCTGGTGGAAACCCACGCAGACTTCACACAGAAAGGCCCCCGTCAGCCGCTGGGCTCAAACCCAGAATGTTCTTGCTGTGTGGTGACAGTGTTAACCACTACACCACCGTGCTGCCCAGATTATGCAGACTCGGCTTGGCTACATGCAGGACGGCACCCGTGAAGAGAGCAAACAATGTAGTGGCTACACAGCTTTGTATTACACTAACTTTCACAGGAAAAGGTTCCAGTTCTTCATCTTCACAGAGAACAGAAACAATCATCCCATCATGGAGAAGACGAATCATTGGGATCAGTTTATCTGGGTACCAGAAATTCTCCAAAGAACCTCTCTATTCACTGAGAGCAAGAGATACTAAGAAATACTGAATAACGTAGAACTCCAGCATCATGAAGCTAAGAAATTTACTGGACTTATTGTCTTTTTTTTTTAAACAAGACTAAAAAGCTGCTGTTCCATTAAACCCAGTTACAGTATTACACACAGCAGGGACCGAATAAATCATTCATCTCATCATGAATCAATATTATTGATTATATTTATGATAAGACAAGTTTTCAGTCTGTTCTGATGTGAGTTCAGCAAAAATATTGAAAATGGTTCATTTCTTGTTGCGTCACGTGTCCATGAGCATCCTCTAGTGGTCAGAAAAGAAAAGACAAGTTTAAATTGCAATCATTTAAATTTAATGAATAAATCACTCAATTTTTCATTTTCTGAAAATTTATAAAGAAATAAATGGCTAAAGTGAGATAAAGGAATTCTTTAAAGTGAATTTGATTTTATTGTCGCCTACACATGAATGTTAAATGGTAAATATGGCCAGAGATCGATTTCTGTACTTCAATAGAAAGTATCATGTATGTCATTTATGTTCTTTTCCCATTTTGTCCTTTCTTTCTGTCCATGAAGTGTATGCGGTGAAATCACATTTTAAAATCAGAACTCCAGATTGAATTCTATAATATGCGAATACAATCGAGTTGTTATTTGGAGGCTCAGTTTTACAGAGTAGTACCACATCACTGAAACACAACAAAACAAACAAACAAAAAAAACCCAGCAGCCTTTCAACATCAATTCTGTATCTTCACTAAAAGACGCACAAGAGGATTTACAGCAGGACCGTGTCTTACTACAAGCACTAAAAACTACCACATTGTGTTCATTAAGGATGGAAATAAAGCAGAAATATTTCACTGTCATCTGCACTTCAGTGTCATTTGTTCTGCTGAAATATTTTCCTCATTCTGTCAGTTTGGAATTTAGTGAGGAGTGAAAATGAATCGAAATAAATGACTCTTTATTACCACAAGGGGAGTCAAAACCTGATTTGATTTATTTTGCATTGTTTATTGCTAATAGAAGTCCCACTTTCTCATGAACAGATTGTTGAGATGGAAATGAAGTCGGTAGATGAATATGTTTGAGATCAGAGATCCTGAGTCACTTCAATCAGTCATTAGATGTGTCTTTGAGAAGTAGGAGAACACTGGAGAACCAGGAGGAAACCCACACTGACACGGGTCATTTGACCTTTGGGTCATTTTAACATAGTTAACAGACTGAAATGAATCTCCTGAAAGGCAGAAGAAAGAAATCTGCGAGTAGTGTTAACACAAGACTTTATGTAATCCCAGTCAGTGCAGGGTTCAAACCCCATCCACCAGAAATATCATTAAAATCAAAGGGAAAGGCAGAGACGAGGCGAGATCATCAACAGGAGATCTATCCAGAATAAACACGGCTCACAACTGAGGAGATTTACTAACACACTGGAAGGGTTCACAGTTACTGTAGGATCTATGTGCATTTTATAACAACAGACAGGAAATGAGTGGAGGAAGTGAAGTTATTCACAATGTGTAAAGGCGCCCTCTGGTGGTCTGGAGGAGAAATGTCCAGTTTAAATATGACCGTGTTCATCCACGTTTCTTTTATTTTTATTTGTGAACACACAGGTCTAAAATAATTTAACTTCAATGAGCTGTTACTATAGAAACAAGAACGTATTAGTGCAAGCCCATTAATATAAACCTGCACTACTGTTAGAGCTGCTGTTATAGAAAATTAATCAACACCTTCTGACCAGGGGCGGCATGGTGGTGTAGTGGTTAGCGCTGTTGCCTCACAGCAAGAAGGTCCAGGTTCGAGCCCCGTGGCTGGCGAGGGCCTTTCTGTGCGGAGTTTGCATGTTGTCCGCGTGGGTTTCCTCTGGGTGCTCCGGTTTCCCCCACAGTCCAAAGACATGCAGGTTAGGTTAACTGGTGACTTAAATTGGCCGTGAATGTGAATGGTTGTCTGTGTCTATGTGTCAGCCCCGTGATGACCTGGCGACTTGTCCAGGGTGTACCCCGCCTTTCGCCCGTAGTCAGCTGGGATAGGCTCCAGCTTGCCTGCAACCCTGTAGAACAGGATAAAGCGGCTAGAGATAATGAGATGAGATGAGACCTTCTGACCAATCAGAATAGACAACTGAAACAGATTTTTTTTTGCTTTATTTGATTGAAAATTAAAAGGATTTTAAAAAAAATGTTTTTCCAACAATCATGTTGAAAATCTAAATCAGGAGTCAGACCACAGACAGATCCAGTTCACAGAGACAGATTTATCATCATTACTCACACACACAATATATGACAACATTAAAAGAGATATGTTTTTTGGAGGAAAAAGTCAGTTGTAGGTTTACAGTGATTTTCACAAACACATATTTAAGACACTGTAGTTATTTCCCACAGATTAAATCATCTAAAAACATCCATCCAAAGTGGAGAAAAACCCCGTTGCGTATCAATCCAGCGGCTTGCTGACATCCTGACCTCAGTATTAAAAGCTTCTGTCTGAAAATGAGTTCAGCACAGAAACTCCATCACTGGGGGAAACTTTATTCTCCTGTGCTCTTATCTTTTATTCTGCAAAGCTTTGATTGTAATATTTGAATAAAAATCCCAAACTCACAGATAAACCTGGATTTATAAGGTTCTATCTGCGGGCCAATCATCATCCAGGCTGAATATGGGATGAACACGACATCGGCATATTTTATAATTTAAATATTAAAATGAGTGTTTTTGTGCAGCTGGATTGTGTTCTAGTGAAACAGACGACTGAGCAACAACGTGGCAACGTGCAGGAATTTTACAGAAAACACTACACACTTTTATTCTGGATCACACAATCTCACTGGAGAACCAGGAGACCAGACCCCAAACCCAGCGTATAGAGTCTGAGTGAATGTGGTGTGGACTCTGTGGAGGAGCTTCATCGTGTCAGAGACGCTGTAGAAGGACAGAGTTCCTGCACTGTGATCCACATACACTCCTATTCTGGAGGGTGATGGAACTCTGAGATCAGTCGCAATGCTGTTGTGATAGAAAGAGAGAGAAATAGAAGAACACCGCAGACTCCAGGACTGATTGTTGAATCCAAACCGACACTCATTACCCCATCCTTTCCTTCTGATGTCTTTATATGAGACTGATATGGACACATCATCACCGCTCCACTCCACCTCCCAGTAACAGCGTCCACACACACTCTCCTTACACAACACCTGCCTGCAGTAATCAAATCTCTCTGGATGATCAGAGTAACGCTGCTCTCTCACACTGTATCTCACCGCTCTGTTCTTCTCAGACAGAATGAGGCGACGATATGCCGTGTTGGGATCCAGAGTCAGATAACAGAAATCTAAAATAAAAGAGAAAAACAAACTGAACAATGTGAACATGAATATCCGCGCTGGGGGCGTGGTCACGAAAACAGCAGTTCGGTTGCAGTGAAAACTTTTCTCTGTAGAACCCTGTCACTCCCCCCTCCCCCCACTCTAGGCTCAAGAACACAACAAAAGGGCAATAATATAACAACAACCAATCAGAATCCAGATACAACAGCCAATCAGAATCCAGATACAACAGCCAATCAGAATCCAGATACATTCAGTTGCCAAGTAAAATTGTAACCTGTCAAAGTTCTCGAGCCCTCGTGCTGTTTTACCGTTAGATCAATCACATATCAGCTTAAACTAGCATTCTAAACCTAGTTAAAGATCCCACAGAAGAGAGCGACTCCCCCTGCCAGCCTCATGGAACTGAACAAGTTGACTTAATTAAAAAGTTGACTGTTCTATGAAAGGGTGTATTTGCATGATCATTATTATTTTACTAGTGGCATAAAATTGTCTTGAAAAGACGTCAACAATAATATCGTTTATTGCAATAATTTCTGAGACAATATATCGTCCAACAAAATTTGTTATCGTTACAGGCCCAGAAGTGTGTGTGTGTGTGTGTGTGTGTGTGTGTGTTCGATGTACATTTCAGAAACTCTTCTCTGCTCTGTGGTTCTGGTCCTGAAATGATCTGAACTGCTGCAGCTGTGGAGAGAAAAATGGAAACATGAGTTTGTGTAAAAGATGGAAAGAGTTTAAAGTGATCCAGTCAGTTTATTCATTTTAAATCAGTGTTTTAGTTCAAAGCGTCGGGTGAATAAAGTGTCTGCAGAAAAGAAAGCAGGAGCATCGCTAAGAAATAACACATCACTGTGTTTCTCCAGCAGGAACAGCTCCTCTTACCATGTGGAGGGATTTTGTTGAATTTCTCCTCACAGAATTCCTCGAGTCTCTTTTTCAGATCTGAGAGAGAATTCCTCACTCCATCATATGAGAGATGTTGATGGACAGTGACGCTGGATGTGTGAAAATCTGGTCTGTGAAATGGAGGAGACTGACGTCCAGAAGCTAAAACCTACAGAAAGCAAAAGAAATGTAAAACCCACTTGTGATGTCAGACAGGGACATTTATTGTTCCCTTAATGAGAGGTGTTTTAGAGAGTGTGTGAGGAACAGCTGGCTCTGTAGATCAGACAGTGAGTGTTACCTGGAGGAAATGGATGTGATCGTGTGTGTGTGAAAGCTGCTCCAGCTCAGTGACTCTCCTCTGAAGATCAGCAATCTCCTGCTCCAGTTGCTCCAGGAGTCGTTCAGCTCGACTCAGTTCAGCCTTCTCCTGATCTCTGATCAGCTCCGTCACCTCCCAGCGCTTTTTCTCCATGGAGCTGATCAGCTCAGTAAAGATCCTCTCACTGTCCTCCACTGCTGTCTGTGCACTGAGCTGTTAGGGGACACACACACACACACACACACACACACACACACACACACGAGATTTAAAGCTCATCTATCATTCCCTCTCTTACTGGGACTGTAAATGACTCGTTGTCCATGTTGTGTGTGTTTCTAGGAGCAGCTCTGTCTCTGCTCACTGCTCACCTTTATAGTGTTCACAGCCTGTTTCAGCTCCTGCACCTTCTTCTGCTTCTCCTGGATTCTCTGCTGGGATTTCATCTGCTCCTCCTTTAACTCACTCTGAGGACAAATAAAATACATTCAGCTTTTTATACAGTCCGAGCGAACTGGTTCCATATTAATGTCAGTTCAAAGTACATTCATGTTTGGCTCTGAAGGTTATGTACTCTGTGTGTGTGTGTGTGTGTGTGTGTGTGTGTGTGTGAGAGAGAGAGAGAAATGTTCACTAACTGATCTGGGCTGGGTTTCCCGAAAGCCTCTTAAGGCCAAGAGAGTTTTAAATGACCTCTTAAGATCCATCATCAAGCTAACGTGGTTTTCCCGAACAACATCGTAGCACAAGTCGTCCTTTAGTTTGCTCGGAATTTACGAGAGACCCGGAGCACTCGTTCAAAACAAAGAGCGACTCGCTCGCTGCCGAATCCACAGAATGCGCATGCGGCTCTGAGGGCCTCTCACAGTCAGCGGGGGAAACTGGGGTTGAATCTGCTGGTGGTGTTCAATTAGTTTTCTTCTACATTGCAAGTACATCGAGTTAATTATCAGAGGTGGACAGTAACGAAGTACATTTACTTGAGTTCTGTACTTAAGTACACTTTTTGAGTATCTGTAATTTACTTGAGTATTTTTTTTGGAAACTTATGACTAACTTCACTCCATTTGAAAGACAAATATTGTACTTTTTACTCCACTACATTTCTATCAAGGTCCTCGTTACTCGTTACTATGAAGCAGCTTTGAAAGTGGATGTTTTTTTCTTTTCTTTTCTAAAACGTGATTGGTTTTTCCGCAGGTGACACTGAGACAGTCTATCAGTAATCACTAGGGTCACGTCACGTCCATAGACTGGATAAAATCAAGATCAATGATTTCTCTGCAGCATTATTTAACACGATCAGTTGATGGCAGAATGGAAGGAGGCGGTTCTTCTGGGGAATGCACACACCCACGGTTCTATAGCTAGAGCCCATGTTTCAGTTTTCTGAAAGGAATAAAGAGTCATTTTGCTTTAAATGTTTGCTTTGGTTGTCTAAAACGGAGCACATCACAGCCTACAAAAACTCGCCATCCCACCTGCGGAAGCATATTGAGGGATATAAACATTTTATTAGCTTGCAGTGAAGTTGTCTGTGCATTTAGTTAGTGATAATGTTGAAATAGCTACGCAGTCTGATTAGTCAAATGATTTTCTGTGGATTTGCCCGCCAAGTTGCCATAGTCTTGTCCATGGCTAATGTTTACACACAGCTAGTTAACTTGGACACTGTTAGTTATGTCCAATACGATTGTCTTTAGCAGCTACTAATGCCTATATAGGGGACGCGAACTGCAAAGACACACTTTGTCCTGTTGCTCTTTAGACTCCTGCTTATGAGTGAATTCCGGAAAACCACACACAGAGACAACGTTCATTCTTTAAGAGAGTCTCTCAACTCTCTCTTTTGGTCTGAAGGGCAACGTTATCAGGAAACCCACCCCTAACCAGATTACGACCATCACTGAAGATAAATTTAACACTCTGTTCACCAGAACACAGACAATTTTAATCAGCTTTTACAGAATCCTTCTGATTGAGACACACATTGAAATTAAAGTTCAAATCATATCACTGACTAAAGCACCTGTTTCTAGATGGGAAACTATAATTAAGATGATTTAATTCTGGAAAGATTTCTAGTTCTCACCTGTTTCTCAGCTCTTTCTGTTGCAACTGAAACAGCGTCATGGTCTTTATGTTTATCCAACATGCACAAATAACAGATGCAGGTTTGATCAGTACAACAGTAGATCTCAATCAGCTTGTTATGTTCAGAGCAGATCTTCTCTTGGAGTTTTGCTGAGGCTTCAATTAATGTGTGGTTTTTCAAAGCAGGAACTTCACGATGAGGTTTCAGATGAATTTCACAAAATGAAGTCAAACAAATCAGACAAGACTTGACGGCTTTGTGTTTTCTCCCGGTGCAGAAATCACACTCCACATCTCCAAGTCCAGCGTAACAATGAGCAGGAGAAGCAGCTTGGACTTCAGTCTTCTTCTTCAGTTTCTCCACCACTTCATCCAGCATGTTGTTTCTGTGTAGAACAGGCCTTGTCGTGAAAGTGTCTCTGCACTGAGGACAGCTGTAGATGCTCTTCTGATCCTCCTGATCCCAGCAGCCATTAATACACACCTTACAGAAACTGTGACCACAGGGGATAGCCACCGGATCCTTCAGGAGATCCAGACACACTGGACACATGAACTGGTCCTGAGCTACTGAAATACTGGCCTCAGCCATTTTCCTGAACTCACAGAGAGAGAGAGAGAGAGAGAGAGAGAACAGTTTTGTTTTCTCTGAAATGAGGAGTCACTTCCTGGTCCTGTGTTTGAAAGAAAGAGAGAGTGATAGGAAGAGGAGGAGCACAAACACAGAGGTCATGAACACTCTTCTATTAACCATTTCATCTCCCTTCAGTGCAGAAATATAACCCATGTAGCTGCACTGATTAGGATTAATTTCATGACATTTTAACAAAGTTGAGTCAGTGGATTCGACTAACATGTCCAAAAAAAACAGTGAAAAAAAATTCAGAAAAATCTGGAAGTCCAACTCTCTTCCTCTAAAGGGTTTGAACACAAACACAATCCATCTCTTTTGTTTTCTCCATCACAACACACACTTCTGACCTTCACTAATTCACACATTCCCTCCTCTTTCTTGTCGAATTCAGGAAGAAACTTTCTGTCCAGGAAATGCAGAAGAGAACGCCGCGATATTAATGACTCAGCAGCCAGAAAGATAAAGGTTTAGATGATAAAAAGATGTTTTATTGCTCATTTAAACAAGTTACAGGAAACTTTTCCTTTTTTATCTGTATATTTTGTGTATAGGGCGGCATGGTGGTGTAGTGGTTAGCGCTGTTGCCTCACAGCAAGAAGGTCCTGGGTTCGAGCCCCGGGGCCGCCGAGGGCCTTTCTGTGCGGAGTTTGCATGTTCTCCCCGTGTCCGCGTGGGTTTCCTCCGGGTGCTCCGGTTTCCCCCACAGTCCAAAGACATGCAGGTTAGGTTAATTGGTGGCTCTAAATTGACCGTAGGTGTGAGTGTGAATGGTTATCTGTGTCTATGTGCCAGCCCTGTGATGACCTGGTGACTTGTCCAGGGTGTACCCCGCCTTTCGCCCATAGTCAGCTGGGATAGGCTCCCGCTTGCCTGCGACCCTGTAGAAGGATAAAGTGGCTAGAGATAATGAGATGAGATATTTTGTGTATAACAGTGTACAACTGTGTTCAGTACGGTTGGCAGAGACATGTTTATCGCTGTCAGTCATCTGCTTTGGTTCATTATCCTTCTGAAAAATCCACTTCTGTTGGTTGAATCATTTCTCTGCAGATTTCTGAAAGTTCATGACGCCGTTATTGAACACAAGCTCACCAACAGCGCTGTAGGAGAAACAGCCCCAGCCTCCTCCATGCTTTATAGTACCTTAGTGCAGTTTGGTTGGAATTCTTCTCCTGGCTTTCTCCACACAAACACTCGACCACCACATCCATCCAAGTTCAGTTTGGATTCATCTGAAAATAAGACGCTTCTCCAGAAGCTGCTGTGTTTGTGTGTTTTTTGCAGATGTCACCTTTATTTTCTTCTTCTTGAGGCTGATGAATGGTTTCTGCTGCGTTACTCTTCCTCTGTCCCCATGCTCCATGGTCCTGATTTGAATTGTATCTCATCTAGTTGTATCTGCTAATTCTCATCGAGATCAAGACTTGCTGCTGTTTCTCAGCTGTTTTTCTTGATTTTAATCACAATTTTGCTGCCCAAATCAGCTGGTGGTATTTCTGGGGCTGCCTGTACGTTGTCTGTTTTCATTCACAAATCCTTCTTCTTTTATCAAGTTTTGCTGATCAAGTGACTGGAGCAGCTTCTTTCTGCAGCCATTTTTGACTAAAGAGTGGCCTTCTTTATTCATTTAAAGTGGATGTGTATGTAGTCAATTCCTTTCAGGTTCATACAGGTGTCTCGAGCAGAGTACCCACATGGTGGAGCATCACATTAACTATGGATTTACTGGAACGACCAGAATAATAAGAGACCAAATACTTTTAAAAAAGATGTAATCATGACCAGCGTATCCACAACCCCAAATCAGAAAATACTGGGACAGTAAAGCGTTTACCACTTTATAATGTTGCCGTTTGAGGACAGACTGGGCCTTTCCTGGATACTGATTTTTACCAAATCATGACTACAATCACCTTTTGACATCCCCTGTTTCAAATCACATCATTATTGAATTGTTTTTCCTCATTATTAGCCCTAAACTGGCCCTGTCCCAAAGTGAGATTCGAAGGGTTTCAGGTCATTTATTTTCTTTTCCCCTTTTGTCCGTTCTTTCTGTCCATGAAGTGTATGCGGTTAAATCACATTTTAAAATCAGAACTCGAGATAGAATTCTATAATATGTGAATACAATTGAGCTGTTATTTGGAGGCTCAGTTTTACAGAGTAGCACCACATCACTGAAACACACACACAGCCTTGAAACATCAATTCTGTATCTTCACTAAAAGACACACAAGAGGATTTACAGCAGGACCGTGTCTTACTACAAGCACTAAAAACTACCACATTCTGTTCATTAAGGATGGAAATAAAACAGAAATATTTCACTGTCGTCTGCATTTCAGTATCATTTGTTCTGCTGAAATATTTTCCTCATTCTGTCAGTTTGGAATTTAGTGAGGAGTGAAAATGAATCTAAATAAATGACTCTTTATTACCACAAGGGGAGTCAAAACCTGATTTGATTTATTTTGCATTGTTTATTGCTAATAGAAGTCCCACTTTCTCATGAACAGATTGTTGAGATGGATGGAGGAGGGGGGAAGATGGCCGACCGAGTGCTAGCATATTTGCAGGCTCTGATAAAAGATAGCTGTTCTAGGACAGTTTGAAACTATCTTTGGAAAACAAAATGAGAAGAAAAAAAAAACCTCCCAACTACTCAGAAAACCCATTAAACCCCACAATAGTTTGGCTTCTTGAGTCAGACCACCAAACTGCTCTCTGCCTTTCCCGAGAGTGAGATGTTAATGCTAATAGAGTGGCTAATGCTACAGGGCTAACAGACCATGATTACAGCCTGAAGGCCTGCAGGAGGCATGTGATCGAGAAGAGATTGAGGTGATGGAGGAAGAAAACGCAAAAAGCCTTCATGATCGCACCCCAATACCCAGCCCAAATCCCAAAAAAGTGAAAGCAAAGACAAATGCGAACAGTCAGTTGAGATCACTAACAAAACCATCTTCAACGCAATTCAAGCCCTGATTAGGAGGTTTGATGAGCAAGATGACAGGATTAAAACTTTTGAAAGTCGGATAGAAGTCAATACACAAGCAGTAAGAGAAAATAAGGAAGAAATAAGCGAAATGAAGGAAGAAATAATGTTGCTGAAAAAGGAAAACGCCTCACTGAAACAAATGTGTTTGGATCAAGCCAGATATAAGAGAAGGTGGAATCTCAGATTGATAGGTCTTCCTGACAAAGACCAAGAGATCACTAGAGAGACTCTGATTGACATCCTCACCTGGGTGATCTCGTGGTCAGTGGATAAACTTCACCAAACAGTGGATACAGTGCACTGCTTGGGAAAGAGGAATGATGCAGATACCAACAAAATACCTCGACCTGTAATCATCCAGTTTGCCATGCCAACTGTTGGGGATGAAATCTGGAAGAAATCAAGGGAGGCGAGTGTAACCCAGTATAGAATTGAACTCTATAGTTATATATTGAACCAGATCACCTCCTGACCCCAAGGAGTTGGGTGAGATCACCTTTCACGTGAAGAGGAGACCCCCCCCATCTCTTCATTCATCATTTGGATACAGCAGTGTGGTCGGACTGTTAAAGCCCCACAACGACATCCGATTTGACTACTTTTCTTTTGACATGCCCAAGAACACTCTGGACTGAAATTGACTTGAGACTACCTTATATGACTAAAGCTCGCTGAACTGACCACAAACAAAGGGACAAAGTTGAACTGCGCTGAACCAAAGGAAACCTGGACTTTATTGCATGCAAAGAGACATTTTCTTCTACTCTAAGTGAATTGTGTTCAAACTCAAACTGTTTTGTTTCAAACTGTGAAACATTTAAAGCATTAATTGTAAGAAGGAAAGAAAAACAGGAATAAAAACAAAGAAAATCACCAGTGACAGAAATGTTTTAATTGATCATTACAAAAATGTACTTACTGATGTTGGTTTGGGAGATGTGGGTTGAGGAGGTGATGGTAGAGCAACACTGGCTTCATATTCGCCTTCACCTTCATAGCTTGCGCCCTCTGTGACCTTATCCGAAATGAGGGTCTTCACAGCCGCTAAGAGTGATGGAATTTCTGGAAAATAAGGCCCGCTGAATTAACCACAACAGGACTCCAAACAAGTTGTAAATACATAACATGTAAAAGAAAATATCAGTGTAAAGAAAATACACTTCCGCTCCTTTTTTGGTGTCTCAAAGTGTAACAAAATGTGTTGGTGAGGGGTTCTGAAGGCATTACAGGGTATCTGCCAGACCAATCTTGCCTCAGTGGGGCGTTGAGGCAAGCCCCGCTCCAGTGTTTAGCCCTAGGGCCTAGGCTAAAGTTTTTTCCTACAGGAAACCCTATACTACATCTGTAATTTTCCCTAAAATGTAGACATAGTTATATCTTTAAGAATTACACCAAAAATGAGGAGACTGTGATTTATTCAATCTAAAAGAATCCCTATTTTAATCTAAAAGAGATAGTTGCTTTTAACTGCCAGGTTGCGCAGCCTGGTGTTCTCTTTATGTAAAGCCTTGACTTGGGTCTCAAGATCTTTACTGGCTGCAGAAGATCCTACACTCTGCAGGTCTTGCAGTCTTTTATTCTCTTCCCTGAGGGCCCTGATCTCCTCCTCAAGTGCCTCTGAAGCAGTCTCCACTGGGCTGAGGTTAGGTTCTTCTTGGGAAAGAACCTCTAATTCGGACAGTCTTGCAGCTATGAGTCTGTAGTTTTTCTGTTGGGTAAAAATTATCAAATCAATTATGTATTAAACAATACACACAAGAGTTAGGGAAATAAAACCAAAAATCGATTAAAATTAATCATTAAGTTAATCATAAAGTTTAATGTTTCATGGCTAGAATCTGTTTAAATTCATAGCTGTAGTACTATAGATCCTTTTTTTTTTAAAGTTGCCAGGAACTTTCTTGCACAACCTAGCAGGGCTAACATATACAGACAGACAACAATTCACACCTATGGGCAATTTAGAGTCACCAATTAACCTAACCTGCATGTCTTTGGCCTGTGGGAGGAGGCAGGAGTACCTGGAGAGAATAGCAAACTCCACACAGAAAGGCCCCAGCCAGCCGGCAGGTTCGAACCCAGAACCCTCTGTGAGGCGACAGTGCTAACCATTACACTGCCATGCTGCTAGTCCCAAAACAACTACAATAAATATTTTCTATTTTCCATTGTTTGTGTTAGTCTGGCTCACAACCCAACTACAAAACTGACAGAAATGTAAAAATATATTCTCAAAATAGCTGTCATGAAAAGAACCCTGGGGCGGCACGGTGGTGTAGTGGTTAGCGCTGTCGCCTCACAGCAAGAAGGTCCTGGGTTCGAGCCCCGGGGCCGGCGAGGGCCTTTCTGTGTGGAGTTTGCATTTTCTCCCCGTGTCCGCGTGGGTTTCCTCCGGGTGCTCCGGTTTCCCCCACAGTCCAAAGACATGCAGGTTAGGTTAACTGGTGACTCTAAATTGACCATAGGTGTGAATGTGAGTGTGAATGGTTGTCTGTGTCTATGTGTCAGCCCTGTGATGACCTGGCGACTTGTCCAGGGTGTACCCCGCCTTTCGCCCGTAGTCAGCTGGGATAGGCTCCAGCTTGCCTGCGACCCTGTAGAAGGATAAAGCGGCTAGAGATAATGAGATGAGATGAAAAGAACCCTATTACCTTTTTTGCAACTGGTTCTACAGTTTCCTCCTGTGTGTCAAGGAAAAGTTTGTTGGGTACTCTCTTTCTCTTCTTGCTTTTTGGTAGGTCCTCTTGCAAGAGTTTCTGCTCAGCAGTCTTAAGTGTAGACTCCTTTTCTGCTGGTAAAAAATTGTAGCAAGACAGAATTTAATGCCTAGAAACAAAAGTATGTGGCTTACATCACATCAAATACTGTATTTTACTGTCCACTTTTGTGCTCTTTTTTACAGTTTTTGTATTGTTTTTCCCCTGCTTTTTTATAATAAGTTTAGTTTGTTCATTTTAACACGTTAAATTTTGCTGCCATGTACAGCTGCTAAACTGATTTTTACTGTCCAGTGTTGGCTGACAATGTTGACTGTGACGGTAAAGTATTCTTATTAACCCAAATCTAGGCTGACGTTCTTCAATTTGCGACTTTTTAAATAAGTGTTTAATTAGTGTTTCACTGCTAATTACAAATTCAAATTAAGCAGGACTCATGTGACTAATGGCCGTTAGTTAGCTAATGTTAGCGGCCGCTAGCTAGCGTTTAATTTGAATTTTTAGCTAGCTAGTCACTGTCCCAGAGCTAATAGCCTACAGCAAACGTTACTTGGCCAATAATGCAAAAACCTCAACAGGATAATTGTTATCGTGATTAATGTTACATGACTAACAAAGTAAAAAATAAAAAAATTAAGCACTGTACCTGCCTGCCAACTGCACATTGTGGGCTGGTTCGACCAGCCACCCATTAGTAGGCCTCTTGCCACCCATGCTGCGGCACTCGACAAGATACTCCTTTTGAGAGTTTTCAGGATCGACGTCTACGATCCAATGTACAGGGACTATACTCAACGCATCTTTATCTTTCCCCTTTGACCAGCTAATGAGCGCAAACTTCATTTTTTTTTATTTTCTCCTTTCACCGCTGAGGGGCAGACTCTGAGTGGCGTTGGCTTCTCGTTCGCGCCTATTCTGCCATCCCATAAACCATTGCAGTTCAATGTGTCCATGGTAGCAACTAGCTCCACCAATCAGAGACGTTGCTTTTTCACCATAGGATTCTGAGTAGTGTTGCGAAAAAAATCTGTTTTTTAGGTTCTGTTGGTTAATTTAAAACAATGTTTTTGCTTCTGTATAATTACTTTACAACGTGCTCACTTTAAAACGAAACGTCTACTGAGAAAATGGACGGGATATTTGCCTCTGGCAACCGAGTGGGCTGTCACTGTAGCGCTCTTTTTTAATGCAGTCGAGGGTTTACGGAATCAATTTTGTGCCAAAATGTTCATACAATACTTTTGAAATATCAAACAAAAACGACAAATCAAAATACAAAAAAAGTCAATTTTTTTAGACTGGCAAACAAATTATTCGTGTAATCATGCAAAACATCAGTCTATTACTCTTCAGAAATCTTTTATTTTTGTTCCGTGTCTTTGTCAGTTTTGTTTGACGTAATTTATTTTGGTTGCGATTCCAGCTTTCTCGTTTGCGCTCCCTGACTTTTTGCTTGCAGTTTTGGCACAAACTTCACGTGTGGGTGGGCTGTCCAGGAATGCATTCCCATTGGCTAACTTGTGTTTGACTGACAGCTACGCTCAGCCATTCCCTACTCGGATTTTGGCGGACTGTTTGACGAGTGACCGATCCATTGACGGTAAACAAGGATCGAGTGGACTTCAGTGGCGACTATGATATTGAATTAATTCAACAAAGTGTAAGTACAGGACAAATGTGTTGTATGTGTTGCAGTAATACACATTATGCAGGTGTTTCATGGCAAATCAAATGTTAGCCTTAGCTCCACTACCCAATATAATAGCTGTCTTGCTGACGTTAAACATGCCTGCATAATGCCTGCATAATTTCTGAAGAGTAATAGACTGCTGGGATTCAAACCTGGTTCATTGGTGTGATAATCCAGCAAACCCCCACTAGGCCACCAGGGGAATGACTCAAATGCAGAGGCGTGAGGCAGAAGTAGAACAAAAGTATCAAAAGGTTTATTTACAATATATACACAAGAAAAATCCAAAAAGTAATAATCCAAAAACGCTCAGAAGATATAAGGGAAAAAATAAAAAAATCCAAAAGTACAAAACAAAAGCCAAAAAACCAGAAAAGAAAAGGCAAAAATACCAAAGCTCAGAAGATCCAAAAACACAGTAACTACAAGGTCCAAAAGAAAAGCAAAGTGCAAAACAAAGAACACGGTACAGAGGAAACTGGAGATAAACATAACAGCTCAAAGACTCCGTGACAAGAGGACTGAACTCAGGGGGTATAAATACACAAACTAAATTGAACACAGGTGAAGATAATCAGGACTAAACAGGCAATTAACACAAACACAAAACACAGGAACAGTGGCGGCCTCTAGAGGCCAAAATAAACATGACACAAAAAGGAAATAACAGCGGCCTCTAGAGGCCAAAACAGTCCTAGTCCTAACAGGACCCCCCCCCCCAGGAGCGTCTCCTGACGTTCCCAGGGCGATCCGGATGGGCCGAATGGAAGTCCCGACACAGTTCTTTATCTAGGACATCCCGAGCAGGAACCCAGCAGCGCTCCTCAGGACCATAGCCCTCCCAGTCCACCAGATATTGCAACCCGCCGCGGACCCGGCGGGAGTCAAGCAGGCGATGCACAGTGAACACAGTCTGACCCTGGAAGATGCGGGGGGGTGGGGGGTTCCTAGGGGCAGGGGCATACGTAGACGTCAGTACGGGCCGCAACAGGGAAACATGGAAAGTGGGGTTGATCCCCAGAGTCCGGGGCAACTGGAGCCGGTAGGAGACAGGGTTCACCCTGCGCACCACCTTGAAGGGGCCAATGTAGCAAGGAGCAAGCTTGCGGTTCTCCACCCAAAGCGGAAGGTCCTTAGTGGACAGCCAAACCCACTGCCCAGGGCGGAAAGCATGTGCAGGTCTTCTATGGTGGTTGGCCTGAGTCTGGCTGGTTCTGGAGGTCTGTATGAGGGTCTTCCTGACCTTGCTCCAGGTCTTGCGACACTGTCTCACATATTGGTTGACAGAGGGCACCCCCGCGTCCTCCTCCTGGTCCAGGAACAGAGGTGGCTGGAACCCAAATTGGCACTGGAATGGCGACAGCTTGGTGGCCGATGACTGCAGGGTGTTGTGGGCGTACTCTGCCCATGGCAGCCAGGTGCTCCACGATGTCGGGTTATCCATAGCCAGGCCTCGCAGGGTGGTTTCCAGGTCCTGGTTGAGCCTCTCCGTCTGACCATTGGACTGTGGGTGAAACCCAGAGGAGAGGCTGGCAGTGGCTCCGATGACCTTGCAGAACCCGTGCCACACTCGGGAGGAGAACTGGGGCCCTCAGTCTGAGACGATGTCCTGTGGAAGACCAAAGACTCGGAAGACATGATTAAACATAAGTTTCGCTGTTTCAAGAGCAGAGGGGAGTTTGCACAGTGGTATGAAGCGGCAGGCTTTGGAGAATCTGTCAACTATGACCAAAATGACCATGTTACCTTGTGACTCAGGGAGACCCGTGATGAAGTCGACTGCCACGTGGGATCAGGGACGCCGGGGAATGGTCAGAGGATGCAGGAGACCCTGGGGACGCTGTCGTGGGTTCTTGGTTCTGGTGCAAACCTCACAGGACAGGACAAATGACCTTACTTCCTTCTCCATGTTAGGCCACCAGAAGCATCTTTTCAGGAAGTCCAGGGTCCTCCGAGCTCCCGGGTGGGCGGTGAGAGGGGAAGAGTGACCCCACTGGAGAACCTTGGCCCAGGCTTGCTGTGGGACGTACAAGAGGCCCGGTGGCCTCGTCCCAGGACCAGGGTCCTGGTGTTGGGCTCGTCGGACAGCCTCCTCAATACCCCAGCGGACAGGGGCCACAATCCGGGACACAGGGATAATAGGCCCGACTTCATTCTCCCTGTTAGTGGCAGAGAACAGCCTGGACAGTGCGTCAGGTTTGGTGTTCTTGGAGCCGGGGCAGTACGAGAGAGTGAAGTCAAACCGACTGAAAAACAGGGCCCACCTAGCCTGTCGAGGGTTCAGTCTCTTGGCTTGCTGGAGGTACTCCAGGTTCTTGTGGTCAGTCCAAACCAGGAATGGATGTTGCGCTCCCTCCAGCCAGTGCCTCCACTCCTCAAGGGCCAGTTTGACTGCTAGCAGTTCTTGATCCCCCACATCGTACCGGTACTCCGCAGGACTCAGGTGGTGGGAGAAGTAAGCGCAGGGGTGCAGCTTTCCTTCCGAACGTTGAGAGAGCACCATGCCGACACCACTGTCCGAGGCATCCACCTCCACGATGAATGGTTGGGAGGTGTCCGGGAGGACCAGAATGGGTGCCGTGCAGAAGCAGTCCTTGAGGTCTTTGAACGCCTTTTCCGCCTGAGGAGACCAGATATAAGATCCACCTGTCCCTTTGGTGAGGTCCGACATGGGTGCTGCTACAGAACTGAAGTTCCTGATGAACTTGCGGTAGAAGTTAGCGAATCCTAAGAACCGCTGAACCTCCTTAACGGACTTGGGAGTAGGCCAGTCCCGGACGGCCAGGGTCTTGGCAGGGTCCATTTGGAGTTGGCCTGTCTGTACAATAAATCCCAGAAAGGAGACCTTGGGAACATGAAATTCGCATTTCTGGGCCTTGGCGAACAGATTGTTCTGTAGCAGCCTCTGGAGAACCTGGCGGACATGGTGGCAGTGCTCCTGCACAGTCTTGGAAAAGATAAGGATGTCGTCGAGGTAGACAAAAACGTACAGGTTAATCATGTCCCATAAGACATCGTTGATTAGGGTCTGAAAAACAGCTGGTGCGTTGGTGAGTCCGAAGGGCATCACCTGGTATTCGTAGTGCCCAGATGGGGTGTTAAAGGCAGTCTTCCACTCGTCTCCCTGTCGGATACGGATGAGGTGGTATGCGTTCCATAGGTCCAACTTGGTGAAGACGGTGGCGCCTTGGAGCAGGTCGAAAGCAGTGGACATCAGCAGAAGGGGATATCGGTTCCGCACAGTGATCTTGTTCAGGCCCCTGTAGTCAATACATGGTTGGAGCCCCCCATCCTTCTTGCTGACATAGAAGAAGCCGGCACCAGCAGGTGAGGTGGAGGGTCGAATGAACCCAGAGACCAGGGTGTCTTTGAGGTATTCCTCCATGGCCTTGCGTTCTGGCTGAGAGAGGGAAAACAGTCTGCCACGAGGAGGGGTAGTCCCAGGGAGCAAGTCAATGGCACAGTCGTAGGATGGTGCGGAGGAAGAACGGCGGCCCTGCTCTTGCTGAAGACCTCCATGAGATCCCAGTACTCTGTGGGAACTTGAGATAACTCGGTGAGATCAGGGGGCTCGGCAGGGGACACAGGAGAGCTAGAGAGCAGACAAGAGGCATGGCATGCAGGGCCCCATTCCACAACCTGGCTAGTTACCCAGTCTATGCGAGGGTTGTGGCGAGTAAGCCAAGGAAGGCCTAGAATAACTGGGAACTCAGGTGAAGGAATCAGGTGCAGTGATATTTCTTCCTTGTGACCTTGAGACTGGAGGAAGACTGGAGAAGTAACTTGGGTGACTCTTCCATCACCTAACGCTTGGCCATCGAGGGCAGACACAGACAGTGGGACTTCAAGAGGTGCAGTCGGAATATTGATGCTTTGGGCGAAGTGAATATCCATAAAGTTCCCAGCCGCCCCTGAGTCTAACAAAGCTTGACAAGAATGGACAGACTCACCCCAGGAGATGGAGACCGGGATGTAGATTCCTTGGCCAGGGAGTCCAGGAGAGAGGGTAGGCCCCGTCACAACCCTCCCTCGGCTGGACGGGGCGGTCCTTTTCCCAAGAGTTCGGGACATGATGCTCGGAAGTGACCAGGCTTGCCACAGTAGATGCAGCACTTGTCCCTCCTTTTGCGCTCCTTCTCAGATGCGGAGAGGCGAGTACGACCCACTTGCATGGGTTCTGGACAGTCACTGAAGGAGGTAGACGGTCTCCAGGTAGAGGTAGGGAGGCTGGGGGGGCTCAAGGCTTGGTGGCGTTCTCTCATCCTGTTGTCCAGACGAATAGCATGTGAGATGAGGGTTTCGAGGTCACTTGGGCATCCAATAGAGGCCAGACCGTCCTTGATGGGGTCAGACAGACCATGGTGGAAGGCTGACACCAGGGCAGTCTCGTTCCATCCACTTACTGCTGCGAGCGTCCGGAACGAGATGGCGTAATCTGCGACGCTTCCTCCTTGCCGGATGGACATGAGCTTTCGGGCTGCGTCGGTACTGATGTCCGCCTGATCGAAGACCCGAAGCATCTCTTCAGAAAACAGCTGGAAATCAAGGCACTCAGGTCCCTGTCTTTGCCAGATAGCAGTAGCCCAGGCTCGCGCCTTACCAGCTAATAAGGTGATCACAAAGGTAATCTTGTGGCGATCCGTAGTGTGGGTGGTAGGCTGAAGCTCAAAGGTGAGTTGACACTGGGTAAGGAACTCTCGGCACTCACTGTGCTTGCCGTCATACCTCTGTGGTGCAGGAAGGCTGGGTTCGCGAGGTGAAGAAGGCAGCATGGCAGGAGGCACTGGAGCAGGAGCGGGAGCTGGATCAGGATGAGGAGATGCAGGCAGTGATGTCAGCTGTGCCAGGGTTTTCCCAATTTGCTGAAGCAGTTCCTCGTGGCAAGCAAGGGCCTCACGTTGGCTGGTGAGCGTACGTCCATGAGCGTCCATGGTCGCTCCGAGGCGTGTCAAAGCTGCCATAATTCCCTGAAGGTTGGCCGGGTAGACAGTTGAAGCAGCCTCTGCTGAGTCGGTCATGACGGAGTCTTTCTGTTAGGGTTTTGCTGGGATTCGAACCTGGTTCGTTGGTGTGATAATCCAGCAAACCCCCACTAGGCCACCAGGGGAATGACTCAAATGCAGAGGCATGAGGCAGAAGTAGAAAAAAGTATCAAAAGGTTTATTTACAATATATACACAAGAAAAATCCAAAAAGTAATAATCCAAAAATGCTCAGAAGATATAAGGGAAAAAATAAAAAAATCCAAAAGTACAAAACAAAAGCCAAAAAAACAGAAAAGAAAAGGCAAAAATACCAAAGCTCAGAAGATCCAAAACCACAGTAACTACAAGGTCCAAAATAAAAGCAAAGTGCAAAACAAATAACAGGTACAGAGGAAACTGGAGATAAACATAACAGCTCAAAGACTCCGTGACAAGAGGACTGAACTCAGGGGGTATAAATACACAAACTAAATTGAACACAGGTGAAGATAATCAGGACTAAACAGGCAATTAACACAAACACAAAACACAGGAACAGTGGCGGCCTCTAGAGGCCAAAATAAACATGACACGAAAAGGAAATAACAGCGGCCTCTAGAGGCCAAAACAGTCCTAGTCCTAACACCTCCAATCTGTCCCTCTGAGTTACATGTTGATCCTGGGATTGAGATGCTGGCCTCTTCTGCCCCTCAGACCTGCTTGATCCATCCTGGTGCCCTGTGTCTGGTCGGAGTTTTATCGCACCGCTCCTGTGAAGGACAGCCCCATGAGGACAGTTGAGGGTTATACCTGTTAAAACTGTTAATATTATAGTCAGGCTGTCTGTTGTTGCCCAAATGAGGATGGGTTCCCTTTTGAGTCTGGTTCCCCTCAAGGTTTCTTCCTCATGCCGTCTGAGGGAGTTTTTCCTTGCCACCATCGCCACAGGCTTGCTCATTGGGGATAGATTAGGGATAAAATTAGCTCATGTTTTAAGTCGTTCAAATTCTGTAAAGCTGCTTTGCGACAATGTTTAGTGTTAAAAGCGCGATACAAATAAACTTGATTTGATGATTTGATCAATGGATCGGTCACTCGTCAAACAGTCCGCCAGAATCCGAGTAGGGAATGGCTGAGCGTAGCTGTCAGTCAAACACAAGTTACCCAATGGGAATGCGTTCCTGGACAGCCCACCCACACGTGAAGTTTGTGCCAAAACTGCAAGCAAAAAGTCAGGGAGCGCAAACGAGAAAGCTGGACTCGCAACCAAAATAAATTACGTCAAACAAAACTGAGAAAGACGCGGAACAAAAATAAAAGGTTTCTGAAGAGTAATAGACTGATGTTTTGCACAATTACACGAATGATTTGTTTGCCAGTCTAAAAAAAATTGACTTTTTTTTGTATTTTGATTTGTCGTTTTTGTTTGATATTTCAAAAGTATTGTATGAACATTTTGGTACAAAATCTGCTCCAGAAGAAGAGAAGCATGGATGGAAGGAGAAGAAACACTGCCCCAGTTCAGGATATGAGAGTCCATCAAGAACAAGGAGATACTGGAAAAGGAGGTTTGTGTTTTACTCCATCCTAGCCTAGTTAAGTTACGTTATTAAACAGTTGTTCTGTATTTACTGTTGTAGTTTCGCGGTTCGTGTGGGTTTTTACAAGCTTGCGGCTTAGCTAAACGTAGCTAGCATGCTGTAGCACACTGACTCGCAAACTTCTATTTAAACAAGTTATTAGAAATGTTAGGTAAAGCAAGCTTTGGTTGTTTTCAACAACAGACAGTGCTGGTTTTTGCTCTGAGCGATGGGGCAATCTGTTTAAGGGCGCACTGTGTGGACACTCGGCTGTTTAAGGGTCCTCCAGTGTGGACACTCGGCTGTTTAAGGGTCCTCCAGTGTGGACACTCGGCTGTTTAAGGGCCCTCCAGTGTGGACACTCGGCTGTTTAAGGGCCCTCCTGTGTGGACACTCGGCTGTTTAAGGGCCCTCCAGTGTGGACACTCGGCTGTTTAAGGGCCCTCCAGTGTGGACACTCGGCTGTTTAAGGGTCCTCCAGTGTGGACACTCGGCTGTTTAAGGGTCCTCCAGTGTGGACACTCGGCTGTTTAAGGGTCCTCCAGCGTGGACACTCAGCTGTTTAAGGGCCCTCCAGTGTGGACACTCGGCTGTTTAAGGGCCCTCCAGTGTGGACACTCGGCTGTTTAAGGGCCCTCCTGTGTGGACACTCGGCTGTTTAAGGGCCCTCCAGTGTGGACACTCGGCTGTTTAAGGGCCCTCCAGTGTGGACACTCGGCTGTTTAAGGGCCCTCCAGTGTGGACACTCGGCTGTTTAAGGGTCTTCCAGTGTGGACACTTGGCTGTTTAAGGGCCCTCCAGTGTGGACACTCGGCTGTTTAAGGGCCCTCCAGTGTGGACACTCGGCTGTTTAAGGGTCCTCCAGTGTGGACACTCGGCTGTTTAAGGGTCCTCCAGTGTGGACACTCGGCTGTTTAAGGGTCCTCCAGTGTGGACACTCGGCTGTTTAAGGGTCCTCCAGTGTGGACACTCGGCCCTCAGCTTCGTCCAGTCTTTTACTGTTGCCCTCCACCCGTGTTGTCATAACTTCCAGGCTTCTCCTCTAATAACTTGCTGATGCTCTCAGTACCCTCCCGAGCTCGCTGTGAGGAGTAGCCACTGCGCCTCAATGTTCGGTCGGCCCCTCGTTGTTCTTTGAGATTTACTCGGATTTTCGGGTGGAACTGAGCCACTTTCCTTGCTTGACATTGTTAGGAAGCTTAGAGCGGTCAGCAAGATATAAAAATGCAAGTGTGGTGGGTAAAATTTAAATTACGGTCGATGGGAGCGGGAGCTCAGTGCTAGTCCGACCTCTCAGCTCAGTGGCGTCATAACCCCGCCCTCAGGGAGCTACTGTTTATAGCTGCTATAATGTGAAAATGTTTTGTTGTCGTTCCTACAATGAAATATTATTAAAAATGGATAAGAAGTACAACAAACCCTGTAATAGTTGGCTGTGGTGTCCGAGGAATAAACCACTCCAGGACGTGCTGTGATGATAAAATCACCAGCGTCAGGGCCCCGTATTCGGGGCCCCATATGAAGGCAGGTTCCGTGGCCTCAGACTGACTGACTGTGTGCTGCACTGAGCGTTTTGTCTCTGTATTCACATCCTTGTGTGTGTTTTTGGTTTCTCAGCAGTTCATTCTGCAGCCGAAGAAGCTCCTGCAGTACGGCCCTGTGGATTACAGCTCGGTGCACTGTGTGAGGGCAGAGGCGCTCTCGCTCACCCTCCATCTCACCAGCACACCGTCGGAATGGATCTGCGTCTCCACCCCTGACGGTAACGCCACCGAGATTCACTTCATCTTACTGTCACACTGACGCTTTATAACTCAGAGAGAAAAATCACAAGGGTCAGAAATTAATCCTACAGTCGCCTGTAGTTTGTCTTCGTGGGCGTGGCCGTGAGTTTTTGATTTCTACACCGTATACAGCGCATCTTTTTGAAGTCTGTATGACTGAGTTACATGGCACATGCACGGCCTTTGTACGCAGAGAAAGTTGATCATGTTTTCACTTGCGGGTGTGAAGATCCGGTTCAGGTAGAGTCACGTGAACAGGTTTAATCAGAGGAAAGGCAGTGATTAAATATTTGCCCTGGATGATCAATCTCTGTGTGTGTTATTACACGGTTCAGAGCGGCCGGACAGGTTTGGGTGAGAGCAAGCATTCCTCATGAACCTCGCCTAATCTGCGTGTGAAGAATTCTTTTCTTTTCGGATTCCTCCTGCACTCAGACCTGTGTGTGAGTGAGAGGAGTATTGTCACTAGTATCAGACATTTATAACAGTGGAGATTAAAAAAAAAAAAGTACAGTGATGTATTTGCATAATGTGTAATAAAGCTCTGGAGATGTGTGTAATTTATTTTAATGAAATATTAGTGATTGAGTGATGAGTGTGAGGTTAATTATTACACCCTGGCCTTATTATGTTTTCGTTCTTTTTTCCTCCAGACCCGCTTAAATCTCAGATGCTGATGATGACGTTGGGCGGAGTCATTCCCACTGCGATATGTTTGTTTGTTTTGGCCGCAGTCGGAGTTTCGCTTATTACTACATCTGTGGTCACAAACCGCGGCTGCCCAAGAGTGTGGTGAGTCACATCTCTTCTCATCTCACACACACCTCACACCCTTCACACCCCGGTATCAGACCAGTTTGTGGGCGGGACCTGTTTAACAGCTGAACCGTTTCTCTTTAATATCGCGGGAGGTTTTAATGAAGATTCCCATCAAGGTTTCATCTTTATGTATTGTGTAAAAATGTATTCTGGACTTTTAAATTATTTTTATATTAATGCGACTGGACGACAACAGTGTCAGAATTATAACCGTTTATTACTGTTCAGGTTCATTATAACCATCTTTGCGAAACAAACAGTAAAAAGCACTAGATCACATTATTATACGAACAAATGATGTTATTGTTATCCTTTGTTGCTGTCAGGTTAAAAAAAAACAATCCATGAAATGTTACATTTGTGTTTTGTCGTCCCCCCCAATTCGGTGTTATTGTGTGAAAGGCATTTTCAGTATATTTATCATTACTTTATTCTCAATTTCTCCTTGAATGTGAAATGTTTGTATGAAGGAAACCGCTTTAGTGAAGAAGAGATTTTCACCACGAGAAGGATTTTTAAATATAAAGTTAAATGTTTTGGTGTTTTTCACTTTGAAATAAGCCGACAGATTGTTAACTTTTACCTCACTGTAAGTAATGTGTATTTTAATCATAATGATCACAAAATAAACACAATACATGATGGAAATAAAGACTGGATGGAAAAGTGTGTGGTGTGTGAAAGGTGTTCATGTCTCACGGGGTCTGATGATTTAAAATGGTGACTTTTTTTGGTCCCATGAAATTTTCACTTTCTGAGGTTTTTTAACGTTAAAATGAGTTCCTCTGACCTTCTTAAGTCACCCCAGTGGCTCGAAATTTCATAATGTGTAAACCAAACTATGCCCAACATTTGAGAATGGCGCGTCAAAACAGTGCGTTGAGAAGCTCTTCCCTTTACTATGTCAGCAAGGGAGATGATCCCCACGCCCCCCCTCTGGATTCCCACCCACTGTATGGATTGCCCGCCCAGTTGTAGTGAGGAGACCATAGAGGACACAACAACATGGCATCACCTAAGCGAGCGAAACATGGAAATTGCGCTGTACATGGATGTGACAACACAGAAAAGAGTCTGTTTTTACTGCCGACGGGAGAGCCCCTGAAGACGCAGTGGCTTAATTTTATTTACTTCAATAATACGCCGTCGAGTCTACCTAAGACGGTGTATGTTTGTCGGAAGCATTTTCCTGATGAATGTTTCCACAACTTGGGACAGTACAGGGCAGGTTTTGCACATCTACTGTCACTGAAGCCTGGGTCCGTACCAAGCATCCCTGCCGCATCAGCCACAAACACCGAACAAGTAAGTGTATAACTGTTAAGTCATTTTGCCGTGTTTTAAAATCGGTGCCACGTTAGCCTTGCAATGGCTACATTAGCTGTGCAGCTAACCGCTTCCTGCAGTTAGCCAGGTACTCTGCGCTACAAAACCAAAAAGCATGCAGCATGCTCTGTTATAATAGCCAATCAAAACAGTTTTTACAAAGACACCCACATTCTTTTTTTAGTCACTCGTTCATTTTATTTGTTTGTTTGTTCAGTAAAAACCCAAACATTTGTTGAATTTATTTTATTTCCTCGCGTCGCACCTTAATGACGTCAGCGCGCGGTATTTTTCCCTTCGCGGTTTGTTACTTCTCTCTCGCCATAGTAAGACACCCACATCCGCTTGTTCTGACCCACTGGAGGTAGCGTCACAGTGCTGTTAGCCAATCAAAGGTAACACATTTACATGTCATGAATATTAATGACAAGACCCGCCCCCACCCTCTACCCTTCCCCACCTCCTGCTTCTCATTAGCAAAACGACACACTGGGAAAAGCGCTGAAATGGGGCTTTCTCCCAGGAGGCTATATCTACGTGCCGAGGGTTCATTTCGAGAAAGGCTGCGGATATAACATCTGGAAACCTCCACGAGCCCGTTTAAAGCATCAACAAACCACCATGCCATGGGACCTTTAAACTTTCTTTGTCGCCACCTAGTGGCTGTGGAAAAGATTGCTCCAGGGGTTGTAAGATAAGTTCATGGCTCTGTGCTTCCAAACAGAGTTGTGCTTCAACCTTTACATTCTATTTGTATAATTCTGAATAGAATTTTAAAATATTTTCTTTAGATTCTAGATTTATTTTACTTTACTGAAGTGTATTACAGTAAAAGGGAAAAGCTGCAGCTTCTTTGTTCCTTTATTTGCCTTCCTTCCTTCTTTCTTTTGTTTTTCTTGTTCTTTCTTTGTTTACAGAATGCAGATTTTATGTAAATTAGGTCAAATGTGAAGTTTCTGGAATGCCCAGGGGAAAAATAAGAGCTTTTAAGGGGAAAGTAGAAGCCTGTTTATATGTTTAAAACAAATAGCAAGGTTCATAAGCGTAACTATTTTGGTCACGTTCTCACGAGTTAAGTTATGCTAACATGGACTTGCTAGTAAAAGTTAGGTGCTTAAAAAGAGTTTAACTATTTTAGATAAAATATATGAAATTGATATTCAAATACTTTCTATAACATTATTCAGTGCTTATACGTTAGTTTACAATTTTGTGGATGGGCTGTACGCAACACAGAATAAAAAATAAAGTACAACTATAAACTACAATTACACATACATAGAAACTTACAGACGTGTAAACAGACATTACAAAAATATATGCAGCTGTTCTACATTAAACTGATGCACAGAACGGGATTTGTCGCCCCCTGTGGCGGTTTATGGAACTACAGCACGCCTGTATTTCCGTCTCCATGGGAACCAGCGTGGCGTTGCTACTGTCTGAGAGTAAACAGTCCACAGTGCAGGCGTTTGATAATTTATCGTTTATTAGAGCAAAAATAATATTTAATAAGTTTTAGTATAAGTGAGTGTGTGAGGTGTAATAATCTGCAGCATGTCCCGAGCTCAGGCTGAGAGTGTGATTAAGAATATAATCCGGGAAATAACAGAGCGGTGCTGCAGGCGGGGCCCAGCTGTGTCTGAGACCCTCACTGCCTTCATGGTGAGTCGCACATCCCTCCACCTTCATCCCTCCACCTTCATCCCTCCATCTTCTTCCCTTCACTTTCATCCCTCCACCTGCTTCATCCCTCCACCTTCATCCCTCCATCTTCTTCCCTTCACTTTCATCCCTCCACCTGCTTCATCCCTCCACCTGCTTCATCCCTCCATCTTCATCCTTCCACCTTCATCCCTCCACTTTCATCCCTCCACTTTCATCCCTTCATCTTCTTCCCTTCACTTTCATCCCTCCACCTTCATCCCTCCACCTTCATCCCTCCACTTTCATCCCTCCATCTTCTTCCCTTCACTTTCATCCCTCCACCTTCATCCCTCCACCTTCATCCCTCCACCTGCTTCATCCCTCCACCTTCTTCCCTCCACCTTCATCCCTCCACCTTCATCCCTCCACCTGCTTCATTCCTCCACTTTCATCCCTCCACCTTCATCCCTCCACCTTCATCCCTCCACTTTTATCCCTCCATCTTCATCCCTCCACTTTCATCTCTCCACTTTCATCCCTCCATCTTCAGCCCTCCACTTTCATCCCTCCATCTTCTTCCCTTCACTTTCATCCCTCCATCTTCATCCCTCCACTTTCATCCCATTTTACCTTTCGAAAGCTTTAATCACAGGACAGATCTTATACAGCAATGCTGAGTTAATAAATCAAGAAATAGTTTAATACTCATTTCTCTCTCTCTCTCTCTCTCTCTCGCTGTCTCTCTTTTCTGTCTCTATCTGTGTCTCTGTCCCTCTGTTTGTCTCTCTTACTGTCTGTCTCTGTCTGTCTCTCTGTGTCTGCCTCTCTCTGTCTCTCTCTTTCTGTCTTTCTCTCTGTCTGTGTGTCTGTCTCTCTCTCTCTGTTTTTGTCTCCTTCTCTCTGTCTCTGTCTCTCTCTCTCTGTTTCTGTCTCCTTCTCTCTGTCTCTGTCTCTCTGTCTGTCTCTGTTTCTGTCTCCTTCTCTCTGTCTCTCTCTGTCTGTCTCTCCATCTGTCTGTCTCTCTCTATCCATCTGTCTCTTTGTCTTGCTCTTTTTCTCTGTGCATCTGTCTGTCTGTCTGTCTGTCTGTCTCTCTCTCTCAGGTAAAAGCTGTCGTTTTAGACCCCAGGAACCTCTTTAACGTTGACCGGACACTGACTAAGCAGGATGTGGAAAAACTAATCGAGGTATTTATTCTGGATTCTGATTGGTCAGAAAGCACTGATTCATTTTCTTAAATCACAGGTTTATATCAATGCACTTGTTGTAATATGTCACGGTTTCTATAGTAACAGATCATTCACAGGGACTCCTCCAGCAGACGAGTCGATAACAACAGACGGAATTAAAAGCGTACATAATCACCGTGTCACGTTTACGGACGGAGTCTCCGGCGTCAGTGCTTTTTTAACAGTCAGAAGTAAAGCTGTAAGGTTTCTGATATCTTACGCTTTGCAGTTTCTCTGTAACAAATGGAACCATCACAGGTCAAGAAAGTGCTGTGAGGAAAACAAGATGGTCGCAGAAACGCTGCTTCCTTACACCAGCATGTTGTAGATTAGTTTCCCTGAACAGCATGTCATGGAGTGTGTTATTCTTTACTTAGACACGGTGCATGATGTTACACGTGAGCGTTGAGTGTAAAATGGTGTATGGTGTGTGTTTTGCTGTTCAGCTGTGTGTAAACAGATTGATGGAGCAGAAGAGTCCTGCTTTGGACACCATTAAAATGCAGGTTCACTTCGATATGAATTACACGTCTCGACGTAAGTGCCGTTTCTATTCCTGCTATCAGTAGTGTAGTAACGTGTGTGTGTTCAAGTGTGTGATGTGTATGAGCATGAATTCTCACACTCTTCTGAGTTTCTGATTCGGTCACTGATTTGTTATCCTACTGTGTTCACCTGTTCTGTGTTTTGTTTTGTTTTTTTGTCCATGCGTAAATCTGAGCTCTATCTGAGCTCTGTCCTATTATTTTCTTTAAGTTTTTCAAATGATGTCTCAGTATCTCAAGAACTAAATCTCCAAATGAAGTTATTCCTCGCAAATCACTTGAAACATGTCCCACTAAGGGTAGTATCTCACTGGGCTGCGACAGCCCGCGACTAGTTGGGGACACAACAATTGCGATAAAATATGCAAATTAGCGACAATTTTCACTTGGAATCACACTGAATTGATATTCACATGTTTTACCGCAATTGTTGTGTCTCCAACTAGTCACAGGCTGTCGCAGCCCAGCTTTCCCTCGGCAGGCAGGGAAGTAGAGGAAGCCTCATGGAAACTGACTTGAGAAGGGTTCGCGACGGCTTTGCGACACCAGCGACGCATTCGCGGCTATTTTGAGAGAAATTTTGTCGCACGAATTTTTTGAACATGTTCAAAATTTCAGTGACGAAGGAGCGACACTTTGCGACTCATGCGAGGAAATTGAGAAGCCCCGCGAATGTTTCAAGACACTTTTGAAACTCTCTCGCGAATGACGTACGCAATTTGTCGCAAGCTGTCGCAGCCCAGTGAGATACTAGCTTAAGTCTACGTTTACTTGATTTCACGTCTTTATCTGAGATTTTAGGAAATCAGGACTGTGTTTTGGTGGACGTCCTATGATTGTGTACAGTGTAAATCGTGTTCACCTTCGAGCAGGTGAGTTTGTGGAGGAGCACCAGAAGGTGGCGCAGATGCGTCTCCTGCCCACGTGCCGGGAAATCACGGACAGCAGGGCCAAGAGCCGAGATGAGCTGGACGCTCTTTACTACAGGATGGTCACCTATGTGATTTTACGCTCCGGCCTCGGCTCAGACTCCGACGTCACCAACGTACAAGAAGCCACAGGTGAGAAAGCAAGAGAGACGGAAAACACCTGAAACATCTGTTGTCACCATTGTCTGCTAACTAGAGGAGCCTGTGTGCTGCTTGTTCACACTTGTTCATGTTTATCGCTTCAGGTCATCAACGTAGCGTTTATTTATACCGTATTTGTATCTGCGATGCAAGTTTGCTGTCCTCCTACTGGTGGATTTGAGACGAGCGTCGTAGCAGTGCTCACTCTGTGATTTTAACCAAACCCTTTCTAAGGCCTTCGACCTCAACTCATAACGTGCGACGTTTTAGCTCAAGCCCACGATAGATAATACAGAACGTCCCAAGTCATACTCCTTGCTAATTACTTGGCGTAAAAAAGTTTCATTTTGAGAATTCGCTGAAGGTGATGTTGTGGGATAGTATTTAGATATTATAGCAAAATTATTAGCACCCATAGGATTCCTGTAGGTGGGTTGCATCCGACGTCACAGCCGCCTCATTAGATAGTGTATGTACTGTAAGACATGAAGTGGTGGTCAGCTGAGCTCACTGTCCACAAAGCGTTACTATCGCTGGGGCGCTTTGCTAGTCGTTAAAATGCCCTACGCTTGTGTTCTTTTGGGCTGCTTGAATCAAACAAAGCGTGAAACTCATAAAAGTTTCTTCCGGGTTCCTTGCGAAGTGATAAAGTGTGAAACGGCAAAGGATTTTACCAAAAGATGACAAGAAAGGTGCGGAAGGGAGCTGAGTTGAAGAACGTGCGAGTTTGCAGTCATCACTTTGTGAAATCTTTGTAAATTCCTCTGATTTGTTTGGTTTGGATTCGCAACTCACCAACTTTTCTCGCGTTATTTCGTGACGTTTTGAAGTTCAGGAGACGCTTCAGTCTTCAGATGTGTTTTTGTTTACTGGTTGATCGTGGTCACCATATTGTAAACTAACGCGTATATTTTCACTTTATTTATCACGATGTCCCAGCAATCTTTACAAGGACGTAAAGGATGATGTGGATTGGGCTCCTACACTGAACTAGAGAGATAAGATAATTGAAACGATCCACGGAAACACAAAAGCAGAGCTCACGAGTTAAGAGTGAGCGTGGCAATTACAGCGAGTCGTGATAACTTCTCCGTCCTGTTTCGCCACTACCCAGGACTTTAAAGAAGAACTGAAGGCAAATTTTTTATTATCAAAATTCTATTTCTCATTTTATTAAATATAGGAATGCATTTTTGATTGCTATTTTGTCACTGCTATAGCAAGTTATGAGTGTTTGAAATATGCTATGTAATATATCAGTCCATATGTCAAAGCAATGAGATTCGTTGAGACCTGTGTGAGACATCGTAGGATGGAAGTAAAACGTACAGCGGAAATCAAAGTGACCAACATCTGCCAATGTTCCCTGTGTCCGAAATCGCTGACTCGGTCACTACTCTCTACATACAGTGGTACTTGAAAGTTTGTGAACCCTTCAGAATTTTCTATATTTCTGCAAAAATATGACCTAAAACATCATCAGATTTTCACACAAGCCCTAAAAGTAGATAAAGAGAACCCAGTTAAACAAATGAAACAAAAATATTATATTTGGTCATTTATTCATTGAGGAAAATGATCCAATATTACTTATCTATGGGTGGCAAAAGTATGTGAACCTTTGCTTTCAGTATCTGGTGTGACCCCCTTGTGCAGCAATAACTGCAACTAAACGTTTCTGGTAATTGTTGATCAGTCCTGCACACCGGCTTGGAGGAATTTTAGCCCATTCCAACGTACAGAACAGCTTCAACTCTAGGATGTTGGTGGGTTTCCTCACATGAACTGCTCGCTTCAGGTCCTTCCACAACATTTCAATTGGATTAAGGTCAGGACTTTGACTTGGCCATTCCAAAACATTAACATTATTCTTCTTTAACCATTCTTTGGTAGAACGACTGGTGTGCTTAGGGTCGTTGTCTTGCTGACCCACCTTCTCTTGAGATTCAGTTCATGGACAGATGTCCTGACATTCTCCTACTGTAGGGAATTGCTGTATAGAGGACTATATCGTGAGCTCATGCGTAAAATGAAAAAACACTTTCGGACACTACTCCGTCACGCTGGTATTTACGTCATTACTGTTGCACAATTAAAACGTGCCAGATCAGTCGGCTGCTGGGTTTCAAAATAATAAACACACGCTTGTGTTTTTGTGATAAATCCATATTATACTGAGCGCATTTCACACATTAATCAATACAAAGTCCCTGCAGCTTTCAGTTCTTTTAAATCAAGGCTGAATACTTTTGTTTCTTCTTCGCCACTGCCTTTTATTAAATCAAATTTGAGACTTTTAATTTGATTTCTTTCAGCGCGACTGCAATGCATGATGGGATATATTGCTTTGGTTAGTCCCCATCGTTGTACGCTACTTTTCGTGATGCATTGTGGGATACTTTGAGTGCACTGTATAGGGTGTGAATAATCCTCACTAAGGTTTCGGACAGCACTACAAAATGGCGTCCTCACTATATAGTGCCCTGTATAGTGAGTAGGGAGCGATTTCAGACACAGGGGTTGTCAAAAGACGCGCGCGCCCTCTTTCGAATGCTGATGTAATCAAGCCGGAAGTTTTGTTTGTTTTGATAGCAATCAGGAAAGTTTGAAAAAAGTAGGCAGTAATCGTCATTTCAACTCGTTTGGAAAACAGTTTTCAAAATGGCGGCACTGACACCTGGTTGAAGCTTCAAGTCTCGTACAAGTCTCGTGAAGATCGCGCGGATAAGCGACGCCTGCCGTGGAACAAAACGAATTACATTCAACATGGCTAAAAACCGAATAGGCTGATAAGTATCATATTTAATTGCGATTAGCTGTCAATACGAGTCACGATATAAAGTTACTAAAACCGAAAACGTCATTGAATAACACGTTAATTAAGAAATAAAGCAAGTTTAAAAATGATTTCAGTTCTCCTTTAAAGGGGTTTCTGTGGATCTTTGTGATTGATTTATCTGGAAGAGAAGAGCAGGGAAGATTGCGAATCGAGTGGCTGTGGTTTGCTTTCGGCCGATACTAAACCGTGTAGCGTCCTAGCGATCATTGCAAAGACGCGTACAAAAAGCCTGAAACTGCCTCCTTACCCAGGAAAAAATGATACAGGATTTATCTTGTAGTGTCCTGATCCCCTGGGTCCGGTTGTTCAAAACATGGTTATCTTTTAACCAATGGTTCAATCACTATTTAACATGATGTTAAATATAACCTGCTGTTAAACTGTTGTTCAAAACTCCATTCAAGTTAACACACCTCCCAGCCTCCGTTATCTTTTAACCAGGTGGTTACGTACAGCTCAAAAGGCAAACACGCATGTTCCCGATTGTTAATGCGCGCCGTCCAAAACGATTCAGACAAGGACCAAACGAGCTACTTTTATACAGTGAGGCAGAACTTCGACATCGGTACCGATTTGATAGAGAATCTCTCCGTTATATATTTGATTTGTTTCAAGAAGATTTGGAACGCCCAACGTGAAGAAGCCGTGCATTGTCTGTTGAGGTGCTCATTGCCCTTAGATTTTATGCAAGCAGCAGTTTTTTTTCCAAGCCAGGAGACTTGGTGGGCATGGCATTGTGGGATTGATTTTGACACGGTGTGATGTTGGTTAGGGCTAAACCAATTGGTTTGCTCATGGTATGGTTCAATTAGCTTCAAGAAACGATTTTTTAACTAACGGTAAGTTAAAATTTTAACGGAAATAACTGTTTTGAACAACTGAACCCAGATCTTTAACCCAGCCGCATATAAAAAGTTGTACGCCTCCATGATCTTCCAGGTTTTCATTTATTTGTCTGTCTTGAATGATGTCTGTAGCACCAGGTAGTTTGAGATGTCAGGGAACTCAACAGATGGATAATTTTCCAACTCATACGGAAAATCCTTCTTTGCTAGCATTAAAGGATCTAATCCCATCGCAAAGATCAACTCTCTGAAGGTGTCTTGACCATGCGTTGGCCTCTAAACTGTGAAAATAGTCGGAGACAGTTTTACTATCTTTTTTGCAGAACGGCAGCCAAATTGGTTTCTCGGACCACCATTCACCATAGCACAAGACCTTCTTCTTCTTACGGTACGTCTGTGTGTGTGTTCTAGCCGCACTGCAGAGTGTGTTCCCTCCATCAGAGCTGGCCGCCTTCATGTCTCTGCTCAGGCGTGATAAAGAACAACAGCTGAACGAGCTCACCATGATCGTCACCGGGATTCGCCTCTTCAACAAGGACAGCGGGAAAGGAGGAGAGAGCATCGAGGACCGTGAGTGCATCTCACCTCGCGTTCTAATTAACGCTCGCCATCGTGATTCATTTTATAACAGCAGCTCTGACAGTCATGCAGATTTACATTAACATGCTCGTTTTGGTACGTTAACATTCTGTTAAATGACGGGATGCTCTACGTAAACCGAATTGAAAATCACTGAACGGTTCTCGAAGGTAAGGAGACGTTTATTCAGCTTTCACTCATCTTCAGGACAGAAGAGTTTACGATGATGTTTTTTGACGTTCATTAACCGCAAAGGCAGGAATGTGAGTGAGAACAGGAACTCACTTGTTTCCCATAAGTTCAAAAATGTAAATAGAAATGGATAGAAAGTATGGCGAATTGCTCTGTAAGACATTTATTGATGTAATCGTCAATAAATTGCTGTGGTGTAAGACAGAAGGGAACCGTCAGGGCCTTCTCGGCGTTCAGAGAAGCCTAAACGTATCAGCATTTCAAATGTTATGTTTAATTTCTTTCATAATTTCATTATAATTATTCTCTCTTAATTCTGATTTGGCCTCATTTTCTATCACATTTGCTTCAGAAGTGAAAGGGTTACTGTCCTGAAAACATTAAAATCGAGTTCTCCAATGAGATTGTTTTGCTTGTTGTGTCTAGGCTGAGAACAGTTCAGAGCTGCTCACTCACTGGTTAGGACTTCATTGCTGGGACAGAAGGCCATGGCAGTGTATGTTTATGTAGGAAGTGACAGATGAATTAATTAACCAATCAGATTTTGATTTATAGCTGGAGGGACTAAAAATTTATCACCCTCAGCCTTCTCGAAGGCCAACGCGAGCTTAACTGTGAGTCGGCGCAGCAGTGAAGTCACCTTCCAGCCAGTGTAGCATTCATCAGTAGTGTTAGCGAATGCTAATAAAGCAGTCAAGCCGGTGCTATCTATCGAGAGCTACAGGCTAACAACCGAGAAACTAAGATTTCTGTCTCCAGACTCTTCTTCCACGCTGCACGCTCGCTACAGTATTTTTCACTCAGACTTAAGTGTAATTTACTTTGTTACTTTTAAAATCAACATCGACAGCTACACACAACGGAGCGACCTGGCAGCCTGCCACTAATCCCTTACAAATCCTTTGCCCTGTTGCTTTTTTGGTGTGTTTTGGTTAAGTTTTGGCTGAGCTCAAGTCCCATGTCTAATAGTAATAGTTCGCCGCTGGTCTAAGAGGAACCCGGTCAGGTTTATGCATTTTTGTGACACACTGTACATTTATAATTAGGATTTAACTTAATTATTGTAACAAATGATCAGAAAACCACACATATTGACAGAATACAGGCTTGTAAGAAACTGTACATGTTTATAGAGCAAGGTTTTTTTGAAGTAATCGTGGTAATATCTTCTGTGTTACATTGTTGATGTGCAATCCTGGTCATCGTGGCTCTCTCGTGAAGTGCTGGCCGTCCTGAACGAGGCTCTTCCTGCTGCCAGCACAGATATAGAGCGTGAACTGGAAGGGACGCAACGTTTGGCTTGGCGCTACACCACTCTGCTGGAGAGATGCTCTGAATCCAACACTGACGCCGAGCTAAACAGGGACCTGCTCACACAGGCCCTGTACAACGTACGCCAACATGAAGCCTTCCTCAAAATCATACTGGTGCGTTACAGAGACATCTAAATGTTCAAGCCAACGATTAGAATAAAAGTTATTGGAAAACATTTAAATTTCTGTTACTATTTTATTCTTATTATGGCTAACTTTCGCTAATAATCATTAAGAGTAAAAGTCACGTAACATAATAAAACGTAGTTCGTTTGTCTCCGCCAGGCAGATGTGATCACATGTGCAAAGCAAGTGGAGGCTCTTCACACTGACCTCATGTCGAGGATGAAGGTGCTGAAGGCCACAGTTCATGCCAAAACTGCAGTACCAACCTCCCAAGTGTTCGTAAGTGTTCCTTTGCTCTGTCAAAAGCTCTTTGCTAGCATCATTTTCAGTCTGATCATTTTAAATCCCTCCCATTAGCCTCATTTCACAGCGTTGGCCAGGCTGTGGGCAGGGCTTCAGGATGAGATGGTCTTGTTGAACATGCTCCGGAGCATGGCGCTCAGCCTGAGGCCGTTCCTCTCGGCTCAGTCGCAACTTCTCGAGAACGTTCAGTTGGATCAGATGCTCCGCAGTGAAACCGTCAAATCTGACGCAGAGAGAGCTGCTGAGAGCTCAGGTACGTTCTGACATCACAAGCTTTTTATTCATTACAGAACAGCATCTTGTGAGTGGGCAGCTTGTTATGTCCAAGAAGTGTAGCGTAAACTCCTCTGGCCTGAAGACATCGGAAAAAACTTGAGCATTACAGCTTTACGTCTTTGAGTGAGCGCATTTCATTTCTACATTATCACTCATCATGTGTAGTGTAGCACTCATTTTCTCTTTTTCAGAGGAGCGGCTTGATCCAGAGGAGATGAAATCGTCAGAGTGGATTCTGCCCGAGACCACGGCGAACTTTGAGCAGCTCTTCCTGCAGTACAGGGGTGTGTGTGGATACACTCTTGTCGAGAAGAACGGCCTCTTGCTCCCAGGTTCATAGTGAAGCTTTTCTTTCTCCAGTTTTACACTCTGCTTTTTTTAGAGTCCGAATATTAGAGCGTTCATACGACTAGACAGTGTTTAGACCAAGACGTATTCAGCTCCCCAAAAGAAACAAATTTGTGATGTAAAGTGACACTACAGCATTAAAACACTGAAAGTGAAACATCTCTGGTTGAAGCTCCTCGTTCTTCAGTCATTAATTCGACCTACTTTGTTTGTTTCCATATTTGCTTTTGGTGTTCGACGAAATCTTTTTCAGGGAAGGCCTTCCTTATTTCAGCAAGACCGCTTTCTGCACATATTAAAACTGCATGGCTCTGTAGGAAAAGAGTCCAGGTGCTAAACTGGCCTGCTGCAGTCCAGATCTGTCTCCCATGTAAAACAGTTGGTGCATTATGAAGCGCAAAATACGAAAAAGGAGACTCCGAACTCTTGAGCAACTGAAATTGTACGTCAGGCAAGAATGGGACAACGTTTCTCTTTCAAAACTACAGCGGTTGGTCTCCTCAGTTCCCAAACGTTGAGAGAGTTTCGTTAAAATTAGAGGTGATACACAGTGGTAAACGCCCTTGTCCCAACGTTTTTGAAATGTGTTGCTGACATCAAATTCAAAATGAGCATAGATTTTTCAAAAAACAATTAAATTTCTCAGTTTCAGCATTTGATATGTTGTCTTTGTACTATTTTCAATGAAATACACGGTTTCCATGATTTCCAAATTGTCATATTTTGTTTTTATTTATGCTTTACACAGTGTCCCAACTTTTTGGGAATTAGGGTTGTAATTAAACCGACTTTTAAATATAATTAATAAAGGACACGCTTTAAGGCAGACGTCCATATTTCTGAAGCTCAGTCTGCTGTTGTTCCTTTCCAAAGGCAATCCGAACATCGGCATCCTGAAGCACAGGGAGAAATATTACAGCTTCAGCTCCAAGCAGGCTGCGTATCAGTTCGCCTCAAACGCAGACAAGTACATCGAACTGATCGCGGAAAGAGCGAAGAGATCTCCGGAGCTGATCCAGCTGCTCGAGCTTCATCAACAGTTTGCCAGCGTCACTCCGTACTCTCAGGTATCATGGACGTGTGACTTACTTACATCTTCTCCTTCACATACTTGACCTTCTCGCTGATCTCCACCACAAACTCCATTCCCCATGAACACTCTTAGCCTACAAATATGGCTGATCCAGCACCTACATACTGATCCAACACAATCAGTTGCGGCGTATGAAGACTCCACACACACTCTGCACATTAAAACCGCTCAACTGCAATCCCATCCTTGTCCATCTCATCTGTGAGCCTGAGAGTGACAGGAAAATAATCAACAACAATGCGGTGAGCCAGTGCAAAGCAGCGTTTCTTAGAAAGTTTGTCTTCACAGATGCAGTCAGGTGAGAAATTGTTGGTGAAACCCATCAGCAAAAGTGAAAGCAGCACACAGACGGACACACACCTGCTGGAGAGCAACATCGTCAGATCTTACGAGTGGAACGAGTGGGAGCTGAGACGGAAAGCCATCAAACTGGTAAGCAGCCCCACCTGAAATACACTGGCATGATTTAGATTATGCTCAAGCTGTCCGAAAAGCCCTGAAATAAGTTTAACACGTTATTTTGTTGAATGCACTCCAAGGCGAACCTGCGCCATAAGGTAACCCACTCGACGCAGACTGACCTGAGCCACATGAGGAGACACAACACCACGCAGACGTTCCTTCCAAAAGAAGCCGCCTGCCAGACAAAGAGAGACGGACAGAGTAACGTACCGAGACCTCAAGTCTACCTGGCTGGGCTGAGAGGAGGACCAACCACTCCCATGACCAAACTCGATTTAACTCCAGATGTGCATGAATAGTTAATTTGTTTGTTAGTTAGACCTAGTATTGAATGTTTGTATTGAATTGTTGCATTCTGGTTTCTGATTGGCCAGAAAATACTGATTAATTTTCTCTGAAAGTTTTGCAGGCGTATATTAATGCACTCGTTCGAATTTATGGTTTTCATCGTACCAGCTCGTTCCCAGGGATTTCTACGATGGACGCTAGACATAAACCGATTTTAAAAATCATTTATATGGTGATGTTTTCGTAACTGAAGGGAGATGTTCATTTAGCATTTCTGGAAGGAGTCTCCAGTGTAACAGTCAGAGGTAAAGTTTTGTGACACCTTCAGGACAGAGGAGTTTATGCTTCGCAGTTTCTTGGTTACAACATGATTTTTTTTGTCTTATTAACTTTAAGAGAAGGATAATAGGCAGGCTGGTGAGGGAACGACTGTTAATGTAACTATAAATGGATAAAATACTATGATGTGAAATTTGTAATTGTTGGCAAATTGCTGTGGTAAAAGAGGAATTGTGGGAGATGCTACTTTGGTACCGAATGTCAGTCAAAGCAGCGCGCACACAATTATGAAAATGATCTTATTGGCTCTAATAATATTAAATATTATTATACATACAGGACACTTTTTCAATGGAATAAAAATATGTGTTCTGTTCCCTTCTAGTGGGTTTCATTCATTCGGTTTGGTAGCATGCAATATTGTTAGCATATCGCTTATCCTACGTGTATTACGTCACTCTACCCACTGGAGAATGAGCGTTGAATATGATTTACGATATTGCATGGTTGTCAAGGCAACATGATGTCACACGTCGGAGACGTAAAACTTCCACGTGAGCGAGCGAGCAACTGTGACAATTTGTGAACAAACATAACTTCTACGATTGCTTCGTTAAATACAGAAGATTTTGAGAGAATTTTGAAAGAGAAAGACGCGTTGAACACCCGGAAGGAATGTATAATAATAATAATAATAATAACAATAACAATAATAACAATATTGACTGGCTTTTTTTGTGGTCTATCAGATATATTCCATTCAGCTACTCGTCTTTGACTCATTCATTATCATGCTAGCTGAATGGAATATATCTGATATACCACTCAACGTCAGACAATATTATTTAATTATCCTGAGGAATAACACAGCAGACTGTGAGGTTACACAAAAATAATCCACGCCAGCATGGATTTACCACTTTACCATCTTTGATTTATTAAAAAGTAGCAGGTGTATAAAATGAGATTGAAGCTTCTGCACACACACACACACTGTCACACAGCCACACCCCTTTGACAGTCTGCACTCCTACTCTTTTTAAAGCTCCACCCACTCTGGCTCTGTGATATCGTATCTCACAGTGCAGCAGGACGCTCATTTCAAAGCACACAATTCCGATCTCTACTGTATGTGTCGCTCTCTGGAAAAATGGCTGAGGCCAGTATTTCAGTAGCTCAGGACCAGTTCATGTGTCCAGTGTGTCTGGATCTCCTGAAGGATCCGGTGACTATCCCCTGTGGTCACAGTTTCTGTAAGGCGTGTATTAATGGCTGCTGGGATCAGGAGGATCAGAAGGGTGTCTACAGCTGTCCTCAGTGCAGAGACACTTTCACTACAAGGCCTGTTCTACGCAGAAACAACATGCTGGATGAAGTGGTGAAGAAACTGAAGAAGAAGACTGAAGACTCATCCTGTTTTTGTGAACACAACACCGAGTCAGGTGCATCAGACAAAGAACAGGTGAGAAGGAGAAATGGTTTCAGACTGAATCCTTCGACATTTTGTTTCTAATCCTGCTTTACTCAGGTCATATGGTGTAAAAATGTCATGACTTCTATTGATTATAAATAATAAATATGTTCCATGTATCCTGTAGATGTGAACAGTTTTACAAGCACATACTGAGTACCTTTGACCTCACTCAGAGAGAGCCAGGATATGGATGATCTTTAACTTGAATTGCAGTTAATAATCTCCCACCTTCGACCTGTCTTTGAGTGAACACTTTACAGTTAGTAAAGTTAGTATTTAACTCAGGATGTAATATCATTTCATTCATTCTTGTCAGAGTGAGTTAAAGTTGAAGGAGGAGCAGATGAAATCCCAGCAGAGAATCCAGGAGAAGCAGAAGAAGGTGCAGGAGCTGAAACAGGCTGTGAACACTATAAAGGTGAGCAGTGAGCAGAGACAGAGCTGCTCCAAGAAACACACACAACATGGACAATGAGTCATTTACAGTCCCAGTAAGAGAGGGAATGATAAATTAGCTTTAAATCTCGTGTGTGTGTGTGTGTGTGTGTGTGTGCCCTAACAGCTCAGTGCACAGACAGCAGTGGAGGACAGTGAGAGGATCTTTACTGAGCTGATCAGCTCCATGGAGAAAAAGCGCTGGGAGGTGACGGAGCTGATCAGAGATCAGGAGAAGGCTGAACTGAGTCGAGCTGAACGACTCCTGGAGCAACTGGAGCAGGAGATTGCTGATCTTCAGAGGAGAGTCACTGAGCTGGAGCAGCTTTCACACACCCACGATCACATCCATTTCCTCCAGGTAACACTCATTGTCTGATATCACTTGCACTGTGGTCTGAGAATATTCGTCCATCTCGTACACCGCTCCGTTTCCAGTCTCTCAGTGTCTCTTCTGGACGTGGTGACTCATCCATCATTACTGTCCATCAACATGTTTCATTTGATGGAGTGAGGAATTATCTCTCAGAGATGAAAAAGCAATTCAACAAAATCCCTTCATATGGTGAGAGGAAGTAAAATGTTATAAATCCACGCATATACATAAAAAAAGATTTATTGTACTTATCTGAACTTAACATTGTCGCAGCTACCATCTGAAAGATATTGTACTTATACAGTTCATCAGTCATATTAAGATCATTTATTTTGCCAATATTCATAAATTCAAACATCGTGTTTCCTAAAATCACACTCTGATCATTGTATATTATTCCACCTCCATTTTCTCTCCGTCACAGCAATTTGGATGAATTTACCTTCAGAGCTGAAGACTCGAGAAGATTTTCTACAATGTATGTATGCATCTCTCTCTCTCTCGCTCTCTCTCTCTCTCTCTCTCACACACACACACACACACACACACACACACAGTGCTGCCAGATCATTAAGAACATATGTTGTTTTTGGAGACGTTTCCTTCCACAATAAACAGAAGTGAAGAATGGAGGTGTCATGTTGAGTGTCGCTGACAGCACAGCGCTGGTGAAGTTCGATATGTTTGATCCATGAATGTATATGAAGGTTAATAATATTCTAGTCATTTTCTTTCCTGAAGTTTATACAAGAATCAAGTCAAGTTTATTTGTATCGAACTTTTAACAACAGACATTGCCACAAAGCAGCTTTACAGAAAATTAAAGACTTTGACCATGAGCTAATCCATCCATCCATTATCTGTAGCCGCTTATCCTGTGCAGGGTCGTGGGCAAGCTGGGGCCTGGCTGGGTACACCCTGGACAATTCGCCAGATCATTGCAGGGCTAACACATAGAGACAAACAACCATTCACACTCACACCTATGGTCAATTTAGAGCCACCAATTAGCCTAACCTGCATGGAGCACCAAGAGAACATGCAAGCTCCACACATAAAGGCCCCCATCAGCCACTGGGCTTGAACCCAGAACCTTCTTACTGTGAGGCGAGAGTGCTGTACCACTGTGCCACCACATGAGCTAATTTTATCCCTAATTTATCCCCAATGAGCAAGCCTATAGCGACGTTTGCAAGGAAAAACTCCCTCAGGCGACACGAGGAAGAAACCTTTTGAGGAACCAGACTCAAAAGGGAACCCATCCTTATTTGGGTGATAACTGATAGCATGATTATAAATAACTCTCTTCCATAACTGTGTCCTACAGAGCCACAAATTATAACAGTGTAACCAGGAACTTCATTATAGTTTTAACACGAAGTCTGTTTTGTTGAAGTTATAAACTGTTCATTGATGGAAACTTGAGTGCAAAACTGTTCAAGACAACTGCAGTCCTAAAGTTAGCAAGTCAACTGTAGTTCTCAGACATAAATATATTACTGTAAGTGTCCAGAGCGTCTTCTAAGTATGACTTTAGACTGTCCATATGGGACCATCCTCCAGAGGAGTGATGTGATGAGACTCCAGCCAGAAGTAGGGCATCAGGATGGATCAGGCAGGTCCGAGGAGCAGAAGAGGTCAGCATCACTGGTTTCTCAGGATTGACATGTAACTCAACAGAGACAGACAGAAGGAAGATATGAGAGAGAGAGAGAACAAAGGTTGTGAGGTATGCCCAGTGTCACCTTATGAATAAGAACAGTATATATTTTGCGCTGAGTGCAAGCAGGGACTCTGGCAACACTAACTATGACAGCATATTTAAAAGGGAGAGCCAGAAGGTAACACAGGCATGAGGGAGCCCCGGGACATAAATCAGCAGCCACTCCACCATCAACAAACCTGAGTGAGTGAGTGAGTGAGTGGGTGGGTGGGTGAGTGAGTGAGTGAGTGGGTGGGTGGGGGAGTGAGTGGGGGACTGACAACATCCATATATCCCAGTTTACCAAAACACTCTATGCCTGAGGACTCACCAGAGTTACTCCTTTACCGAATAAAAAACTATCTTGACTGAAAAGATATATTTTCAGCCTAGACTTAAACACTGAGACTGTGTCTGAGTCCTGAACACTACTTGGAAGGTTGTTCTATAACTGTGGGGCTTTGTAAGAAAAGGCTCTGCCCCCTGATGTTGCCTTCACTATATGAGGTACCAACAAATAACCTGCACCTGATCTAAGTAGGCATGGCAGGTCATAAAGGACCAGAAGTTCGTTCAGGTACTGTGGCACAAGACCATTCAGTGCTTTAAAGGTCAATAGTAGTATTGTATAATCAATACGAAATTTGATTGGGAGCCAATGCAGTGTGGATAAGACAGGGGTGATGGGGTCATATCTTCTAGTTCTAGTAAGGACCGTTGTTGCTGCATTTTGAACTAACTGGAGCTTGTTTATGCACTTATTGGAACATCAGACAGTAAGGCATTACAGTAATCCAACCTGGACATAACGAAAGCATGAACTAGTTTTTCTGCATCTTAGTGACATTAAATTTCTTATCTTAGCGATATTTCTGAGATAAAAGAAAGCTATCTGGATAATTTTATCATTATGAGTTTCAAATGAAAGACTGGAGTCGATGATCACACTGAGGTCTTTTACTGCTGCACATGAAGAAACAGAAACAGAAAGGTCATCCAGAGTTACTGTGTAATCAGAAAACTTACTTCTAGCTGCATGTGTTCCTAGTACAAGTACTTGTGTCTTGTCAGAATTAAGCAGAAGGAAGTTAATAAGCATCCAGTGTCTAATGTCCTTTACACATTCCTCAATTCTATTAAGCTGATGTGTCTCATCTGGCTTTGCAGAAACTTACAACTGTGTGTCATCAGCATAACAGTGGAAACTAATACCATGCTTACGAATAATATCACCAAGAGGTAACATATATAAAGAAAAAAGCAGTGGACCTAAGACAGAACCTTGTGGAACACCAAAGTTTACCTCAGCATGCATAGAAAAATTACCATATCCATCAAGAAACTGATAGCGATTAGTTAAATAAGAGCTGAGCCAGGAGAGGGCCGTTCCCTTAACTCCCACAACATTTTCTAGTCTATCCAGGAAAATGGAATGATCAATAGTGTCAAAGTCTGCACTAAGGTCAAGCAACACAAGCAGCGAGACACAGTCCAGACCAGATGCCAACAACAGGTCATTTACTACTTTAACCAGTGCTGTCTCTGTGCTATGATGAGGTCTAAATCCTGACTGATACATTTCATGGTTGTTATTCCAATGTAAATATGAGCATAACTGCTGTGCCACAGCTTTTTCTAGAATCTTGGAGATAAAGGGGAGGTTTGATAATGGCCTTTCATTGGGCTGACAGGGGTCAAGGTCAGGTTTTTTAATCAGGGGTTTGATAAATGCAAGTTTAAAGGATTTGCGTATGTAGCCAATTCTAAGGGAAGAAATGATTATTTCTAGAAGAGCTTAAATTGCTTCTGGTATTATCTGTTTGAAGAGACATGTAGGTAAGGGATTAGTACACAAGAAGAAAATTTTGATGTGGAAATTAATGAAATTAATTTGATTTCTCGAAGAGGAGTAAAACATTCTAATTGCTGAGCTTATACAGTTATATTGTTAACGACTGGGATATTTAAGTTGTCTGGGCTTAAATGAGTAGTTTGAATTTTTTTGTTGGATATTTTCAATTTTGTGATTGAAAAAAATTATGAAGTTGTTGCTGCTGCATATTGCAGGTGCATGTGTGTCTGTAGTGGTCTTTTTCTTAGTTAATTTTGCTACAGTATTAAAAAGGAATCTAGGATTATTTTTGTTATCTTTGATTAGGGTGGAGAGATACATTGATCTTGCAGCACTCGGAGCTTTTCTATACTTCAGGAAGCTCTCCTTCCATGCTAATTTGAATACGACCAATTCTACAAGGAATATCATCTAATTATGTAATCTCCTGCTCTCTCTCTCTCTCTGATATAATGTGTAAGAAACTGAGGGTGTGAGAGAGTGTCAATATGAGGCACTAATGAATTACTGGTTTAATTATGACTCATTGTACCCCAGTGTTTAATACACGATAAACTTTATTGCGCAACATCTCTTTTCTTTCAGATTTCTGTTATCTGACTCTGGATCCCAACACGGCACATGGTTCCCTCCGTCTGTGTGAGAAGGACAGAGCGGTGAGACGCAGTTATAAAGAGAAGCCGTTCCCTTGTCACCCTGAGAGGTTTACCTCCATCGCTCAGGTGTTGTGTAAGGAGAGTGTGTGTGGACGCAGTTACTGGGAGGTGGAAAGGAGCAGTGAGGGATGTGTGTACATCTCAGTCTCATATAAAGGGACCAATAAAAAAGAGCAGCCCAGACGGACCATATTTGGGTACAACGATCAGTCGTGGAGTCTGGTGTGTTCTCGGACTCCTCTTCATTTCTATCACAACAACATTAAGACCGAGTTCGGAGTTCCGTCACCTTCCAGAATAGGAGTGTATGTGGATCACAGTGCAGGAACTCTGTCCTTCTACAGCGTCTGTGACAGGATGAAGCTCCTCCACAGAGTCCACACCACATTCACTCAGCCTCTATACGCTGGGTTTACTCTGTGGGCTCCTGAATCAGTTGTCAGGTTTTCTGATCCACAATAATGGATCATTAATGTATAGTATCCTGTACTGAGTGCTGCGGAGTTCTGGTCTGAAGGTGTTGATTAATTCCCTATAACAGCAGCTCTGACAGTAGTGCAGCTGCAAATCATTAGTGTTTCTATAGTAACAGCTCGTGTGTGTTTCTCACAAGCATTTCACCTAAAATACTCTCTTACCGCCACTCGACATGAACATGGTGGTCTCTGAAAGACTATACAGGCATCTGCCCAGGAGGTTGTGCCAGTTTTAGGGCTTGAGCAGTTTTTCGTCTCTTGTGTCTCTCATCCTTTGATTTCCGTCGATCGGATTCAAAGGTCTCAACTCCATTGCAGACCACACACCTCCAGAGCAGTCTATCAGTTGGTGCTGTAGCCAATCAATAATCCCACACTCTTTAAAAGTTCTCTTTAGGGCATCCTTGTATCTCTTCTTAGGAGCACCAATGCTTCTCATTCCTGTGGATCGCTGACTGAAGAAAAGCTGTTTTGGAAGTTGTTTTGCATCCATTTTAACAACATGTCCATACCACCTCAGCCTATTTTGCTGAAGCATAGCCTCGATGCTTGTTAAGGAGGCTCTATCAAGAATTGCAGCATTGGTAACACGATCATACCATTGGGCGTTCATGATGGATCGTACCGTGGGCATCTTCAGTGAAATTTCTCAAGTTGTTTTACTTGATATTGGTACGTAGTCCATGTTTTTGACCCATACAGGAGCATTGGTATTATAGTGGCATTATAGACTCTTATTTTAGTTTTCAAGTCAAGTTCGTGATGATCAAAATCATGCTTACGTAGCTTGCCAAAAGCTGTTGCTCCAGCACTGATGTTATTAATTTCATGGTCAAGGGAAATATCACCTGACACATAGCTGATGAGATATTTAAAGTGTGGGACTACCTTAAGAACAGTTCCATCCACAGAAATTTCAGGTTGGGTGGTGATTGGGATTGAGGTGTCAGAGGCAGGTCGACACACAACCTCTGTTTTAGTGCAGTTCAGTGATAGCCTGAGTCTTTTGTAGGCTTCTGCAAAGGCATCTGTGATTCTCTGCAAGCCAGCTTCTGAGTATGAACAGAGTGCAGCATCATCAGCATACTGAAGTTCCACAACTGAGGCTGTAGACACCTTACTTTTAGCTTGCAAATGATGTAGGTTGTACCATTGTATTGATAAACTATCTGTATTCCATGATAAGAAGAAGAAGAACAACTTTATTCATCAACATGTACACTTGTGAAATTCCTCTCTGCATTTAACCCATCTGAAGTAGTGAACGCACACGTGAGCAATGAGCACAAACACGTACTCAGAGCAGTGGGCAGCCGTGCTACAGCAGCCAGGGAGCAGTTAGGGGTTAGGTGCCTCGCTCAAGAGCACCTCAGCCTAAGGGCACCCCATGTTAACCTAACGACATGCCTTTGGGCTCTGGTGGAAACCAGAGCACCTGGAGGAAACCCACGCAGACTCCACACAGAAAGGCCCCCGTCAGCCGCTGGGCTCAAACCCAGAACCTTCTTGCTGTGAGGTGACAGTCAAGTCAAGTTTATTTGTATAGCGCTTTTAACAAACATTGTCGCAAAGCAGCTTTACAGAATTTGAACGACTTAAAACATGAGCTAATTGTATCCCTAATCTATCCCCAATGAGCAAGCCTGTGGCGACGGTGGCAAGGAAAAACTCCCTCAGACTACATGAGGAAGAAACCTCGAGAGGAACCAGACTCAAAAGGGAACCCATCCTCATTTGGGCAACAACAGACAGCCTGACTATAATATTAACAGTTTTAACATGAGGACAGTTTCGTTGATGTTATAATTCTTCATTGATGGAAACTTGAGTGCAAAACTGTTCATGATAACTGCAGTCCTAAAGTTAGCAAGTCAACTTTAGTCCTCAGCCATAAAAGCATTACTGTAAGAGTCCAGAGCGTCCTCCAGGTACAAGTCCAGTAACAGTGCTAACCACTATACCACCGTGCTGCCCAGATTATGCAGATTCGGCTTGGCTACATGCAGGACAGCACCTGTGAAGAGAGCAAACAATGTAGTGGCTACACAGCTTTGTATTACACTAACTTTCACAGGAAAAGGTTCCAGTTCTTCATCTTCACAGAGAACAGAAACAGTCATCCCATCATGGAGAAGACGAATCATTGTGATCAGTTTACTGGGCACCAGGAATTCTCCAAAGAACCTCTCTATTCACTGAGAGCAAGAGATACTAAGAAATACTGAAGAACGTAGAACTCCAGCATCATGAAGCTGAGAAATTTACTGGACTTACTGTCTTTTTTTTTTTAACGAGACTAAAAAGCTGCTGTTCCATTAAACCCAGTTACAGTATGACACACAGCAGGGACCGAATAAACCATTCATCTCATCATGAATCAATATTATTGATTATATTTATGATAAGACAAGTTTTCAGTCTGTTCTGATGAGTTCAGCAAAAATATTGAAAATGGTTCATTTCTTGCAGCGTCACGTGTCCATGAGCATCCTCTAGTGGTCAGAAATGATAAGACAAGTTTAAATTGCAGTCATTTAAATTTAATGAATAAATCACTCAATTTTTCATTTTCTGAAAATTTATAAAGAAATAAATGGCTAAAGTGAGATAAAGGAATTCTTTAAAGTGAATTTGATTTTATTGTCGCCTACACATGAATGTTAAATGGTAAATGTGGCCAGAGATCGATTTCTGTACTTCAATAGAAAGTATCATGTATGTCATTTATGTTCTTTTCCCATTTTGTCCTTTCTTTCTGCGGTTAAATCACATTTTAAAATCAGAACTCCAGATAGAATTCTATAATATGCGAATACAATCGAGTTGTTATTTGGAGGCTCAGTTTTACAGAGTAGCACCACATCACTGAAACACAACAACAACAACAAAACCCAGCAGCCTTTCAACATCAATTCTGTATCTTCACTAAAAGACACACAAGAGGATTTACAGCAGGACCGTGTCTTACTACAAGCACTAAAAACTACCACATTGTGTTCATTAAGGATGGAAATAAAGCAGAAATATTTCACTGTCATCTGCACTTCAGTGTCATTTGTTCTGCTGAAATATTTTCCTCATTCTGCCAGTTTGGAATTTAGTGAGGAGTGAAAATGAATCGAAATAAATGACTTTATTACCACAAGGGGAGTCAAAACCTGATTTGATTTATTTTGCATTGTTTATTGCTAATAGAAGTCCCACTTTCTCATGAACAGATTGTTGAGATGGAAATGAAGTCAGTAGATGAACATGTTTGAGATCAGAGATCCTGAGTCGCCTCAATCAGTCATTAGATGTGTCTTTGAGAAGTAGGAGATCACTGGAGAACCAGGAGGAAACCCACACTGACACGGGTCATTTTAACATTGTTAACAGACTGAAATGAATCTCCTGAAAGGCAGAAGAAAGAAATCTGCGAGTAGTGTTAACACAAGACTTTATCTAATCCCAGTCAGTGCAGGGTTCAAACCCCATCCACCAGAAATATCATTAAAATCAAAGGGAAAGGCAGAGACGAGGCGAGATCATCAACAGGAGATCTATCCAGAATAAACACGGCTCACAACTGAGGAGATTTAATAACACACTGGAAGGGTTCACAGTTACTGTAGGATCATTGTGCATTTTATAACAACAGACAGGAAATGAGTGGAGGAAGTGAAGTTATTCAAAATGTGTAAAGGCGCCCTCTGGTGGTCTGGAGGAGAAATGTCCAGGTTAAATATTAGTGTTCATCCACGTTTCTTTTATTTTTATTTGTGAACACACAGGTCTAAAATAATTTTACTTCAATGAGCTGTTACTATAGAAACAAGAACGTATTAGAGCAAGCCCATTAATAAAAACCTGCACTATTGTCAGAGCTGCTGTTATAGAAAATTAATCAACACCTTCTGACCAATCAGAATAGACAACTGGAACATAATTGTTTTGTTTTTTGCTTTATTTGATTGAAAATTAAAAGGATTTAAAAAAAAAGTTTTTCCAACAATCATGTTGAGAATCTAAATCAGGAGTCAGAGCACAGACAGATCCAGTTCACAGAGACAGATTTATCATCATTATTCACACACACAATATATGACAACATTAAAAGAGATGATTTTTGGAGGAAAGTCAGTTGTAGGTTTACAGTGATTTTCACAAACACATATTTAAGACACTGTAGTTATTTCCCACAGATTAAATCATCTAAAAATATCCATCCAAAGTGGAGAAAAACCCCGTTGCGTATCAATCCAGCGGCTTGCTGACATCCTGACCTCAGTATTAAAAGCTTCTGTCTGAAAATGAGTTCAGCACAGAAACTCCATCACTGGGGGAAACTTTATTCTCCTGTGCTCTTATCTTTTATTCTGCAAAGCTTTGACTGTAATATTTGAATAAAAATCCCAAACTCACAGATAAACCTGGATTTATAAGGTTCTATCTGCGGGCCAATCATCATCCAGGCTGAATATGGGATGAACACGACATCGGCATATTTTATAATCTAAATATTAAAATGAGTGTTTTTGTGCAGCTGGATTGTGTTCTAGTGAAACAGACGACTGAGCAACAACGTGGCAACGTGCAGGAATTTTACAGAAAACACGACACACTTTTATTCTGGATCACACAATCTCACTGTAGAACCAGAAACCCAGAAGAGCCCGAACCCAAACCCAGCGTATAGAGTCTGAGTGAATGTGGTGTGGACTCTGTGGAGGAGCTTCATCGTGTCAGAGACGCTGTAGAAGGACAGAGTTCCTGCACTGTGATCCACATACACTCCTATTCTGGAGGGGGATGGAACTCTGAGATCAGTCTCAATGCTGTTGTGCCAGAAAGAGAGAGAAGAAGAAGAAGAACACCACAGACTCCAGGACTGATTGTTGAACCCAAACCCACACTCATTACCCGGTCCTTTCCTGCTGATGTCTTTATATGAGACTGATATGTCCACAACACCACCAGCACCGCTCCACTCCACCTCCCAGTAACAGCGTCCACACACACTCTCCTTACACAACACCTGACACCAGTAATCAAATCTCTCTGGATGATCAGAGTAACGCTGCTCTCTCTCACTGACTCTCACCGCTCTGTTCTTCTCAGACAGAATGAGGCGACGATGCGCCGTGTTGGGATCCAGAGTCAGATAACAGAAATCTAAAATAAAAGAGAAAAACAAACTGAACAATGTGAACATGAATATCCGCGCTGGGGGCGTGGTCACGAAAACAGCAGTTCGGTTGCAGTGAAAACTTTTCTCTGTAGAACCCTGTCACTCCCCCCTCCCCCCACTCTGGGCTCAAGAACACAACAAAAGGGCAATAATATCACAACAGCCAATCAGAATCCAGATACGACAACCAATCAGAATTCAGATACATTCACTTGCCAAGTAAAATTGTAACCTGTCAAAGTTCTCGAGCCCTCGTGCTGTTTTACCGTTAGATCAATCACTTATCAGCTTAAACTAGCGTTCTAAACCTAGTTAAAGATCCCACAGAAGAGAGCGACTCCCCCTGCCAGCCTCATGGAACTGAATAAGTTGACTTAATTAAAAAGTTGACTGTTCTATGAAAGGGTGTATTTGCATGATCATTATTATTTTACTAGTGGCATAAAATTGTCTTGAAAAGACGTCAACAATAATATCGTTTATCACAATAATTTCTGAGACAATATATCGTCCAACAAAATTTGTTATCGTGACAGGCCCAGAAGTGTGTGTGTGTGTGTGTGTGTGTGTGCTTTAGATGTACATTTCAGAAACTCTTCTCTGCTCTGTGGTTCTGGTTCTGAAATGATCTGAACTGCTGCAGCTGTGGAGAGAAAAATAGAAACATGAGTTTGTGTAAAAGATGGAAAGAGTTGAAAGTGATCCAGTCAGTTTATTCATTTTAAATCAGTGTTTTAGTTCAAAGTGTCGGGTGAATAAAGTGTCTGCAGAAAAGAAAGCAGGAGCATCGCTAAGAAATAACACATCACTGTGTTTCTCCAGCAGGAACAGCTCCTCTTACCATGTGGAGGGATTTTGTTGAATTCCTTCTCACAGAATTCCTCGAGTCTCTTTTTCAGATCTGAGAGAGAATTCCTCACTCCATCAAATGAGAGATGTTGATGGACAGTGACGCTGGATGTGTGAAAATCTGGTCTGTGAAGTGGAGGAGAGTGACGTCCAGAAGCTAAAACCTACAGAAAGCAAATGAAATGTAAAACCCACTTGTGATGTCAGACAGGGACATTTATTGTTCCCTTAATGAGAGGTGTTTTAGAGAGTGTGTGAGGAACAGCTGGCTCTGTAGATCAGACAGTGAGTGTTACCTGGAGGAAATGGATGTGATCGTGTGTGTGTGAAAGCTGCTCCAGCTCAGTGACTCTCCTCTGAAGATCAGCAATCTCCTGCTCCAGTTGCTCCAGGAGTTGTTCAGTTCGACTCAGTTCAGCCTTCTCCTGATCTCTGATCAGCTCCGTCACCTCCCAGCGCTTTTTCTCCATGGAGCTGATCAGCTCAGTAAAGATCCTCTCACTGTCCTCCACTGCTGTCTGTGCACTGAGCTGTTAGGGGACACACACACGAGATTTAAAGCTCATCTATCATTCCCTCTCTTACTGGGACTGTAAATGACTCGTTGTCCATGTTGTGTGTTTTTCTAGGAGCAGCTCTGTCTCTGCTCACTGCTCACCTTTATAGTGTTCACAGCCTGTTTCAGCTCCTGCACCTTCTTCTGCTTCTCCTGGATTCTCTGCTGGGATTTCATCTGCTCCTCCTTTAACTCACTCTGAGGACAAATAAAATACATTCAGCTTTTTATACAGTACGAGCGAACTGGTTCCATATTAATGTCAGTTCAAAGTACATTCATGTTTGGCTCTGAAGGTTATGTACTCTGTGTGTGTGTGTGTGAGAGAGAAATGTTCACTAACTGATCTGGGCTGGGTTTCCCGAAAGCCTCTTAAGGCCAAGAAAGTTTTAAATGACCTCTTAAGATCCATCATCAAGCTTATGTGGTTTTCCCGAACAACATCGTAGCACAAGTCGTCCTTTAGTTTGCTCGGAATTTACGAGAGACCCGGAGCACTCGTTCAAAACAAAGAGCGACTCGCTCGCTGCCGAATCCACAGAATGCGCATGCGGCTCTGAGGGACTCTCACAGTCAGCGGGGGAAACTGGGGTTGAATCTGCTGGTGGTGTTCAATTAGTTTTCTTCTACATTGCAAATACATCGAGTTAATTATCAGAGGTGGACAGTAACGAAGTACATTTACTTGAGTTCTGTACTGAAGTACACTTTTTGAGTATCTGTACTTTACTTGAGTATTTTTTTTTGCAAACTTATGACTTTAACTTCACTTCATTTGAAAGACAAATATCGTCCTTTTTACTCCACTACATTTCTATCAAGGTCCTCGTTACTCGTTACTATGAAGCAGCTTTGAAAGTGGATGTTTTTTTCTTTTCTTTTCTAAAACGTGATTGTTTTTTCCGCAGGTGACACTGAGACAGTCTATCAGTAATCACTAGGGTCACGTCACGTCCATAGACTGGATAAAATCAAGATCAATGATTTCTCCGCAGCATTATTTAACACGATCAGTTGATGGCAGAATGGAAGGAGGCGGTTCTTCTGGGGAATGCACACACCCACGGTTCTATAGCTAGAACCCATGATTCAGTTTTCTGAAAGGAATAAAAGAGTCATTTTGCTTTAAATGTTTGCTTTGTTTGCCTAAAACAGAGCACATCACAGCCGACAAAAACTCGCCATCCCACCTGTGGAAGCATATTGAGGGATATAAACGTTTTATTAGCTTGCAGTGAAGTTGTCTGTGCTTTAAGAGTTAGTGATAATGTTGAATTAACTATGCAGTCTGATTAGTCAAATGATTTTCTGTGGATCTGCCCGCCAAGTTGCCATAGTCTTGTCCATGGCTAATGTTTACACACAGCTAGTTAACTTGGACACTGTTAGTTATGTCCAATACGATTGCCTTTAGCAGCTACTAATGCCTATATAGGGGACGCGAACTGCAAAGACCCACTTTGTCCTGTTGCTCTTTAGACTCCTTCTTATGAGTGAATTCTGGAAAACCACACACAGAGACAACGTTCATTCTTTAAGAGAGTCTCTCAACTCTCTCTTTTGGTCTGAAGGGCAACGTTATCAGGAAACCCACCCCGAACCAGATTACGACCATCACTGAAGATAAATTTAACACTCTGTTCACCAGAACACAGACAATTTTAATCAGCTTTTACAGAATCCTTCTGATTGAGACACACATTGAAATTAAAGTTCAAATCATATCACTGACTAAAGCACCTGTTTCTAGATGGGAAACTATAATTAAGATGATTTAATTCTGGAAAGATTTCTAGTTCTCACCTGTTTCTCAGCTCTTTCTGTTGCAACTGAAACAGCGTCATGGTCTTTATGTTTCTCCAACATGCACAAATAACAGATGCAGGTTTGATCAGTACGACAGTAGATCTTCAGCACTTCACCATGTTCAGAGCAGATCTTCTCTTGGAGTTTTGCTGAGGCTTCAATTAATGTGTGTTTTTTCAAAGCAGGAACTTCAAGATGAGGTTTCAGATGAATTTCACAAAATGACGTCAAACAAATCAGACAGGACTTGACAGCTTTGTGTTTTCTCCCGGTGCAGAAATCACACTCCACATCTCCAGGTCCAGCGTAACAGTGAGCAGGAGAAGCAGCTTGGACTTCAGTCTTCTTCAGTTTCTCCACCACTTCATCCAGCATGTTGTTTCTGCGTAGAACAGGCCTTGTCGTGAAAGTGTCTCTGCACTGAGGACAGCTGTAGACGCCCTTCTGATCCTCCTGATCCCAGCAGCCATTAATACACACCTTACAGAAACTGTGACCACAGGGGATAGCCACCGGATCCTTCAGGAGATCCAGACACACTGGACACATGAACTGGTCCACAGAAAGCTGATCTACTGAAATACTGGCCTCAGCCATTTTCCTGAAATCGCAATGAGAGAGAGAGAGAGATCAGTTTTGTTTTCTCTGAAATGACAAGTTACTTCCTGGTTCTGTGTGTGAAAGAGAGAGAGAGAGAGGAGGAGCACAAACACAGAGAGATCATGAGCACTCCTCTATTAACCATTTCATCTCCCTTCAGTGCAGAAATTTAACCCATGTAGCCGCACTGATTAGGATTAATTTCATGAAATACTCACAGAATGGATCTTAATTTTCTGGACTTTTCCACCTACTGACACCTCAAGCACAACTTTCAGCCTTGTTGATAAATTACAATTGTTTCACTTGAGCAGCTTTTTCCTTGTGACATCTTTAAAGTGATCTTCATCCCTAAAGAATGTTGGAGCCATTTTAAAAGTGAGGAGGACGCAGCTGTCAGGAAGGAAAACCATATTTTATTGATTTTGCATTGTTTATTGCGAAAAGAAATCACAAAAGTGGACCTTTTTTTCAACATAATCTCCTTTTCACTCAGTATGAGCGCTCCAGGCTTAACAAGAGCCTGAACTCTTCATGACCTGCTGTTTGTGGAAACTAATCCACTTTGTGTTGATTCACATCCCACCACCTCATCACAGATTAGTTTCCTGGAGCAGCATGCCTCATCCTGTTTTATTCCTTACATCATGATTTATCAAGAACATTATTCCTGGTTGATGAAGAATTCTTTCTCATGAACAGATTGTTGAGATGCAAATGAAGTTGGTAGATGAATATGTTTGAGATCAGAGATCCTGAGTCGCCTCAATCAGTCATTAGACGTGTCTTTGAGAAGTAGGAGAACACTGGAGAACCAGGAGGAAACCCACACTGACACAGGTCATTTTACCTTTGGGTCATTTTAACATTGTTAACAGACTGAAATGAATCTCCTGAAAGGCAGAAGAAAGAAATCTGCTAGTAGTGTTAACACAAGACTTGATCTAATCCCAGTCAGTACAGGGCTCAAACCCCATCCACCAGAAATATCATTAAAATCAAAGGGAAAGGCAGAGACGAGGCGAGATCATCAACAGGAGATCTATCCAGAATAAACACGGCTCACAACTGAGGAGATTTACTAACACACTGGAAGGGTTCACAGTAACAACTTCTTTCTTGTGTTGAAAGGCAGTCAGCATCCTTATTGTTGCATTGCTGCCACCTTCTGGATCAATTCCTTGCACCATTATACAGTGTCTTGCAAAAGTATTTATCCCCCTTGGTGTTTGTCCTGTTTTGTCGCATTACAAGCTGGAATTAAAATGGATGTTTTGGAGGGTTAGCACCATTTGATTTACAAACCATGCCGACCACTTAAAAGGTGAAAATTGTTGTTTTATTGTGACATAAACAATATTTAAGATAAAAAAGACAGAAATCTGGAGTGTGCATAAGAATTCACCCCCAAAGTCAATACTTTGTAGAGACACCTTTTGCTGCAATTACAGCTGCAAGTCTCTTGGGGTATGTCTCTATTAGCTTAGCACATCTAGCTCCTGGGATTTTTGCCCTTTCCTCAAGGCAAAACTGCTCCAACTCCTTCAAGTTAGATGGGTTGCATTGGTGTACAGCAATCTTCAAGTTATGCCACAGATTCTCAATTGGATTGAGGTCTAGGCTTTGATGAGGCCATTCCAAGATATTTAAATGTTTCCCTTTAAACCACTCCAGTGTAGCTTTAGCAGTATGTTTAGGATCGTTGTCCTGCTGGAATGTGAACTTTTCTCTCAGTCTCAAACCTCTGGCTGACTCAAACAGGTTTTCCTCCAGAATTGCCCTGTATTTAGTGCCATCCATCTTTCCTTCAGTCCTGACCAGCTTTCCTGTCCCTGCAGACGAAAAAGATCCCCACAGCATGATGCTGCCACCACCATGCTTCACTGTAAGAATGGTGTTCTCAGGGTGATGGGTTTGCGCCACACAGGGTGATGGGTTTGTGTTTCCCATGATGGCCAAAAAGATCAATTTTGGTCTCATCTGACCAGAGAATCTTCTTCCATGTGTTTGGGGAGTCTGCCACATGCTGTTGGGCAAACTCCAAACATGTTTTTTATTATTATTATTTTTTTTCTGTAAGTAATGGCTTTTTTTTCCTGGCCACTCTTCCATAAAGCCCTGCCCACTCTGTGAAGTGTACGACTTAAAGTGGTCCTATGGACAGATACTCCCATCTCTGCTGTGGATCTTTGCAGCTCCTTCAGTGTTATCGTTGGTGTCTTTGTTGCATCTCTGATTAATGCCCTCCTTCCCCGGTCTGTGAGTTTTGTTGGGCGGGGCCTTCTCTTGTCAGGTTTGTAGTGGTGCCATATTCTTTCCATTTTGCTATAATGAATTTAATGGCATGCCATGGGATATTCAAAATTTGGGATATTTTTTATAACCCAACAATCTATACTTCTCCATAACTTTGTCTCTGACCTGTTTGGAGGCTTTTTGGTTTTCATGTTGTTTGTTTTGTCATGTTACAGAGTCAGGGTCCTTCCAGAATAGGTTGATTTATATAGACACCATGTGACAGATCATGTGACACTGTGATTGCACACAGGTGGCTCTTAATCAACTAATTATGTGACTTATGAAGTGAATTGGTTGGACCAGCTCTTATTTAGGGGTTTCATATGAAAGGGGTGAATACATATGCACACTCCAGATTTCTGGGGTGTTTTCATCTTAATTATTGTATGTGTTACAATAATACAACAATTTTCACCTTTAAAGTGGTCGGCATGTTGTGTAAATCAAATGGTGCTAACCCTCCAAACATCCATTTTAATTCCAGCTTGTAAGGCGACAAAACAGGACAAACACCAAGGGGGATGAATACTTTTGCAAGACACTGTCCAGCAGCTTGCGGACATCCTGACCTCAGTATTAAAAGCTTCTGTCTGAAAATGAGTTCAGCACAGAAACTTCATCGCTGGGGGAAACTTTATTCTCCTGTGCTCTTATCTTTTATTCTGCAAAGCTTTGACTGTAATATTTGAATAAAAATCCCAAACTCACAGATAAACCTGGATTTATAAGGTTCTAAAAGAAAGTAAATTTTATTCAATGAAACACAACATGCATTTAATACAATTCAATACAACCTCTCTCTCTGTCTCTTTCTCTCTCTCTCTCTTTTCTCTCCAAGTCTTCATAATGGATCACCACCAGAACATTAGTGCATCGATGTTAACTGGACTTCCTGCATGTTTGCACCACCTTGATAACTGAAGCTTGATTGTGCATTTTCTGAATCATTTAATGAAACGATGTCAGCTGTATGTAATTCGGCTAAAAAGGAGCAAAAAACAAACAAACAGTGACGAACCATTTGGGAGCTGAACAAGTCGATTCTGACTGTAAATAGATGTTCAGTCCACATTATGTAGAACATTTTGGAATCATTGTTAAATTCACTGCTTATTCATGCAGTGTGACATCCTCATGATACACAACAAGATCTGTTTTTTTGTCTTGTTAACTTCAAGAGAGAGAAAAAAGGAGGCTGGTGAGGGAACAACTCACTTATAGCTGCTATAGAGAGCGTGCACGTGACGTCACGAGGTCACGTGATATTTGTTTATCCGCCATTTTGGACGGCAAGGTCGCGCATAGAACTTAGACGAACCTGTTCTAATTATCAAGTGTGTGGGAGTAGATCTTTCGAGAATGGTTATATCTTGTTCAGCATTTGGTTGTACCAATAGACAGTATTGATGACATCATGTGACCTGAATCTGACGTGTTGTCAGATCTTACGAGTGGAACGAGTGGGAGCTGAGACGGAAAGCCATCAAACTGGTAAGCAGCTCCACCTGAAATACACTGGCATGATTAGATTACGCTCAAGCTGTCCGAAAAGCCCTGAAATAAGTTTAACACGTTATTTTGTTGAATGCACTCCAAGGCGAACCTGCGCCATAAGGTAACCCACTCGACGCGGACTTACCTGAGCCACATGAGGAGACACAACACCACGCAGACGTTCCTTCCAAAAGAAGCCGCCTGCCAGACGAAGAGAGACGGACAGAGTAACGTACCGAGACCTCAAGTCTACCTGGCTGGGCTGAGAGGAGGACCAACCACTCCCATGACCAAACTCGATTTAACTCCAGATGTGCATGAATAGTTAATTTGTTTGTTTGTTAGTTAGACCTAGTATTGAATGTTTGTATTGAATTGTTGCATTCTGGTTTCTGATTGGCCAGAAAATACTGATTAATTTTCTCTGAAAGTTTTGCAGGCGTATATTAATGCACTCGTTTGAATTTATGGTTTTCATAGTACCAGCTCGTTCACAGGGATTTCTACGATGGATGCTAGCCGTAAACTGATTTTAAAAATCATTTATACAGTGATGTTTTCGTAACTGAAGGGAGATGTTCATTTAGCATTTCTGGAAGGAGTCTCCAGTGTAACAGTCAGAGGTGAAGTTTTGTGACACCTTCAGGACAGAGGAGTTTACGCTTCACAGTTTCTTGGTGACAACATGATTTTTTTTGTCTTATTAACTTTAAGAGAAGGATAATAGGCAGGCTGGTGAGGGAACGACTGTTAATGTAACTATAAATGGATAAAAAAACACTATGATGTGAAATTTGTAATTGTTGGCAAATTGCTGTGGTAAAAGAGGAATTGTGGGAGATGATACTTTGGTACCGAATGTCAGTCAAAGCAGCGCGCACACAATTATGAAAATGATCTTATTGGCTCTAATAATATTAAATATTATTATACATGGCGGCACGGTGGTGTAGTGGTTAGCGCTGTCGCCTCACAGCAAGAAGGTCCTGGGTTCGAGCCCCGGGGCCGGCGAGGGCCTTTCTGTGTGGAGTTTGCATGTTCTCCCCGTGTCCGCGTGGGTTTCCTCCGGGTGCTCCGGTTTCCCCCACAGTCCAAAGACATGCAGGTTAGGTTAACTGGTGACTCTAAATTGACCGTAGGTGTGAGTGTGAATGGTTGTCTATGTGTCAGCCCTGTGATGACCTGGTGACTTGTCCAGGGTGTACCCCGCCTTTCGCCCGTAGTCAGCTGGGATAGGCTCCAGCTTGCCTGCGACCCTGTAGAACAGGATAAAGCGGCTAGAGGAGATGAGATGAGATTATTATACATACAGGAGACTTTTTCGATGGAATAAAAACATGTTCTATTCCCTTCCAGTGGGTTTCATTCATTCGGTTTGGTAGCATGCAATATTGTTAGCGTATTGCTTATCCTACGTGTATTACGTCACTCTACCCAATGGAGAATGAGCATTGAATATGGTTTACGATATTGCATGGTTGTCAAGGCAACATGACGTCACACGTCAGAGATGTAAAACTTCCGCGTGAGCGAGCGAGCAACTGTGACAATTTATGAACAAACATAGCTTCTACGATTGCTTCGTTAAATACAGAAGATTTTGAAATAATTTTGAAAGAGAAAGACGCGTTGAACACCCAGAAGGAATGTATAATAATCATAATAATAATAATAATAATAATAATAATAATATTGACTGGCTTTTTTTGTGGTCTATCAGATATATTCCATTCAGCTACTCATCTTTGACTCATTCATTATCATGCTAGCTGAATGGAATATATCTAATATACCACTCAACACCAGACAATATTATTTAATTATCCTGAGGAATAACACAGCAGACTGTGAGGTTACACAAAAATAATCCATGGCAGCATGGATTTACCACTTTACCATCTTTGATTTATTAAAAAGTAGCAGGTGTATAAAATGAGATTGAAGCTTCTGCACACACACACACACACACACACTGTCACACAGCCACACCCCTTTGACAGTATGCACTCCTACTCTTTTTAAAGCTCCACCCACTCTGGCTCTGTGATATCGTATCTCACAGTGCAGCAGGACGCTCATTTCAAGGCACACAATTCCGATCTCTACTGTATGTGTCGCTCTCTGGAAAAATGGCTGAGGCCAGTATTTCAGTAGCTCAGGACCAGTTCATGTGTCCAGTGTGTCTGGATCTCCTGAAGGATCCGGTGACTATCTCCTGTGGTCACAGTTTCTGTAAGGTGTGTATTAATGGCTGCTGGGATCAGGAGGATCAGAAGGGTGTCTACAGCTGTCCTCAGTGCAGAGACACTTTCACTACAAGGCCTGTTCTACGCAGAAACAACATGCTGGATGAAGTGGTGGAGAAACTGAAGAAGAAGACTGAAGACTCATCCTGTTTTTGTGAACACAACACCGAGTCAGGTGCATCAGACAAAGAACAGGTGAGAAGGAGAAATGGTTTCAGACTGAATCCTTCGACATTTTGTTTCTAATCCTGCTTTACTCAGGTCATATGGTGTAAAAATGTCATGACTTCTATTGATTATAAATAATAAATATGTTCCATGTATCCTGTAGATGTGAACAGTTTTACAAGCACATACTGAGTACCTTTGACCTCACTCAGAGAGAGAGCCAGGATATGGATGATCTTTAACTTGAATTGCAGTTAATAATCTCCCACCTTTGACCTGTCTTTGAGTGAACACTTTACAGTTAGTAAAGTTAGTAATTAACTTAGGATGTAATATCATTTCATTCATTCTTGTCAGAGTGAGTTAAAGTTGAAGGAGGAGCAGATGAAATCCCAGCAGAGAATCCAGGAGAAGCAGAAGAAGGTGCAGGAGCTGAAACAGGCTGTGAACACTATAAAGGTGAGCAGTGAGCAGAGACAGAGCTGCTCCTAGAAACACACACAACATGGACAATGAGTCATTTACAGTCCCAGTAAGAGAGGGAATGATAAATTAGCTTTAAATCTCGTGTGTGTGTGTGTGTGTGTGTGTGTGTGTGCCCTAACAGTTCAGTGCACAGACAGCAGTGGAGGACAGTGAGAGGATCTTTACTGAGCTGATCAGCTCCATGGAGAAAAAGCGCTGGGAGGTGACGGAGCTGATCAGAGATCAGGAGAAGGCTGAACTGAGTCGAGCTGAACGACTCCTGGAGCAACTGGAGCAGGAGATTGCTGACCTTCAGAGGAGAGTCACTGAGCTGGAGCAGCTTTCACACACACACGATCACATCCATTTCCTCCAGGTAACACTCATTGTCTGATATCACTTGCACTGTGGTCTGAGAATATTCGTCCATCTCGTACACCGCTCCGTTTCCAGTCTCTCAGTGTCTCTTCTGGACGTGGTGACTCATCCATCATTACTGTCCATCAACATGTTTCATTTGATGGAGTGAGGAATTATCTCTCAGAGATGAAAAAGCAATTCAACAAAATCCCTTCATATGGTGAGAGGAAGTAAAATGTTATAAATCCACGCATATACATCAAAAAAGATTTATTGTACTTATCTGAACTTAACATTGTCGCAGCTATCATCTGAAAGATATTGTACTTATACAGTTCATCAGTAATATTAAGATCATTTATTTTGCCAATATTCATAAATTCAAACATCGTGTCTCCTAAAATCACACTCTGATCATTGTATATTATTCCACCTCCATTTTCTCTCCGTCACAGCAATTTGGATGAATTTACCTTCAGAGCTGAAGACTCGAGAAGATTTTCTACAATGTATGTATGCATCTCTCTCTCTCTCTCTCTCTCACACACACACACACACACACACACACACACACACACACACACACACACACACAGTGCTGCCAGATCATTAAGAACGTGTTGTTTTTGGAGACGTTTCCTTCCACAATAAAGAGAAGTGAAGAATGGAGGTGTCATGTTGAGTGTCGCTGACAGCACAGCGCTGGTGAAGTTCGATATGTTTGATCCATGAATGTATATGAAGGTTAATAACATTCTAGTCATTTTCTTTCCTGAAGTTTATACAAGAAGCAAGTCAAGTTTATTTGTATCGCACTTTTAACAACAGACATTGCCACAAAGCAGCTTTACAGAAAATTAAAGACTTTGACCATGAGCTAATCCATCCATCCATTATCTGTAGCCGCTTATCCTGTGCAGGGTCGTGGGCAAGCTGGGGCCTGGCTGGGTGAAAGGTTGGGTACACCCTGGACAATTCGCCAGATCATTGCAGGGCTAACACATAGAGACAAACAACCATTCACACTCACACCTATGGTCAATTTAGAGCCACCAATTAGCCTAAACTGCATGGAGCACCAAGAGAACATGAAAGCTCCACACATAAAGGCCCCCATCAGCCACTGGGCTTGAACCCAGAACCTTCTTACTGTGAGGCGAGAGTGCTGTACCACTGTGCCACCACATGAGCTAATTTTATCCCTAATTTATCCCCAATGAGCAAGCCTATGGCGACGTTTGCAAGGAAAAACTCCCTCAGGCGACACGAGGAAGAAACCTTTTGAGGAACCAGACTCAAAAGGGAACCCATCCTTATTTGGGTGATAACTGATAGCATGATTATAAATAACTCTCTTCCATAACTGTGTCCTACAGAGCCACAAATTATAACTGTGTAACCAGGAACTTCATTATAGTTTTAACACGAAGTCTGTTTTGTTGAAGTTATAAACTGTTCATTGATGGAAACTTGAGTGCAAAACTGTTCAAGACAACTGCAGTCCTAAAGTTAGCAAGTCAACTGTAGTTCTCAGACAAATATATTACTGTAAGTGTCCAGAGCGTCTTCTAAGTGTGACTTTCGACTGTCCATATGGGACCATCCTCCACAGGAGTGATGTGATGAGACTCCAGCCAGAAGTAGGGCATCAGGATGGATCAGGCAGGTCCGAGGAGCAGAAGAGGTCAGCATCACTGGTTTCTCAGGATTGACATGTAACTCAACAGAGACAGACAGAAGGAAGATATGAGAGAGAGAGAGAGAACAAAGGTTGTGAGGTATGCCCAGTGTCACCTTATGAATAAGAACAGTATATATTTTGTGCTGAGTGCAAGCAGGGACTCTGGCAACACTAACTACGACAGCATATTTAAAAGGGAGAGCCAGAAGGTAACACAGGCATGAGGGAGCCCCGGGACATAAATCAGCAGCCACTCCACCATCAACAAACCTGAGTGAGTGAGTGAGTGAGTGAGTGAGAGTGGGGGACTGACAACATCCATATATCCCAGTTTACCAAAACACTCTATGCCTGAGGACTCACCAGAGTTACTCCTTTACCGAATAAAAAACTATCTTGACTGAAAAGATATATTTTCAGCCTAGACTTAAACACTGAGACTGTGTCTGAGTCCTGAACACTACTTGGAAGGTTGTTCTATAACTGTGGGGCTTTGTAAAAAAAGGCTCTGCCCCCTGATGTTGCCTTCACTATATGAGGTACCAACAAATAACCTGCACCTTTTGATCTAAGTAGGCATGGCGGGTCATAAAGGACCAGAAGTTCGTTCAGGTACTGTGGCGCAAGACCATTCAGTGCTTTAAAGGTCAATAGTAGGATTGTATAATCAATACGAAATTTGATTGGGAGCCAGCGCAGTGTGGATAAGACAGGGGTGATGTGGTCATATCTTCTAGTTCTAGTAAGGACCGTTGTTGCTGAATTTTGAACTAACTGGAGCTTGTTTATGCACTTATTGGAACATCCAGACAGTAAGGCATTACAGTCATCCAACCTGGAGGTAAGAAAAGCATGAACTAGTTTTTCTGCATCTTAGTGACATTAAATTTCTTATCTTGGCAATATTTCTGAGATGAAAGAAAGCTATCTAGGTAATGTTATCATTATGAGTTTCAAATGAAAGACTGGAGTCGATGATCACACTGAGGTCTTTTACTGCTGCACATGAAGAAAAAAGCAGTGGACCTAAGACAGAACCTTGTGGAACACCAAACTTTACCTCAGCATGCATAGAAAAATCACCATATACATCAAGAAACTGAGAGTGATCAGTTAAATAAGAGCTGAGTCAGGAGAGGGCCGTTCTCTTAACTCCCACAACATTTTCTAGTCTATCCAGGAAAATGGAATGATCAATAGTGTCAGAGTCTGCACTAAGGTCAAGCAACACAAGCAGCGAGACACTGTCCAGATCAGATGCCAACAACAGGTCATTTACTACTTTAACCAGTGCTGTCTCTGTGCTATGATGAGGTCTAAATCCTGACTGATACATTTCATGGTTGTTATTCCAATGTAAATATGAGCATAACTGCTGTGCCACAGCTTTTTCTAGGATCTTGGAGATAAAGGGGAGGTTTGATAATGGCCTTTCATTGGGCTGACAGGAGTCGAGGTCAGGTTTTTTAATCAGGGGTTTGATAACTGCAAGTTTAAAGGATTTGCATATGTAGCCAATTCTAAGGGAAGAATTGATTATTTCTAGACGAGCTTAAATTGCTTCTGGTATTATCTGTTTGAAGAGACATGTAGGTAAGGGATTAGTACACAAGAAGAAGATTTTGATGTGGAAATTAATGAAATTAATTTGATTTCTCGAAGAGGAGTAAAACATTCTAATTGCTGAGCTTATAAAGTTATATTGTTAACGACTGGGTTATTTAAGTTGTCTGGGCTTAAATGAGTAGTTTGAATTTTTTTGTTGGATATTTTCAATTTTGTGATTGAAAAAAATTATGACGTTGTTGCTGCTGCATATTGCAGGTGCAGGTGTGTCTGTAGTGGTCTTTTTCTTAGTTAATTTTGCTACAGGATTAAAAAGGAATCTAGGATTATTTTTGTTATCTTTGATTAGGGTGGAGAGATACATTGATCTTGCAGCACTAGGAGCTTTTCTATACTTCAGGAAGCTCTCCTTCCATGCTAATTTGAATACGACCAATTCTACAAGGAATATCATCTAATTGTGTAATCTCCTGCTCTCTCTCTCTGTGATATAATGTGTAAGAAACTGAGGGTGTGAGAGAGTGTCAATATGAGGCACTAATGAATTACTGGTTTAATTATGACTCATTGTACCCCAGTGTTTAATACACGATAAACTTTATTGCACAACATCTCTTTTCTTTCAGATTTCTGTTATCTGACTCTGGATCCCAACACGGCACATGGTTCCCTCCGTCTGTGTGAGAAGGACAGAGCGGTGAGACGCAGTTATAAAGAGAAGCCGTTCCCTTATCACCCTGAGAGGTTTACCTCCATCGCTCAGGTGTTGTGTAAGGAGAGTGTGTGTGGACGCAGTTACTGGGAGGTGGAAAGGAGCAGTGAGGGATGTGTGTACATCTCAGTCTCATATAAAGGGACCAATAAAAAAGAGCAGCCCAGACGGACCATATTTGGGTACAACGATCAGTCGTGGAGTCTGGTGTGTTCTCGGACTCCTCTTCATTTCTATCACAACAACATTAAGACCGAGTTCGGAGTTCCGTCACCTTCCAGAATAGGAGTGTATGTAGATCACAGTGCAGGAACTCTGTCCTTCTACAGTGTCTCTGACAGGATGAAGCTCCTCCACAGAGTCCACTCCACATTCACTCAGCCTCTATACGCTGGGTTTACTCTGTGGGCTCCTGAATCAGTTGTCAGGTTTTCTGATCCACAATAATGGATCATTAATGTATAGTATCCTGTACTGAGTGCTGCGGAGTTCTGGTCTGAAGGTGTTGATTAATTCCCTATAACAGCAGCTCTGACAGTAGTGCAGCTGCAAATCATTAGTGTTTCTATAGTAACAGCTCGTGTGTGTTTCTCACAAGCATTCCACGTAAAATACTCTCTTACTGCCACTCGACATGAACATGGTGGTCTCTGAAAGACTATACAGGCATCTGGCCAGGAGGTTGTGCCAGTTTTAGGGCTTGAGCAGTTTTTCGTCTCTTGTGTCTCTCATCCTTTGATTTCTGTCGATTGGATTCAAAGGTCTCAACTCCATTGCAGACCACACGCCTCCAGAGCAGTCTATCAGTTGGTGCTGTAGCCCAATCAATAATCCCACACTCTTTAAAAGTTATTTTTAGGGCATCCTTGTATCTCTTCTTAGGAGCACCAATGCTTCTCATTCCTGTGGGTCGCTGACTGAAGAAAAGCTGTTTTGGAAGTTGTTTTGCATCCATTTTAACAACATGTCCATACCACCTCAGCCTATTTTGCTGAAGCATAGCCTCGATGCTTGTTAAGGAGGCTCTATCAAGAATTGCAGCATTGGTAACACGATCATACCATTGGGCGTTCATGATGGATCGTACCGTAGGCATCTTCAGTGAAATTTCTCAAGTTGTTTTACTTGATATTGGTACTTAGTCCATGTTTTTTACCCATACAAGAGCATTGGTATTATAGTGGCATTATAGACTCTTATTTTAGTTTTCAATTCAAGTTTGTGATGATCAAAATCATGCTTACATAGCTTGCCAAAAGCTGTTGCTCCAGCACTGATGTTGTTATTAATTTCATGGTCAAGGGAAATATCACCTGACACATAGCTGATGAGATATTTAAAGTGTGGGACTACCTTAAGAACAGTTCCATCCACAGAAATTTCAGGTTGGGTGGTGATTGGGATGGAGGTGTCAGAGGCAGGTCGACACACAACCTCTGTTTTAGTGCAGTTCAGTGATAGCCTGAGTCTTTTGTAGGCTTCTGCAAAGGCATCTGTGATTCTCTGCAAGCCAGCTTCTGAGTATGAACAGAGCGCAGCATCATCAGCATACTGAAGTTCCACAACTGAGGCTGTAGACACCTTACTCTTAGCTTGCAAATGATGTAGGTTGTACCATTGTATTGATAAACTATCTGTATTCCATGATAAGAAGAAGAACAACAACTTTATTCATCACATGTACACTTGTGAAATTCCTCTCTGCATTTAACCCATCTGAAGTAGTGAACGCACACGTGAGCAATGAGCACAAACACGTACTCAGAGCAGTGGGCAGCTGTGCTACAGCAGCCAGGGAGCGGTTAGGGGTTAGGTGCCTCGCTCAAGAGCACCTCAGCCTAAGGGCACCCCATGTTAACCTAACGACATGCCTTTGGGCTCTGGTGGAAACCAGAGCACCTGGAGGAAACCCACGCAGACTCCACACACAAAGGCCCCCGTCAGCCGCTGGGCTCAAACCCAGAACCTTCTTGCTGTGAGGTGACAGTCAAGTCAAGTTTATTTGTATAGCGCTTTTAACAAACATTGTCGCAAAGCAGCTTTACAGAATTTGAATGACTTAAAACATGATCTAATTGTATCCCTAATCTATCCCCAATGAGCAAGCCTGTGGCGACGGTGGCAAGCAAAAACTCCCTCAGACTACATGAGGAAGAAACCTCGAGAGGAACCAGACTCAAAAGGGAACCCATCCTCATTTGGGCAACAACAGACAACATGACTATAATATTAACAGTTTTAACATGAGGACAGTTTTGTTGATGTTATAATTCTTCATTGATGGAAACTTGAGTGCAAAACTGTTCATGATAACTGCAGTTGTAAAGTTAGCAAGTCAACTTTAGTCCTCAGCCATAAAAGCATTACTGTAAGAGTCCAGAGCGTCCTCCAGGTATAAGTCCAGTAACAGTGCTAACCACTACACCACCGTGCTGCCCAGATAATGCAGATTTGGCTTGGCTACATGCAGGACAGCACCTGTGAAGAGAGCAAACAATGTAGTGGCTACACAGCTTTGTATTACACTAACTTTCACAGGAAAAAGTTCCAGTTCTTCATCTTCACAGAGAACAGAAACAGTCATCCCATCATGGAGAAGACGAATCATTGTGATCAGTTTATCTGGGCACCAGGAATTCTCCAAAGAACCTCTCTATTCACTGAGAGCAAGAGATACTAAGAAATACTGAATAACGTAGAACTCCAGCATCATGAAGCTGAGAAATTTATTGGACTTGTCTTTTTTTTCAACGAGACTAAAAAGCTGCTGTTCCATTAAACCCAGTTACAGTATGACGCACAGCAGGGACCGAATAAACCATTCATCTCATCATGAATCAATATTATTGATTATATTTATGATAAGACAAGTTTTCAGTCTGTTCTGATGTGAGTTCAGCAAAAATATTGAAAATGGTTCATTTCTTGCAGCGTCACGTGTCCATGAGCATCCTCTAGTGGTCAGAAATGATAAGACAAGTTTAAATTGCAGTCATTTAAATTTAATGAATAAATCACTCAATTTTTCATTTTCTGAAAATTTATAAAGAAATAAATGGCTAAAGTGAGATAAAGGAATTCTTTAAAGTGAATTTGATTTTATTGTCGCCTACACATGAATGTTAAATGGTAAATGTGGCCAGAGATCGATTTCTGTACTTCAGTAGAAAGTATCATGTATGTCATTTATGTTCTTTTCCCATTTTGTCCTTTCTTTCTGTCCATGAAGTGTATGTGGTTAAATCACATTTTAAAATCAGAACTCCAGATCGAATTCTATAATATGCGAATATTATTGAGTTATTTGGAGTCTCAGTTTTACATAGTAGCACGACATCACTGAAAAACAAAAACAACAAAAAAACCCAGCAGCCTTTCAACATCAATTCTGTATCTTCACTAAAAGACACACAAGAGGATTTACAGCAGGACCGTGTCTTACTACAAGCACTAAAAACTACCACATTGTGTTCATTAAGGATGGAAATAAAGCAGGAATATTTCACTGTCATCTGCACTTCAGTGTCATTTGTTCTGCTGAAATATTTTCCTCATTCTGTCAGTTTGGAATTTAGTGAGGAGTGAAAATGAATCGAAATAAATGACTCTTTATTACCACAAGGGGAGTCAAAACCTGATTTGATTTATTTTGCATTGTTTATTGCTAATAGAAGTCCCACTTTCTCATGAACAAATTGTTGAGATGGAAATGAAGTTGGTAGATGAATATGTTTGAGATCAGAGATCCTGAGTCGCCTCAATCAGTCATTAGATGTGTCTTTGAGAAGTAGGAGAACACTGGAGAACCAGGAGGAAACCCACACTGACACGGGTCATTTTACCTTTGGGTCATTTTAACATTGTTAACAGACTGAAATGAATCTCCTGAAAGGCAGAAGAAAGAAATCTGCTAGTAGTGTTAACACAAGACTTTATCTAATCCCAGTCAGTGCAGGGTTCAAACCCCATCCACCAGAAATATCATTAAAATCAAAGGGAAAGGCAGAGACGAGGCGAGATCATCAACAGGAGATCTATCCAGAATAAACTCGGCTCACAACTGAGGAGATTTACTAACACACAGGAAGGGTTCACAGTTACTGTAGGATCTATGTGCATTTTATAACAACAGACAGGAAATGAGTGGAGGAAGTGAAGTTATTCAAAATGTGTAAAGGCGCCCTCTGGTGGTCTGGAGGAGAAATGTCCAGGTTAAATATTAGTGTTCATCCACGTTTCTTTTATTTTTATTTGTGAACACACAGGTCTAAAATAATTTCACTTCAATGAGCTGTTACTATAGAAACAAGAACGTATTAGAGCAAGTCCATTAATAAAAACCTGCACTATTGTCAGAGCTGCTGTTATAGAAAATTAATCAACACCTTCTGACCAATCAGAATAGACAACTGGAACAGAATTTTTTTTTTTTTTTTTTGCTTTATTTGATTGAAAATTAAAAGGATTAAAAAAAAAAGTTTTTCCAACAATCATGTTGAGAATCTAAATCAGGAGTCAGAGCACAGACAGATCCAGTTCACAGAGACAGATTTATCATCATTATTCACACACACAATATATGACAACATTAAAAGAGATGTTTTTTGGAGGAAAAAGTCAGTTGTAGGTTTACAGTGATTTTCACAAACACATATTTAAGACACTGTAGTTATTTCCCACAGATTAAATCATCTAAAAATATCCATCCAAAGTGGAGAAAAACCCCGTTGCGTATCAATACAGCGGCTTGCTGACATCCTGACCTCAGTATTAAATGCTTCTGTCTGAAAATGAGTTCAGCACAGAAACTTCATCACTGGGGGAAACTTTATTCTCCTGTGCTCTTATCTTTTATTCTGCAAAGCTTTGATTGTAATATTTGCATGGATTAAAGCAAAAAAAAAAAAAAAACATTTGATTGAAAATTTACGGGGGCGTTATGGGTGGATTTCGATGAAATCCTGAGAATGGTTAACTTAGAACTGATAACTTTATTATCAATTAATTAATGGATTAATATATTCAATTTATTGTTGAGTGATTCTTCACCATTGTTCGTTTTTGAGATAAAAGCACAGACACGTATTTTCTGTGCACAGACACGATCAGCCATAGATGGACTGACCTCCGTTGAGGTGAGACTTGCTCCTGGGAAAGAGGTGTGCTGAAGACCCCTTACATTGGCCTTGTGGCTGGCTTCCAGTTGATGGCGCGACAGCACTTTCTTTCTCTTGCTTCCGTATATTATTTTTTTGTGGCAAACCGCACAAATGTTGAGTTTTTTTGCACCATGAACTAAATGGCTTTCCGTTTTCACCTATTTCGTACAGCCAAGCCCACCTCCACTTGTTTTTTACACCTTTATCGATGGCAGACACATCAGTGCCTTCTTTCATGCAAAGCGCATCCATGCTGCCGAAACCGAAAGCAGAATGACATGCTCCTCTGTGCCGAACGTCAATATAGAAAAAAGTTTGGATCTTCGCTTAAATTAAAATTGGGATTTGACCTTACTGTGTTGAATACGACTTCAAAAACAATTCAAGATTTTATTAAGAGAAATATTGCGGCCAACACGAGTGTTAATTACCTAAAAGATGGCGTGAAGTTGGCTGCTATCTACTTTGCGTTCGTTCTCATTTTCCTCCATCATTTCATAGGCCAGAAACAGATGTTTTGACGTAATTTAACTTAGAAGGCTATGATTATTATTTAACCGTAGTCTTCTAGACATTTTGACTGTTTGGGGCATTGAACGCTGGTGTATGATTTTCAGGGAATAAAGTTTAGCACGTCGGAACATCATTGCGCTCGCAGCCTCCAACTCCTCAAACGTCCTTTAAATTGTGATATAACGTAGGCTATAAGGCACGGTTCTAACATACCTTACACATTGGCCTAATGAAAATAATAATTGTTGGGGCATCTGCTGATTTGTTAGCTATAAATTTAGGTCTGGGCGGCACGGTGGTGTAGTGGTTAGCGCTGTCGCCTCACAGCAAGAAGGTCCTGGGTTCGAGCCCCGGGGCCGGCGAGGGCCTTTCTGTGTGGAGTTTGCATGTTCTCCCCGTGGGTTTCCTCCGGGTGCTCCGGTTTCCCCCACAGTCCAAAGACATGCAGGTTAGGTTAACTGGTGACTCTAAATTGAGCATAGGTGTGAATGTGAGTGTGAATGGTTGTCTGTGTCTATGTGTCAGCCCTGTGATGACCTGGCGACTTGTCCAGGGTGTACCCCGCCTTTCGCCCGTAGTCAGCTGGGATAGGCTCCAGCTTGCCTGCGACCCTGTAGAAGGATAAAGCGGCTAGAGATAATGAGATGAATGAGATGAGCCTGCAAGCATTGCACCGTCGGGTCTTCAAGTCTGGCTGAAGCAGAGGAGCGGGCTTTCCGGGGTTTATTTTTTCGTGTTTTTTTTTAACATGCTCTATTTCTATATGTCCAGGTTTGAACCAAGTCATTTTGGCAAGATTTAATTTAATACAAAACAGAAATGGTCAGACACAAGCACGCCAAGCACATGGGAATGTATTTTGCCAATTTTGACAGCGCATGTTTTTTTAATGCCGCACTCTAGACAGCAAACGTTTAAACATGATCAAACATAGGAAATGAACGACACAAAGCATGGCTCAAAAACAAAAAAAAAGTTAAATAAACCCTCCTGATAGTTGATGGTGTTGCAACACATCAGTGTTATAACCCAATCTCTACCCAACCACCCGTCATTTTAATTCTCCTCGGATCAGCACCGACCTCACATTTGGCCTTATTTTTATCCAAATAATTTGAATAAAAATCCCAAACTCACAGATAAACCTGGATTTATAAGGTTCTATCTGCGGGCCAATCATCATCCAGGCTGAATATGGGATGAACACGACATCGGCATATTTTATAATTTAAATATTAAAATGAGTGTTTTTGTGCAGCTGGATTGTGTTCTAGTGAAACAGACGACTGAGCAACAACGTGGCAACGTGCAGGATTTTTACAGAAAACACTACACACTTTTATTCTGGATCACACAATCTCACTGTAGAACCAGAAAACCAGTAGGGTCCAAACCCAGCGTATAGAGGCTGAGTGAATGTGGTGTGGACTCCATGGAGGAGCTTCATCGTGTCAAAGACGCTGTAGAAGGACAGAGTTCCTGCACTGTGATCCACATACACTCCTATTCTGGAGGGGGATGGAACTCTGAGATCAGTCTTAATGCTGTTGTGATAGAAAGAGAGAGAAGAAAAAGAAGAACACTGCAGACTCCAGGACTGATTGTTGAATCCAAACCCACACTCATTACCCAGTGCTTTCCTGCTGATGTCTTTATACGAGACTGATATGAACACACCACCAGCACCGCTCCACTCCACCTCCCAGTAACAGCGTCCACACACACTCTCCTTACACAACACCTGATCCCAGTAATCAAATCTCTCTGGATGATCAGAGTAACGCTGCTCTCTCCCACTGCATCTCACCGCTCTGTTCTTCTCAGACAGAATGAGGAGACGATGTGCCGTGTTGGGATCCAGAGTCAGATAACAGAAATCTAAAATAAAAGAGAAAAACAAACTGAACAATGTGAACATGAATATCCGCGCTGGGGGCGTAGTCACGAAAACAGCAGTTCGGTTGCAGTGAAAACTTTTCTCTGTAGAACCCTGTCACTCCCCCCTCCCCCCACTCTGGGCTCAAGAACACAACAAAAGGGCAATAATATAACAACCAATCAGAATTCAGATACGACAACCAATCAGAATTCAGATACATTCTGTTGCCAAGTAAAATTGTAACCTGTCAAAGTTCTCGAGCCCTCGTGCTGTTTTACCGTTAGATCAATCACATATCAGCTTAAACTAGCATTCTAAACCTAGTTAAAGATCCCACAGAAGAGAGCGACTCCCCCTGCCAGCCTCATGGAATTTAATAAGTTGACTTAATTAAAAAGTTTACTGTTCTATGAAAGGGTGTATTTGCATGATCATTATTATTTTACTAGTGGCATAAAATTGTCTTGAAAAGACGTCAACAATAATATCGTTTATCACAATAATTTCTGAGACAATATATCGTCCAACAAAATTTGTTATCGTGACAGGCCCAGAAGCGTGTGTGTGTGTGTGTGTGTGTGTGTGCTTTAGATGTACATTTCAGAAACTCTTCTCTGCTCTGTGGTTCTGGTTCTGAAATGATCTGAACTGCTGCAGCTGTGGAGAGAAAAATGGAAACATGAGTTTGTGTAAAAGATGGAAAGAGTTTAAAGTGATCCAGTCAGTTTATTCATTTTAAATCAGTGTTTTAGTTCAAAGCGTCGGGTGAATAAAGTGTCTGCAGAAAAGAAAGCAGGAGCATCGCTAAGAAATAACACATCACTGTGTTTCTCCAGCAGGAACAGCTCCTCTTACCATGTGGAGGGATTTTGTTGAATTCCTCCTCACAGAATTCCTCGACTCTCTTTTTCAGATCTGAGAGAGAATTCCTCACTCCATCAAATGAGAGATGTTGATGGACAGGGACGCTGGATGTGTGAAAATCTGGTCTGTTCCACTGAGGAGACTGACGTCCAGAAGCTAAAACCTACAGAAAGCAAATGAAATGTAAAACCCACTTGTGATGTCAGACAGGGACATTTATTGTTCCCTTAATGAGAGGTATTTTAGAGAGTGTGTGAGGAACAGCTGGCTCTGTAGATCAGACAGTGAGTGTTACCTGGAGGAAATGGATGTGATCGTGTGTGTGTGAAAGCTGCTCCAGCTCAGTGACTCTCCTCTGAAGATCAGCAATCTCCTGCTCCAGTTGCTCCAGGAGTCGTTCAGCTCGACTCAGTTCAGCCTTCTCCTGATCTCTGATCAGCTCCGTCACCTCCCAGCGCTTTTTCTCCATGGAGCTGATCAGCTCAGTAAAGATCCTCTCACTGTCCTTAACTGCTGTCTGTGCGCTGAGCTGTTAGGACACAGACACACACACACACACACACACACACAAGATTTAAAGCTCATCTATCATTCCCTCTCTTACTGGGACTGTAAATGACTCGTTGTCCATGTTGTGTGTGTTTCTAGGAGCAGCTCTGTCTCTGCTCACTGCTCACCTTTATAGTGTTCACAGCCTGTTTCAGCTCCTGCACCTTCTTCTGCTTCTCCTGGATTCTCTGCTGGGATTTCATCTGCTCCTCCTTTAACTCACTCTGAGGACAAATAAAATACATTCAGCTTTTTATACAGTACGAGCGAACTGGTTCCATATTAATGTCAGTTCAAAGTACATTCATGTTTCACTCTGAAGGTTATGTACTGTGTGTGCATGTGTGTGTGTGTGTGAGAGAGAGAGAGAGAGAGAGAGAGAGAGAGAGAGAAATGTTCACTAACTGGTCTGGGCTGGGTTTCCTGAAAGCCACTTAAGGCCAAGAAAGTTTTAAATGACCTCTTAAGATCCATCATCAAGCTAACGTGGTTTTCCTGAACAACATCGTAGCACAAGTCGTCCTTTAGTTTGCTCGGAATTTACGAGAGACCCGGAGCACTCGTTCAAAACAAAGAGCGACTCGCTCGCTGCCGAATCCACAGAATGCGCATGCGGCTCTGAGGGACTCTCACAGTCAGCGGGGGAAACTGGTGTTGAATCTGCTGGTGGTGTTCAATTAGTTTTCTTCTACATTGCAAATACATCGAGTTAATTATCAGAGGTGGACAGTAACGAAGTACATTTACTTGAGTTCTGTACTGAAGTACACTTTTTGAGTATCTGTACTTTACTTGAGTATTTTTTTTGGAAACTTACGACTTTAACTTCACTACATTTGAAAGACAAATATCGTCCTTTTTACTCCACTACATTTCTATCAAGGTCCTCGTTACTCGTTACAATGAAGCTGCTTTGAAAGTGGATGTTTTTTTCTTTTCTAAAACGTGATTGGTTTTTCCGCAGGTGACACTGAGACAGTCTATCAGTAATCACTAGGGTCACGTCACGTCCATATACTGGATAAAATCAAGATCAATGATTTCTCCGCAGCATTATTTAACACGATCAGTTGATGGCAGAATGGAAGGAGGCGGTTCTTCTGGGGAATGTACATACCCACGGTTCTATAGCTAGAACCCATGATTCAGTTTTCTGAAAGGAATAAAGAGTCATTTTGCTTTAAATGTTTGCTTTGGTTGTCTAAAACGGAACATATCACAGCGTACAAAAACTTGCCATCCCACCTGTGGAAGCATATTGAGGGATATAAGCATTTTATTAGCTTGCAGTGAAGTTGTTTGTGCTTTTAGAGTTAGTGATAATGTTGAAATAACTATGTAGTCTGATTAGTCAAATGATTTTCTGTGGATTTGCCCGCCAAGTTGCCATAGTCTTGTCCATGGCTAATGTTTACACACAGCTAGTTAACTTGGACACTGTTAGTTATGTCCAATACGATTGCCTTTAGCAGCTACTAATGCCTATATCAGGGACGCGAACTGCAAAGACGCACTTTGTCCTGTTGCTCTTTAGACTCCTTCTTACGAGTGAATTCCGGAAAACCACACACAGAGACAACGTTCATTCTTTAAGAGAGTCTCTCAACTCTCTCTTTAGGTCTAAAGGGCAACGTTATCAGGAAACCCAACCCGAACCAGATTACGACCATCACTGAAGATAAATTTAACACTCTGTTCACCAGAACACAGACAATTTTAATCAGCTTTTAGAGAATCCTTCTGATTGAGACACACATTGAAATTAAAGTTCAAATCATATCACTGACTAAAGCACCTGTTTCTAGATGGGAAACTATAATTAAGATGATTTAATTCTGGAAAGATTTCTAGTTCTCACCTGTTTCTCAGCTCTTTCTGCTGCGGCTGTGACGGTGTCGTGACCTTTGTGATGATCCATCGTACACAAATAACAGATGCAGGTTTGATCAGTACGACAGTAGATCTCAATCAGCTTGTTATGTTCAGAGCAGATCTTCTCTTGGAGTTTTGCTGAGGCTTCAATTAATGTGTGTTTTTTCAAAGCAGGAACTTCAATATGAGGTTTCAGATGAGTTTCACAATAAGAAGTCAAACACATCAGACAGGACTTGACGGCTTTGTGTTTTCTCCCGGTGCAGAAATCACACTCCACATCTCCAGGTCCAGCGTAACAGTGAGCAGGAGAAGCAGCTTGGACTTCAGTCTTCTTCAGTTTCTCCACCACTTCATCCAGCATGTTGTTTCTGCGTAGAACAGGCCTTGTTGTGAAAGTGTCTCTGCACTGAGGACAGCTGTAGACGCCCTTCTGATCCTCCTGATCCCAGCAGCCATTAATACACACCTTACAGAAACTGTGACCACAGGAGATAGCCACCGGATCCTTCAGGAGATCCAGACACACTGGACACATGAACTGGTCCTGAGCTACTGAAATACTGGCCTTGGCCATTTTCCTGAAATCGCAACAAGAAAGAGAGAGAGAGAGAGATCAGTTTTGTTTTCTCTGAAATGACAAGTTACTTCCTGGTTCTGTGTGTGAAAGAGCAATAGAGAGAGAGGAGCACAAACACAGAGAGATCATGAGCACTCCTCTATTAACCATTTCATCTCCCTTCAGTGCAGAAATATAACTCATGTAGCCGCACTGATTAGGATTAATTTCATGAAATACTCACAGAATGGATCTTAATTTTCTGGACTTTTCCACCTACTGACACCTCAAGCACAACTTTCAGCCTTGTTGATAAATTTGTTGATTTGACAATTTATTGATTTCGCATTGTTTATGCAGATTTTGAAATTCACAAGGATTCAGTTCATAGGGGATTTGATCAGCACGAGTTGAATGATTTGGCACATGATTTGGGCCTATCAAAAAAAGCTTCAGAAATCCTAGCATCAAGACTGAATGAGAAAAACTTACTTGAACAAGGAGTGAAGGTATCATACTTTCAAACCAAAGAAAGTACATTTCTGCAGTACTTTCGAAGTGATAGCGGCTTTGTGTTTTGCCATAACATTCCTGGTTTACTGAAGGAATTAGGGCTTTCAATCTACAATCCGAATGAATGGCGAATGTTTATTGATAGCTCAAAGCGGAGTTTGAAGTGTGTCTTTCTACACAATGGCAATTTATTCGGTGCAGTCCCTATTGGGCATTCTGTCTGTCTTTGTGAAGAACATGGAGATGTAAAGAGAGTCATTGAGTTATTGCAATATGACAAACACAATTGGATAATCTGTGTTGACCTTAAAATGGTGTGCTTCCTTCTTGGTCAGCAACATGGGTACACAAAGTATCCCTGCTTTCTCTGTATGTGGGATAGCAGAGCTCGAGAGAAGCATTGGGTTGAGACGAATTGGCCTCCAAGATCTGATCTTAAACCTGGAGATCCCAACATTCTACACTTGTTGACAGGAAGAAAATAATATTCCCACCTCGGAACATAAAACTAGGTCTCATGAAGCAATTTGTAGAAGCATTGCCAACTGATGGCGACTGTTTCAAGTACATCATCTTGCAATTTCCTGGACTGTCAATTGAAAAAATCAAGGCCGGTGTGTTTGATGGTCCACAAATTCGGCAGCTCATCAAAGATGAACAGTTCACCGGGACTATGTCAGACCTTGAGAAGAATGTTTGGTTATCATTCAAAGACGTCGTCAAGAACTTTCTTGGAAATACACGTGCAAGTATTTACACAGAAATTGTTCAGAAACAATTGGAGCACTACAAAGCGCTTGGTTGCAACATGAGTATTAAACTACATTTTCTGCATTGCCATCTTGCCAGCTTTCTGGAAAATCTTGGTGCTGTTAGCGACGAGCAAGGTGAACGATTTCACCAAGATTTGAAGGTTATGGAAGAACGTTATCAGGGTAGATGGGATGTACATATGATGGCTGACTATTGTTGGAGCATCAAACGCAATAGTCCTCAAGTTGAACACTCCAGAAAGAGCTATAAACGTAAATTTTTACCTTAACTACTTGCACACAATTACAATTACAGTAACCATATCCTTTGTAAAAACATAAGTGTTAAATAAGCAGTGCAGTCATGCCTGTTTCTTTCATATTTCATTGTATGTCAATATTTGTAAATTTTTATGAAACAAGAACATATCTGTTAAGTACAGTATTTTTCATATTTTTTAAGAAAACGGGGCTCCTATAGTTCAAAACCTGATGTGATAGAGAAAAACTGAGATCAGTTTTGGATTCCGCACCCAAAAATTAGTTAAAAACAGCTGTCAGACCTAACTCAACAAAAATTGTGTTCCCCAGTGTTACAATTGTTTCACTTGAACAGCTTTTTCCTCGTGACATCTTTAAACTGATCTTCATCCCTAAAGAGTGTTGCAGCTGTCAGGAAAGAAAACCATATTTTATTGATTTCGCATTGTTTATTGCGAAAATAAATCACAAAAGTGGATCTTTTTTTCAACATAATCTCCATTTCACTCAGTATGAGTGCTCCAGGCTTCACGAGTGCCAGAACCCTTCATGACCTGCTGTTTGTGGACACTAATCCACTTTGTGTTGGGTCACATCCCATCACCTCATCGCAGATTAGTTTCCTGGAGCAGCATGCCTCATCCTCTTTTATTCCTTATATCATGATTTATCAAGAACATTATTCCTGGTCGATGAAGAATTTTCTCATGAACAGATTGTTGAGATGGAAATGAAGTTGGTAGGTGAATATGTTTGAGATCAGAGACCCTGAGTCGCCTTGATCAGTCATTAGATGTGTCTTTGAGAAGTATGAGAACACTGGAGAACCAGGAGGAAACCCACACTGACACGAGTCATTTTACGTTTGGGTCATTTTAACATTGTTAACAGACTGAAATGAATCGCCTGAAAGGCAGAAGAAAGAAATCTGCTAGTAGTGTTAACACAAGACTTGATCTAATCCCAGTCAGTGCAGGGATCAAACCCCATCCACCAAAAATATCATTAAAATCAAAGGGAAAGGCAGAGATGAGGTGAGATCATCAACAGGAGATCTATCCAGAATAAACACGGCTCACAACTGAGGAGATTTACGAACACACTGGAAGGGTTCACAGTAACTTCTTCTTTCTTGTGTTGAAAGGCAATCAGTGTCCTTATTGTTGCATTGCTGCCACCTTCTGGATCAATTCCTTGCACCATTATACAGTGTCTTGCAAAAGTATTCACCCCCTTGGTGTTTGTCCTGTTTTGTTGCATTACAATCTGGAATTAAAATGGATGTTTTGCAGGGTTAGCACCATTTGATTTACAAAACATGCTGACCACTTAAAAGGTGAAAATTGTTGTTTTATTGTGACACAAACAATAATTAAGATAAAAAAGACAGAAATCTGGAGTGTGCATAAGAATTCACCCCCAAAGTCAATACTTTGTAGAGACACCTTTTGCTGCAATTACAGCTGCAAGTCTCTTGGGGTATGTCTCTATTAGCTTAGCACATCTAGCTCCTGGGATTTTTGCCCATTCCTCAAGGCAAAACTGCTCACACTCCTTCAAGCTAGATGGGTTGCGTTGGTGTACAGCAATCTTCAAGTTATGCCACAGATTCTCAGTTGGATTGAGGTTTAGGCTTTGATGAGGCCATTCCAAGATATTTAAATGTTTCCCTTTAAACCACTCCAGTGTAGCTTTAGCAGTATGTTTACTGTAGGATCGTTGTCCTGCTGGAATGTGAACTTTTGTCTCAGTCTCAAACCTCTGGCTGACTTAAACAGGTTTTCCTCCAGAATTGCCCTGTATTTAGTGCCATCCATCTTTCCTTCAGTCCTGACCAGCTTTCCTGTCCCTGCAGACAAAAAAGATCCCCACAGCATGATGCTGCCACCACCATGCTTCACTGTAAGAATGGTGTTCTCAGGGTGATGGGTTTGCGCGACACATGGCGTTTCTCATGATGGACAAAAAGATCAATTTTGGTCTCATCTGACCAGAGAATCTTCTTCCATGTGTTTGGGGAATCTACCACATGCTGTTGGGCAAACTCCAAACATGTTTTTTATTATTTTTTTTTTTCTATAAGTAATGGCTTTTTTTCCTGGCCACTCTTCCATGAAGCCCCGCCCACTCTATGAAGTGTACGGCTTAAAGTGGTCCTATGGACAGATACTCCCATCTCCGCTGTGGATCTTTGCAGCTCTTTCAGTGTTATCGTTGGTGTCTTTGTTGCATCTCTGATAAATGCCCTCCTTTCCCGGTCTGTGAGTTTTGTTGGGCGGGGCCTTCTCTTGTCAGGTTTGTAGTAGTGCCATATTCTTTCCATTTTGCTATAATGGATTTAATGGTGCGCTGTGAGATATTCAATATTTGGGATATTTTTTATAACCCAACCCTGATCTATACTGTGTACTTCTCCATAACTTTGTCTCTGACCTGTTTGGAGGCTCCTTGGTTTTCATGTTGTTTGTTTTGTCATGTTACAGAGCCAGGGTCCTTCCAGAACAGGTTGATTTATACAGACATCATGTGACAGATCATGTGACACTTTGATTGCACACAGGTGGCTCTTAATCAACTAATTATGTGACTTATGAAGTGAATTGGTTGGAGCAGCTCTTATTTAGGGGTTTCATATGAAAGGGGTGAATACATATGCACACTCCAGCTTTCTGGGTTTTTTTTAATCTTAATTATTGTATGTGTTACAATAAAACAACAATTTTCACCTTTAAAGTGGTAGGCATGTTGTGTAAATCAAATGGTGCTAACCCTCCAAACATCCATTTTAATTCCAGCTTGTAATGCGACAAAACAGGACAAACACCAAGGGGGATGAATACTTTTGCAAGACACTGTCCAGCAGCTTGCGGACATCCTGACCTCAGTATTAAAAGCTTCTGTCTGAAAATGAGTTCAGCACAGAAACTCCATCACTGGGGGAAACTTTATTCTCCTGTGCTCTTATCTTTTATTCTGCAAAGCTTTGATTGTAATATTTGAATAAAGATCCCAAACTCACAGATAAACCTGGATTTATAAGGTTCTATCAAAAAAGTAAATTTTATTCAATGAAACACAACATGCATTTAATACAATTCAATACAACCTCTCTCTCTTTCTCTCGCTCTCTTTTCTCTCCAAGTCTTCATAATGGATCAGCACCAGAACATTAGTGCATCGATGTTAGCTAGACTTCCTGCATGTTTGCACCACCTTCATAACTGAAGCTTGATTGTGCCTTTTCTGAATCATTTAATGAAACAATTTCAGCTGTATGTAATTCGACTAAAAAGGAGCAAAAAATAAACAAACATGCCGAGCCATTTGGGAGCTGAACAAGTTGATTCTGACTGTAAATAGCTGTTCAGTCCACATTATGTAGAACATTTTGGAATCATTGGTAAATTCACTGCTTATTCATGCAGTGTGACATCTTCACGATACATGACAAGATCTGTTTTTTGTCTTGTTAACTTCAAGAGAGAAAAAAGCAGGCTGGTGAGGGAACAACTCACTTATAGCTGCTATAACGATAGTGACGACAGGCTCTAACTCGTTTCATGGACATTCCACAACATTAAATGTAAATATAAATGGATAAAGAGTATGATGTGTCATTTTGTACACTGAAAAATACAACGGCAATTCCAAAAAATTTGGGACGCTGTGTAAACTGGAAATAAAAAGAGAATGCGATAATTTGCAAATCATGGAAACTTGATATTTCATTGAAAATAGTACAAAGACAACATTTCAAATGTTGAAACTGAGAAATTTTATTGTTTTTTGAAAAATATACACTCATTTTGAATTTGATGTCAGCAAAATGGTTCAAGAAAGTTCAAGAAAGGACAAGGGTGTGTTCACTACTGTGTTGCATCACCTCTACTTTTAACATTTCTCTGTTAACATTTGGGAACTGAGGAGACCAATTGCTGTAGTTTTGAAAGAGAAATGTTGTCCCATTCTTGCCTGATATACACTTTCAGCTGCTCAAAAGCTTGTGGTCTCCTTTGTCATATTTTGTGCTTCATAATGCACCAAATGTTTTCAATGGGAGACAGGTCTGGACTGCAGCAGGCCAGTTTAGCACCCAGACTTTTTTACTACAGAGCCATGCAGTTTTAATATGCGCAGAAAGTGGTTTGGCGTTGTCTCGCTGAAAGAAGGAAGGCCTTCCCTGAAAAAGATTTTGTCTGGACGGCAGCATATTGCTCTGAAACATGTTTATAGCGGAGCTTTCGCACGGGCCGAAAATCTGGAAACCCATCGAGTTGATTTTTCATGGACACACAGGGATCCCAGCCGTGTTCGTCCATCCCCGCCCCTCGCTATTCTGATTGGCTGTTTGATTTTGGCTGTAACTAGAAGCGCGAGCACCTACATAACTTATTTTTGTCTCCAGATAATTTCATATTTATCGGGTTTTTCCATCGAGAACAACTCAAACAGCGCAACACAATAATCATTTTTAGTTGACTCAGTTGATATATATACAGTGGCATGCAAAAGTTTGGGCACCCTTGCTGAAAATGTCTGTTACTGTGAATAGTTAAGTGAGCAGAAGATGAACTGATCACCAAAAGGCATAAAGGTAAAGACGAGACATTTCTTTTCAGTGTTTTATGCAGGATTTGTGTATTATTTTTGTTTTGTACAATTGGAGAGTGAAAAAAGAAAAGGAATGCCATGCAAAAGTTTGGGCACCCCAATACATTTGAGTTCTCAGGTTACTTTTACCAAGTTTCCAGACCTTAATTAGCTTATTGAGCTGTGGCTTGTTCAAATTCTTTGTTAGGAAAGGTCAGATGATGCATATTTCAAAGCTGTATAAATTCTCTGACTCCTCAAACTTGTCTCTAAAATCAACAGCCATGGGCTCCTCTAAGCAACTTCCTCACATTCTGAATAATAAAATACTTGATGCTCACAAAGCAGGAGAAGGCTACAAGAACATAGCAAAGTGTTTTCAGGTAGCTGTTTCCTCAGATTGTAATGTTATTAAGAAATGGCAGTTAACAGAAACAGTCAGCTACAGAATACTCAGGTGTACAGTGGTGTGATGGTTAGCACAGTCACCTCACAGCAAGAAGGTTCTGGGTTCGAACCCAGCGGCTGGCAAGGGCCTTTCTGTGTGGAGTTTGCATGTTCTCCCTGTGGGTTTCCTCTGGGTGCTCTGCTTATTCCCCACAGTTCAAAGACATGTGGTTAGGTTAATATGGGATGGCCTTGGCTGGGTGCCCTTGAGCGGGGCACCTAACTCCCGATTGCTCCCCGGGCGCTGTTAGCATGGCTGCCCACTGCTCTGGGTATGTGTGTGTTCATTGCTTCAGATGGGTTAAATGCAGAGAGGAAATTTCACAAGTGTGTGATGAATAAAGTTGTGCTTCCTTTGTTTACCAATTACTGTTAGTATCGAGTATCTGTATCCTACATCATATGAGTTTGCTTGTCTATCATGAAGAGTAATGGAAATTATGTAACTATGTTGGATCTAAAATCCCTGAAAAAATTGTGGAAATCGATCAATCAAGTCCAAAGTTATGACTAATTATGTGATCCAAATTTATCATAAATTTGATATAATGATGTTGCACTTGCTATTTATTGATATTTTAAATGTAAAAAATGTTTAAATGAATTGAAAATATTAGTAAAATTCATGTTTTTTCTTTTATCACTTATTTATTTATTTTTTCATGTTCATTGAGTAAATGTCACACAGTATTATATAAAAAAATAAAAAATGAAATCATGTGTCGAGCGTCATTTTGCATGATTATATATTTTCTGACAAAAACTACTCTTTCTAAAAGACTAAAGTGTAAGATATATCATCAAAATGTAGTTTATAAGCAAGCATATGATGTCTCTGTTGTGTGTGAATCAGTAGTTATCCGATTGTTTACAAATACTATGTCTTGTCACCAGGGGCCTCATGTACAAAGACCTGCGTGGATTTCCAACTAAATATGTGTGCACGTCAAAATCGGGAAATTTGCGTACGACCAAAAAAATCCGGATGTATCAATCAGTGCGTACGAAGGTTTCCACGCACTCTCCTGTTGTACATCCCAATCAACGTGGAATTCGGCGCACATGCACGAGCCCCGTTCCCCGCCCCGTCTCCTCCCTCAATTATTCCACACTGAATATGTTAATTAGTATAAATAGACCTGCAGTAAGGCCCGCGTTAGGTAAAAGACATGGCGAAATCTCGAAAAAGAAATTTCACAAATTACGAGGTGGAGGCGCTGATTTCGGAGGTAGAGGCAAGACACAAGATCTTGTTCGGAAGCCTCTCCTCCGGAATCAGCACCAAAACCAAACGTCTGAATTGGGAGCAAATAACTAATGTCATCAATCAAGTCGGGGCCAACAATCAATCCACAGCCGACATTAAAAAAAAAATGGTCGGACATCAAAGTAGATGTGAAAAGGAGGATGGCTGCGCAGCACAGGAGCGCAATGAAGACGGGTGGCGGGCCGGGGGTCGAGGCCCTCTCCCCTTTCGACCAGAGGGTGACCGCGGTCCTCGGTGACCATGCATTAGTCGGCGTGGTTCCGCCCGAAGAGGGGGACTCCGACTTGGCCCAGCAGAATCTCACAGGTGCTGTAATCATTTCCATACAGGGCGTCCCGAAAAATGTAGCCTATACTCTAAATCGCCATAAAGTATGTATGAACTGAAATCCCTGCCTTTAGCACAGTGTAATAGAATTCACATACATCACTTAATTGTTCTGTCACCTCCAATTAAAGTGATGTTCAAAGTGTATGCTATGAGACATGCAACGGTCACTGATTGTATGCCACTGAATGTGAATGTAGCCTATACCAAGATAACGGTATGATTCGCATCGTCCGCAGTGCCTGCGCCACAATGAGTGTCTATTTGAGTTACATGGGTTTTGAAAACAAAAAAAAACACCTTTAGTGCTCTAATGTGTACATTTTTTCGGGGACACCCTGTATTTGAGGAAATGTCTTCCTCTCTTATTAGGCCCAATATTCCTAGCCACATGTAACCAGAAATAAAACATGTGCACATATTTTCCACAGTAGGATTTTAATGACAAATGTATTCTAGCAGGGTGCCAGGGAACAACAGGAGGCCCCCAGTCCATCCCACCCGAGCAGGAAGAGGACCCCCAGCCGAGCGGATCCAGCGTCACTGTCACCTGCCCCCCTTCTCCACCGCCTGCCCCTGTCGCCGGGTCCACAGACCGGGTGCTGACGCGCGCGGTCCTTGAGTCGCAAGGGGAAATTTTAAAGGGGATAGAGGCGATTAACTACAACCTCGAGGGAATCCGCAAGGAATTGAAGGAACTGAATAACACATTAAAAGAATATCTTAAAAAATGAATGGTGTCCCGTGTGTCCTTACCTTTTCACATTGTGGCTATTAAGCGCTGCCGGGTTTGTATACCATGTCGCTGTGGCACCTCGTTGTGAGGCCCAGGGTCTGGGTCCTCCAGCAGGTCTCGCTCCATTATTGGCACGCCGTGCCGCTGCGCCACATTGTGTAACACGCCACACACCGCGGTTGTGTCTGATTTGTACGCACTTGGAAATCGTTTCATATATTGATCTTGGTAATTATGTGATAAGGTTACCCCATGCAACATCAACTAATAATATTTCAGTCTGACACCTCGCGGCAAATGCGCGAGGAAGATCTATTAAGCTAGCTGCAATGCATGGTCCTGCATGTGCATTCTTTAATTTAATTAATTAACCAATAGTCAATGGGAATAATATCGAAATGATATTGCTGGGGTTTCTCATTTCCCGTAATTACAATATGGAAGGGATGGTTGATGGATCTGTTGGCATTTACCCAACAGTCTCGCATTATGTGTCTCGACAATGTCGTATGACTGACATACATTTCAATTCACGCATCCTGATGTTCCAATGCATTTTTGGATGCCTCTTATCGCCATGTCATGACTCTTGACCGAGTAGGCCTAAATGTAGTTGTGTTGCTCTGCCTCTAAGTGTCGCCAAGTACCAAGATGCACCAGAAATGTACGTATGCCAGCCATGAGGTTTGCGTAGAGTACCGCACTTTTCCATGCCAAGTCAATCTTTGTACATACGAATGTTTGCGCAGAAAGTGACGTACGTAGCTTTTTTGTGCGTACGCAAGCTTTGTACATGAGGCCCCTGATCCTGAACCCATGTAATTTTGCCTAAAAAATCTGGAGTGTCTGTAGGCCTGGTACTAAATCATAGAATGGATGCCATGTTTGATAATTCTTGGTATGTTGCTATTTGTTGTTGGATACTTTTATCAAACATAAGCACTCAACATAAATTGGATTAATACATACAGTGATAAAACTTGAATACTTGCATGTAGTGTCCGTAGGCCCCTTGTAGTGTCCGTAGGCCCCAAGCATTCTTGTTCCTATTATTCAGTGATTTACCCATATTTCTCCCATAAAATTCACCAATTTTGTTACAAATAAGTAAAACAATTTTATATATGAGCAAATGATTATACAATGAAAGGACAGTAATGGTATGAGTGTCAATTTAATGAAAATTATTTAACATGAGAGCAAACAAAGAGGGGCGGCATGGTGGTGTAGTGGTTAGCGCTGTTGCCTCACAGCAAGAAGGTCCGGGTTTGAGCCCCATGGCTGGCGAGGGCCTTTCTGTTTGGAGCTTGCATGTTCTCCCTGTGTCCGCGTGGGTGTGCTCCGGTTTCCCCCACAGTCCAAAGACATGCAGGTTAGGTTAACTGGTGACTCTAAATTGAGCGTAGGTGTGAATGAGTGTGTGAATGGTTGTCTGTGTCTATGTGTCAGCCCTGTGATGACCTGGCGACTTGTCCAGGGTGTACCCCGCCTTTCACCCGTAGTCAGCTGGGATAGGCTCCAGCTTGCCTGCGACCCTGTAGAACAGGATAAAGCGGCTACAGATGATGAGATGAGCAAACAAAGAATAACTTTTAACATTTTGAGTCATATGATTAGCACTGTAGTGCTGCCTGTTTTTAGTCTACAATGCTAGTTGTCAAATCTCACATCAATTTAGATAAATAAATATTTTTTTATTATGAAATTAGACAAAATCACATAATAATTCTTGTTTGTACTGTCCGTAGGCCCCTTCTAGTGTCCGTAGGCCCAAAGCATTCTTGTTCCTATTATTCAGTGATTTACCCATATTTCTCATCTCATCTCATTATCTCTAGCCACTTTATCCTTCTACAGGGTCGCAGGCAAGCTGGAGCCTATCCCAGCTGACTACGGGCGAAAGGCGGGGTACACCCTGGACAAGTCGCCAGGTCATCACAGGGCTGACACATAGACACAGACAACCAGTCACACTCTCATTCACACCTACGGTCAATTTAGAGGCGCCAGTTAACCTAACCTGCATGTCTTTGGACTGTGGGGGAAACCGGAGCACCCGGAGGAAACCCACGCGGACACGGGGAGAACATGCAAACTCCACACAGAAAGGCCCTCGCCGGCCACGGGGCTTGAACCAAGGACCTTCTTGCTGTGAGGCGACAGCGCTAACCACTACACCACCTACCCATATTTCTCCCATTAAATTTACAAATTTTGTTAAAAATAAGTAAACAAATCTTATATATGTGCAAATACAATGAAGGAACAGTAATGGTATGAGCATCAAATTAATGAAAATTATCGAACATGAAACCAAATAAAGAATAAATTTTAACATTTTGAGTCATATGATTAGCACTGTAGTGCTGCCTGTTTTTAGTCTACAATGCTAGTTGTCAAATCTCACATCAGTCAATATAAATAATTTTTTTTTGTTCTAAAATCAGTAAAAATAACATAGGCTACTTGTAGTGTCCATAGGTCCAAAGCTTCACTGATCTTGTTCCCATTATTTAACATCAGTAGTAAACATACATTCTGTATTTACAATGGCAGTTGCCTTATCTTACATCCACCTACAAAATAAGTTATTTTTTTTAATCACTAAATAATTCCTGTATGAATGATGTATTTTGTGCACATATAGGGTATTATTATGTACAGAACTACAGCACTTCCTACAAGTCATGCCTTTACCTTTCAGCTTGATCCAGAAATGTGTCATTTAAAAAATGAATTTTAATTTAAATACTGAGTAATTTACTTACCGTAATACTAAATCATAGGCTGGGATTGGGCAAAAACACATTTTAAAATAATATTAATCAGGAAAGTAAGGAAATCAGCAAGCAAAACAATATCTCATCTCATTATCTCTAGCCGCTTTATCCTTCTACAGGGTCGCAGGCAAGCTGGAGCCTATCCCAGCTGACTATGGGCGAAAGGCAGGGTACACCCTGGACAAGTCGCCAGGTCATCACAGGGCTGACACATAGACACAGACAACCATTCACACTCACACCTACGGTCAATTTAGAGTCACCAGTTAACCTAACCTGCATGTCTTTGGACTGTGGGGGAAACCGGAGCACCCGGAGGAAACCCACGCGGACACGGGGAGAACATGCAAACTCCACACAGAAAGGCCCTCGCCGGCCCCGGGGCTCGAACCCAGGACCTTCTTGCTGTGAGGCGACAGCGCTAACCACTACACCACCGTGCCGCCGCAAAACAATATATTCATCATAATACATATACATTACAAAATAATTCTATGTTTATGTAATGAAGAGGAATTTTTCACTTTTATTAGCTTTGGTCAACAAAGGGTCATGGGGAAGTCATGGCCTAATGGTTAGAGAAACAGCTTTGGGACCAAAAGGTTGCTGGTTCGATTCCCCAGACTAGCAGGATTGACTTAAGTGCCCTTGAGCAAGGCACCTAACTCCCAACTGCTCCAGCAAGAGTGGTGGCGTACCTTGTGTCTGATTAGCCAAAGAAAAACTGATGATGTGATCATCAGTTCGGGCATTGAACCCGACCGACTGACTGTATATAAATAGGAAGATATTGTAATATACAGGTCTCGACCCAGGCTATCCTTGACTTGCAAGTGATGTCAAAGCAAAATAGAAACCCGGATGTCGGTGGCAGGGGCGCAGATATGTTTTTTGAACTGGGGGGGACAAAGCTGCCAGCAAACCACCCCCAACCCCAACATGTGTTGTGCGAGGAATATACTCTGATGCCCTTAAAACTGCCTTCTGAGCACTGTATCTACAGGCTACCACCGAAAGAAGGAGGCTACCAGAAAGGCATCTCTACTCCGTACGATTTTACTTTCACTACGACATTACTTTGAACAGACTGTCAAAAAATTGCAAGGTGATATGATAAAGTAAGGCACAGTTTACTTACAGTCGTTGTTTTTTGAAAAAACTATGCAATCGTTTTCTGCCTTTTCGGTTTGGCACCCTTCATCATGCCATGTTGGGGTCCTGAACTAGGAGCTGTCCCCGATATGCCTGTCAAACTTGTTGTGGGTAACCATAGCAACCAAGCTCGAGCTCACAACCTGTGCAGTCTGCGCAGCTCAACCAACCGAATATCAGTCTTTGTTTTATTTTATGTGAGTTGTTGCAACTATGTATGTACTGCTGTGCACCTCAATAAACCGAATGGTAATTAGTAGGGCTGCACGATTATGGAAAAAAATGATAATCACGATTATCTTGATCAAAATTGTAATCACGATTATTAATCACGATTATTCTTGATGTTAGGGAAATCACTTAAATTTTATTTCACTATATTCAAACAAACAATATGAACAGCTTTCAGTGCAGAATGAAATTTAAAAGAGAAATTCTGATTTCCAAATGACAAATAAATGAAATTTATCCAAGAAATTACCAAAGGATGAAGGAACTGAAAACTCAATTGCAACAATTACATAGCATTATACTGAGGCCTACAAGTTTTTAGCTAGAAAGACCAGCCTATCAACATGCTCTGGCTTTAAACATGAGCGAAGGCAGGTCACAACATTGCCTCCAGTGCTAAATAGTCTGTTGTTCCGACATAGTTAGCTTTTCTCTCTCACCTCAATCTGTTACCTGCTATCACCCCTTGAAGAAGATACCGCTGCACTGAAGCTCTGCGCACTTGGCTTGCTTGCTTATTTAGGCAGAGTAATGAAACCTTACATGTGTCGGTTCACCCCCTAATGGTTTGGTGGAGTACTGGTCAAAAAGTGCTTGATCAGATATGCAGCAGAGCTCGCATTTTAAATGGAAATAAATTGTGATTTTCATTTAATTTAATCGTGGCAGCCAAAATCACGATTTTCGATTAAATTCGATTAATTGTGCAGCCCTAGTAATTAGTCTTTTGATTTTTCCATGAGGTTTGCCTTATGCAAAGAAAGACAGCATAAACGTTTTTTTCCCCTCCCTTTAAGTGGGGGGGACCGAACGAGGTGAATTTAAATCTGGGTGGGACGAATCCTCCCCGTCCCCCCCTCTATCTGCGCCCGTGGTTGGTGGATATAAAGACAAATGCAGGGTCAGGCGACATTCCAAACAAAACATAGTCACACGTGCGCAACTCTCTTTGTTTTTCCACAGCTTTGAGCATTCTTTTAGCTCTGCCAGATCTTTGTGCTGGATATGGTTATGGTCACAACAGTACTTGTGACCGTGGCATGTTACAATTTTTTAGAATTCTGTCCGTGATTCGGAAAGAGGGCGATGAAACTCTGAGGTTTTGTACGGAGAGGAGACGAGCACGACTGAACAACATCAGCAGCACTGATCTAAGAGAGGCTAAAACCAAAACAGCTCGTGTTTGCAGTAATCACTTTATCTCAGTATAGATGAAAGTCTTCCGGATTTACCCAAAAATCCGGATATTTGACAAAACTCTTGAAAATCTCCAGTTTTCCGAATGGAGAAATTTATTTTTCTGATTTTTCGCATTCCTAGACGCGGCATAATACTTTGCATCGTCCTTGCATGGGCGCAGTCCTTAAATAGTCCAAACATAGTTCATTGATTAAAGACAGGTGTTCTTTGTTAACAGCGTGCGTGCCGTAAATCGTTAGGCGCGCACGCCGAAGGCGCACCTTCAGGTGCATGAGCTAAGGCGCGCAGGACTGACACCGTTCTGCACAAGCGCAACACAATCGCACTAGAAAGCATGGTCAAGCTGCCAGTGTAGCTGCAGTCTTTTTAGTTGTAAATTACGAGTATTTCCTCGTGTTAATAATTTGCCATGTCAAAACAAGCAAAACTCATCTCATCTCATCTCATTATCTCTAGCCGCTTTATCCTTCTACAGGGTCACAGGCAAGCTGGAGCCTATCCCAGCTGACTACGGGCGAAAGGCGGGGTACACCCTGGACAAGTCGCCAGCTCATCACAGGGCTGACACATAAACACAGACAACCATTCACACTCACATTCACACCTACGGTCAATTTAGAGTCACCAGTTAACCTAACCTGCATGTCTTTGGACTGTGGGGGAAACCGGAGCACCCGGAGGAAACCCACGCGGACACGGGGAGAACATGCAAACTCCACACAGAAAGGCCCTCGCTGGCCCCGGGGCTCGAACCCAGGACCTTCTTGCTGTGAGGCGACAGCGCTAACCACTACACCACCGTGCCGCCCAAGAGAGGTAAGCAATTTATTATATATTTTTTTCCATCAAAGTTGCATTTTGTGGTTTCGAAACTAAGTTTTAGTGCCGTTTCTAGAACACAACATCAAGAAAACGTGGAAGAAACAGCAATAATGGAAGAGCCGGTTTCTAAGCTGCCTAAAACTAGCAATGGTAATTTATTTTTTGTTACATAATGTACTCAGGCTGGAAGGCCTAAAAATCTTAAGGATATTCTGGCGCCTTCTAAACTCAAGTGTGGTGACACAGAAAGCAATAATCAAAGGCTTGAACAAGGTTGCTTTAGGTGTAGCAAAAAATGCAATTTATGTAATAACTTTTTCGCAGAGTCAATTTTTTTTGTCAGCTCTGTAACCGGAAGGAAATACAAAATTCGTCAACATCTTTCTTGTACTTCCCGCAATACAATATATTTAGCAACTTGTCATAAATGTAATCTCCAATATGTTGGCTCTTGTACTACAGAGTTTAAAGTACATTTTCATAACCATAAATCTAGTATGAAAAACAAAAAAAAAACATGCGAAGTAGCTAAACATTTTAATCAGTCTCCTCATAATCTGAATGATTTTGAATTCATTTGTATAGAAACAATAGTTAATGCTGCTCAAGATAGTTTAGACAACATCCTTCTAAATAGGGAAGTGTACTGGATGTCGCAATTGTTTACTTTAGCCCCTTATGGGTTAAATAAGCGAAAATAATATAAATCTAAAAATCGCATTATTTTTAATAATATTTAATTATTACATTTTGTAATTAATAGTTTATTTTTGTCTTTTATTCTGAAGTGTAGAATTCACAATTTTGTATATAAGACCACGCCCATAGCACTATGTAGTTTTTTATGAAACTGTAGAAGGCCGAAACGTTTGTCGAGAATAAATTTTTAATAATGTTCAAAAGTTGGGTGTCAGAGTGAAATTTTTCTATTCTACATTATCTATATCTACACTGCTGGGATCCGTGGTATCCTCTGGATCCTTTTGGACAGACTGGTTGTTGGCTGACAAAGACTTTTTATTCTACTTTTTATATATATATATATATATATATATATGTGTGTGTGTGCTATACTACTAATCTACTGGTTTCTGTGTTTGACTATTTCACTGACAGCACTTCCTCGAAGACTTCTTTATTCTTAAACAACAGAACCTGGATCAGGATTCCTCTGACAACAGATCTGAAGATGCACATGATGGTGATGACATTACAGTAAGTAATTTTAACAGGGCAATGATCTCACATCTGATTTTCGTGTCTTCGAACTTTAACTACTTTGCTTTCCTAGCTTTTTTTTTTTATTAACCTAAGCCTTATATTTACCCTGTATACAACAATGCCACATCTTTAATATTTTTTGTCAAGTCTTTATTTTGTGCAAATTTCCTAGTGCTTGTGTTTGTCAACTATTCATTGGACTTGCTGTATTTTCCCATTACAGAGCCTGCACGCAGACCCTGGTGATTATACCCCCAGATATCCTTCTTCCCCACTCTTGTTTGAGGATGAATCCAATGAACTACCACCACATTTGAGCCAAACAACAGAGTCATCAATCTTCAGTTTTGAGGACAGTGTTGATTCTGGTGTGTTTGAACCACTATGGCAGTCTTTTACTGACTCTGAATCCATTGGCAGTGGAGAAGAATTTCCCATGGAAGACAGCACTGATGAGTCAGTAAATGAAGAATCACATTTGGGAGTAGGCGGTAATGAAAGGTTTCCTCTAGTAAATGATGAGCCACTTTACACAGGCTCACAATTAACCAAAGCTCAGAGGTTTTTTTTACTTATACTTTCATATGCTTTGAGACACTCGCTTACTGGTATGGCCCTGTCTGATCTTTTAGATTTGATTAATATCCACTGTCCCAAAAATGTTCTAACTTCAAAGCATCTGTTCTTAAAAGAGCTTAAACCAATACAAGGTCACCTAGAATGTCACATATACTGTCCCAACTGTGAATATTACATCGGCGACCAAGTCACTGAAGGGCAGTGTTCTGTATGTAAGTCTACATGGGATAGAAACAGCTCACTGAAGAATGGAAATTTCTTCCTATACTTACCCATCCAAACACAACTGGAACATCATCTTCAAAGAGAAGATCATCTTCAAAGGTCGCCTATGTTTGGTATGAATGATTTATATAAATGTTACGTTCTTTTAACAACACAAGAGGGCACAAGAAGACACTTTTTTCAGACATTTTTGTGTGTGCATGTTGTCTTTAGTCAGGAAATGGCACATGTAATTCAGAAAATTATGATGACATATGCATGGGTGCAAGTTTTCTGGCATGTGCCGGAAGCTCCATTTTTTCGGTTCTGAAAAAGTAATTTTTCCAAATTGTCTAAATCCGTTAAGATTTTTTTTTTTTTATTTTGGGGGGGGGGGGTATAGGGGTGGCCCTCTCACTCTCATAGGGCCAATGATTTTCCGCAATCGCGGAAAACGGACGGAAATTACGGAATTCTTATAGTGAAACATTGCTCGCGTGTCAAAGTGTAACTGCCGCAGAACGCTTCTGCGTACCTGCCGCTAACGCCCAAGCAGACATGCCTTTCCGGTCAAGGCAGCTTTGTCGGTGATTGTGATTGGCTTGTGGCACACTTAGCCAGCCAATGAGCTACTTGTTTACAGATTCGCTCCCCGCGTCGCAACCAGAATGGCGACCGCGAAAAAAACCCGAATGCTCTGGTGGCCAAGGATGCCATATGGTCAGTGGTGTAGTGGAGATTTTTAAAGTGGGGTACGCGATTCGTGACGTCATCGATTTGATATCATGTCAGAAGCGGTAGCCTTTGTTTGGTCGCCTATGTTTGGTCTGAATGATTTATATAAATGTTACGTTCTTTTAACAACACAAGAGGGCACAAGAAGACACTTTTTTCAGACATTTTTATGTGTGCAATTTTCATTCGTGTTTGTCAGTACAGCCCGACTGTTATGGCGAAAAGCCGCGGTTTATTTTGTCTCCAATAAATATGCCGAAATGGCTAAAGAGGAACAAATTCGCCTTCTCCTTCCGCATGCATCGTCGTAGACAGCACCACTCTGCTGCTGGAACTCAACATAAACCTTGCATAGGTTTAACATGGACTATCAGGCGTGAAGCCAAAATATTGGAAATTATGATACACAAACACCTTTGTTCATGTTCGATTCATGTTCATTTGAGCCGAGCTGCATTCGGAATTCGATATTTTTACTAGCCTACTTACTGCCGTGGCAACAGCTACAGCATGTGTCCAGAAGTTCAAAAAAAGTCACGTCACTCACTCACATCGCATACAAACCAGCAATGGGCTGACATTTATTATAAAAGGCACCAATCGAATAAATCAAGCATTTAGTCTGGTGCGACTGAGGCACCTGCGTATACAAAATACATGACATGCAGCCATTGGGTTAAGCCCTACCATGCACTCCTTAAAGACTTGAGTATTTCTTTCAATTTATTGTCATTTCACATTTTTGGATGTACAATAAAACACTAAACAGGAAGGCCACAAAGATTATGAATTTCAAATCCTATATATAATACAGTATGTGGTGAAATTATCCGCGTAAGGATGACCAGGGCCGGCGAGGGCCTTTCTGTGTGGAGTTTGCATGTTCTCCCCGTGTCCGCGTGGGTTTCCTCCGGGTGCTCCGGTTTCTCCCACAGTCCAAAGACATGCAGGTTAGGTTAACTGATGACTCTAAATTGACCGTAGGTGTGAATGTGAGTGTGAATGGTTGTCTGTGTCTATGTGTCAGCCCTGTGATGACCTGGCGACTTGTCCAGGGTGTACCCCGCCTTTCGCCCGTAGTCAGCTGGGATAGGCTCCAGCTTGCCTGCGACCCTGTAGAAGGATAAAGCGGCTAGAGATAATGAGATGAGATGAGATGAGATGAGGATGACCAGGCAGGCGATTATATCAGTTCTGTTGCCCTCTCGGTGCTGCTACCATGAACGCCCGGAAATCACACACACACACACACACAGACCCTACTGTTATTATTAGGCTATTCAAAATCATAGGCCTATACTGAGCAAAAATCGCATTAGAACTTCAAAGATCATAAAGCATTAAACCGACAGATGGCGGAGTCAACCGTTTACATAATTCTAATATCTTGGCTGCATTTAGAATGCATTCTACTTTGTGTTGCTACGTTTTACGTAACGTTCGATTGGGGGGGGGCATTGATGATGAGCACAAAGGCACGTGTCACTTACTGTAGAGCGTATAAACTCAGGCCATTGAATGACAGTTTTTTTTTTTTTTTATCTCACCTCGGGAGAAGTGGGTGGACGGCGTACCCCCGCGTACCACGCCCACTACACCCCTGCATATGGTTGCCAGTGGCGAGTGTGGACGGTGAGCGCTCTTTTTCCATGTATAAACATCATCTAAATGACAGAAGATTCAGTCTCACGGAGACCAACACTAAACAACTTATGATGCTCTATCATAATGGCGATATTGAGCAGCGTTTCTAGGTACTCAGAGCGCTCAATGATTGATCTGCAAGGAATATTCAGGACTGTCATTACAATCAAAGTTAAACTATTCTAGTCTGTTTGAGAGTGTGTTCTGTTAGGAAACATTGTTTCATGAGTTTGTGGTGTACTAAAAAAGATGGATATAGAGTAATATTTTTAAACAGTCAGTTATGAGTATTGTCATTACAGGCTCAGTAAGTATTACTGAATATTAATTTATCCCTATTAATTTATCAGTACTCTCAATATTATATTGAGATATTATATATGCTATTATATTGCATATATTATATATGAGATGGGTTTTTAGTTAACAGTGATCCTAGTTTCTTGATTTATCTGTTATCAGTATGTCAAGTAAAATATTTTGAGTTGTCTCAATCTGTGATCCCACTTTAATTTTTTTTTTTATTAATGCAATTTATCAGCTTACTGCCAGTGTAATTGTTTTATTATATATTTTTATTCATGAATGACTTCATCATGCAAAGGACCATTTGTGTCTAGAGATGCAATACTTTGAAACCCAAGTAAAATTATGCCAGCCAGAATTACTAAATTGGAGCCAAACAGAACAATTTTGAACTGAAATTGTGAAACAGAATTGAAATGGAATTTTTCATTGTCCGAAACGGAAAAAGACAGATTTTGAAACGGAAAATCATTGGCTCTACTCTCAGCGGATTACCGGGTTACCGCAGTACAGTCTCTGCACGAGACAAATCTTTTCATCGCGTCTTCGCCACAAACCTCATTCAATTTATATGCTGCTCACCGACGAGCGGTCCTGACTAGCCCATTGTTTCACGGTGTTATACATGTGTGATATCATGTTTCACGCACGTAGCATGTTGTTCGACCAAATCAACACAGCTATTCCAGCGTATATATTGTAAAAAAGGTATCATAGCAAAAGCATATTAAAATGGTTGTTTCAACATTTAAATTAGTAGTTGCTAGATGTTTTGAAATATCAAGCCTTGTACTTGAAATATTGTTATTTCAGATGAATTGATGAAATGTATTAAACATTTGATGTGAATATGCAAATCATATAACTATTAATATTATAAATGTTTGCATGAGATTGCATGAGAGACAACCATTTTAACTTGTAATTTACATTTTTTTTTCGAGCCCTAAGGGGGGCTCACCTCTCTTTGTAAACCCCCCCCCCCCCCCCCCCCCCCCCCCCGCATGGCTGCGCCATGCACATCTGACCTTGTCAGACTTTTTGAAAATGTTATACTTGCACCCATGCATATGTTGTGGTAAAATGTATCATAATCTTAACAAAGATGGAGGCCCACTAGATAGTCCTCATGCATACTCCTTAACATTAAATTGTAATGGAGTTCCAGTATTCAAATCATCCCAGTATGGAATTTGGCCATTACAAGGGATGGTAAACGAGCTTCCTTATCATGTCCGTAAAGAGAATGTTTTACTTTTTGGCCTATGGTTTGGTACTAAAAAGCCAAATGTTAATACATTTTTAAAACCATTCACACAAGAGTGTCAGTCATTGTCAACTGTTGGCTTCAAGTTAGACAAAAACAACATTGTGAAGCATTGTAGAGCGATGACAGCTGTTATGATGTGTGATTCAGTTGCCAGGCCCATTCTACAAAACATGACCCAATTTAATGGTCATTATGGGTGCAGCCTCTGTCTCCATCCTGGTGAACAAGTTCCAAAGGGAAATGGAACTGTTAGGGTTTATCCATACGAAGATGTTCCAAAAAGGGATCATGCTTCAACCCTAACTGATGCAAGGGAGGCTGTGCGTACCACACAATCTGTGAGGGGCATTAAAAGACCCACATGTCTTGTCAACATCCCGCACTTTGACATCATATCTGGAATGCCTCCTGACCATATGCATAATATACATCTTGGAATTGTTTGGCAAATGACAAGCATGTGGCTGGAGAGTGAATACCATGAGGACCCATACTATATTGGTAATCGTGTTCTTGAGCTTGACCAACAACTCTTGAGAATTAAACCACCTTGCAATATCACAAGAGTGCCCCACTCTTCTCAGCAAAGGAAGTTTTGGAAAGCTAGTGAATGGCAGAACTGGTTACTTTTTTTATTGCATCTTTGTGCTAAAGGGAATACTACCCCATGCATTTTACCAGCACTGGTTAATCCTTGTCACCTTCATGTTCTTGCTATGTAAGGACACTATCACATCAGAGGGGTTAAAAAGATGTGAAAAACTAGTTGTTGAGTTTGTCAAACAGTTTGAAACACTGTATGGAAAGGAAAATGTGTCATTTAACGTACATTTATGTCTTCCTTTGCCGGACTTTGTGAGACATTGGGAACCTTTGTGAGCACATTCAGGATATATTTTTGAGTCTTTTAATGGGGAGATACTGAAGATGTTTCATGGCACCCAGTGTGTCCCCTTACAAATAATGAAACAATTGACATACTGTATAGACAAGTGTTGCCTCTTTTGAAAAACAATGCACTGAGAAATGCTGTGCCTAGATGTATACAGCTGTATAACAATTTGACTGGTGAAAAAAAGCTGAAACAGTTTGAAAGAGTAGCAGATCAAGTTGTGACCCTTGGTTTACACTATGTACGAAAACTTACTAATGAAGAGATACTGGCTATGAGAGAGAAACTTTCAGTCACCACAGATACAGTTGTGAAAATATTCAGTAGAACTTTCGTCAAAGGAGAACTGTATTACCCAGAGCAGTTCACTAGAGTAATGAAAAGGAACAGCTTCACTGTTTTGTTGGATAATGGACACACTCACTGTGTATTATTACATTGTGGGAGAGAGACTTGATAACAGAAAATGTTTTGCTGTTGGAAGACAGTATGATAAATCACACAGTTCAGTGCTAAATTTAGAAAATGTAGTTGGCTTGAAAAGTGTGTCACAGGGCAGGAAACAGGTTTTTGATGTGATGAAATTCAACAGGAAATGTATGTTAGTTGATCTGCCACATTATGCCAACCTTTATGCATGTATACCTCCACGTTCCAGTGTGGAGGACTGAAATGTCATGTGGAGGAATAAAATGTTGAGGATGAAATGTCATGTCATTTTTTGCTGCTGTTAATGATAATTTAATTTATAATACTCTCTGTCATCTACATTTTATATGTCTAGGAGCCATGAATGTGTTTTTCTGTTGGTTAAGGTTAAGGGTTGTTTTGGTGTTGTTTATTTTGAGTATTATTTAGTTTGTTATTATTTTAGTAGCGGGTCACGTGATTATGGGCGGGGTCTAGCACTTATGTTCACCTGTTGCTTTTCCTTTGTTTCAGGGAGAGAGAGGGGGTGAGCGTGGGTTGCCGTACTTTTTGTTGACCGCCATTTTCGCAATTTTTTCGTTTATCACTCTGATTACTTTGGTTTAGCTTGTACACTTTATTATGAGTTAACCTTTTTTGTTTTGCTAATAAACACTTTGATCTTTGATTAAAAATCTCAGTGAGTTTTTTGTTAGCGCGTCTGACATCCAGGCCCATTCTTAGCCTCTCAGCGACTCTTTAGACTGAAGTCGCTACAATATGAATCAATACATAGCCATATATGGTCCATCCATATATGGCTATATAATGTAAAATGTAATGAATGTCATGCGAAATGTGATTTGGACTATTGTTGATCAAGCTCTCTGTAAACCTATGCATGAGCTTGCTTAACTTATAAAAATACATTGATTCAATAAACATACATGCAATAATGTAAGGCAGTTTTTGTTTGCACAGCAATGTATTTTACAATATATGAATCAATATATAGCAACAGGGGGCGGCACGGTGGTGTAGTGGTTAGCGCTGTCGCCTCACAGCAAGAAGGTCCTGGGTTCGAGCCCCGGGGCTGGCGAGGGCCTTTCTGTGTGGAGTTTGCATGTTCTCCCCGTGTCCGCGTGGGTTTCCTCCGGGTGCTCCGGTTTCCCCCACAGTCCAAAGACATGCAGGTTAGGTTAACTGGTGACTCTAAATTGACCGTAGGTGTGAATGTGAGTGTGAATGGTTGTCTGTGTCTATGTGTCAGCCCTGTGATGACCTGGCGACTTGTCCAGGGTGTACCCCGCCTTTCGCCCGTAGTCAGCTGGGATAGGCTCCAGCTTGCCTGCGACCCTGTAGAAGGATAAAGCGGCTAGAGATAATGAGATGAGATGAGATATAGCAACAGGTTGTTCATCCATATATTGCTATATATTTTCAAATATATGAGCAAGTTTCTCATATATTGAAACATATTTTCTAATGTATTGCAATATAAATTCTAGTATATTGCAATATACTTTCATTTCGTAAGGGATAATTGCCAGAGACATTATAGATGCTTTCCAATTTTAACAAGAGAGAACCAATATTTTTCATGATTTCACCTGAAGTATCCCTTTCACAACCCAACTCTAAGGTGGTATCTATGTCCACGTGACCATGTGATTCCAACACAGGAGAGTCAATTTCATTCTCAGTAGCAACGGGATGCTTTGCGATCACATCAGTCTTTAAGTCTTTCCATGAATGGGACTTGTGTTTTCTACTTCTGTGTGTTGCATAAGTCCCATATATGTTTGTCTTGAATTCACATCCATTAAAAGCACATTCAATGGTTTCATGTCTTTTCAAGTGGGAATTAATATGCTGAAAACAGTCTTTTGTACTAGGATAAAATGAGTCACAAATTTTACATCTGAAAGATTGCACACCTTCACACTCTTCAGTTTCCTGTGAACTGTGGGATCTAGACAAGTGTGTACGCAGGCCACCCCATGTCTTAAAGGAGCAAGGACAGCTTAAATGAAGACAGGGTACTGAATAGCCACAACCAAAGGTACCGTGCTTGACTCGATAATGCTTGAGAAGCTCCCCTTTTGAAGAATCCTCAAATGTGCAGAGCTTGTATTGCCATCCCATAAACTGCCACCTTAAAAAAGATGATAAACAGTGTTACAATACAGAGCAAAAAGACTGATTCAATACCATTTCCATTCATGTACATACTTTTTGGCTAATATGTTTTATCATACAGATCTATTCAAATGACACCCGATTTCATTTACACATTGATGTAAATTATATCTACCACTATAGTTAATGGAAAATCTACACTAAAAAAAAAGTATAAAATTATTCAAAGTTTCAATCCTCCTCTGAGGTTATACACATAGTTAACACTAGACTGTCGGCTTAGTGAGAGAACTCTTAATTGGTTTAATCTTTTTTTTTTTATAATCCAACATATTTAAAGTATCCTGTAGCTCCAGTTCCTTATTGTGTCCAGCGTTCTCTCTCTTAACCCCTCCTATGAACTTAGACACTGCTCCAATACATATGAGCACTCTATGAACCTTAGGTGGGTTACACAAGAGGTTGCAAAGAAATGAACATTCAGTTCAAGGAGGATTTTTCAAAGGAAGATCAGGAGGCCCGCACCAAGTTGTAGTCCAAGGTGCAAGAAGCCAGACGAAATGGGAAAAAGCCTCCTTAAAGGTCCCATGGCATGGTGGTTTGTTGATGCTTTAAACGGGCTCGTGGAGGTTTCCGGATGTTATATCCGCAGCCTTTCTCGAAATGAACCCTCGGCACGTAGATATAGCCTCCTGGGAGAAAGCCCCATTTCAGCGCTTTTCCCAGTGCGTCGTTTTGCTAATGAGAAGCAGGAGGCGGGGAAGGGTAGAGGGTGGGGGCGGGTCTTATCATTAATATTCATGACATGTAAACGTGTTACCTCTGATTGGCTAACAGCACTGTGACGCTACCTCCAGTGGGTCAGAACAAGCGGATGTGGGTGTCTTACTATGGCGAGAGAGAAGGAACAAACCGCGAAGGGAAAAATACCGCGCGCTGACGTCATTAAGGTGCGATGCGAGGAAATAAAATAAATTCAACAAATGTTTGGGTTTTTACTGAACAAACAAACAAATAAAATGAACGAGTGACTTAAAAAAAAGAATGTGGGTGTCTTTGTAAAAACTGTTTTGATTGGCTATTATAACAGAGCATGCTGCATGCTTTTTGGTTTTGTAGCGCAGAGTACCTGGCTAACTGCAGGAAGCGGTTAGCTGCACAGCTAATGTAGCCATTGCAAGGCTAACGTGGCACCAATTTTAAAACACGGCAAAACATAAGCTCATAAGTTACAGTCAATTTCCAGACTAAACTCAGTTTAACAGAGCATGCTGCATGCTTTTTGGTTTTGTAACGCAGAGTACCTGGCTAACTGCAGGAAGCGGTTAGCTGCACAGCTAATGTAGCCATTGCAAGGCTAACGTGGCACCGATTTTAAAACATGGCAAAACGACTTAACAGTTATACACTTACTTGTTCGCTGTTTGTGGCTGATGCAGCAGGGATGCTTGGTACGGACCCAGGCTTCAGTGACAGTTGATGTGCAAAACCTGCCCTGTGCTGTCCCAAGTTGTGGAAACATTCATCAGGAAAATGCTTCAGACAAACATACACCGTCTTAGGTAGACTCGACGGCGTATTATTGGAGTAAATAAAATTAAGCCACTGTGTCTTCAGGGGCTCTCCCGTCGGCAGGAAAAACAGACTCCTTTCTGTGTTGTCACATCCATGTACAGTGCAACTTCCATGTTTGGTGGCAACTTTTGAGCTGGGCGGGCAATCCATACAGTGGGTGGGAATCCAGAGGGGGGGTGTGGGGATCATCTCCCTTGCTGACATAGGCAAGGGAAGAGTTTATCAACGTGCCGTTTTGACGCACCATTCTCAAATGTTGGGCATAGTTTGGTTTACACATTATGAAATTTCTAGCCACTGGGGTGACTTAAGAAGGTCAGAGGAACTCATTTTAACGTTAAAAAACCTCAGAAAGTGAAAATTTCATGCCATGGGACCTTTAAGAGAAGGCGATGCACTTATTGATGGACAAAGAGTTGATCCCTAATTGCTGCTTCCAGAAAGTAAATACTCAGGCACTTTGGTAAAGTATACAATTGCTTCTATTCATAAAAGGAAAAAAAAATCTCAGGCACATTGGTAAAAAAATATGGATGTTTACAGCAAGCAAACACTCAGGTACTTTGTAAAGTCTGATATAAGTCTGTGTTTTATCAGATGAGAGTTAAACTGATTTAACTGTTCAAGAAGTGGGTTTAAACATAAATCTCAATTTTCAAAATAGTGGTGGGTTTTTTTGTGATAGGATGTTAATAAGGACAACATGTTCATTCCTGCATATTAAAACAAAGTTCAGTGCATATTGAAACAATTATGATTTCTTTTGTATCATTGAATGTTCGGGGGTTGAACCCTGATTCATGGTTAGGTCAAATACCTCACAGGAATCCACAACCTGTTTACAGCCACATTATACTGAATTTGTGAACAACAATAAATCTAATTGATTTTTGGAGGTCATCAAACCCAACTTGTATTCAATATACACGGTTTAATGCTGCAGGAAATCGTCAGTGTTCGAGACTAGATTACTGGCTTATCTCTTGTGAGCTGTATAATGATATTTTAGATTGTGAAATTTCAGCCTCTCCGCTCACAGACCATTGTACGATTAGTCTAAACTTATTCACATCTAAGCAACATAAGATCCTTCCTAATATCTGGAAATTTAATCACGACTTATTACAGAACGGTGAATTTTGTGATCAGGTGAAGTCTCTTATTTTGTAGGTTGAAGAGTTAGACATGTCTGATAGGAGTAAATGGGAATGGTTTAAGTTTAAGGTCAAACAAATAGCAATTGGCATGGGTAAAAAACTTTCACGTAAAAGGAGACAAGAACAAAAGGATCTGATTGATAAAATTAATACATTAGTAAATAACACACAACTATCCTTTGAAAACATTTCAGAATTACAGTCACTGCAGTCTCAACTAGACAAAATGTACACAATAAATGGAGCTTCCACTCGATCAAGAGCTGGATGGATTGAACAGGGTGAAAAAAGTTCATCGTATTTCTTTGGACTTGAAAAACAAAGACAAACTAAGGAAAAAAATGAGTAAGCTTATGACCAATGATAATATAATAGAAGATCAGAAATGAGTACAGGATGGAATTTGTCTCTTTTATTGTAACTTAAATTTAATAAATCAGAATGTGACGTCTTATTTTATCCCATCAATGATGACATCAAAAAACTGGATGAAGAAGACAAACATACACTTGATGAGCAATGAACTATAACAGAAATTGAAATTGCATTAAAACAAATGAAAAATGGTAAATCACCAGGAATCGATGGCTTAACATATGAATTTTTAAAATACTTTTGGGTGGATATTAAAAAAAAATATTATATCGAGCAATTTTAGAATGGACTAACAAAGGATGTTTATCCCCAACTATGAAGACAGGCTTAATAACCTTGCTACCAAAACCCCAAAAAGACTTCTTGTTGCTAGACAATTGGAGACCTATAACCTGACTATGCAATGATTATAAATTACTTGCCTTAGTATCTGCTAATCGTCTAAAGCGTGGACTTGTAAAACTTGTCGACGAATATCAATCAGCCTTCATGAAGGGAAGATAGATTCAAAACCACGTCCGACTGATTCTGGATATGATTGATTACCAATCAATTATTCAGTCAGATAGTCTCGTTTTATTTCTAGACTTTTTCAAAGCATTTGACACTGTGGAGCATGATTTTATGTTGATAAAACTCAAAAATCTTGGATTTGGAGAAGGGTTCTGCAAGGTTATTAAAATGTTTCACAATGATATTTATAGTTATATCTCCCTTAACCCTGGAATGACACCAAAATTGAAGATTTTATGCGGAATCAGACAAGGCTGCCCAATTTCACCAAAATTATTTATTTTATGTCCACAAATACTCACGTACTTAACCTTGTGGAATAATAGAACCATTACTATTAATAGGGAGATTTTATTTCAACAAGAATAGAACGATAAAGTTTTAGATGTTACCGATCTAATGGATGAAAATGGACATTTAATGCAATTTAATTCATTTGTAGAAAAGTTTCATTTAAAATGCTCCTATAGAGAATTTAATCAAAGTTGTAGAGCTTTTCCACCTCCCTTAAGATTCACGATAAAAAAGAACCTTGAATATTCAAAGGTGTCGGTCAAACTGCCTGAATTGAAAATCGGTGAAGTGGAAATTGGTGAAAGAAAAAGTAATAACAAAATAATTGGAAATGTTTTAAAATGGAAGCTATTCCCTGATTTCAAAAAAACAAAAAACAAAAGTAAGAATAACTGACGATGGAGGAATGCTAACATTTACACACTGTAGTTATCTTAGATGGCCAATTTCACCCACAGTGAAAGAAATTCAGTTTAAAATACTGAACAATATTTATCCAGCTGCTGAAACTCTCAGGAAAAGGTTGAATTTGCTTCTGTCTGAAAATGAGTTCAGCACAGAAACTCCATCACTGGGGGAAACTTTATTCTCCTGTGCTCTTATCTTTTATTCTGCAAAGCTTTGATTGTAATATTTGAATAAAAATCCCAAACTCACAGATAAACCTGGATTTATAAGGTTCTAACTGTGGGCCAATCATCATCCAGGCTGAATATGGGATGAACACGACATCGGCAGCCTGAACCGATCATGTACTGGATGTTCTAATGGAGTTTAAATATTGTTCAGTGTTTTACAATCAAATCTCAGGGTTTAGAAACAACTTCAGATTTGAAAAAGTGAATGTGGATTTTACATCTTAAACACAAGCAGAAAAATCAAATTCATTCCAAAAGTGATATTTTATTTTTATATAGTGTGACCTGAACAGGTTTAAAATGTTGTTCTGTTCTGGCTTTATTATTGTTTATTAGTTATTTAATGAGATGCTGCTTAATATGAAACAAACAGAACTTTATAATGCGAAGGTCATGAGGTCATTTTCTTTTTAAATTTGACGAGTTTCTTGTCTGACAGTTAATTTTTAACATTTCCTTTTTAATTATTTTAAATTGTTCATCTGTTTTAATTTAAATATTAAAATGAGTGTTTTTGTGCAGCTGGATTGTGCTCTAGTGAAACAGATGACTGAGCAACAACGTGGCAACGTGCAGGAATTTTACAGAAAACACTACACACTTTTCTATTCTGGATCAAACAATCTCACTGTAGAATCCAAGGAGAGCCCAAACCCAGCGTATAGAGGCTGAGTGAATGTGGTGTGGACTCTGTGGAGGAGCTTCATCGTGTCAGAGACGCTGTAGAAGGACAGAGTTCCTGCACTGTGATCCACATACACTCCTATTCTGGAGGGTGATGGAACTCTGAGATCAGTCTCAATGTTGTTGTGATACAAAGAGAGAGTAGAAGAAGAACACCGCAGTCTCCATGACTGATTGTTGAATCCAAACCTACAATCTTTACCCCGTCCTTTCCTGCTGATGCCTTTATATGAGACTGATATGGACACAACACCAGCACTGCTCCACTCCACCTCCCAGTAACAGCGTCCACACACACTCTCCTTACACAACACCTGCCACCAGGAATCAAATCTCTCTGGATGATCAGAGTAACGCTGCTCTCTCCCACTGCCTCTCACCGTTCTGTTCTTCTCAGACAGAATGAGGTAACGATGTGCCGTGTTGGGATCCAGAGTCAGATAGCAGAAATCTAAAATAAAAGAGAAAAACAAACTGAACAATGTGAACATGTTGGGTTTAATTCACACAATATATTTATGTGAAGTGTGTGTGTGTGTGTGTGTGTGTTAGATGTACATTTCAGAAACTCTTCTCTGCTCTGTGGTTCTGAAATGATCTGAACTGCTGCAGCTGTGGAGAGAAAAATGGAAACATGAGTTTGTGTAAAAGATGGAAAGAGTTTAAAGTGATCCAGTCAGTTTATTCATTTTAAATCAGTGTTTTAGTTCAAAGTGTCGGGTGAATAAAGTGTCTGCAGAAAAGAAAGCAGGAGCATCGCTAAGAAATAACATTAATAAAATAATAGTAACATTATTTTACTGGGGGATTTTAATATCCACTTTGACCACTCGGATAACTTGCTTACTAAAGATTTTAAGGCAATGTTAGATTGTTTTGATATGGCCCAATATATTGACTTTCCTACGTATTCAAAGGGCCACACTCTTGATTTAATCTGTTGTACTGGCATTGCCCCATTTAGTATCAGTACAGCTGACCTACCCATCTCTGACCATAAGCCTGTCTTATTCAATGCTAACCTACCACTCAGTAAGTTAAAATCACATCATGTCTTTTCGCAACATCAGACATGTAGAGGAGGATCTTATTAATTTAATTGCCTCAAGCACAAGCCCTGTCTCTGCTTTTCTACCTTCAAACCTCGTGGACTATTATAACAGCTGCCTATCCTCTGCTCAACACTCTGCCCCTTGGTATACACCAGAGCTACAGCAGCTCAAGGCAGCAGGACATCGCCTGGAGAGGCTTAGTGCAAAAACTGGACTTACTATTCATGAACAAATGTATTCTGATCATATACTTCACTACAAAAATTTGCTATCAATAGCGAAAAACTCCTACCTTACTAATGCCATCAGCTCTGGTGAAGGGAATACTAGGAAACTTTTCTCCACTGTGAAAAATCTACTGAAACCACTAGTATCCAGCCTTCACAACAACCTCCCTAATGACCACTGCTCTGCTTTCCTGAAATTCTTTGATTCTAAAATCACCAACATCCATGAACAGCTGGCCACTGCAAATGTCATCCAGCCTGAACTGCTGGCAGCAAGTGCCACAAAACTAACCTCACCTAGTGCCTTATGTGACTTCAGTCTTCCAACTGAGGACTACATCTCTGAGCTCATTACTATATCAAACTCTTCAACCTGTCTTTTGGATCCCATCCCTGCCTCTCTAGTTAAAGCATGCTTACCAGCTTTAATAACCCTGATAACCTCCATTATAAAATCCTCTCTGACAACCGGCACAGTCCCATCGTCACTAAAAGTTGCCATAATCAGACCAACACTGAAAAAATCTGGACTGGACTGTAATGACCTCAACAACTATCGTCCTATATCTAATCTGCCATTCATTTCCAAAATACTTGAGAAAGCAGTTGCATCTCAACTTCTGACATACCTCCAATATCAAAATCTTTTTGAACAATTCCAATCTGGTTTTTGCCCTCAACACAGTACTGAAACAGCGCTTGTTAAGATCACAAATGATCATCTTCGTACAGCTGATGCTGTTCTGTTGTCCATCCTCATCCATCTGGACCTCAGTGCCACTTTCGACACAATATCCCATCAACTTTTGTTAGAGCGGCTAATGAGCATAGGAGTCTGTGGCACTGCCTATAAGTGGTTTAAGAGCTACTTATCTGACAGAACCTATTTTGTCCAGATCCAGGACCAGCGATCTGAAAGCTCCATCCTCCATCATGGAGTTCCACAGGGATCAGTACTGGGGCCACTCCTGTTCATTGTCTACCTCCTTCCCCTTGGTAACATTTTCAGGCACTATGGAATACAGTTTCACTCATACACTGATGACACCCAGCTTTATGTGTCCACTAGGCCCACTGCCAGCATCCCACCCAGTGCCCTCACTGCCTGTCTCCATGACATACAGGCATGGATGACAAGAAATTACCTAAAACTCAATAGTAGTAAAACTGAGCTTCTACTCATTGGAACCACAACAACACTTCAAAAAAAGCAATATTAAATCACCCTCTGTAGGTGAGGACATTATACCAGTCTCTAAACAGGTAAAGAGCCTTGGAGTTATCCTGGACAGCACCCTCTCATTCTCCAACCACATCAATAATGTCTGTCGAACTGCGTTCTTCCATCTCAGGAACATTTCCAGACTGCGTCCTGTACTTATCCAGCACTCTGCTGAAGTGCTTGTTAACACCCTGGTAATGTCCCGCATAGACTACTGCAATGCAATTTTGACAGGCATTCCAAACAAACTCACCCATCATCTACAGCTCATCCAAAACTCTGCGGCACGCATTATTACCTGTTCAAAGTCCTTCCACCATGTTTCACCCCTGCTGATCCAACTACACTGGCTTCCAATATCCCAACGTATTGACTTTGAAATCCTGCTAATCACTTTCAAAGCCTTCCATAATCTTGCCCCTCCATATATTAAAGAACTCCTATAGACCTACACACCTTCTCGTTCACAACGATCATCTAATACGGGATTATTGGCTGAACCAAACGTCAGACTCACTACAATGGGAGAAAGGGCTTTCTCATATGCCGCTCCTAAACTATGGAATTCCCTTCCCTCACATATCCGTACCCTGGACTCTATTTCACAATTCAAAAGTGCACTTAAAACTCACCTTTTTAAATTAGCAGATGGGCTCTAAGCCACCCACTTGCTGTTATGATTTTGATGTTTTTATCGTTCATTTTTCTTTTTAACATTGACTTTTTATCTGTAAGGTGACCTTGGGTGCTTTGAAAGGCGCCGTGAAACAAATTAGATGTATTATTATTATTATTATTACATAACACATCACTGTGTTTCTCCAGCAGGAACAGCTCCTCTTACCATGTGGAGGGATTTTGTTGAATTCCTCCTCACAGAATTCCTCGAGTCTCTTTTTCAGATCTGAGAGAGAATTCTTCACGCCATCAAATGACAGATGTTGATGGACAGTGACGCTGGATGTGTGAAAATCGTGTCTGCGAAATTGAGGAGACCGACGTCCAGAAGCTAAAACCTACAGAAAGCAAATGAAATATAAAACCCACTTGTGATGTCAGATGTAGGTATCATGCCGCCATTTTGTCTCTAAGAACTACAACTCCTAGTCCTCTTCTGCGTGACCTACGTCACGCATGGGTGGGATCATCTACGTCAGTCCGCCATGCGCGCTTAAATCCAGGCGGAAGCTCTGCTCTTTGTCTCTCGCGTCCGGTTTCCGAGGAGTCTAGATGCATAAAGAGATGCTCTCAAACCCGAAAACACTTCTTTCTTGCAAGATTCACCATCCAGCACATTCTGTGCCTAACCACTGGCCAAGGTAAAAGTCCAGAATAGCGCGATCTTTAAACTCAACCTGAGTTACAACCGGTTTATTCGTATTAGAAGTGACGTCACGACTGCAGCCCAGGCAGTTAAAAGTTAAGAAGCGATTGAATCCTTTTTAACTCAAAAGCGCTGTGCATCTTATTCTGATCAGAGACTTTTCCTCACGAACGCTGAGGTTCGGACCAAGAATCCTCTGCTTTCCACGGGAACCACCCAAGTGCTCCGCTGGACCCGAAAGTTCTCTACGCTTCCATCACGAGCGGCTCACGTGCTCCCACGGCGAGGCCCGAGACTACACCGGCGAATATTTCTTCATATCTTGCTAAAGGCAGGATTAAGTAAGATTTTGGCATTTGGGCATAATTAAGATAGTCTTAGGAATTTAGCTTTATTGAAATAGTGTGAATTTAAACCCAGGTTTATCTGTTACACTGTTAAACACACAGCATGTTGAATTGTTCTGTTTTTGTTTTAATCTCAATTGTTTTTAATAGATAGGCTGTGCATGCTTTCCTTTACTACTAACATATTTAGTTGTCTTATTATACATCTTGACCGCATTAAGATTTCAGGGGATTCAGTACTGTTATAAGCTAGTGAAATTGGCCTATGGTTGATTTCTTTTAGCACACATTAGCTACGGCAAATTCCTTTGTCTTTAGCAACACGTGCTCAGTAGGCCTCACCAGGCCTAACAAACACACTTTAGCTAGGCCATAGGGCCTTTCACAAACACACACTAGCAACACAAGGCTAATCTAGGCCTCCACCACGTGTAGTTAGCTACACGAGGCTAAACACATGGTCAAGTCCTTCCCACACACACACACAAGCACACATTAGCAACAGAGCTAATCCTTTGTTCTATTTAGATAACATTCCTTTGTTTTAGCTAGCAACAAGCTAGGCCATACACACACAAACACACACCATATCATATTTGTATATATTGATTTATTATTTTTATCTTTGTATAATAAATTCATTTATTATCAAAACTGTGTTTATTTGTGTGAACAATATCTGAAGTCCCCAATCTCCCAAAGAATTCAAAAAGGTGCATATAAGTTATGTAATATGGTAAGTGATCGTAATAATTTGGAAATATACCATAATCTAGCTGTTTGGTAATTTATCCAGGATGAATGGTATGATTCACTAAATGATTCATTGAACGATTCACTATATGATTCACTAAAGGATTCATTGAACGATTCACTAAATGATTCACTTCAAATGAGACTGATTCTATGGTATGATTCAATTCAAATGAGTCAAAGTAAACGATTCAATGGGATTGATTCATTTTAATTATTAACCTTCAAATTTAATGAGACTGATTTAATGAGATTGATCACTTAATTTCAATAATTGACTGATTGCACCCACATCAGACAAGGACATTTATTGTTCCCTTAATGAGAGGTGTTTTAGAGAGTGTGTGAGGAACAGCTGGCTCTGTAGATCAGACAGTGAGTGTTACCTGGAGGAAATGGATGTGATCGTGTGTGTGTGAAAGCTGCTCCAGCTCAGTGACTCTCCTCTGAAGATCAGCAATCTCCTGCTCCAGTTGCTCCAGGAGTCGTTCAGCTCGACTCAGTTCAGCCTTCTCCTGACCTCTGATCAGCTCCGTCACCTCCCAGCGCTTTTTCTCCATGGAGCTGATCAGCTCAGTAAAGATCCTCTCACTGTCCTCCACTGCTGTCTGTGCACTGAGCTGTTCGGGGACACACACACACACACACACAAGATTTAAAGCTCATCTATCATTCCCTCTCTTACTGGGACTGTAAATGACTCGTTGTCCATGTTGTGTGTGTTTCTAGGAGCAGCTCTGTCTCTGCTCACTGCTCACCTTTATAGTGTTCACAGCCTGTTTCAGCTCCTGCACCTTCTTCTGCTTCTCCTGGATTCTCTGCTGGGATTTCATCTGCTCCTCCTTTAACTCACTCTGAGGACAAATAAAATACATTCAGCTTTTTATACAGTACGAGCGAACTGGTTCCATATTAATGTCAGTTCAAAGTACATTCATGTTTTGCTCTGAAGGTTATGTCCTCTGTGTGTGTGTGTGTGTGTGTGTGTGTGTGTGTGTGTGTGTGTGTGTGTGTGAGAGAGAGAAATGTTCACTAACTGATCTGGGCTGGGTTTCCCGAAAGCCTCTTAAAAGGTCATAGGCAAGGGTCGGAGGTGAAACGTAGAATATCAACTTTATTGTCTAGAAGAACGACCCAAAAAGCAAATTCAATCTTCCTAGTGTCTAATTTGGACCCTAAAATTGAATAAAACGGTTAAAATATACTGTTTTGCCCAACTTCCGAAGGTTTGTTTACATCTCACTTATGCGCACTTTCACTGCCAGGGGACCGTCGTCGTGATGTCATTTAAGTCAAACGGACCGGGAGCAGCTCTGTGTTTACTTGCAAACCGAGCACACGTGTACGGACTTTGGTCGTGAGAGGTTGTGTAAAATGTCTGAAAACGATGGCGATTTTGAAGTAGGAACTCTCCAAATTGAATATCGAGAGGTGAAACCATATATGTATGAACCTATGACCGTTGCGAAGCAATCGGTGAATGTGGCTCACTGGTTTGACCGTGCAGCCTCGGAATCAGACAGCGACTCGGCCGACTCTGATCGCGGTGACCCTGGACCTCAACAAGATTTGCGCCCAAACGATTTATACTGGTAGTTATGATAAATTCCTACTTTTGTCGTAATACTAAATAAGAGCCCTTTTGAAGAATAATTAAACTGCCCTCCCTAGTGGATATAGGGAATGATTACTGGACAGTGCACTGGTAGGCCACATTAGCCTGCCATCTGCAGCATTATACTATTTATAGCTGACTCTAAGCGAGGAAATATCCCTTTGTCTCATTTCCACAATGATTGTACAGGATCCCTCAGGATTCTTGACTTGTTAATTGCAAGCAAAAGTAAAAATGTTTATCTCCAATCTTCTCCTTTTTGCTTGAGCGTTGCTGGTCCATTTCTTCTTTGACTGCTTGATTTTGTTTCACGCGCACAATCCACTCTCTCTGCCTCGTCTCCTCTTCCAGAAAAAAAGAACCCTCTGGCTTCACACACATGATCCACTCTCTCCATCTTGTCTCCTCTTTTGGAAAAAGCCAACCCACTCGCTCCACCTCATCTCCTTTTTTGGAAAAAGCCAACCCTTTCGCTCTGCCTCTTCTCCTCTTTCAGAAAAAGCCAACCCTCTCACTCCGCCTCTTTTCCTTTTTAGGAAAAAGCCAATCCTCTCGCTCCGCCTCTTCTCCTCTCTTGGTAAAAGGTAAAAACTTCTTCCTGAAATGGTCCCGTTAAAACAGTTCACTGCACAACAATAAGGCATGGGTTTTTTTCTTTGGAAATTCCTGAACGCACGTCTGCACTCAAGCTGAACGGCAATGTACGTAAGTAACCGGAAGTGGACTCAACTCAAGCGGTTTGTTTGGCTTAAATGACGTCACGCGCCAAGTGGCCATGAAAATAGCCGAACAGAAATTCACCGCAATCCACACGAACTTATTTTAATTATTACTTATTAACAATACTTCTTGGGACCAGAAGAAAATTACAGAGGGTTTTTTTAACATATAAAGCTTCAAATGTGCATAATGACCTCTTAAGATCCATCATCAAGCTAACATGGTTTTCCCGAACAACATCGTAGCACAAGTCGTCCTTTAGTTTGCTCGGAATTTACGAGAGACCTGGAGCACTCGTTCAAAACAAAGAGTGACTCGCTTGCTGCCGAATCCACAGAATGCGCATGCGGCTCTGAGGGACTCTCACAGTCAGTGGGGGAAACTCGTGTTGAATCTGCTGGTGATGTTCAATTAGTTTTCTTGTACATTGCAAGTACATCGAGTTAATTATCAGAGGTGGACAGTAACAAAGCACATTTACTTGAGTTCTAGATTAGATTAGATTAGATTAGATTAGATTAGATTAGATTAGATTAGATTAGATTAGATTAGATTAGATTAAACTTTATTGATCCCTTTGGGAGGGTTCCCTCAGGGAAATTAAGATTCCAGCAGCATCATTACAGGATAAATAGAGAATAGAAAATCGAGAAAAAAAACCCTTCTAGATAAATTAAATTAAATTAAGTATTTACATATACAAATATAAAAAGAGGGGCGGCACGGTGGTGTAGTGGTTAGCGCTGTCGCCTCACAGCAAGAAGGTCCGGGTTCAAGCCCCATGGCCAACGAGGGTCTTTCTGTGTGGAGTTTGCATGTTATCCCCGTGTCCGCGTGGGTTTCCTCCGGGTGCTCCAGTTTCCCCCACAGTCCAAAGACATGCAGGTTAGGTTAACTGGTGACTCTAAATTGACCGTAGGTGTGAGTGTGAATGGTTGTCTGTGTCTATGTGTCAGCCCTGTGATGACCCGGCGACTTGTCCAGGGTGTACCCCGCCTTTCGCCCGTAGTCAGCTGGGATAGGCTCCAGCTTGCCTGCGACCCTGTAGAACAGGATAAAGCGGCTAGAGATAATGAGATGAGATGAGAATATAAAAAGAATAAGATATGGGGAAGGGGACCAGCAGGAGAGGTATTGCACATTATATTGCACATTGTCCAGTATTGCTTATTGTTAGGCTAGGCTACTGCTCCTTCCTGTCCTCTGTCCTCCTGTTACCCCTCCTCCCCCCCAGAGAGGAGTTGTACAGTCTGATGGCGTGAGGGACAAAGGAGTTTTTAAGTCTGTTCGTCCTGCACTTGGGAAGGAGTATACTGTCACTGAACAGGCTCCTCTGGTTGCTGATGACAGTGTGCAGAGGGTGACTGGCATTGTCCATGATGCTCAGTAGTTTGTCCATAGTCCTCTTCTCTGCCACCGTCACCAGAGTCTCCAGCTTCATGCCGACCACAGAGCCGTCCCGCCTGATCAGTTTGTCCAGCCTGGATGTGTCCTTCTTGGATGTGCTGCCCCCCAGTACACCACAATGTAAAACAGGACACTGGCGACCACAGTGTGGATAGAACATCCACAGGCATTTCCTGCAGATGTTAAAGGACCACAGCCTCCTAAGGAAGTATAGCCTGCTCTGTCCCTTCCTGTATAAGTGATTGGTGTTGCAAGTCCAGTCCAGCTTGCTGTCCAGCCACAGCCCGAGGTACTTGTAGGAAGACACAGCCTCCACCTCGACTCCCTCGATCAGAACTGGTTGTGACCTTGGTCAGATTCAGATTCAGAATATTTATTGTCATTGTCACAAAAAGAACAACGAAATTTCATTGGAGCATCCATACAGCAGAGTTGATAAAGTGCAAAACCCATAAATAAATACATACCCCCCTAAGTAAACCAGTGTAAACATTTGACCCAGAATTACCTCAGTACAACAAAAAACAGCATAGCAGATAGCAGCATAAGTTCTTAAACTTATAAAGTGCAGAGCAGGGACATTCAGACAGATACCTGAGTATTATGATATTGTATAAACAGTGCAAAAACCAGATCAGTGCCATTATAATGTTATAACGTTATTGTCTGGGGGCAGGGGAGAGAGAGTAGTGACAACTGCAACAATGCAAACCAGTTTAATGATATTAATTGGTGGATGTGGTTGTGGATGTGGCAGAGTTCAGTAGCCTCACAGCTTGTGGATACAGGCTATTGGCCAGTCTGGATGTTCTGGCCTGTATGGACCTATATCTTCTCCCTGAGGGCAGCAGGTGGAAGAGGTGATGAGCAGGGTGGTGCTGATCCCGCAGGATGTTGCGCACTCTTCTCAGACAGCGAGTGGAGTAGATGGTGCTGATCTCTCGGAGAGTCGTTCCAATGATTCTCCCGGCAGCTTTCACCACCCGCTGAAGTGCCTGCTGGTCGGCCTTAGTGCAGCTGGAGAACCACACTAGAAGTCCATGTGTCAGCACACTACTGATGGCACAGTTATAAAAGTTCACCATCAGAGGTCTGGGGATATTAATGCTCCTCAGCTTCCTCAGGTGATAGAGCCGCTGTTGTGCTTTTCCCATGGCTGTGGAAATATGAGTGCCCCAGGACAAGTCCTCAGTCACTGTTACCCCCAGGAACTTGAAACTCCTCACCCTCTCTACCACATCGTTGCCTATGGAGAGAGGTAGGTGGTCAATGTGTCCTTTCCTGCGAAAGTCCACGACTATATCCTTGGTCTTCTTGGTGTTTAAGGCCAAGTTATTGTCGTGGCACCACGACTCCAGGTGTTGTACCTCTCTCCTGTAGTTTGTCTCATCGTTGTTTGTAATAAGTCCGAGAACCGTGGTGTCGTCAGCGAACTTGACAATGAGATTGGACGAGGAGGAGGCAGAGCAGTCATGTGTAAACAGAGTGTAGAGCAAAGGGCTCAGCACACACCCTTGAGGGGCCCCGGTGTTAATGACAAGGGTGGAGGTTCTTGCCCACTCTGACACTCTGTGTGCGATTTATTAGAAAGTCCACAATCCAATTGCACAGGGTGGTGTTGAGTCCCAGCTGGTGGAGTTTGGACCGGAGTTTGAATGGCCGGATGGTATTAGAAGCCGAACTATAGTCCACAAAGAGGAGCCGTGCATAGGTGTTCTTATGCTCCAGGTGCTCCAGCAGTGTGTGCAGCACTGTGGCAATGGCGTCTTCAGTTGACCGGTTCTCTCTGTAGGCAAATTGGTGTGGATCCAGTATTGGTGGTAAGGCGGCTTTGATGTGTTTAATGACCAGTCTCTCCAGGCATTTGGTGGGAATGGAGGTGAGTGCCACAGGTCTGTAGTCGTTAAGACATGTGACATTGGATTGTTTTGGGATGGGAACAATGATGGCTGCTTTGAAACAGACTGGAACCAGAGAACAGGACAGCGAGGTGTTGAAGATGGGGGTGAAGACGTCCGCCAGCTCCGCAGCACAGTCTTTAAGCACCCGGCCCAGCACTCCATCTGGTCCGGCCGCCTTCCTGGTGTTAATGCTGCAGAACACACATCTCACCTCATGCGTGCTCAGGACTGGAGCAGGGTCGGTTGAGGGGAGGGGGGGCAGGACAGGATCGTTGTTGTCCCTGTCAAAACGGGCGTAAAAGAGGTTTAAATACTCAGCCAAGGTGGGACTGTCAGCTGAGGGTGGTGGAGTTTTCCTCTTATAGTCCGTGATGGCCCTGATGCCATCCCAGACCTGCCTTGGGTTTGTGGTGGTGTCAAACCTGGCCTCAATATGCCTCCTGTAATGGTGTTTGGCAGTATTGATGCCTCTCTTCAGGTTGGCCCTGGCAGCACTGTACGCCTCCTGGTCCCCAGAGTGAAACGCAGAATCTCTAGCTCGGATAAGCTGTTTTACTCAATGTGTCATCCATGGTGGTGTATTAGGGAACACACGGAATTGCCTCCAGCAGGTGACATTGTCCACACAGAAGCAGATGTAATCTAAAACAGTGGAGGTGTAACTGTCCAGTGAAACACGATTGTCAGTGTCCTGCTCTTTGAATACATCCCAGTCTGTGTGGTGGAAACAATCCTGGAGCATAGGAACTGCATCCACCGGCCATGTTCTCACAGTTTTGGTTGTGATCCCAGCGATCTTGATCTTAGGTGTATACCGTGGGTGTAGCAGAAGAGAGAGGTGGTCTGACAGACCCAGGTGGGGGTAGGCCTGGGCCTTGTATGCGTCTGCTACATTAGTATACACCTGGTCCAAAATTCTATCTCCTCTAGTAGCACACTTCACATAACAGTGGAATTTGTGAAGCACTGATTTTAAATCCGCGTGATTAAAGTCCCCAGCTGCAATAAAAACACTGTCCGGATGTGCTACTAGGCTGTTGTTGATGCTGCCGCTCACTTGTGCTAACGTTAGCTTAGCATTAGCGTCTGGTGGAATGTAAATGGCACAGATGTAAACAACAGCGAATTCCTGTGGGAGATAGAATGGACAGCACTTTAACAGCAACAGTTCTGCCTCTGGACTACACAGCTTATCCACCACAGTGACGTTTGTGCACCAGGAGTTGTTGATATAAATGCACAGTCCCCCGCCGGTCTTCTTACCAGAGTCTGCGGTCCTGTCGGCTCGGTAGGCGGTGCGGCCTGCTAGCTCGATAGCTGCATCTGGGATGGAGCTGTCCAGCCAGGTCTCGGAAAAGATCAAACACGAACAGTGGTTTAAAGTCCTTCGTGTAGCCATCTGCAGTCGTATCTCATCCAGTTTATGACGGATTGAACGAGCGTTAGAGAGAAAGATGGTCAGGAGTGGTGATTTGAAGGGGCTAGCCTTTAGCCTAGCCCAGGCGCCCCCCCGCTTGCCTCTCTTCTGCCTCCGCTCACAGCGCCTCCTCCTCTGGCCTGCTGCTGCGGGTGTCCCCGGGAGTGGTTTAACAATCTCCGGGGGGATCAGATACTCCACGGACAGCTGATATTCTCCGCTCAGTTGTAAAAGTTTGTTTCTGCTGTACTGAAACATGCAAAGACTGTGTAAAATGATACACAACACCACCAACAAAGTGTAAAAGTAGTAGGAGCTCTGAGCTGTTGCATCTGTGCGCGCCGCCATTTTTGGACCTCCCAAAGTCAATGACCAGCTCTTTGGTCTTCGAGGTGTTGAGCTGCAGATGGTTCCTGTTGCACCACACAGCAAAGTCCCTCACCAGGCTCCTATACTCCTCCTCTCTGTCATCACTGATACACCCAACGATGGCTGTATCATCGGCAAACTTCTGAATGTGACACAGCTCCGAGTTGTAGCAGAAGTCCGCGGTGTACAGAGTGAAGAGAAGAGGGGCCAGCACTGTGCCCTGGGGTGCTCCGGTGCTGCTAATCACAGTGTCAGACATGATGTCCTTCAGCCTGACGTACTGCGGCCTGTCGGTGAGGTAGCTGGAGATCCAGGTGACCAGGCAGGGGTTCACTTGCATCCTGTTCAGTTTGTCCTGAAGCAAAAGGGGCTGAATGGTGTTGAAGGCACTTGAGAAGTCCAAGAAGTGGATCCTCACTGTGCCATTTCCCTTATCCAGATGCAAGTGGGCTCGGTGTAGCAGGTAGAGGATGGTGTCTTCCACACCAACACCTGCCCGGTATGCAAACTGCAGACAGTCCTGGGCATGTTGTACCTGGGGTCTGAGGAGGCTGAGGAAGAGCCGCTCCAATGTCTTCATCAGATGTGAAGTGAGTGACACCGGTTGGAAGTCGTTCAGCTCGCTGGGCCGATTCTTTTTGGGAACTGGAATGATGCATGATGTCTTCCAGAGGGTGGGCACTCTCCCCAGCTGCAGGCTGAGGTTGAAGATGCATTGGAGTGGTTCACTCAGTTCAGCAGCACAGGTCTTCAGTAATCGGGGACACACCTTGTCTGGGCCTGCTGCTTTCCTGTGGTGAAGCTTCCTCAGTTGAACTCTGACCAGTAATGCATGGAGGAGTCGGTGTTGAGGTGGGGGAGGAGGGGGCTGCTGCAATGACTGGGGGGAGGTGTGTTGAGGGAAGAAGTGTACTTAAGTACACTTTTTGAGTATCTTTACTTTACTTGAGTATTTTTTTTTGGAAACTTATGACTTTAACGTCACTACATTTGAAATACAAATATCATACTTTTTACTCCACTACATTTTGATCAAGGTCCTCATTACTCATTACTATGAAGTGGTTTTGAAAGTGGATGTTTTTCTTTTCTAAAACATGATTGTTTTTTTCACAGGTGACACTGAGACAATCTATCAGTAATCACTAGGGTCACGTCATGTCCATAGACTGGATAAAGTCAAGATCAATGATTTCTCTGCAGCATTATTTAACACAATCAGTTGATGGCAGAATGGAAGGAGGCAGTTCTTCTGGGGAATGCACACACCCAAGGTTCTATAGACCCTTCCCACGTGACATCACGACAAACGCGGCCGCCATTTTGGACATGAACTACCAGTAGTCTACCACAGCCAACAACAAGGAACGACGGCGAAGCATCGAAAGGAATATAGCCATCAAAGAAAGTTTTTACTTTCAGCAAGACTTCCATCATGCCATTATATTGTTGTGCAACTGGATGTAGTAACCATCAACACACAAGGCAAGATTTATCATTTTATCGGATCCCGACAGATGCTGACCGACGGAGAAGATGGATGGTCTCTAAAATATTGGCAAAATGATGTTTATTGACATAGCAATTGTGTGTAACGGGAAGCATTGGCATATCCGAAGTGTTCTGTTTACATCAAAGATAAAATAAACCGATATGACAACGACTGCTGCTGCCAGGTTGGGGACGCAAATTAGTAGAAAGGAAGTGTGCCAACAGACTTCCTTTGTGGTCGATTCTGCTTTAAGGTAAGATGCATTTAATTATTCGTCTGCTGTGGGTTTGGAATCGGTAGCCTGACCGATTCGTTCATGTTTGTGATGCCATTTGTTTGTTGACGCGTGTTGAAATGGAAGATTGGTTGTTGACATGGTTTCCAGTGATGCTTTGGTGCTGCTGTGGATCAGATGTGTTGAGTAGCCTGACTGTTTTTTTTTCTTGCGTGTGGTATCATTGTTGACGCGAGGTTGTTTTTTGAACATGCCAATGCGAACACGATTTCCCCTGATGAGTTATGACTTCAGATGCGATGCGTGTGTGGAGGTGTGGAGTCCGCGTGATATGTGCATAAGATAGGCTTCTCATGTGTTTGGAGATCCGCACTCTGAGACAAGCGCAAGCACCCCCCCCAGGGAAAAAAAGGGACCCCCCAAAAATAGCGGCATAGTTCGAACACTGGGTTGGAGAAAGTAATGGCAAATAGTGAGTGCACAAACCATAGAAGGTAAACTGTACACAGCACCAGGGCAGTGTGATGGTATGTCTACTTTTAGATTGTGTTAGCTTATCAATGAACACACTCGTCACTCGACGAGTTTCACGTCTTTACGACGGATACTTAAATGTGTGTTAGGTATTATTGTTGCAGTCAAAGCAGTTATTGTAGCAGCTAGATGAGCGAGAACCGAAAGGGTCTGTGCCATAAACTGTTATTTCTTCATGTCCAAAATGGCGGTCGCGTTTACGAAGGTCACGTGAGTGAAAAGGGTCTATAGCTAGAACCCATGTTTCAGTTTTCTGAAAGGAATAAAGAGTAGTTTAATTTTAAATGTTTGCTTTGTTTGCCTAAAACAGAGCACATCACAGCCTACAAAAACTCCCCATCTGACCTGCAGAAGCATATTGAGGGATATAAACGTTTTATTCCAAGAGAAAGCTTGCAGTGAAGTTGTCTGTGCTTTAGAGCTAGCGATAACGTTGCAATAGCCATGCAGTCTGATAAGTCAAATGACTTTCTTTGGATTTGCCCGCCAAGTTGCCATAGCCTTGTCCATAGCTAATGTTTACATATAGCTAGTTAACTTGGACACTGTTAGTTAGCATGTAAAAATGGAGTTACGCTAACATGAATAACGTTAACTTATCTGAAGTCCTTTCAGAAATGTTTTAGCATAATCTTGCCAAATAAACAGAATGTAGAAATCTTTCTTTACTCATAATGTTATCTAGAAAGAAAGAAAGCACAACTTTATTCATCACACACTTGTGAAATTCCTCTCTGTATTTAACCCATCTGCAGTGGTGAACACACACATGCACACACACACGTGAGCAATGAGCACACTCACATACCGAGAGCAGTGGGCAGCCATGCTAACAGCGCCCGGGGAGCATTTAGGAGTTCGGTACCTCACTCAAGGGCACCTCAGCCCAAGGCCATCCCATATTAACCTAACCGCATGTCTTTGGACTGTGGGGGAAACCGGAGCACCTGGAGGAAACCCACACTTGGTCAGTGTATGCTGTGTTTAAATGTGCTATACAAATTAAACTTACTTACTTACGCGGACACGGGCAGAACATGCAAACTCCACACAGAAAGGCCCCCCCCGGCCGCTGGGCTCGAACCCAGAACCTTCTTGCTGTGAAGCGACCGTGTTAACCACTTACACCACCGTGCCGCCCCCAATATGATTTCAAGTCTGAAAAGAGTTTGCTAGCATGTCAGGTGGAGGTTCACTGTAGGGTGACCACCTGTCCCGCATAGCGCGTGCGCGTACAGCATTTGAAGCCGAATTTATGCGTCCCGCAAATTCAGAACGTGTCCCGCATAATCAATGCTTGCTGAGGGGGATGTCGCTCTCCCCGGGCCACCCAGGCAGCCAAACGAATATTACTTGACATTTCAGCACACCACCGTCGCCACTATAGACTGTAGAACAAAACCACACACACACCCCTCACAACTGACTGGTTGTTGTCAACTTTTTGTTGTTGCCATGACACCGCACTCACGTGCACAGACAGTGACGAGGGACGCAGGTGCAACGCATGCATTGCTTTCATATTAAAAAATGGAGAAAGGTACCGGGGAGATGGCAGGTGAGGCACCGCCACCTCCAGTTAAAAAGAGAAGGTGTATGTACAGGAAAGAGTGGGAAAATGAATATTTGTGGCTGAAAGGGGTTGAGGGGGATACCGAGAGGGCTTTTTGTGACCTTTGCAAAACATCTTTCTCAATCGGACATGGCGGGGAATACGATGTGAAATGACACAGGCTCGCGGAGACTCACAAGAAACGTGTGCAACAGAAAGAAACATCTAAATCTATGGATGCTTTCCTCCCACCTAAAAACGACTCTCTAGCTGACAAAGTGACTGCGGCAGAGGTGACGAGTGTGTATCACACTGTCCAACACGCAATATCATATCGGGCAGGACTTTTTTTTTCTACTGTTTCTGTGGTGCTGAGCCACTACAATTCCTGTTAATCCACTGAAAACTAAATGGAGACTTGTCACTATTCCTGCTGTACTGATGCACTGCAAAGCCTCAGACGCAATATTATATTATGATTGATTTAAAGTGAATAAATTATCTCATCTCATTATCTCTAGCCGCTTTATCCTTCTACAGGGTCGCAGGCAAGCTGGACCCTATCCCAGCTGACTACGGGAGAAAGGTGGGGTACACCCTGGACAAGTCACCAGGTCATCACAGGGCTGACACATAGACACAGACAACCATTCACACCTACGGTCAATTTAGAGTCACCAGTTAACCTAACCTGCATGTCTTTGGACTGTGGGGGGAAACCGGAGCACCCGGAGGAAACCGACGCGGACACGGGGAGAACATGCAAACTCCACACAGAAAGGCCCTCGCCAGCCCCGGGGCTTGAACCCAGGACCTTCTTGCTGTGAGGCGACAGCGCTAACCACTACACCGCCGTGCCGCCATGAATAAATTGTAATGGAAAATAAATAAAATTGAGTCGCTTCAGTAAATCATAAGTGGAAGTGTGTCTGTCAAGTCATAATTGAATGGTCAAAATATTATGAATGTTTATTTAAGAAAAAAACACATTTGGTGGCCTGTTCATGACCATACATCACCAATAACAGCAGATTAGGGTATTATTGATATACCATGTAAGGTAGTATGTGCTAGAAATGGGTAAAACACTATCTGTGAGTCTTCCAGCAGCCGGCGCGGTGCAGTGGGGGCGGCGTCCCACATTGTCCCTCAAAAACATACCCCTTGTCCCCCCTTGGGCTTATGAGCAGGTGGTCACCCTACTTCACTGACATGATTCCCAGGCAGATTCATATGTGCATGAATACATACACTTACACATGCTCACACGTGAGACCTGTGAGATGGACAGTATTGTACTAGCCAGTCACAACAAATTGCTGGAATTTTTTGTTTTGATATCAGATGATGGTCTTGCACCTTTTATTTTTTAATTTTTGTCTTGCTTAAAGCAGTGTTGCTGTTGGGCCGTTATTAAGCTCGAGGTGTGGATCTGGGTTTTAATCAGGTTGGATTGTCCTTTTTATTTTCTGAGCAGGCTGTATTTACAGCTGTTCCACTGTCTTCCTGATTAACACACACATATATGTGTGCACACACTGCCAGAGCTGTGTCAGAACACTACCATGCTGCTTTGTGGGGGTGGGGAGGAGGGTTACAATAAAAAAAAATGAAAATGACAATAGCTCTTTTTCAGTTCAGTTGTGTTTCATTTTGTAACATTCTACCAGGTGTTTATTCGACAAGTTTGTGGCAGCGGGGGTGTGGCCAAGCAGCAGTCTGTGAATGGAGGGTGGGGTCGGGGAAGGTAAGTGGCAAAGTCATTCCACCTGCTGTCAATTAATGTGTGTGTGTGTGTGTGTGTGTGTGTGTGTGTGTTACAGGGACAGAGCATAAAAGGAGAGGGAGAGCAGAGAAAAGGGGCTCCCTCCCGGCCACAACACATGTGAGTGAGTTAGTGAGTGAAAGCCGAAAAGCTAAAAATAAGTGAAATAAAAGAGTTTGTGTGTGAGACCATCAACTCTCGCTTGCCGTGCTTCTGTGCTCCACCCACATCAGGAACTGCTACAGTGGTGCCGAAACCTGGGACGCACAGAAGGGAACCACCCCATGGACTCCTCCCCATTCAAAGAGCTCATCCTTGCCCTCACTCCTGCCCAGCAGAACCAGCATCAAGCGCTGATTGCCCGCCAAAAGGAACAAGAGCAACACTTCGAAGCCTTGATGCTGGCCCAGCAGGAAGATCGCCAGGCGTTCCGGCACCTGCTCACGTCAGCAGGGGCATCAACCATCACCGCAGCCAGCACCCTCACTAAGATGGGCCTGCAGGACAATCCAGAAGCATTCCTCGCCCTCTTCGAGCAAGCAGCCGAGGTGTGGGGGTGGCCGCTGGAGCAGTGTACCTCCTCCCGCTCCTGACTGGCGAGGTGCAGCTTGCAGTGCAGCAGCTCCCTGCTGACAGCCGACTGGTGTATGCTGACCTGAGGAAAGCCATACTGCAGCAGGTCGGCCGCTCCCTGGAACAACATTGCCAACGCTTCCAGATGCTGGTATTAGAGGAGGTCAGCCAGCCGTTTGCATTTGGCCAGCAACTCCGGGACACCTGCCCGTGGTGGCTGAGAGCGGAAGCCTGCAACGCCGATGAGATCATCGATCTGGTGGCACTGGAACAGTTTATCTCTCAACTTCCGGAAAGAACGGTGGAATGGGTCCAGTGTCATTGCCCGGTGTCGCTGGAGTGAGCCATTGAGCTGGCAGAGGACCATCTGGAGGCGGCTCCGACAGCAGGCAGACAAGGCATCTCCCCTCGCTTCTTTTTTCTCTCTTTCCCCCCCATCTCTCGTTCCCCTCCTCACCCCGTTCCCCTGCCGCGGAGGCGGCAGCCGACTCCTCCCCAGCCAGCCCGTCGCACCCGTGGTGTCCTCCCATCTTCCTCTTCCGTCACTGTGTTGTCGCCTCCTCAGGTGAGTGACACCCATAACGCCAGTGCAGAGGGAAAGCCTGGGTTGGTGTGCTGGCGCAGCGGGGAGTCGGAGCATCTCCAGAGTCGGAGCTCCGCAAGGAAGGTGGGAGCTGTGATCCGGATCCCGATGCGCCAGAAACTGCCCCTGATCAGGCTGGAATGTATCACATACCAGTAAGTGTTCAAGGGGATCTGTGGTTGGTAGAAGAGAGCAACTGGACTTGCTTGAAGATTCTTGAAAACGTTTCACCTCTCATCCGAAAGGCTTCCTCAGTTCTGTCTGACTAATAGGGAGTATCAAGTATTTATCCTCTCATGGATCATCATCGAATCCGAATCAGAATTCTGATGGCTGCATTGTAGGTGGCTGATAAAAGATGTCTTAGACACCCACCTCTGTTCAGTGATGGTCATTCCAGGTTGACAAAAATGAACGATCCTCTCTGGCTAAGATGTCTGCCAGTTTTCTGGAAGTCCTCTCATACTCCTGCACCAGTTCATTTTTGTCAACCTGGAACGACCATCACTGAACAGAGGTGGGTGTCTAAGACATCTTTTATCAGCCACCTACAATGCAGCCATCAGAATTCTGATTCAGATTCTATGATGATCCATGAGAGGATAAATACTTGATACTCCCTATTAGTCAGACAGAACTGAGGAAGCCTTTCGGATGAGAGGTGAAACGTTGTCAAGAATCTTCAAGCAAGTCCAGTTGCTCTCTTCTACCAACCACAGATTACTATGCAGCTGGATGACTGAGAATCTTCACAGACATGTTCAAGGGGATACATATCATGCTTTGGTGGATTCTGGTTGTAATCAGACCTCAATTCACCAACGCCTGGTGCAAGGTGAGGCATTGGGGAAAGCACAAGCGGTGAAAGTGTTGTTTGCATGGGGATGTTCACAATTATCCCTTAGTGTCCATCTGTATTTTATTCCAGGGCCAAATGCATAGAGTAAAGGCGGCGGTTAGTCCTCGTCTCACCCACTCGTTGATTTTGGGTACTATTTGGCCAGGGTTTAAAAAGCTGATGGAATATTTAACATGTAGTGGGTCCTGCACTAGTAGGTCATGGGAAGATCCCGGTGTGGCATTGACTGGAGAAGCTGTCACAGAGCCGTCTATGTCAGCACTGCGTCAGAGTGAGGAGCAGCCTGCTCCTCCTCCCTCTCTCAGGGATTCCCTTGGGGATTTCCCATTAGAGCAGTCGTGAGACAAGACTCTGTGGCATGCGTTTGACCAAGTGAGAGTAATCGATGGTCAAACTCTTCAGCCAAGCATGGCACCGACCTTCCCTTATTTTGCTAGAATGAAAAGCTAGATTGTACCGAGTGACGCAGGACACTCAAACTAGTGAACGAATAACCCAATTGTTAATCCCAAAGAGCTGCAGGGAACTGGTATTCCATGCAGCTCACTTTAATCCCATGGCTGGACACTTGGGGCAAGATAAAACACTAGCCCGAATAATGGCCCAGTTCTTTTGGCCAGGGATTCGCAGGGATGTCCATCGGTGGTGTGCGGCATGCCGTGAATGCCAATTGGTAAATCCCACGGCCACTCCAAAAGCGCCGTTGCGCCCTCTTCCTCTAATCGAAACCCCATTTGAGCGAATTGGGATGGATCTCGTCCGGCTATTAGATTGGTCAGCATGAGGGTATCGCTTTATTTTAGTTCTGGTGGACTATGCAACGCGATATCTAGAAGCAGTGCCTCTCCGCAATAGCTCAGCATGCAGTCCTGCAGAAGTGCTCTTCTGTATTATCTCCCAGGTCAGGATTCCGAAAGAAATCCTGACAGACCAAGGCACTACATTTATGTCACACACACTGCGCGAACTGTATGGGTTACTGGGTATTAAGTCTAATACTTTGCGGTTAAAATCAACCATAAACTTGGCATTGGAGCTGCCCCTCTGACCCAGCCAGCCCTGAGTGCCTGACGTTACAATGGTAACCAGTTTTAAGGCCGAGGCCTTTTACAGCTACAGACCAAAATCATATAAATAAACATACCATTACTGACTTGCTCAACTAAGACTGATTTGACTTCAATGGTTGTGGGTTGACTCTCATTAAAACAGGATAGGTGTTATAACTTTTGCAACATACATGGACATGCATGCGTTTTCACTGATAAAATGTAAAAGGCGAATTAAATAATCAGATTAACTAAGAATCACATTCTGAATCAAATTAAATAATCTTATACCGGTAACTTAAACACACAATACAAGTTACATGTATTAATTTAAATGCAGGTAAACATGTTTTTTTTTTATCCAAATGAGAGTCGGCGCTTACACGTCTATGTTCTCACTTATTGAAGGCTGATCTTGTGGCCGATTGTTTCAAAACAATCTGACTTTCAGTTGTTCGTTCAGTTCGCCATTCATTCGCTTCTTCCACGTAAGGGCAAGATGGAAGCACTATCCAGTTTAGAAATCAGACAGCTACTAAACTCATTCTCTCCATATGGAGTACTCCGCCATTACTGCTTGGCTCAGGCAATTACTAAAACCTGGGATGGAACGGGACGTCACCTGTTTTAGCAACAACCGTGGGGAGGTCACTGCCTGAGCGATATGTCCCGTCCCGTCCCATTCCATCCTGGGTTTTAGTAACAACCCTCGGCTCACACTCCAGGAGGACTAGTGCAACTGAACTCACTTAAAAAATAAATAAATGAATAAATAAATAAATAAATACTTTCCTTTTCTTGTTTTCTTTTTCTTTAATTCTTGATACTGCACCCTGTTTCAATGCGGGCTTATAGCCAACTTCTCACAAAATGCGGCCAAATCTTTGCAGTTTGAACATTCTTGGGCCATGAATGCAACATAAATCCACCTTCTGTCATGTTACTGGCGGGTGCAGCAACACATCTACATGGCATGGTGATAAATTAGCTCAAAATTGAGGATCGAAGTTGGAGTCAGCTCTGTGTTTTAGTATAGCGGAAATGGCGATGAGACCGATAGACTTCCTGCTGTGATGTTACGGACATCAAGGTCATTCACTCAGACCGCTACCGATATCAATCAATTTAATCATAAAAATTACTATATTAGATTTATTGTTAACGCTTAAAACTATTCCTTTGCCATTCTTGAGGTCTCAAGGCATTTATAAATGAAAGTGAGGCCATGGCTCTGCGTATATGCTTTAAGAAATAAAGTTGGGTACTTTGTCCACCTCCATCCATTATCTGTAGCCGCTTATCCTGTCCTACAGGGTCACTGACAAGCTGGAGCCTATCCCAGCTGACTATGGGTGAGAGGCGGGGTTCACCCTGGACAAGTTATCGCAGGGCTGACACAGAGACAAACAACCATTCACACCTACGGTCAATTTAGAGCCATCAATTATCCTAACCTGCATGTCTCTGGACTGTGGGGGAAACTGGAGCACCTGGAGGAAACCCACACAGACACGGGGATTACATGCAAACTCCACACAGAAAAGCCCTCACCGGCCACTGGGCTCGAACCCAGAACCTTCTTGCTGTGAGGCGACAGTGCTAACCACTACACCACCATGCTGCCCCTTGTCCACGTCTGCTAATTATAAAATAAATATACACAAAACACGATGAATATATTTCAGTATGTTATGGAATTATGTATGGATATCAAAATGTCACATTTATATCACTATATTTTAATCAAATTTAGCTCCATTAGGTGAGTGATTAACTAATTTAGTGTTATAAATGAGACACATTTCTGCACCTCTAATGTTTTGTGTGTGTGTGTGTGTGTGTGAGAGAGAGAGAGGTTTAGATCTGTGTGTAGTGTGTACCTAAGGAGGTTGAATTGACCTCCTTATACAACCCCGATTCCAAAAAAGTTGGGACAAAGTACAAATTGTAAATAAAAACGGAATGCAATGATATGGAAGTTTCAAAATTCCATATTTTATTCAGAATAGAACATAGATGACATATCAAATGTTTAAACTGAGAAAATGTATCATTTAAAGAGAAAAATTAGGTGATTTTAAATTTCATGACAAAAACACATCTCAAAGTTGGGACAAGGCCATGTTTACCACTGTGAGACATCCCCTTTTCTCTTTACAACAGTCTGTAAACGTCTGGGGACTGAGGAGACAAGTTGCTCAAGTTTAGGGATAGGAATGTTAACCCATTCTTGTCTAATGTAGGATTCTAGTTGCTCAACTGTCTTAGGTCGTTTTTGTTGTATCTTCTGTTTTATGATGCGCCAAATGTTTTCTATGGGTGAAAGATCTGGACTGCAGGCTGGCCAGTTCAGTACCTGGACCCTTCTTCTACACAGCCATGATGCTGTAATTGACGCAGTATGTGGTTTGGCATTGTCATGTTGGAAAATGCAAGGTCTTCCCTGAAAGAGACGTCATCTGGATGGGAGCATATGTTGCTCTAGAACCTGGATATACCTTTCAGCATTGATGGTATCTTTCCAGATGTGTAAGCTGCCCATGCCACACGCACTAATGCAACCCCATACCATCAGAGATGCAGGCTTCTGAACTGAGCGCTGATAACAACTTGGGTCGTCCTTCTCCTCTTTAGTCCGAATGACACGGCGTCCCTGATTTCCATAAAGAACTTCAAATTTTGATTTGTCTGACCACAGAACAGTTTTCCACTTTGCCACAGTCCATTTTAAATGAGCCTTGGCCCAGAGAAGACGTCTGCGTTTCTGGATCACGTTTAGATACGGCTTCTTCTTTGAACTATAGAATTTTAGCTGGCAACGTCGGATGGCACGGTGAATTGTGTTCACAGATAATGTTCTCTGGAAATATTCCTGAGCCCATTTTGTGATTTCCAATACAGAAGCATGCCTGTATGTGATGCAGTGCCGTCTAAGGGTCCGAAGATCACGGGCACCCACTATGGTTTTCCGGCCTTGACCCTTACGCACAGAGATTCTTCCAGATTTTGATGATATTATGCACTGTAGATGATTATATGTTCAAACTCTTTGCAATTTTACACTGTCAAACTCCTTTTTGATATTGCTCCACTATTTGTCGGCGCAGAATTAGGGGGATTGGTGATCCTCTTCCCATCTTTACTTCTGAGAGCCGCTGCCACTCCAAGATGCTCTTTTTATACCCAGTCATGTTAATGACGGGGCGGCACGGTGGTGTAGTGGTTAGCGCTGTTGCCTCACAGCAAGAAGGTCCTGGGTTCGAGCCCTGGGGCCGACGAGGGCCTTTCTGTGTGGAGTTTGCATGTTCTTCCCGTGTCCGCGTGGGTTTCCTCCGGGTGCTCCGGTTTCCCCCACAGTCCAAAGACATGCAGGTTAGGTTAACTGGTGACTCTAAATTGACCGTAGGTGTGAATGTGGGTGTGAATGGTTGTCTGTGTCTATGTGTCAGCCCTGTGATGACCTGGCGACTTGTCCAGGGTGTACCCCGCCTTTCGCCCGTAGTCAGCTGGGATAGGCTCCAGCTTGCCTGCGACCCTGTAGAAGGATAAAGCGGCTAGAGATAATGAGATGAGATGAGAAAATAGTTTCAGTAATTAATTACCATATTATATATGCAAGGCTTCCAGATGATACTATTTATTATCTTATTTTAAACACTTTATATTTCATTAGATTTTGGTTAAAAACGAGCACCGTGTGACCTTATCGACTGGATTTAGCAACTACTAATGCCTTCAGCAACGGCAGTATGATTGCCTTTAGCAGCTACTAATGCCTATATCGGGGACACAAACTGCAAAGACGCTCTTCGTCCTGTTGCTCTTTAGACTCCTTCTTACGAGTGAGTTCAGGAAAACCACACACAGAGACAACGTTCATTCCTTAAGAGAGTCTCTCAACTCTCTCTTTAGGTTTTAAAGGGCAACGTTATCAGGAAACCCACCCCAAACCAGATTACGATCATCACTGAAGATAAATTTAACACTCTGTTCACCAGAACACAGACAATTTTAATCAGCTTTTACAGAATCCTTCTGATTGATACACACATTGAAATTAAAGTTCAAATCATATCACTGACTAAAGCACCTGTTTCTAGATGGGAAACTATAATTAAGATGATTTAATTCTGGAAAGATTTCTAGTTCTCACCTGTTTCTCAGCTCTTTCTGCTGCGGCTGTGATGGTGTCGTGACCTTTGTGACGATCCATCGTACACAAATAACAGATGTAGGTTTGATCAGTACGACAGTAGATCTCAATCAGCTTATTATGTTCAGAGCAGATCTTCTCTTGGAGTTTTGCTGAGGCTTCAATTAATGTGTGTTTTTTCAAAGCAGGAACTTCAAGATGAGGTTTCAGATGAATTTCACAAAATGAAGCCAAACACATCAGACAGGACTTGTCGGCTTTGTGTTTTCTCCCGGTGCAGAAATCACACTCCACATCTCCAGGTCCAGCGTAACAGTGAGCAGGAGAAGCAGCTTGGACTTCAGTCTTCTTCTTCAGTTTCTCCACCACTTCATCCAGCATGTTGTTTCTGCGTAGAACAGGCCTTGTAGCGAAAGTGTCTCTGCACTGAGGACAGCTGTAGACGCCCTTCTGATCCTCCTGATCCCAGCAGCCATTAATACACACCTTACAGAAACTGTGACCACAGGAGATAGTCACCGGATCCTTCAGGAGATCCAGACATACTGGACACATGAACTGGTCCTGAGCTACTGAAATACTGGCCTCAGCCATTTTCCTGAAATCACACCAAAAGAGAGAGAGAGAGAGAGAGAGAGAGAGAACAGTTTGTTTTCTCTGAAATGACGAGTCACTTCCTGTTTGTGTGTGTGAAAGAGCAATAGAGGAAGAGGGGGAGCACAAACACAGAGGTATTAACCATTTCATCTCCCTTCAGTGCAGAAATATAACCCATGTAGCTGCACTGATTAGGATTAATTTCATGACATTTTATGAAAGTTGATTCAGTGGACTCAACTAAAATGTCCAAAATAAAAGTAAAAAAAAAAATCATCATTCAGAAAAATCTGGAAGTCCAACTCTCTTCATCTAAAGGGTTTGAACACAAACACAATCCGTCTCTTTTGTTTTCTCCACCACAACACACACTTCTGACCTTCACTAAATCACACATTCCCTCCTCTTTCTTGTCGAATTCAGGAAGAAACTTTCTGTCCATGAAATGCAGAAGAGAACGTCGCGATATTAATGAATCAGCAGCCAGAAAGATCAAGGTTTAGATGATAAAAAGATGATGTTTTATTGATCATTTAAACAAGTTACAGGAAACTTTTCCTTTTTTATCTGTATATTTTGGTGTATAATTGTGTACAACTGTGTCCAATACGGTTGGCAGAGACATGTTTATCGCTGCCAATCATCTGCTTTGGTTCATTATCCTTCTGAAAAATCCACTTCTGTTGGTTGAATAATTTCTCTGCAGATTTCTGAAAGTTCATGACGCCATTATTGAACACAAGCTCACCAACAGCGCTGTAGGAGAAACAGCCCCAGCCTCCTCCGTGCTTTATCGTACCTTAGTGCAGTTTGATTGGAATTCTTCTCCTGGCTTTCTCCACACAAACACTCGACCACCACATCCATCCAAGTTCAGTTTGGATTCATCTGAAAAGAAGATGCTTCTCCAGAAGCTGCTGTGTTTCTGTGTGTTCTTTTGCAGATGTCACCTTTATTTTCTTCTTCTTGAGGCTGATGAATGGTTTCTGCTGCGTTACTCTTCCTCTGTCCCCATGCTCCATGGTCCTGATTTGAATCGTATCTCATCTAGTTGTAATAGCTAATTCTCATCGAGATCAAGACTTGCTGCTGTTTCTCGGCTGTTTTTCTTGATTTTAATCACAATTTTGCTGCCCAAATCAGCTGGTGGTATTTCTGGGGCTGCCTGTACATTGTCTGTTTTCATTCACAAATCCTTCTTCTTTTATCAAGTTTTGCTGATCAGGTGACTGGAGCGGCTTCTTTCTGCAGCCATTTTTGACGAAAGAGTGGCCTTTATTCATTTAAAGTGGATGTGCATGTAGTCAATTCCCTTCAGGTTCATACACGTGTCTCGAGCAGAGTAACCACATGGTGGAGCATCACATTAACTTTGGATTCACTGGAACGACCAGAATAATATTAAGAGACCAAATACTTTTAAAAAAAGATGTAACCATGACCAGTGTATCCACAACCCCTAATCAGAAAACATTGGGACAGTAAAGTGTTTACCACTTTATAATTTTGCTGTTCGAGGACAGACTGGGCCTTTCCTGGATACTGATTTTTACTGAATCATGACTACAATCACCTTTTGACATCTAGCCCAAGAGCATTAGCTCAAAATTGAGTCCAACCCGGAACAAATTAGTAACAAGCTGAATTTTTCAGAATATGTTCAGAATACCCTTAGGAATAACATACTAAAAGTCCCTGGGAATCCACCTTGTGCTCTCTGAGAAATTCAAGATGGTGTCCAAAATGGCCGCCGATTGGAGGTTTTTCAATATCTCAGGGATAAAACATAATATAAATGCAATTAAAATGTTAAATTATATGTTCTCTCATACAAGCAATGCAAATTCACCATTGTCACACTGTTAAAATTAAAAGTAACCAAGATTACAAGGTCATTAATGTGGAAATTACATGGAATTTGATGGTTGACATGATTGACAGATTAGCTTAGTAGGCTACCTACATACATGAACATACAGTAATGTAAGACAACAATTAGACATCAATTTCCTTAATATTTAGTGCATCTTTAAGCTTTGATAAAATATTAAAGGGAAATTAAATTTGAGAACTCTATCTTCTAAAACTACAATGGCAAGCTGTTTCAGTACACTTCTTCAACATTCCGGCGACTTTCATGACAAAAAGGTCTGCCTCAATAAAAGCTCTTGCTTAAAAACAATGAGTAGACTTAAACACTTCTCAGTGCCTCAGTTGTAATGCTTGGACCTTTGGTGTACCATCAATGAAGTAGGGAATTTATTCAAGCTTGTTTAAGGGTGGAAAAAAATTAATCTTTGAGTTTCTAGCGCCAGTCTTTACTACTAGCAATGCCAGTGTGTTCGGACAAAAAATGACTAAACTCAGCATGACCTTTTAAAAATGACTGAACTCAGCATGACCTTTTAACATGCCATTTTTCATTTTACACCACCAATTTACTTTAATTAATATTAATGAAAATAAGTGCTCCAACTGGGCGGCACGGTGGTGTAGTGGTTAGCGCTGTCGCCTCACAGCAAGAAGGTCCTGGGTTCGAGCCCTGGGGCCGGCGAGGGCCTTTCTGTGTGGAGTTTGCATGTTCTCCCCGTGTCCGTGTGGGCTTCCTCCGGGTGCTCTGGTTTCCCCCACAGTCCAAAGACATGCAGGTTAGGTTAACTGGTGACTCTAAATTGACCGTAGGTGTGAGTGTGAATGGTTGTCTGTGTCTATGTGTCAGCCCTGTGATGACCTGGCGACTTGTCCAGGGTGTACCCCGCCTTTCGCCCGTAGTCAGCTGGGATAGGCTCCAGCTTGCCTGCGACCCTGTAGAAGGATAAAGCGGCTAGAGATAATGAGATGAGAGAAGTGCTCCAACCCCTAGTAATTGTGTTTGTTGTTTTGTGAACAGAATAGGATGATACGGAGTGAACGAGTAACCAATGGATCCACACTCTATAATCAGTAGTGTACATTAAATAGCACATGTATAGATTTACAATTATAAGTCTGTTATTATTAGTCCTAAACATTAAGAACTGAAGCCATTTCAAAAACATATGAGATATCTTCATGATACCATAACGATTATTTTGTCATAACAGTCATTGTTATTTCTTCTTGGATGTGAATTTATGGGCCAGGGCGTTTCAAGATTGATACTTGATTCAAGGATCGGACTGGATGAAACCTACACACATTCATAGTACTGTGCACATTCATAAATGTGAACTGGTGAAGTGCCAAAAATATGACAATCTAACCAGACATGGCAAGCGAACACATTATACACAAATATACTATTATAATAATGTGTACATTGTTATTATATAATGTTAATACACAATGTAATTAATACACACATGTTGGAATTTACTCTCCTACCCTACAAAACATATATTCTGACCTTTTAATTGCATTAATATTTTGTTTTGGGCCTGAGATATGGGCAGATCTCCATTTGGCGGCCATTGTGGACGCCATCTTGAATTTCTCAGAGAGCACAAATGGGATTTCCGGGGACTTTTAGTATGTTATTCCTAAAGGTATTCTGAACATATTCTGAAATTTTCAGCTTGTTACTAATTTGTTCCGGGTATAACCCTATTACTCCTGGGCTAATCCCCTGTTTCAAATCACATTATTATTGAATTGTTTTACCTCATTATTAGCCCTAAACTGGCCCTGTCCCAAAGTGAGATTCGAAGGGTTTCAGGTCATTTATTTTCTTTTCCCATTTTGTCCTTTCTTTCTGTCCATGAAGTGTATGCGGTTAAATCACATTTTAAAATCAGAATTCCAGATAGAATTCTATAATATGCAAATACAATCGAGTCGTTATTTGGAGTCTCAGTTTTACAGAGTAGCACCACATCACTGAAACACACACACAGCCTTGAAACATCAATTCTGTATCTTCACTAAAAGACACACAAGAAGATTTACAGCAGGACCGTGTCTTACTACAAGCACTAAAAACTACCACATTGTGTTCATTAAGGATGGAAATAAAGCAGAAATATTTCACTGTCGTCTGCACCTCAGTATCATTTGTTCTGCTGAAATATTTTCCTCATTCTGTCAGTTTGGAATTTAGTGAGGAGTGAAAATGAATCGAAATAAATGACTCTTTATTACCACAAGAGGAGTTAAAACCTGATTTCATTTATTTTGCATTGTTTATTGCTAATAGAAGTCCCACTTTCTCATGAACAGATTGTTGAGATGGATGGAGGAGGGGGGAAGATGGCCGACTGAGCGCTAGCATGTTTGCAGGCTCTGATAAAAGATAGTTTCAAACCGTCCTAGAACAGCTATCTTTGGAAAACAAAAGGAGGGAAAAAAAACTCCCAACTACTCAGAAAACCCACTAAACCCTACGATAGTTTGGCTTCTTGAGTCAGACCACCAAACTGCTGTCTGCCTTTCCCAAGAGTGAGATGTTAATGCTAATAGTGTGGCTAATGCTACAGGGCTAACAGACCATGATTACAGCCTGACGGCCTACAGGAGGCATGTGATCAAGAAGAGATTGAGGCGATGGAGGAAGAAAACACAAAAAGCCTTAATGATCGCACCCCAATACCCAGCCCAAATCCCAAAAAAGTGAAAGCAAAGACCAAAGACAAATGCGAACAGGCAGTTGAGATCACTAACAAAACCATCTTCAATGCAATTCAAGCCCTGATTAGGAGGTTTGATGAGCAAGATGACAGGATTAAAACTTTTGAAAGTTGGACAGAAGTCAAAAAACAAGCAGTAAGAGAAAATAAGGAAGAAATAAACTAAATGAAGGAAGAAATAATGTTGCTGAAAAAGAAAAATGCCTCACTGAAACAGATGTGTTCAGATCAAGCCAGATATAAGAGAAGGTGGAATCTCAGATTGATTGGTCTTCTTGACAAAGACCAAGAGATCACTAGAGAGACTGTGATTGACATCCTTACCCGGGTCATCCCGTGGTCAGTGGATAAACTTCACCAAACAGTGGATACAGTGCAGTGCTTGGGAAAGAGGAATGACGCAGATACCAACAAAATACCTCGACCTGTAATCATCCAGTTTGCCATGCCAACTGTTCAGGATGAAATCTGGAAGAAATCAAGAGAGGCAAGTGTAACCCAGTATAGAATTGGGCTCTATATATTGAACCAGATCACCTCCTGACCCCAAGGAGTTGAGTGAGATCACCTTTCATGTGAAGAGGGCCCCCCCCATCTCTACATTCATCATTTGGATACAGCAGTGTGGTCGGACTGTTAAAGTCCCACAACGACATCCGATTTGACTGTTTTTCTTTTGACATGCCCAAGAACACTCTGGACTGAAATTGACTTGAGACTACCTTATATGACTAAAGCTCACTGAACTGACCACAAACAAAGGGACAAAGTTAAACTGCACTGTGTTGGATGGTGGGTTATGTGCACAGTGCGACACCTTGTGGTGTTGCCATGGTATGGCATAACGTATAAGGCTGTACACTGCGATTGCGCGGCATTCAATAAAGTGTGATCTGAAACATGGTGTCAGAAGCGGTGTAGCTGTGTCATTTGGACACACAGTCTGAGAACATGGCATACAACAATATGATTCCAGCCCTGGGGGGCATGCAGATGTCCGGAGACCTGGCGAAGAACTGGGAGATTTTCCGGGCAGAGTTCGAGGACTATGTGTTAGCCGCTGGCCTGAACGAGAAACCAGAAGAAGTGCAGGCGGCCTCGCTAAGGAGGCTAATGGGTAACGAGTGCCGACATATTTACATGCACAACGTGATGTTGACCGCGGCGCAGAAGAAGGACCCTAATGCCATCCTCGATGCTTTGGGTGAGTACTTCAAGCCAGCGACAAATGTGACTTATGAAAGATATAAATTCGGATGCTGCAAACAGGAGACTGACGAACCGATAGACCATTTCCTGACGAGGCTGCGTGAAGCAGCTACGTCCTGTGAATATCGTGGGCTGAAGGATGAGATGATCAGGGACAGGCTCATGCTTGGGGTAACAAGTGAGAACACCCGAAGGCGCTTGCTGCGTGAACGAGAGCTAACGCTACCCACAGCGGTTGAAATATGCCGTCTGGCAGAACTTACTGAGAGGCGCATGAAAATTATGGAGAGCCCACCAGCGCAGGCAGACAGCGTGAACGCAACAGAAAAGCATGTGAGCCGCCAAAGTACGGAAAAGCGAGGGCGGGAGTTACATATGGCTTGCAGATACTGTGGAAACAGACACAAGCGTGGCAGAGAGCAGTGCCCAGCCTATGGTAAGACATGCCGAGTGTGTGGCGTCCCAAACCACTTAGCTAAAGTATGCCAAGCTAGCAGCAGAAGGAAAGACGTCAATGCGCTAGAAGACGCAGGGCAGGAGGACACCAACACAGACAATATGTTCCTAGCATGGGCGATTGCTCTAAGACAACGAGGGAGGCTCAGCCTCCTCTAAAAATGCCCTTATAACTTTAATGTGTGCGTTAGTTTTTCCCCCTCGTGACAGCGCGATGCAGCGCAGCCTCAGTGGACTTCAATGGCATTTGGGAGCTCTGCGCTTTTCAATCTCAAAATGCAAGACGGTTATTGGACAAATACTGCGAAAACGCCCGCCCACAGAGTCTCACGGACTCCCAGCCTCAGTGGACTTCAACGGCATTTGGGAGCTATGCACTTTTCAATCTCAAAATGCAAGATGATTATTGGACAAATACTGCGAAAATGCCCGCCTACGGACTCCCAGTCTCACATGGGAGGGACATGGCAAAGCTTTCCGCGAGGAGACTGGTGATTGGTGAAAGCGGCCGGATATTTTCTTTGATTGACAGCTCGTTTCAACTATAGACAGGCAGCGGTGAATTTCAGTTCAGTCGCATGCGGAATCGGAAGTGCTATGGTGTAATCTAAGATATCAGCTTACATTTCGATTTAATTCATTACATACGGTTTCTACCAGCTTTTTTAGTTTGTATATATTATCATTGTAAATAAAGTGTAAATATGGTGTTGTCAAGTTTGCTATCTTAGTTCTAGAAATTTCGTTTATTTGAGTGACTGAACTTGAACTTGAGGGGGCTAGTCAGCTAGCAAGAAAGCTGCGCACGGATGCCAAGCATTGCTGATTTAATTTTGGCGAAGCCATTTGCCAGTCTTCCTTTCGAGGAAAAAATTAAAATTAAAGAGCAGGGTAGACCAACGCCTCAAATTGACTTGGTGAAAAAGGTAGGGAATAATACTCGTTCCTTTCAGCTCTCCTGGTACGAGAAAGTGAATTGGCTAACAGCAAGTGACCCACATCAACAACAGTAAATAGGCTACTTTAGTAATATGTCATGGATGGACCAAAAATATAGAATCTATTTAAAATGTTTATGCTGAGTATATTATATTGGAATATATATTTTTCTGGATATGAATTAAACACAGCTACAATTTGGAAAACATTTTTAAACAAAAACACAGCCGAGAACATTTTACACTACAGACCTGGATTAAAAGTGAAGGGTTATCAAAATTGTCAATAAAACATTTCTCAGTCAAAATAAGTAAAATATAGGGAAAGTGTCATTGAATGAAATGTGTGGCACCCAGCTCTACTGCTGAGGTTCCTGACAAAGAGCTGCTTTCAATAATGATCAATTTTTAAACAACATGCCACAATTTTAAAATATAAAATGTTAAAATATACCCCCCAACACCACCATCATGTATATTGGACAGTAGGCTAATGGGCCAAAAGAACCTGTTATTTCACAGTTTGTGACGCTGCCAACAATCAGCCAGATCAGAGGCAAGAGTATAGGCAAAATTGATGTGTTTTTTCTTTTAAAATCTGGAAATGTCGTAACTGACCAGCCTCCCCTGTTTGAAAGACTACCAGCCGCCACTGGTTCCTAGCCACGGAATGTCTCAGCAACATGCAATCAAAGGGGCTCAAATGGTTTGTGCATCTGCGTCTGAACAAGAAAAGACAAGTATGTCAGTTAGATACAGGTGCAACTTGCAATGTAATGAGTCGCCAAATCAAAGAGAAGCTGTCTCCTGGAACAGTGCTCCATCCTAGCACGACTAAATTAAAACTTTATTCCGGGGAAACAATGCACTCACAGGGGAAGTTTCACACAGATTGCGTCATTAGAGGAGTAAAGCACAGCCTGGTCTTTGAGATAGTGGAAGCACAGCAGGAGCCTCTCCTCTCCGGGGCCACATGCCAGCGCCTAGGCCTCATGACTTTCACTATCCCTGAGGAGTTACACAAAGTAGAGGTAGACCAGTGCATGCCCCTCACTAGAGAGCAGCTACTTGCCACCTATGCTGACGTCTTCACAGACCCCATCGAGTCGGTCCCAGGGGAAATAGACTTCGAGCTGGATCCGAATATAACTCCAGTACAATGTGCACCTCGTAATGTTCCGGTAGCCTTGAGGGAGAGAGATAAGGATGAGCTGGACAGGCACATCAGGGCAGGCAATATCGCCCCAGTGAGCGAGCCCACAGCATGGATAAGTAACATGGTGACTGTCGCAAAACCAGGGAAAATAAGGCTATGCATTGACCCTAAGCCCCTTAACCGAGCATTACTGAGATCTCACTATCACATGCCAACGTTGGAGGATGTGCTGTACAAGCTGCCCAAGGCTCGCCTCTTCACCCTAGTGGATGCTCGCGATGCTTTTCTCCAGTGCAAGCTCAACGATGAAAGCAGCCGTCTGACGAACTTCTGGACGCCTTGGGGCCGCATGAGGTGGCTCAAACTCCCATTCGGTGTCTCGGTAGCACCAGAAATATACCAACGCAAACATCACGAACTGCTAGCAGGCCTGGCTGGCATTGAACCGATAGCCGATGACATCCTGGTGGTCGGGTGTGGCGACACGGATGCTGATGCGGAACGTGATCATGACAAAAACCTGCGTGCTCTCATGGAGCGATGCAGAGCTGTGAGATTGCGACTGAGCCAGCGGAAACTGCAGTTCAAACTTCAAGCCGTCCACTTCCATGGGCACATACTGTCCTCAGAAGGACTGAAGATCGACCCAGAGAAAACACTGGCTGTATTGGAGATGCCAACTCCAACAGATGCAAAAGCGGTACAATGCTTAATTGGGTTTGTGACATACCTTGCAAAGTTCCTGCCAAAGCTCTCAGAGGTCTGTGAGCCTCTCCGCCGACTCCTGGACAAGGACACAGAATGGCATTGGCTGGCCAAACACGAGGATGCAGTGCGAGAAATAAAGCGACTGGTCTCCAACACGCCTGTTCTCCGATATTTCGACGTCACAAAGCCTGTAACCATCCAAAGTGATGCAAGCATGATGGGGCTGGGATGCTGCTTGCTGCAGGGGGGGCAGCCGGTGGCTTTTGCCTCGAGAGCCCTGACACAAACAGAGCAAAACTACGCTCAAATTGAGAAAGAATGCTTGAGTATAGTCTTCGCATGCCAGAGATTCCACCAATATCTATATAGTAGAGACACAGTCACAGCAGAAACAGACCACAAGCCACTGATCACAATCTTCAAGAAGCCCCTCCTGAGTGCACCTAAACGCCTTCAAGGAATGCTAATGCAGCTTCAATGCTACAACCTTGATGTGGTGTACAAGCCCGGTCCTGAAATGTATGTCAGTGACACCTTAAGCCGAGCTGTGCTACCTCTCCATTGTCCGGACACCCCACATGTGCGACATGCAGTGTTTGCCACCCAGGCAGAGTACACACAGTTGGACCAAGCCCAGCACCTGAATGTCACTTCTTTCATATTCCATCAAATAGCACAGCACACCGGCACGGATGATGTACTCCAAGAGCTGAAGACGGTGATCCTGAACGGTTGGCCTGACTTCAAGGAGGACACCCCACCGACAGTGCGTGACTATTGGGCCTTCAGGGATGAACTGAATGTGCAAAACGGTGTGATATACAGAGGACAGTGCATTGTCATCCCAAAGGCCCTGAGAGCAGAACTCCTCAAGAGCATACACGCAAGCCACATAGGTGGCGAGGCATGTTATAGATGGGCCAGAGATACCCTCTTCTGGCCAAGCATGAGAGCCAAAATCAAAGACTTTGTGGCCAACTGTTCAGTATGCAATGAATATGCAAGGAACCAGCAGAAGGAACCCATGATGTCCTATGAGATACCCACTCGTCCCTGGGAAACGGTGAGCATGGACATCTACTCATATGCGGGCAAAGAATTCCTGATCATGGTAGACCACTACTCTGACTTTTGGGAAATTGACCAGCTGCCAGACCTCTCAGCCAACACACTCATTGGGTGCTGCAGAGCACAGTTTGCGAGATATGGACAGCCTGACAAAGTCATCACGGATAATGGTCCACAGTTCGCCTGTGAGCAATTCAGGAAGTTTGCAACAAGCTGGGGCTTCACCCATGTCACGTCCTCCCCCCATCACCCAAAGTCAAACGGCAAGGCCGAGTCAGCTGTGAAGATAGTGAAATCACTCTGCAAGCAGGTGAAAGCAGATGGGACGGATGCGTGGATGGCCATTCTCCACTGGCGCAACACACCCACAGATGGGATGGACAGCAGCCCGGCACAGCGCCTAATGTCACGGAGGCTCAAAAGCTCACTACCAGTGGCAGCCAGTCTGCTGCAACCACATGTGGTAGCTGGAGTGACTGAAAAGCTGCGGTGGAAACGGCGGATGGCAAAATCAACCTATGACAGATCCGCCAGGGACCTCCCAGAGCTGGTCGTGGGAGAACGGATCAGAATGAAACCTCTACCTGGTGACCGCACTGGAAAGTGGCCGCTGGGTCACTGTGTCCAGAAAGTCGCTCCCCGCTCATTTGTAGTGGATGTTGATGGCACACTCTACAGATGCAACTGAGTGGATCTTCAAATGGCAGAGCGCTCCGGAGCAGCACGGCCGATCATTGGGCTCGAGGAGAATAGCCTGGAACAGGGGCACAGGGACGCGACGCCAGCCTCTGCCGGGACTGGGTATGGGCCGTGCCAGGAAGGGACAAAAGGGTCCGAGGATGTACACCCCCCAAGCAGTCCGGCACCTCACACCTCGGCTGCCCCATGGCCTGGACAGTGCCAGACACCAGGGGAGCATAGCGGCACACCGGGCCTTGCCGTCACCACATGCAGCGGCCGTCTCTCACGGCCACCTCAGAGGCTGAACTGGTGACGCTCTCTTCTAGAGCTGGCATGCACTGACACCTCACATGACCTGGGGCTCAACTAGGGTGTAGGCGGATCGCTGCCCTTAATAACACACACACACACACACACACACACACACACACACACACACACACACACACACAGACAGACCCCCCCCCAAAAAAAAAAATAGTTTGTGAACAGACATTTGAATGTGAGTTGTTGTTTTGCTGATTTATGTTAACACAGAATAGACCTGACTTGTTTTGACAAATTTGATACATACCAGAATAAGGAGATAGTATGTCAAAAAAAAAAGGACTTTTGTTATTACACTGATGGGTAGTCAGGCATGTTAAAATGTGAGAGTACTAGTTGTTCATAAGTTAGAGTTCATAATTTATAAGTTATATTACGGTAATGTTGGCACAGCCTACAAATGTTCTTGTAAAGCTAAGTGTTGAAAGCTAGTTAATGAGTTGATGAAACCTCAATCTAAAGAAAGGGAGATGTTGGATGGTGGGTTATGTGCACAGTGCGACACCTTGTGGTGTTGCCATGGTATGGCATAACGTATAAGGCTGTACACTGCGATTGCGCGGCATTCAATAAAGTGTGATCTGAAACACACTGAACCAAAGGAAACCTGAACTTTATTGCATGCAAAGAGACATTTTCTTCTACTCTAAGTGAATTGCGTTCAAACTCAAACTGTTTTTGTTCAAACTGTGAAACACTTAAAGCATTAATTGTAAGAAGGAAAGAAAAACAGGAATAAAAACAAAGAAAATCACCAGTGACAGAAATGTTTTAATTGATCATTACAAAAATGTACTTACTGATGTTGGTTTGGGAGATGTGGGTTGAGGAGGTGATGGTAGAGCAACACTGGCCTCATATTTGCTTTCACCTTCATAGCTTGAGCTCTCTGTGACCTTATCCAAAATGAGGGTCTTCACAGCCGCTAAGAGTGATGGAATTTCTGGAAAATAAGGCCCACTGAATTAACCACAACAGGACTCCAAACAAGTTGTAAATACATAACATGTAAAAGAAAATATCAATGTAAACAAAATACACCTCCGCTCATTTTTTGGTGTCTCAAAGTGTAACAAAATGTGTTGGTGAGGGGTTCTGAAGGCATTACAGGGTATCTGCCACACGAATTTTGCCTCAGTGGGGCGTTGAGGCAAACCCCGCGCCAGTGTTTAGCCCTAGGGCCTAGGCTAAAGTTTTTTCCTATAGGAAACCCTATACTACATCTGTAATTTTCCCTAAAATGTAGACACAGTTATATCTTTAAGAATTACACCAAAAATGAGGAGACTGTGATTTATTCAATCTAAAAGAATCCCTATTTTAATCTAAAAGAGATAGTTGCCTTTAACTGCCAGGTTGCGCAGCCTGGTGTTCTCCTTATGTAAAGACTTATCTTGGGTCTCAAGATCTTTACTGGCTGCAGAAGATCCTACACTCTGCAGGTCTCACAGTCTTTTATTCTCTTCCCTGAGGGCCCTAATCTCCTCCTCAAGTGCCTCTGAAGCAGTCTCCACTGGGCTGAGGTTAGGTTCTTCTTGGGAAAGAACCTCTAATTCAGACTGTCTTGCAGCTATGAGTCTGTAGTTTTTCTGTTGGGTAAAAATTATCAAATCAAATATGTATTAAACAATACACACAAGAGTTAGGTAAATAAAACCAAAAAATGATTAAAATTAATCATTAAGTTAATCTCATCTCATTATCTGTAGCCGCTTTATCCTTCTACAGGCAAGCTGGAGCCTATCCCAGCTGACTATGGGCGAAAGGCGGGGTACACCCTGGACAAGTCGCCAGGTCATCACAGGGCTGACACATAGACACAGACAACCATTCACACCTATGGTCAATTTAGAGTCACCAGTTAACCTAACCTGCATGTCTTTGGACTGTGGGGGAAACCGGAGCACCCGGAGGAAACCCACGCGGACAACATGCAAACTCCACACAGAAAGGCCCTCGCCGGCCCCAGGGCTCGAACCCAGGACCTTCTTGCTGTGAGGCGACAGCGCTAACCACTACACCACCATGCTGCCTCATTAAGTTAATCATAAAGTTTAATGTTTCATGGCTAGAATCTGTTTAAATTCATAGCTGTAGTACTCTAGTTCCTTTTTTTTTTTAAGTTGCCAGGAACTTTCTTGTACAACCCAGCAGGGCTAACATATACAAACAGACAACCATTCACACCTATGGGCTATTTACAGTCACCAATTAACCTAACCTGCATGTCTTTGGCCTGTGGGAGGAGGCTGGAGTACCCGGAGAGAATAGCAAACCCCACACAGAAAGGCCCCAGCCAGCCGGCAGGTTCGAACCCAGAACCCTCTGTGAAGTGACAGTGCTAACCATTGCACCACTGTGCCGCTAGTCCCAAAACAACTACAATCCCGATTCCAAAAAAGTTGGGACAAAGTACAAATTGTAAATAAAAACGGAATGCAATAATTTACAAATCTCAAAAACTGATATTGTATTCACAATAGAACATATGGCCCTTTTCCACTACCCTTTTTCAGCTCGCTTCAGCTCACTTCAGCCCGACACGGCTCGCGTTTCAACTACCAAGAAACAGCACGACTCAGCTCGCTTCAGCCCTGCTTAGCCCCTAAAACTCGCACGGTTTTGGAGTGGGGCTGAAGCGAGCCAAACCGTGCCGAGTGAGGCTGGGGGCGTGAGCAGACACTGCCCTGTGCACTGATTGGTGAGGAGGAGTGTCCTCACATGCCCACACACACCCCGCGAGCACACTGGGATATGTAAACACCATAAACCCGGAAGAAGAATAATTACGAATTACGAGAATTATGAAGCCTTATGCGCCTCGCCTCATCTATACGCTCTTGCCAGTATCTGTTGGCGTTGTCGGTGACAACAAGCCACAGCACCAAGACCAGCAACACTAACGACTCCATGTCCTCCATGTTTATTGTTTACTATTCGGGTCGTGAGACTACCGCTTAAAAGCTCACTGATGTCACTGTTTGCGCTGCTTAACGACATCACGTGACGTTCACCCACTTTCGCTAACTCCACCCAATGTGTCCACCCACTTCCAGCCAGCACGGTTCAGCGCGGCTGTAGTCGAAATGCAACTCCAACAGCCCCACTCAGCTCGACTCAGCATGGCACGGCTCAGCCCGACTCAGCCGCGTTTGTAGTGGAAAAGCGGCAATAGACAACATATCAAATGTCGAAAGTGAGACATTTTGATATTTCATGCCAAATATTGGCTCATTTGAAATTTCATGACAGCAACACATCTCAAAAAAGTTGGGACAGGGGCAATAAGAGGCTGGAAAAGTTAAAGGTACAAAAAAGGAACAGCTGGAGGACCAAATTGCAACTCATTAGGTCAATTGGCAATAGGTCATTAACATGACTGGGTATAAAAAGAGCATCTTGGAGTGGCAGCGGCTCTCAGAAGTAAAGATGAGAAGAGGATCACGAATCCCCCTAATTCTGCGCCGACAAATAGTGGAGCAATATCAAAAAGGAGTTCGACAATGTAAAATTGCAAAGAGTTTGAACATATCATCATCAACAGTGCATAATATCATCAAAAGATTCAGAGAATCTGGAAGAATCTCTGTGCGTAAGGGTCAAGGCCGGAAAACCATACTGGGTACCCGTGATCTTCGGGTCCTTAGACAGCACTTCATCACATACAGGCACGCTTCTGTATTGGAAATCACAAAATGGGCTCAGGAATATTTCCAGAGAACATTATCTGTGAACACAATTCACCGTGCCATCCGACGTTGCCAGCTAAAACTCTATAGTTCAAAGAAGAAGCCGTATCTAAACATGACCCAGAAGCGCAGACATCTTCTCTGGGCCAAGGCTCATTTAAAATGGACTGTGGCAAAGTGGAAAACTGTTCTGTGGCCAGATGAATCAAAATTTGAAGTTCTTTATGGAAATCAGGGACGCCGTGTCATTCGGACTAAAGAGGAGAAGGACGACCCAAGTTGTTATCAGCGCTCAGTTCAGAAGCCTGCATCTCTGATGGTATGGGGTTGCATTAGTGCGTGTGGCATGGGCAGCTTACACATCTGGAAAGACACCATCAATGCTGAAAGGTATATCCAGGTTCTAGAGCAATTATGCTCCCATTCAGACGACGTCTCTTTCAGGGACGGCCTTGCATTTTCCAACATGACAATGCCAAACCACATACTGCATCAATTACAGCATCATGGCTGTGTAGAAGAAGGGTCTGGGTACTGAACTGGCCAGCCTGCAGTCCAGATCTTTCACCCATAGAAAACATTTGGCGCATCATAAAATGGAAGATACTACAAAAAAGACCTAAGACAGTTGAGCAACTAGAATCCTACATTAGACAAGACTGGGTTAACATTCCTATCCCTAAACTTGAGCAACTTGTCTCCTCAGTCCCCAGACGTTTACAGACTGTTGTAAAGAGAAAAGGGGATGTCTCACAGTGGTAAACATGGCCTTGTCCCAACTTTTTTGAGATGTGTTTTTGTCATGAAATTTAAAATCACCTAATTTTTCTCTTTAAATGATACATTTTCTCAGTTTAAACATTTGATATGTCATCTATGTTCTATTCTGAATAAAATATGGAATTTGGAAACTTCCACATCATTGCATTCCGTTTTTATTTACAATTTGTACTTTGTCCCAACTTTTTTGGAATCGGGGTTGTACAATAAATATTTTCTATTTTCCATTATTTGTGTTAGTCTGGCTCACAACCCAACTACAAAACTGACAGAAATGTAAAAATATATTCTCAAAATAGCTGTCATGAAAAGACCCCTATTACCTTTTTTGCAACTGGTTCTACAGTTTCCTCCTGTGTGTCAAGGAAAAGTTTGTTGGGTACCCTCTTTCTCTTCTTGCTTTTTGGTAGGTCCTTGCAAGAGTTTCTGCTCAGCAGTCTTAAGTGTAGACTCCTTTTCTGTTGGTAAAAAAATAGTAGCAAGACAGAATTTGATGCCTAGAAACAAAACTATGTGGCTTACGTTACATCAAATATTGTATTTTACTGTCCACTTTTGTGTTCTTTTTACAGTTTTTGTATTGTTTTCCCCTGCTTTTTTATAATAAGTTTAGTTTGTTCATTTTAACATGTTAAATTTTGCTGCCATGCACAGCTGCTAAACTGTCCAGTGTTGGCTGACAATGTTGACTGTGACAGTATTCTTATTAACCCAAATCTAGGCTGACGTTCTTCAATTTGCGACTTTTTAAATATGTTTAATTAGTGTTTCACTGCTAATTAAAAATTCAAATTAAGCGGGACTCATGTGACTAATGGCCGTTAGCTAGCTAATGTTAGCGGCCACTAGCTAGCACTTAATTTGAATTTTTAGCTAGCTAGTCACTGTCCTGGAGCTAATAGCCTACAGCAAATGTTACTTGGCCAATAATGCAAAAACCTCAACAGGATAATTGCTATCATGATTAATGTTACATGACTAAGAAAGTAAAACAAAAATAAAAAATTAAGCACTGTACTTGCCTGCCAACTGCACATTGTGGGCTGGTTCGACCAGCCACCCATTAGTAGGCCTCTTGCCACCCATGCTGCGGCACTCAACAAGATACTCCTTTTGAGTGTTTTCAGGATCGAAGTCTACGATCTAATGTATGGGGACTATACTCAACGCATCTTTATCTTTCCCCTTTGACCAGCAAATGAGCGCAAACTTCATTTTTTTAATTTTCTCCTCTCACCGCTGAGGGGCAGACTCTGAGTGGCGTTGGCTTCTCGTTCGCGCCTATTCTGCCATCCCATCAACCATTGCAGTTCAATGTGTCCATGGTAACAACTAGCTCCACCAATCAGAGATGTTGCTTTTACACCGTAGGATTCTGAGTAGTGTTGCGAATAAAATCTGTTTTTTTTTAGGTTCTGTTGGTTAATTTAAAACAGTGTTTTTGTTTCTGTATCATTGCTTTACAATGTGCTCACTTTAAAACGAAACGTCTATTGAGAAAATGGACGGGATATTTACCTCTGGTAACCGAGTGGGCTGTCACTGTAGCGCTCTTTTTTTAATGCAGTTGAGGGTTCCGCTCCAGAAGAAGAGAAGCATGGATGGAAGGAGAAGAAACACTGCCCCTAGTTCAGGATATGAGATTCCATCAAGAACAAGGAGATACTGGAAAAGGAGGTTTGTGTTTTACTGCATCCTAGCCTAGTTAAGTTACATTATTAAACAATTGTTCTGTATTTACTATTGTAGTTTTGTGGTTCATGTGGGTTTTTACAAGCTTGCGGCTTAGCTAAACGTAGCTAGCATGCTGTAGCACACTGACTCGCAAACTTCTATTTAAACAAGTTATTAGAAATGTTAGATAAAGCAAGCTTTGGTAGTTTTCAACAACAGACAGTGCCGGTTTTTGCTATGAGCGATGGGGCAATCTGTTTAAGGGCGCACAGCACACACAAAAAAAGAGATGATAATCAGTATCGCTGCTCATTTCCACGTCAAGTTTTGCAGGGCGGTGCATTCACCTCTGGATCCCAGGCCACACACCACTGCTTTCAAATAATTTTTATTTCCTTCATAAAGTTTATATAGACTTATTGTGTCACATACATGTGTAGCACTTCCTGATGTGGGTGGAGCACAGAAGCACGGCAGGCGAGAGTTGATATTACCCAAACCACTTTATTTAGCTCTTCAGCTTTCTTTCTTTCTTTCTTTCTTTCTTTCTCACTCACTCACTCACACATGCGTTGTGGTCAGGGAGAGAGCTCCCTTTCTCTGCTCTCTCTCTCTCCTTTTATGCTCCATCCCTGTAACAAACAAACACACAAAATTGACAGCAGGTGGAATGACTTAGCCACTTACCTTCCCCGACCTCGCCCTCCATTCACAGACTGCTGCTTGGCCACACCCCTGCTGCCACATACCCCCACTGCCCGACTCAGGCTGGGGAGCCATCTGGCCTGAAGTTGACCCCCCCCGACGGGACAGGAAGTCCGCCACCACTATCTGTGCCCCCAGTCTGTGGATCACCTCGAACTTAAATGCCTGGAGAGCGAGATACCAACGGGTGATCTGCGCATTGGCTTCCTTCATGCGGTGGAGCCACTGGAGGGGCACGTGGTCCGAACAGAGAGTGAAAGTGCGCCCCAGCAGGTAGTATCGGAGAGCGAGGACCACCCACTTGATGGCAAGACACTCCTTTTCAATTGTGCTGCACTTGCTTTCATGCATCTACAGCTTTCGGCTGATGTACAGCACGGGGCACTCTTCGCCCTCCACCTGCTGGGACAAAATGGCTCCCAGCTCTCTGTCCGATGCATCAGTCTGCAAAATAAAGTGGAGAGAGAAGTCAGGGGAGTGTAAAAGTGCCCCCCCACACACAGTGCAGCTTTTACCTCAGAGAAGGCCTGTTGGCACTGTTCCATCCACTGGACCGGATCTGGAGCCCCCTTTTTAGTGAGATCGGTTAGTGGGCTGGTGACGTCCGAATAATTAGGTATAAACCTACAATAATAGCTGGCCAGCCCCAAGAACCATCTCACCTCCTTTTTGCTCTTGGGTCTCGGGCAGGCCACAATCGCTGAGTTCTTGTTAATTTGGGGACGCACCTGCCCATGGCCCAAGTGGAACCCCAGATACCATACTTCCACCTGCCCAATCGCACACATTTTTGGGTTAGCTGTGAGGCCCGCTCGCCTCAGCGACTTTAGAACAGCCCTCAGGTGTTCCAGGTGCCGCAGCCAATCATTACTGTAAATTATAATGTCGTCTAGATAGGCGGCCATGTAGGCAACGTGAGGGCGGAAGACCCTGTCCATAAGCCGCTGGAACGTAGCGGGCGCCCCAAACAACCCAAAAGGGAGCGTGACAAAGTGGTGTAATCCAAACGGTGTGGAAAAGGCCGTTTTTTGTCGGGATAGAGGAGTCAAGGGGATCTGCCAATATCCCTTTGTTAGATCCAGTGTCGAATAAAAGCAAGCAGCGCCTAACTGATCAAGCAACTCATCAATGCGAGGCATTGGGTATGCGTCAAATTTAGACACCGCGTTGACCTTTCTATAGTCCACACAGAACCGGACCGACCCGTTGGTCTTGGGAACCAGGACCACTGGGCTGCTCCAGTCACTGTGGGACTCCTCAATTATTCCCATTTCGAGCATAGCCTTGAGTTCATCCCAAACCACCTTTTTCTTGTGTTTGGGCAAGTGGTAAGGGCAGCTACGCACTACCACCCCCGGGGTTGTTTCAATGAGGTATTCTATGAGGTGGGTACGACCAGAAAGGGGCGAGAGCATGTCAGAAAATTCCTTCTGCAACTTGGCTACCTCCGTGAGTTGGTCTGGTGAGAGGTGGTCTCCACAAGGGACCGGAGTGGTCCGAGATGTTATCTTTTTTGCCTCCAGCCCCAGTTCCGCCTTCTCTGGGACTACCGATGCCAATGCTACGGGGACCCCCTCATTCCAGCATTTTAAAAGGTTGAGGTGGTAGACTTGCAGTGCCCCGCCCCTATCCGTTCGCTTCACCTCATAGTCAATGTCCTTGACTCGCCATGTGACCTCGAAGGGCCCTTGTCACTTGGCGACTAATTTAGAACTTGACGTGGGCAATACTAGTACTTTGTCTCCCGGTGTGAACTCTCTAAGGCACGTGCCCCTGTCATACAGCCGGCTTTGATGTTCTTGTGCCTGGCACAAATTCTCTTGGGTTAGGTGCGTGAGGGTGTGGAGTTTTGCACGCAGGTCAAGAACGTACTGGATTTCATTTTTACCATGTAGCCCTGTCTAAAATCATACAGTTCATAAAGTCAGTAACATAGCAGGTATATAGTTATATAACACACAAAAGTTCATAATACTAAACTGGTTAAAATATGTATTGGAAAAAATTTATACATATCATATGTACAGTTTAAAATGTTAAATAAATATTTGTAAAAAGAGTAATGTTCCTTTAAAATCCATAATTTAGGAGAAAATGAGTTTGTTTGATCTGCGTAAACAGCTGTGCAACCTAACCTGTTACCAGTTAATGTCAGTCAATCTGTTTATGTATTGTTATTGGGTCCTTAACAAATTAACAGCCAATCCAAGCCGTTCCCTCAAATGGGGCAGGGCAAGTCGCGCAGGCCAGGGTAGTGTTGGGTTTCGCGAGAGACGTACTGTGTCCAGAGAAAGGAGCGACGAGCCGCGTGCTGCTGAGAGTATTTCAAAGTTTTATCTACAATAATAATAATAAGCAGCACAGTGGTGTAGTGGTTAGCGCTGTCGCCTCACAGCAAGAAGGTCCTGGGTTCGAGCCCCGGGGCCGGCGAGGGCCTTTCTGTGTGGAGTTTGCATGTTCTCCCCGTGTCCACGTGGGTTTCCTCCGGGTGCTCCGGTTTCCCCCACAGTCCAAAGACATGCAGGTTAGGTTAACTGGTGACTCTAAATTGACCGTAGGTGTGAATGTGAGTGTGAATGGTTGTCTGTGTCTATGTGTCAGCCCTGTGATGACCTGGCGACTTGTCCAGGGTGTACCCCGCCTTTCGCCCGTAGTCAGTTGGGATAGGCTCCAGCTTGCCTGCGACCCTGTAGAAGGATAAAGCGGCTAGAGATAATGAGATGAGATGAGAGATAATAATAATAATAATAAGTTCAATTTATATAGCGCCTTTCACAAACCCAAGGACGCTTTACAAAAGAGTTACCACCAAAAAAAAAAATTAGGAAGAATAGTGTGAGGTAAAGAGAAAAGTTTTCAAGTTGGCTTTGAAGGAAGAGAGTGTGGAACAGTCACGAAGCGATTGTGGTAACAAATTCCAAAGTTTAGGAGCAGCAACACTAAATGATCTGCCACCCATAGATGCCAATTTAAAATGAGGAACAGTCAGAAGTTCACAGACAGAAGATCTAAGGGAGCGGGAGGGACAGTACAAATGAATTAGCTCACAGAGATAGGAAGGAGCGAAACCATGAAGAGCTTTATAGGTTAACAGCAAGATTTTGTATTTGATCCCCAAGGGAATCCCCGAGAGAGGGATGAGGGGCGGGCTGCACCTCACTCTGACGCGGTGTTGATGTAGACGGCTCTGTGACAGCTTCTCCTGCCAATGCCACACCGGGATCTTCCCATGACCTACTAGGGCAGGACCCACTATGTATTAAATATTCCATTAGTTTTTTAAATCCCGGCCAATCAGTACCCAAAATCAATGAGTGGGTAAGATTGGGACTAACCGCCGCCTTTATTCTATGCATTTGGCCCCAGAATAGAATATGAACAGACACTCGAGGGTAATGGTGAACATCCCCGTGCACACACACAACACTTTCACCGCTTGTGCTCTCCCCAATGCCTCACCTTGCACCAGGCATTGGTGAATTGAGGTCTGATTACAACCAGAATCCACCAAATCATGATATGTATCCCCTTGAATACTCACCGGTATGCGATACGTTCCGGCTCGATCGGGGGCGGTTTCTGGCACATTGGGGATCCAGATTACAGTACCCACCTCCCTTGCGGAGCTCTGACTCTGGAGATGCTCCGATTCCCCGCCACGCCAGCACACCGGCCCAGGCTTTCCCTCTGCACTGGTGTTATGGGTGTCATTTGCCTGAGGGGGAGACACAGACACAGAAGAGGGAGATGGGAGGACACCATGGGTGCAACGGGCCGGCTGGGGAGGAGTCAGCTGCCGCCTCCATGGCAGGGGAGTGGGGTGGGGAATGGGGTGGAGAGGGGGACAAGAGACAGGAGAGAGAAAGAGAGAGAGAGAGAGAGAGAGAGAGAAGAGAAGCGAGGGGAGACGCCTTGTCTGCCTGCCATCGGAGAAGCCTCCAGATGGTCCTCCGCCTGCTCGATGGCTTGTTCCAGCAATGCCGGGTGGTGACACTGGACCCATTCCACCGTTCCATCCGGAAGTCAAGAGATAAACTGCTCCAGTGCCACCAGATCAATGATCTCATCGGCGTTGCAGTCTTCCACCCTCAGCCACCACCGGCAGGCATCCCAGAGTTGCTGTCCGGAAGCGCTGGCAATGTTGCTCCAGGGAGCGGCCGAGCCACTGCAGGGTGGCTTTCCTTAGGTCAGCATAGACCAGTCGGCTGTCAGCAGGGAGCTGCTGCACTGTGAGCTGCACCTCGCCAGTCAGGGGCGAGAGGAGGCACACTGCTCCTGCGGCCACCCCCACACCTCGGCTGCTTGCTCGAAGAGAGCAAGGAACACTTCCAGATCGTCCGGCAGTCCCATCTTCGTGAGGGTGGCGGCAGCTGTGGCCGATGGCCCTGCTGATGTGAGCAGGTGCCAGAACGCCTGGTGACCTTCCTGCTGGGCCAGCATCAAGACTTCAAAATGTTGCTGCTGCTCCTTCCAGAGGGTGATCAGCACTTGATGCTGGTTCTGCTGGGCGGTAGCGAGGGCAAGGATGAGCTCTTCAAATGGGGAGGACTCCATGGGGTGGTTCCCTTCTGTGCTCCCGGGTTTCAGCACCACTATAGCACTTCCTGATGTGGGTGGAGCACAGGAGCATGGCAGGTGAGAGTTGATATTACCCAAACCACTTTATTTAGCTTTTCTGCTTGCTTGCTTGCTCTTGCTTGCACGCACGCACGCACGCACTCACACATGCATTGTGGTCGGGGAGAGAGTTCCCTTTCTCTACTCTCTCTCTCTCTCCTTTTATGCTCCATCCCTGTAACAAACAAACACACACACACACACACACAATTGACAGCAGGTGGAATAACTTAGCCACTTACCTTCCCCGACCCTGCCCTCCATTCACAGGCTGCTGCTTGGCCATGCCCCCGCTGCCACAACATGTTATACGCCCAGGACAGCCTCCGACAATAGTTATTAAAATAAGGACATTTTTTCATTCTTATCACAGGAAACTGGTTGAGGCCATCAACATGCATCAGTCAAACCAGGAAATGGTGAGTCATGAACATGACTTTTGTAGATGACATGTATTTTGTAGACATTAGACAGTACTCTGCACTGAATGGCCACATTTTAACCAGTTAATTGAAATTTAATCCTTCTTGATTAGTATCTGTTAAGAAAGTTGAGCAAATAAGTAGTCCTGAGCCAGACCAAATGTTGAGTGGGATAATCGAAAGGCCCTCCATGTGAGGCATTTGGTGGAAAAATCTTATCTTTGCCATCCACTTTGCAGGCGGTTGACTTTGGACACTTCTCGCCCTCCCTTCTTTAAGAGAGTTCCTTGGAGTACATTTTTTGCTATTGTTTATTAAATATTGATATATGAAATACAGCCTAATTATAATGCATATCAAACATACAACAGTGGAATATATATGTATGTGTGTATGTATATATGTGTATGTATAGCCATGTATACCATACATATGCTTTGTCTAAAACTGCTCTCTGTTCTTACACAACAGAACCTGGATCAGGATTCCTTTGACCACGACTCTGACAATGACTCAGAAAATCCACATGATGGTGGTGGGATTACTGTAAGTAATCTACTAATAACTACGACTGTACTACTAATCTACTGGTTTCTGTGTTTGACTATTTCACGGACAGCACTTCCTCTAAGACTTCTTTATTCTTAAACAACAGAACCTGGATCAGGATTCCTCTGACAACAGATCTGAAGATGCACATGATGGTGATGACATTACAGTAAGTAATTTTAACAGGGCAATGATCTCACATCTGATTTTCGCGTCTTTGAACTTTAACTACTTTGCTTTCCTAGTTTTTTTATTAACCTAAGCCTTATTTTTACCCTGTATACAACAATGCCACATCTTTAAACATAAATCTCAATTTTCAAAATAGTAGTGGGTTTTGTTTTTTTTTGATAGCATGTTAATAAGGACAACATGTTCATTCCTGCATATTAAAACGAAGTTCAGTGCATATTGAAACAATTATGATTTCTTTTGTATCACTGAATGTTCGGGGGTTGAACCCTGATTAATGGTTAGATTGAATACCTCACAGGAATCCACAACCTGTTTACAGCCACATTATACTGAATTTGTGAACAACAACGAATGTAATTGATTTTTGGAGGTCATCAAACCCAACTTGTATTCAATATACATGGTTTAATGCTGCAGGAAACAGTCAGTGTTCGAGACTAGATTACTGGCTTATCTCTTGTGAGCTGTATAATGATATTTTAGATTGTGAAATTTCAGCCTCTCCGCTCACAGACCATTGTACGATTAGTCTAAACCTATTCACGTCTAAGCAACACAAGATCCTTCCTAATATCTGGAAATGTAATAACGACTTCTTACAGAACGGTGAATTTTGTGATCAGGTGAAGTCTCTTATTTTGGAAGTTGAAGAGTTAGACATGTCTGATAGGAGTAAATGGGAATGGTTTAAGTTTAAGGTCAAACAAATACCAATTGGCATGGGTAAAAAACTTTCATGGATAAGGAAACAAGAACAAAAGGATCTGATTGATAAAATTAATACATTAGTAAATAACACAACTATCCTTCGAAAACATTTCAGAATTACAGTCACTGCAGTCTCAACTAGATGAAATGTACACAATAAAGGCAAATGGAGCTTCCACTCGATCAAGAGCTGGATGGATTGAACAGGGTGAAAAAAGTTCAGCGTATTTCTTCGGACTTGAAAATCAAAGACAAACTAAGAAAAAAATGAGTAAGCTTATGACCAATGATAATATAATAGAAGATCAGAAATGAGTACAGGATGAAATTTGCCTCTTTTATTGTAACTTAAATTTAATAAATCAGAACGTGACATCTTATTTTATCCCACCAGTGATGACATCAAAAAACTGGATGAAGAAGACAAACATACACTTGATGTGGAATGAACTATAACAGAAACTGAAATTGCATTAAAACAAATGAAAAATGGTAAATCACCAGGAATCGATGGCTTAGCATCTGAATTTTTAAAATACTTTTGGGTGGATATTAAAAAAAATATATTATATAGAGCATTTTTAGAATGCATTCACAAAGGATGTTTATCCCCGACAATGAAGACAGGCTTAATAACCTTGCTACCAAAATCCAAAAAAGACTTGTTGTTGCTAGACAATTGGAGACCTATAACCTTACTATGCAATGATTATAAATTACTTGCCTTTGTATCTGCTAATCATCTAAAGCGTGTACTTGTAAAACTTGTAAACGAATATCAGTCAGCCTTCATGAAGGGAAGATATATTCAAAACCACATCCGACTGCTTCTGGATATGATTACCAATCACTTATTCAATCAGATAGTCTTGTTTTATTTCTAGACTTTTTCAAAGCATTCAACACTGTGGAGCACGATATTATGTTTATTAAACTCAAAAGTCTTGGATTTGGAGAAGGGTTCTGCAAGGCTATTAAAATATTTCACAATGACATTTATAGTTATATCTCCCTTAACCCTGGAATGACACCAAAATTTAAGATTTTACGTGAAATCAGACAAGGCTGCCCAATTTCACCAAAATTATTTATTTTATGGACATAAATGCTCACGTACTTAACCTTGTGGAATAATAGAACCATTACTATTAATAGGAAGACTTTATTTCAACAAGAATGGAATGATAAAGTTTTAGATATTACTGATCTAATGGATGAAAATGGACATTTAATGCAATTTAATTAATTTGTAGAAAAGTTTCATTTAAAATGTGTCTATAGAGAAGTTAATCAAATTTGTAGAGCTTTTTCACCTCCCTTAAGATTCACAATAAAAAAATACCCTTGATTATTCAAAGGTGTCGGTCAAACTGCCTGAATTGAAAATCGGTGAAGTGGAAATTGGTGAAAGAAAATCTAATAACAAAGGAATTAGAAATGTTTTAAAATGGAAGCTATTCCCTGACTTAAAAAAAAGTAAGAATAACTGACGATGGAGGAACGCTAACAAATACACACTGTAGTTATCTTAGATGGCCAATTTCACCCACAGTGAAAGAAATTCAGTTTAAAATACTGAACAATATTTATCCAGCTGCTGAAACTCTCAGGAAAAGGTTGAATTTGCTTCTGTCTGACAATGAGTTCAGCACAGAAACTCCATCACTGGGGGAAACTTTATTCTCCTGTGCTCTTATCTTTTATTCTGCAAAGCTTTGATTGTAATATTTGAATAAAAATCCCAAACTCACAGATAAACCTGGATTTATAAGGTTCTATCTATGGGCCAATCATCATCCAGGCTGAATATGGGATGAACACGACATCGGCAGCCTGAACCGATCATGTACTGTATGTTCTAATGGAGTTTAAATATTGTTCAATGTTTTACAATCAAATCTCAGGGCTTAGAAACAACTTCAGATTTGAAAAAGTGAATGTGGATTTTACATCTTAAACACAAGCAGAAAAATCAAATTCATTCCAAAAGTGATATTTTATTTTTATATAGTGTGACCTGAACAGGTTTAAAATGTTGTTCTGTTCTGGCTTTATTACTGTTTATTAGTTATTTAATGAGACGCTGCTTAATATGAAACAAACACAACTTTATAATGCGAAGGTCATGAGATCATTTTCTTTGTAAATTTGACGAGTTTCTTGTCTGACAGTTAATTTTTAACATTTCCTTTTCAATTATTTTAAATTATTCATCTGTTTTCATTAAAATATTAAAATGAGTGTTTTTGTGCAGCTGGATTGTGTTCTAGTGAAACAGACGACTGAGCAACAATGTGGCAACGTGCAGGAATTTTACAGAAAACACTACACACTTTTATTCTGGATCACACAATCTCACTGTAGAACCAGGAGACCAGAACCTAAACCCAGCGTATAGAGGCTGAGTGAATGTGGTGTGGACTCTGTGGAGGAGCTTCATCGTGTCAGAGACGCTGTAGAAGGACAGAGTTCCTGCACTGTGATCCACATACACTCCTATTCTGGAGGGTGATGGAACTCTGAGATCAGTCTTAATGTTGTTGTGATAGAAAAAGAGAGAAGAAAAAGAAGAACAGCACAGACTCCAGGACTGATTGTTGAATCCAAACCCACACTCATCACCCCGTCCTTTCCTTCTGATGTCTTTATTTGAGACTGATATGGACAGACCATCACCGCTCCACTCCACCTCCCAGTAACAACGTCCACACACACTCTCCTTACACAACACCTGCCTGCAGGAATCAAATCTCTCTGGATGATCAGAGTAATGCTGCTCTCTCTCACTGTCTCTCACCGCTCTGTTCTTCTCAGACAGAATGAGGCGACGATGTGCCGTGTTGGGATCCAGAGTCAGATAACAGAAATCTAAAATAAAAGAGAAAAACAAACTGAACAATGTGAACATGTTGGGTTTAATTTACACAATATATTTATGTGAAGTGTGTAGGCCTGTCGCGATATTCAATATATCGACTTATCATACGGTAAATGAAAATGAACTCGGTAATTTTTTCCCCGCGATTTTGCCATTTCCATGCTGTCCATCTCCATAGGGAAGTCTCCAGAGTATTAGTTTGACCCAATGACTGAATAAAACACTGCGCTGTTTTCTGTCGTCTCGTGTGGCTCTCTGTCAGAGGTGGGGCTTCCCAGCATGCAACAGTTATCCAGCCAGGGGATCCACTGAATAGAGAAAAGACAACAACATGGTGTTCTGCTGTACAGACCATAGGTGTAGAATTGGGTCTGGACAGTATGGACGGGTCCCTATCAATATAAAATAAAAATAAAATAAAAATCCCGCTCCGTGCGCAGTACACAAAGGGTTCCTGTAGGTTTCCACTGAGCGGAGCCACACAAAATTCGCTCATGAATATTCGCTCTAGGGGCGTGATCACGGAAACAGCTAGCGGGTTCGGCTACCATGTCAATTAGCAAGTGCGGTTGCAGTGCAGTGAGCGGCTACTAGCTAGCAAACTGTCCTTGAGGAATGTAGCGTTAGATTAGCTCAGAAAATTAATCAGTTCACAACAGTTCGGATTCAGTGTGTAAAAACGACAACATACGAATATGACTGTTTGTTTTCTAAGTTTGTGTGGCATGTAAATAACAATCCGACTTGATACAACAACAACTGGTTCATTAAGGTCACAAAGACATTATTAAATCCTATCAGATTGTGCTAATGTTGGCTAATATTGCACCAAGTCTTGCCTGCAAGAAGTGCCTGCAAACTTTAGCAGCCCGCTAACCCTGAATCTGAAGCGCTTCAGTTAAGACCTGCAGAGCCCTGACCGAGTTCGGGTAATATGACACATGGAAACAACAACCCAATGGTGGTGTGGACATTGTTCGAGACCCAGACACCTTTTAATCAAATCAAACATTTTCACGTAATAAGCAGAACAGCCTCCGCCTTCTGGATCAGAAATTTTTGGTGACTCCGCCTCTCTTTTGAAAACGTCACATACCGAGTCACACATCCGCTGAACTGATTGGTTTTCAAGGCGGTTCATTTGAAAGCTGGAGGCGAAAAACTTTTCTCTGTAGAACCCTGTCACTCCCTCCTTCCCCCACTCTGGGCTCAAGAAGACAACAAAAGGGCAATAATATAACAACCACCAATCAGAATTCAGATATATTCTGTTGCCAAGTAAAATTGTAATCTTTCAAAGTGTCAAAGTTCTCAAGCCCTCGTGCTGTTTTACCATTAGATCAATCACATATCAGCTTAAACTAGCATTCTAAAACTAGTTAAAGATCCCACAGAAGAGAGCCGACTCCCCCTGCCAGCCTCATGGAACGCAGTGTTTAAGGCTCTGGATGTCTTTTATTTCCATTTATGAGGGAAAGGAACATACACCCTCCCAACAGTCAGTGCGTTATTCGCTTGTAAAACACATTTGCAAATTGTCTGTGAAGATTCTCAGTCATCCAGGTGATAGTAAACTGTGGGTGGTAAAAGAGAGCAACTGGACTTGCTTGAAGATTCTTGAAGACATTTCACCTCTCATCCGAAAGGCTTCTTCAGTTCTGTCTGACTAATGGGGCTTTTCCACTACCAACGCGGCTGAGTTGGGCTGAGCCGTGCGGTGCTGAGTTGGACTGAGTCGAGCTGAGTGGGGCTGTTGGAGTTGCATTTCGACTACAACCGTGCTGAACCGTGCTGGCTGGAAGTGGGTGGACACATTGGGTGGAGTTAGCGAAAGTGGGTGGACGTCACGTGATGTCGTTAGGCTGCGCAAACAGTGACATCAGTGACCTTTTAAGCGGTAGTCTCACAACCCGGATAGTAAACAATAAACATGGAGGACATGGAGTCGTTAATGTTGCTGGTCTTGGTGCTGTGGCTTGTTGTCACCGACAACGCCAACAGATACTGGCAAGAGCGTATAGATGAGGCAAGGCGCATAAGGCTTCAGAAATTCTCGTAATTCATAATTATTCTTCTTCTGGGTTTACGGTGTTTTACAGATCCCAGCGTGCTCGCGGGGCGTGTGTGGGCATGTGAGGACACTCCTCCTCACCAATCAGTGCACAGGGGAGTGTCTCCTCACTCCCCTAGCCCCACTCAGCTCGGTTTGGCTCACTTCAGTGAAGTGCGAAACCGTGTAAACCCGCAGTTCTGAAGTGCTTTCTTGATGTGATTCTGTTCCTTCTCTTTTCCATCTACTGTTGTAGGAATGTTCTGAGCCTTGTGTTGCAAGGTCCTAATGACCCCCAATTTGTGTTCCAGTGGGTGGTGAGAGTTGAAGAGTAGGTACTGGTCTGTGTGTGTGGGTTTCCAGTAGACCTCGATGCTAAGGCTTCTGTCTTGTCTAATGTGTACATCACAATCCAAGAAGGCTAGATTATTCCCACTGATGTCTTCCCAAGTGAAATTGATGTTGATATCCACTGCACTGATGTACTTAGAGAAGGCTTCCACCTCAAGGGTTTTGATTTTAACCCAGGTGTCATCCACATATCTGAACCAGTGGCTGGGAGCAACTCCTGAAAAAGTGGTCAAAGCTTTATGTTCCACTTCCTCCATGTAAAGATTGGCCACAATAGGGGACACCGGTGAGCCCATGGTGCATCCATGCTTCTGTCTGTAGAAACTTTCATTAAACTGGAAATATGTGGTAGTCAGGCAGAGGTCAAGCAGGGTGCAAATCTGGTCCGTGGTGAGGTTCGTTCTATCCAGTATGGTGCTGTCTTGAAGGAGTCGTTTTCTAACAGATTCGACTGCTTCTGTGGGGGGAATGCTTTGTTGTTAAGATGAAGATAGACAGCAGAGTACTGACCTGAGGAACTGGCTGTCCTGTGTTGAGCCATGACAATGTAGTGTATGCAATTCAGTGCAGTGAGGAATGCACGGACTCGTATATTGGGGAAACAAAAGAACCGCTTCACAGGCGCATGGCTCAACACAGGAGAGCCAGTTCCTCAGGCCAGGACTCTGCTGTCTATCTTCATCTTAACAACACAGGGCTCAGAACATTCCTACAACAGTAGAGGGAAAAGAGAAGGACCAGAATCACACCAAGAAAGCACTTCAGAACTGCGGATATCCCAACTGGGCCTTCTTCAAGAGCAGAAAAAGGAACATAACGGACAAGGAGGATAACAGGAACAAATGCAAGAACATTGTCATTCCCTACATTTCTGGTCTATCTGAGAATCTCAGGAGGATCTTCTACAAACACAACAATCCGGTACATTTCAGACCCAGTAATACCCTGAAGCAGAAACTGGTCCGCCCTAAGGACAGAATAGCCAGACACAAACAGGACAACGTAGTATATGCAATTCAGTGCAGTGAGGAATGCACGGACTTGTATATTGGGGAAACAAAACAACCGCTTCACAGGTGCATGGCTCAACACAGGAGAGCTAGTTCCTCAGGCCAGGACTCTGCTGTCTATCTTCATCTTAACAACAAAGGACACTCATTTCAGGATTGCAACATACTCACTTTAGCCAGAGAGGATCGTTGGTATGAGCGAGGAGTTAAAGAGGCCATTTTTGTCAAACTGGAACGGCCATCACTGAACAGAGGTGGGGGTCTAAGACATCATTTATCAGCCACCTACAGTACAGTCCTTGGCACACTTCTCAGACAACTGAATGCACACCAAAACCCAGCTGTTTTCAGTGACTCACAGGAGGACAGAGAGAACCAGGAATCCATTGATCACCCCAACGACTCTCGAGGCCGTTCACTCCCAGCCCCCAGTGACCCACACCAACAGGATGACTCAACAACACCTTAGGATTGCTTTTCATCCATGAGAGGATAAATACCTGATACTCCCTATTAATCAGACAGAACTGAAGAAGCCTTTCGGATGAGAGGTGAAATGTCTTCAAGAATCTTCAAGCAAGTCCAGTTGCTCTCTTTTACCACCCACAGTTTACATTTGCAAATTGGTAGAATGAGTTAATCATCACATGCAAGATTTGCAGTTAATCAAATGGATTTCATATTATTATTATTATTATTCATGAATTACTACAGTTCTGAACTTCAAATGTTAAAAGTTTGGCCTTTGGAGAGATGATGGAGACTCTTTTGGTGGAACACAACGAAGCAAAATATTGTGACCCTCTAATGTTGACCTGAAGTTGGCACCACTGGGGGTTGGCATTGGGTTTTTGTCCTCACCAATGTTAATACCAAACCTACGGACTTGCCTACATGTTATCTCGTTCTAATTGTTGTGACTTTTATCCAAATGACAGCTGCCAATACATTGTTACTTTGCACTTTTTGTTGATCTGGGTACTAATCTTTGAGAAACTGGATTGGCAGAATGTTGCCTGTGAAGAAAAGAATGTCTTTTTATTACCCTGTGCCAAGTTTATGTTCACTTAAGTGCAATTTTTAAGAGCCAAAAATTGCATTTTATTTATTGTTTTTGTGGTGAGTGGTTTTGTTTGATTGTTTTATTTCTTGAGCTTATTTATTTTTTACGTTCCATTGTTGAATTGAATAAGTTTACTTAATTAAAAAGTTTACTGTACTATGAAAGGGTGTATTTGCATAATCATTATTATTTTACTAGTGGCATAAAATTGTCCTGAAAAAATGTCAACAATAATATCGTTTATTGCAATAATTTCTGAGACAATATATCGTCCAACAAAATTTGTTCTCGTGACAGGCCTAGAAGTGTGTGTGTGTGTGTGTGTGTGTGTGTGTGTGCTCGATGTACATTTCAGAAAGTCTTCTCTGCTCTGTGATTCTGGTCCTGAAATGATCTGAACTGCTGCAGCTGTGGAGAGAAAAATAGAAACATGAGTTTGTGTAAAAGATGGAAAGAGTTTAAAGTGATCCAGTCAGTTTATTCATTTTAAATCAGTGTTTTCGTTCAAAGTGTCGGGTGAATAAAGTGTCTGCAGAAAAGAAAGCAGGAGCATCGCTAAGAAATAACACATCACTGTGTTTCTCCAGCAGGAACAGCTCCTCTTACCATGTGGAGGGATTTTGTTGAATTCCTCCTCACAGAATTCCTCGAGTCTCTTTTTCAGATCTGAAAGAGAATTCCTCACTCCATCAAATGAGAGATGTTGATGGACAGTGACGCTGGATGTGTGAAATGATGGTCTTTGAAATTGAGGAGACCGAAGTCCAGAAGCTAAAACCTACAGAAAGCAAATGAAATGTAAAACCCACTTATGATGTCAGACAGGGACATTTATTGTTCCCTTAATGAGAGGTGTTTTAGAGAGTGTGTGAGGAACAGCTGGCTCTGTAGATCAGACAGTGAGTGTTACCTGGAGGAAATGGATGTGATCGTGTGTGTGTGAAAGCTGCTCCAGCTCAGTGACTCTCCTCTGAAGATCAGCAATCTCCTGCTCCAGTTGCTCCAGGAGTCGTTCAGCTCGACTCAGTTCAGCCTTCTCCTGATCTCTGATCAGCTCCGTCACCTCCCAGCGCTTTTTATCCATGGAGCTGATCAGCTCAGTAAAGATCCTCTCACTGTCCTCCACTGCTGTCTGTGCACTGAGCTGTTAGGACACACACACACACACACACACAAGATGTAAAGCTCATCTATCATTCCCTCTCTTACTGGGACTGTAAATGACTCATTGTCCATGTTGTGTGTGTTTCTCGGAGCAGCTCTGTCTCTGCTCACTGCTCACCTTTATAGTGTTCACAGCCTGTTTCAGCTCCTGCACCTTCTTCTGCTTCTCCTGGATTCTCTGCTGGGATTTCATCTGCTCCTCCTTTAACTCACTCTGAGGACAAATAAAATACATTCAGCTTTTTATACAGTACGAGAGAACTGGTTCTATATTAATGTCAGTTCAAAGTACATTCATGTTTCACTCTGAAGGTTATGTACTCTGTGTTTGTGCGTGTGTGTGCGTGTGTGTGTGTGTGTGTGAGAGAGAGAGAGAGAGAGAGAGAAATGTTCATTAACTGATCTGGGCTGGGTTTCCCGAAAGCCTCTTAAGGCCAAAAGAGTTTTAAATGACCTCTTAAGATCCATCATCAAGCTAACATGGTTTTCCTGAACAACATCGTAGCACAAGTCGTCCTTTAGGCCAAGTTTACATTAGACCGTATCTGTCTCATTTTCTTCGCGGATGCACTGTCCGTTTACATTAAAACGCCTGGAAACGCCGGGAAACGGGAATCCGCCAGGGTCCACGTATTCAATCCAAATCGTGTCTGGTCCGGTGCTGTGTAAACATTGAGAATACGCGGATACGCTGTGCTGAGCTCTAGCTGGCATCGTCATTGGACAACGTCACTGTGACATCCACCTTCCTGATTCACTGGCGTTGGTCATGTGACGCAACTGCTGAAAAACGGCGCGGACTTCCGCCTTGTATCACCTTTCATTAAAGAGTATAAAAGTATGAAAATACTGCAAATACTGATGCAAATACTGCCCATTGTGTAGTTATGATTGTCTTTAGGCTTGCCATCCTTCCACTTGCAAGTGGTAAGTGACGCGCATGCCCGACATGCACTTAGAGCACACACACAGCGGCTCAGTCCCAAATCACTGCTCGTGCGCTCCACTCGCGCGCTCTGTGAGCTGCGCAGGGCCGGAGTGCGCACCCTCCAGAGGGCACTCGCTGTTCAGGGCGGAGTGATTTGGAGTGCAGGATGCCTGCGGAGCTGAGCGTTTCCATGTATTGGCGTTGCTATGTGCACGCGAATCGTGTATTGGTATTGCTGTGTGCACACTAATCGTTTTAAAAACGTTAATCTGATGATCCGCTGATACGGTCTAATGTAAACCTCACCTTAGTTTGCTCAGAATTTACGAGAGACCCGGAGCACTCATTCAAAACAAAGAGCGACTCGCTCGCTGCCAAATCCACAGAATGCGCATGCGGCTCTGAGGGACTCTCACAGTCAGCGGGGGAAACTGGGGTTGAATCTGCTGGTGGTGTTCAATTAGTTTTCTTCTACATTGCAAGTACATCGAGTTAATTATCAGAGGTGGACAGTAACGAAGTACATTTACTTGAGTTCTGCACTTAAGTACACTTTTTGAGTATCTGTACTTTACTTGAGTATTTTTTTCTTTGGAAACTTATGACTTTAACTTCACTACATTTGAAAGACAAATATCGTACTTTTTACTCCACTACATTTCTATCAAGGTCTTCGTTACTCGTTCCTATGAAGCGGTTTTGAAAGTGGATGTTTTTTCTTTTCTAAAACGTGATTGTTTTTTTCCGCAGGTGACACTGAGACAGTCTATCAGTAATCACTAGGGTCACGTCACGTCCATAGACTGGATAAAATCAAGATCAATGATTTCTCCGCAGCATTATTTAACACGATCAGTTGATGGCAGAATGGAAGGAGGCGGTTCTTCTGGGGAATGCACACACCCACGGTTCTATAGCTAGAACCCATGATTCAGTTTTCTGAAAGGAATAAAGAGTCGTTTCATTTTAAATATTTGCTTTGTTTGCCTAAAACTGAGCACATCACAGCCTACAAAAACTCGCCATCCCACCTGTGGAAGCATATTGAGGGATATAAACATTTTATTCCAAGAGAAAGCCTGCAGCAAAGTTGTCTGTGCTTTTAGAGCTAGCGATAACGTTGCAATCGCTACACAGTCTGATTAGTCAAATGAAATTCTGTGGATTTGCTCGCCAAGTTTCCACAGTCTTATCCACAGCTAATGTTTACACATAGTTAACTTGGACACTGTTAGTTATGTCTAATACGATTGCTTTTAGCAGCTACTAATGCCTATATCGGGGACGCGAACTACAAAGATGCTCTTCATCCTGTTGCTCTTTAGACTCCTTCTTATGAGTGAGTTCGGGAAAACCACGTACAGAGACAACATTTGTTCCTTAAGAGAGTCTCTCAACTCTCTCTTTAGGTCTGAAGGGCAACGTTATCAGGAAACCCACCCCTAACCAGATTACGACCATCACTGAAGATAAATTTAACACTCTGTTCACCAGAACACAGACAATTTCAATCAGCTTTTACAGAATCTTTCTGATTGAGACACACATTGAAATTAAAGTTCAAATCATATCACTGACTAAAGCACCTGTTTCTAGATGGGAAACTATAATTAAATTGATTTAATTCTGGAAAGATTTCTAGTTCTTACCTGTTTCTCAGCTCTTTCTGTTGCAACTGAAACAGCGTCATGGTCTTTATGTTTCTCGAACATGCACAAATAACAGATGCAGGTTTGATCAGTGCGACAGTAGATCTCAATCAGCTTGTTATGTTCAGAGCAGATCTTCTCTTGGAGTTTTGCTGAGGCTTCAATTAATGTGTGTTTTTTCAAAGCAGGAACTTCAAGATGAGGTTTCAGATGAGTTTCACAAAATGAAGTCAAACAAATCATGCAGGACTTGTCGGCTTTGTGTTTTCTCCCGGTGCAGAAATCACACTCCACATCTCCAGGTCCAGTGTAACAGTGAGCAGGAGAAGCAATTTGGACTTCAGTCTTCTTCAGTTTCTCCACCACTTCATCCAGCATGTTGTTTCTGCGTAGAACAGGCCTTGTCGTGAAAGTGTCTCTGCACTGAGGACAGCTGTAGATGCCCTTCTGATCCTCCTGATCCCAGCAGTCATTAATACACACCTTACAGAAACTGTGACCACAGGGGATAGTCACCGGATCCTTCAGGAGATCCAGACACACTGGACACATGAACTGGTCCTCAGAAAGCTGAGCGACTGAAATACTGGCTTCGGCCATTTTCCTGAACTCACAGACTGAGAGAGAGAGAGAGAGAGAGGTTAGTTTTGTTTTCTCTGAAATGAGGCGTGACCTCCTGGTCCTGTGTCTGTGAAAGAAAGATAATGAGAGAGGAGGAGCACAAACACAGAGAGGTCATGAACACTCCTCTATTAATCATTTCATCTCCCTTCAGTGCAGAAATATAACCCATGTAGCCGCACTGATTAGGATTAATTTCATGATATTTTATAAAAGTTGATTCAGTGGATTCGAATAAAATGTCCAAAAAAAAAAAAAACAGTGAAAAAAATCATCATTCAGAAAAATCTGGAAGTCCAACTCTCTAAAGCCCCAAAAAAGTCAAGAGTTCAAACAAAAAAGTGAAAGCAAAGACCAAAGACAAATGCGAACAGTCAGGTGAGATCACTAACAAAACCATCTTCAACACAATTCAAGACCTGATGAAGAGGTTTGATGAGCAAGATGACAGGATTAAAACTTTTGAAAGTCAGCTAGCAGCCAATACACAAGCAGTAAGAGAAAATAAGGAAGAAATAAGCAAAATGAAGGCAGAAATAATGTTGGTGAAAAAGGAAAACGCCTCACTGAAACAGATGTGTTTGGATCAAGCCAGATATAAGAGAAGGTGGAATCTCAGATTGATAGGTCTTCCCGAGAAAGACCAAGAGATCACTAGAGAGACTGTGATTGGCATCCTCACCCGGGTGATCCCGTGGTCAGTGGATAAACTTCACCAAACAGTGAGTATAGTGCACTGCTTGGGAAAGGGGAATGACGCAGATACCAACAAAATGCCTCGACCTGTAATCATCCAGTTTGCCATGCCAACTGTTGGGGATGAAATATGGAAGAAATCAAGAGAGGCGAGTGTAACCCAGTATAGAATTGGGCTCTATAGTTATATATTGAACCAGATCACCTCCTGACCCCAAGGAGTTGGGTGAGATCATCTTTAACGTGAAGAGGAGACCCCCCCATCTCTTCATTCATCATTTGGATACAGCAGTGTGGTCGGACTGTTAAAGCCCCACAACGACATCCGATTTGACTACTTTTCTTTTGACATGCCCAAGAACACTCTGGACTGAAACTGACTTGAGACTACCTTATATGACTAAAGCTCGCTGAACTGACCACAAACAAAGGGACAAAGTTGAACTGCACTGAACCAAAGGAAACCTGAACTTTATTGCATGCAAAGAGACATTTTCTTTGACTGTAAGTGAATTGTGTTCAAACTCAAACTGTTTTTGTTTAAACTGTGAAACACTTAAAGCATTTATTGTGGTATTGAATGCCCTCTTTACTCTAGGAGTACTTTACTTAAGGTCAATATGAAACAAAAATAAGAAACATGAAGCAATTCTACACATATTAACATTTTTCATTAAACATTTATTTGTCTAATTTGACAAGTATAAAACATCAAGCGTAAATCCGAACTGCTTTACTTTGCAAATGACATGTAAAAATGTCCATGTTATAAAAACAGCAAGCTGAACTGAACTCTGCTTATTAGTAAGCAGTCTCTCAAACCTGGGTGAAATGCACCAAGAACAATGGGCCCTTCAATTTAAGTTACCACACAATAACATAAAATGCCAGTTAACAGAGCCTGTTTGGCATTCATAGAAACCTCAACTTGCATTACATAAAGTATTACTATATATTATCTAGTTTAACTTTTAGCATGGTTTATTCTTGCCAGTGAGCATGTGACAATGTCCATGTGAGCATGTGGCTAAAATGCACCAAGAACAATGGGCCCTTCAACTAATTTAAAGGAACACTTCACTCAAAAATGAAAATTCAGTCATTATCTATTCACCCCCATGCCAATAAAATGTCAGGTCAGCGTTTTTTTATTCCACTAAACACTTCCGGAATTTCACAGGAAAACAGTGCTGCAGCTTCCTCCCAAACTCCTGAAGCCAATGGTGACCAGAAGAAAAACAGACCAAAAAAAGAAGAAAAAAAATACTGCTTGTCTAGTATAAGCCAAGTCTCCTAAAGCCCTCACATGCCAAGTTGACTTGGGAAAAAAATAAAAAACAAACAAAAAAACATCCTTTTCACCATTGTTTTAGACCAAAGCTCGGGACTACCTTCACATTTGCTACAATGGACAGTCATTTACACCATTTTTCAGCTAAAACATGGTGTAAATGACAACTTTTCCAAGTTAACTTCACATGCAGGGCCTTTAGGAGACTTGATTACACCAGATGAGCAGTATGAAGGCACTTCTTGTTTTTACTTTTTTTTTTTACATTTGAAAACTGGTAAACATTTACATCAGTTGTTCAAGAGGAAGCTACAATGCTGTTTTTTTTTGTGAAACTCCAAGAGTGTTTTGTGGACTAAAGAACTTCATCCTACTTTCAATAGTGGTGCATAGATAACGACTGAATTTTCACTTTTGGGTGAACTGTACCTTTAGGTCAGTACGTAATAGCAAAAAAGGCCAGTCAACAGAGGCTATTTGGCATAGAACTCTCAACTTCAATGACATAATAAAATTGTTGGCATTTTATCTAGAATAACTCAACCATGATTATTCTTGCCAATGAGCATGTGAAAAAATCCATGCTATGAGAGCATCACGCCAGACTTAACTGCGTATAGCTGAAATACACCAAGAACAACGACATTTTGCATCCGTCTAAAATGCACCAAGAACACACTCAAAAAAATAAAACATTGGATTTACTTAACCGAGTTATGGCAACCGGTCCCACGAAACTGTGTTAATTTAGATGTATTGAATACAGTTATGTTTTGAATAACTCAACATAACTGTATTCAATACATCTAAATTAACACAGTTTCGTGGGACTGGTTGCCATAACTCGGTTAAGTAAATCCAATTTTTTTTTTTTGAGTGCAGTGACGCTTCACATTAAAGTTCCACAACAGCAAACAATACCAATCCAAAATGCAATTTCACTATCAATGGAAACCTCAACTCTTATGTAAGCGTTAAGACAATAGTACAGCAGCTAAACTTCCGACAGATAGACCTTGCAAATGAAAAATTCTCTCACTAAGAAAGCATCTTGCTGAACAGTAGCCAGCACCTACATACTCAGGTAATTTTTCAGTCTCTGAACCTTGTTTGAAAGGTTTCCAGAATCCAGTTCCAGCAGTACTTTCTGGAATACCTCAAAACTGAATTTGAGGTTCTTGGGGTATCTCAGATACAATGCGTAGGTCAGTCCCAACAGATAGCAGCAGGCTCTGCTAAGATCCCCAAGACTGCTGAGGACAGTGTTGCCCTCAATCACAATCCCGACATCAACTGACCCATCTTGGTTTTGCAGCAGGCAAATCTTCATCACCTCATCTGCCAACTCCTCTTGAACACTGACAGATCCATCAGCAGCATCCTGCAGACATTGTAAAGATAACCATTAAGAGCTCAGTACTGCCTCTGTTGCCACAGAGAAAAGTGGAATTATGATTTTATTGGGCCATGAGGTCGTATGAGGGCTTTCACGTGGGGATAGGATAATAGTGTCTTGCGAAGACACTAATGTGTCATCCGTCTGGTAATCTGCCATTGTATCAGTAGCAGAGCTTGAACTGTCATTCATTATATCTGTCTGGTTTTCAGTCAAAGCAGTCAATGTAAGAACAACTGATGGAATGATCACAACTTTGATTGTCCCCTTGTGTTTAATCTGGTTGGTAGAATGGAGAGTGAAGTACTCACAAACTCCTCATCCAAGTAATGCAGGGTGAAATCCTCAATGAGTCCAAATGTCTCTTTCACAGTCTCATGTAACTGTTCTACAGTACTGGGTATTGCTGAGGACAATGTAAGCTTCTCACTCCGGTGTTCTATAATAACTTTCAAAGCAACTGAATCCATCTGGACAAAAACAGAAAAAAATCATTAACCTGAAGGAAGGTGTTGGACATTTAAGAGTCAGTCTCATCACCTAACACTGGCAAACAATGTGGCATTTCAATGTCACCATGTGTTTTCCTCCCACAAAATATGCTGTCAAGGGATATGTGTCCCCAAGTTCACTCTGCTGTACCAGGGTCATTTTCCTAGAGTAGTCTAACATAAATGCCCTAAAATGTTCATCATACCAGCTGTTAAACATTTTCACAATGAAACTGAGACTGCCATCTACAATAACAATCTGTGAAATCATAACAAAATCAGGTATACTACCAGTTGACCCATAAGGCAAAACCATCCCAGCAGCATATTTAGTTCCATGGTGTATGGCCACGTTGCTCAAATTCACTGCCTTGAAAGACTGCTGTATTCCCATATCAAGTATTTCTAATGGAAAAGATGGTATTTTTGTGACACATACCGCAGGTTCCAAAGCATTTTCTTGTGAATTGTATGCCACCATCATTTGGTGCTTTGAAGCAAGTGACATCAATACATTTCTGAAGCTGTTAGTGTGTCTAACAACATGCTTAAAGAAGCTACACTCAAAAAAATAAAACATTGGATTTACTTAACCAAGTTATGGCAACCGGTCCCACGAAACTGTGTTAATTTAGATGTATTGAATACAGTTATGTTTTGAATAACTCAACATAACTGTATTCAATACATCTAAATTAACACAGTTTCGTGGGACTGGTTGCCATAACTCGGTTAAGTAAATCCAATGGTTTTTTTTTTTGAGTGTATGCTTTGCTTCAAATCACACAGTCCAGAGGCTAACCAAAGGACCAAACCCTCTTATTAGATCAGGATAATGCTTCAAAAAATAGTACTTTGGAATTAATTTTTGATCTGGGAAAACTTCCAACAGCCTGTGGCGATGTTCTGATATCAGTGTGTCTAGGTAGCAAATACTTTCCTCAGTATGAATGCACTCAAAAAAAAAAAAAAAACATTGGACTTACTTAACCGAGTTATGGCAACCAGTCCCACTTAACTGTGTTAATTTAGATGTATTGAATACAGTTATGTTGAGTTATTCAAAACATAACTGTATTCAATACATCTAAATTAACACAGTTTCGTGGGACCGGTTGCCATAACTCGGTTAAGTAAATCCAATGTTTTATTTTTTTGAGTGTGGGGGCTACTACAAGCTCGGTTATATCTTTTAAAGTCATGAGAATTTGCCATGCTGGATCATTCAGTGGTATCTTCGCACCAATAATGAATGATAATAATCTTAACAATGTCCAGTTTTCACTGGCATTCCCACCAATACTTTTGCGAGAGGCAAAATTTGCTGGGATAGGTTGGGGTGATCAGTTTTATCAGTACATTTGTATGGAAATTGACTTTTGGACTTGTTAAGTTCTGTCAAGGTGAAATCCTGCTTGTGGATGAACACATTAAGACATAGTGCCAGTTCCAAAGGAATTATACCTTCGAAAAGATCATGTAGAAGGTCAGGTGGGTACCCGGTTACAAAATGGAAATAACTTAATTTCTCAGTTATGGTACAACCTTTCTTCACACCACAACAGTGTACCAGAGCAGGATTTCTCTTTACAGACTGAACATGTAAATCATAGTTCTCTTTTGTTCTTGGTGGAAAAACTCATGAATGCACTTCCTTTTGCTGATGGTCAGAACAGTCCCCAATACAAAACCTACAGATATAATGTCCACAAAAGTTTTCTACAAGTCCACTCAAACAATGCGCACCAAGTTTGTCTGCTGAAACACAAAAAAACAACAGTACCTCTGATATTTTTGCCAAACTGGGGCAAAAAAACTCCTTCCTTCTCCAATATTGTGAGATCTTTCAAAAGAGGCTCAAGAACAGTTTCAAAGCCAATTATTTTTTAAATATCATTTGCTTTACAAAGGAGAGCCAAATAAATTGATGTTAGCTGTGATCTCAGTTCAGGATCATAATAACAATGTGCATAATGTGTTTGGCAAATGGCAAACTGTTCGCTGGTAGGGATGTGCCATATAATAATTAGTTCCAGGCTATAAAATCATTTTTTTAAAAAACATATTAGATTTTTATGTAATCCAATAGATGGCAACACAACTATAAATGAACAAAAATACTTTAAAAAATAAATAAAACATTTCCAATAGGACAACTGTCCTTCATTGTAATGAAATAAAACAGTCTTCAGTGCAACAAAAACAGAACAGTCCCTCAGTGGAAAAAACAGGACAGCAATCCTTCAGTGCAGTGGTATGGATCCCACATGCTAACTTGTCAAGACCCGCTCTGATTGGCCAGTCTTGGCCAGTCCTTCAGTTGTCCTTGGACTTTTTCTTTTCCTGGTGTCTTAACTCACAGATCCTTTTGTTTATGGCCGTTCGTATGTCTGGAATCTTCGCTCCTGGGTGTTGCTGAACAACTGCATCTGTAAAAGATAATAAAATAAGAAAGACATCCACAATGTTAGCCTCTGATTGTTGCAAAAGGAAAGATGAGGTGGATCCCAATACTGGTAATATTTTTCTCGTATGCCTAGTCCTCGCTCCTCAGTGTAAATAGTAAACCTGTAAATAGTTCAGTCTGAAATCAGAATTGGCTTCTCAAGGAACCAAGGAAGGAGTTAGGAAGGTTCTCCAAGGGGCTTATAGAGTGAGGAGGTTACACTACTGTATCCACTTTAAGATTTCCAGGAAGTATTTTGGTCAGTGAGAGCAACTGTACTTGTCATAGCCAAATAAAACAGTCTTCAGTGCAACAAAAACAGAACAGTCCCTCAGTGGAAAAAACAGGACAGCAATCCTTCAGTGCAGTGGTATGGCTCCCACATGCTAACTTGTCAAGCTGTAACCCTTGTTACAATGTAAAAACAGAGCACAGGTAAATAATAGTCAATATTAATAGATGGACCAGTAATAGAAGACTATGAGCTTGTGAGAGCCTTTGTTGTTGAGTAATCAAAAGACACAGGCAACAGTGGTTTGAGTTTTTTGTGTGGCCACTTGTTATTAATAACCAATAACACAATGAAAATACAACAGTTTGTTGCAAGGCATTCAATGAAAAATAACAACTAAAATAATAAAGCCGGCAAAATAAAACCCTCTGTCCCAAAGTTAGCGTTGGGGCCCTTTTTCTTCAGATCCGTGTCAAGTGTATCAGTGTATGTGTATTCTGTCCTACCACACAGTCCGTGAGGAAGGGGGAATGAAGGAATCCTTCACCAATCTCAGTTCAATATCGGTGGTTTCAAAGTGGCTCGCCACCCAGCTCACACTGGGAATCTATGGATCATGGACTCTAGAAACAACCTTTCTGGATCTCTGGAAACCTCACACAAACCCAGCTGGAAACTCCCCGATAGACGGTGGACCGTGGCTGGGACCTCATCAAATGAAGTCACAGAAAAAAACCTGACCTACAGAGAGGTCAAAGCAGATCCAAATAGCATTTTGATTATCACCAATCAATAATACTCATTTGCATTAACCGGTTTAAATCATGCTCTCAAAAGGTTTAGTTGTACAACAAAAATCAAATCTATCTTTAGTTCAAGAGTTCAAGTATTAATTTGTAGTTGCGAAACTATAAATACATTCAAAGTGCTTTTTTATTATATTTAAGTACTGTAGTTACATGAATAACTGTTTCAAGAGCTGAAATAGTGTTACATTAGTAACAAGGAAAATATTTTTCAAAATTAAAAAAATATTGCATAGTACCCTTTAATTTGGTAGAAAACTGCATTAAATTCAGAAACCCCATGGTAGCTAGAGGCATTAAGGCCTAACGTGCTTAACTGTCTCTCCTTGCACGGGTAACAGTGAGAAACTGCACTAAATATTTACCTCTTTAAGTACCACAAGCACACACTTACATAGGGTTGCCACATCTGAGTTGTAAAAAACCGGGACACATCGGTCGGCGGCTGCGCCTGCGCGCACGTACAAGCGCGGGGGTTGAGGGCTGCGGACACGCACATCTACGATGCCTTATGTGAATGTTCACGTTTAAAAATAAAACAGTTCAACTGGTGCAGTTAGGCGTTTAGTTAAAATTCATTTTGTCTTCTTAACCCTTAAATGGGCACTACCACAAATATTATTACAAAAAATAATTTCATATAGGAATGATCTTATTTGGACGCCAATATTTTTTTTTAACAAATATTTAATAGTAGGCTAACAGCCCCCTGAAGAGCATGCATCTTACTTTGAAGCTTTAGGCCAAGTTTTAATTACATACAAAAATAAAAGAAAATACATTTGACTCCATAAACAAGTTTTGACATTTGTCTCTTCATAACAATAGTAGGGGTTAACAGAGTAAACAGTTATTTTTATAGGGATAATCTTTTTGCCCCCCTCCCTTCTTTATCAGTGCAGGTTTTGAACAATGTTTTTTTTTTTTGAACAATGCTTTTTTTTAGGGCAGCGATCCGCCTACACCCTTTACAATATTTATTTTTTCCACAAATAGGCCTACACAGCGTCTTGGCCTGGTGGTGCAGCTGGGTCTGGTTGTGCGTCATCATGGCTCTGTCGCTGGCTGGCAGGTCTGACCTCGCCACTGTTCCCTGCGCGCTCTCCGTCTCTTGCTTCGCGCTGCGCCTCTGTTCCATGCCTAAATATGGAAATTAATTACTTTAGCTATAGCCTGCACATTTTAAACATTGTAAATGCTATAGCCTATTTAATCTCACATTTTCTCCTAATTAAATAATTCTCACCTCTTTCTCCACGTGTACTTGTCATCTCTTTTGGCTGCCTGGAGTAGTTTTTTCTGTCCTTCAATGAAGGATTTGAACTCCAAGCAGGAGAGCTTGAAGTTCAGTCTGACTTGGAGTTCAGCTTTGACTAACTGAACAGACATCCTGTTTCTTTTGTCGCACCACACATCCTCCATATGACTGAAGACGCGTTCAGTGTAGGCATTGCTGACGGGAACAGACAACACAAATGACACCACTTTCAACAATTCTGTGGCCATTTTCTCCCTTTTGAAGAAAAATGCCCATTTCTTGTCAGGGGTCAGCTCTTCTGGGATGCTGCTAAACACGTTGTTAAGGACAGTGTAGTCTTGGTAGAGCTTGTCGATATCCACGTCTGTCAATCCCATCTTTTCAACGAGTTCCTCAAGCGCAGGCCATTTGATTGGAGCGCTCAATCGTAAGCAGGCGGAAGAGAGCAGGAGCGGGTCGTTGAAATCAAAGTGGGACTCGAGATACTGAATGCCCTTTTGAAAAAATCTGTCGGCCAATCCGGTGAACTGCGCTTGCTTACATGGGTCAAGTTGTCTCACTGCTTGTCTCATCTTGCTGCCATAGAATTTGTCAGTGCGATGGGAAACCAGTTGGTCGCGCAGCCGGGTCATGACAATTTGGATGTCCAGCACACTGATGCTTTCCCCTTCCAACACCCAGATCGCGCTGTCAAACTCCTGCATGACATTGTGCATGAGGAGAAAGACGCACTCCGACATGGTCACGTCGTCTTCATCACCACTGCACATTGCATCCCAGATAACACCAGGGCAATCGCTCTTCTCAAGGGACATGAAGTATGACTTCAGGGCAGGCCAGCATTCTAGGATTCGTTGGATTGCAGGGAGAAGGGACAGCCAACGGGTTGGCACGTGTCTCAGGATCTGCTTGTACTGCACGGCCGTGAACTGACAGAATTCCTTGAGAGTTTCCACCTTTTTGGCAGAGCAGGAGAACTCGCTATAGATTTTCAGCACTATGCACTCAACATCATGCCCAGCTGCGCTCAGGATTCTGTTTGCATTTTTAAGGGTATTGTGGATTAGGTGGCACTTACAGTTGGCCTTGACGATGTATGGGTTGATTTCTTTTAATTTCTGATAAACAGAATTGTGCTTGCCATAGTTGACGGAGGCATTATCAGCGCCATATGAACTTATTTTGGAGACACCCAGCCCACAGGATTCGGTTATGGACAGCATTTGATCATAGATGGCTCTGCTCGTTTCATTCGCGTCTTCGTAAAAATCCAATAGGCCATATTTCACACCCTCCTCTTCGTGAAAATATTGGACGGTGTATGGATACACTTTGGTGCTTCCCGAATTAGATGCGTCGGAAGAAACGGAGAAAAATGGTGTTTTTTTCAGCTCTGCCACTAACCGCTCCTGGCTGTAAGGGGCCAGTACATTTTCAACTAGGGCCTCACTTTTGGTTCTTCCACATGACACTTTTGGGGCCAGACTGGAGTCCTAGAGCATTTAACTTGACGCCGCAATCAGTGGACAGGTAACTGTGGCCATGACGAACCCCGTGGTAGACACTGCACAGCTCTGCTGCTGCCACTTTATCCTCCTCAGAAGAGCCCTTTTTCAACATAAAAACGTCGATGGCCCGAGAATTTCATTTGCTTTGTACGGCTGCCACATGTTTTTTAGATTTGGCGTGATTCTCGAGGGCCAGTCTTCCTTCATGCTTTATCACTATCTTCGCAGGGCACACAATGCAGGTGGCGGAAAAAGGGTCGCCCTGTGTGGGCCTTACCCATTCACTGAATGTGTCAAAATTTGCCCATCCCTCGTTGAATGTCACGTCTTTTTTTCTTTTTGACAGGTACCGGATCTTCTACTTCATTCTGTCCGACTCCCTCATCGTCTGTCTCTCCTCCCATTCCATTTCCAAATCAAAATAATACAAATATAATCAATATAATTTCTCTCAGTCTGCTTCGTTGTTGTTTTAGCCTTTTCTCTGGAGAACTGAGCTTTAAAAGTTAGACTACCGTATCATACCAAATAGCCCTAATCCTTTGTTTTAATCACAAGAGAGAGGTGCTATGTTATTGGGACAACTGATTTATTCATTTCTCACGCCAGTGTTCAGGCATTCTTTTTTGATATATTTAATGATTTATTTAATGATTCATTTATTGATGAAATTGGCCCAGGCTTTAGAACCAGCCTTTATCAGAATCAGAACATAGGAAGTAGACAGCCAGCCTACTCGCGCACCGACCAAGGGAACTCTCACCTATTGTTTGGTATTACGGCATTCCAGTATCTTTGATTTCGCGCAGCCGCCGTTGTATTGACCACGATCACCTAGCAACGGCGACTGGCTGCGTGTGCAAACATTCGGTGAGGCCACACAAGTAGCTGCCTACAATATGCCCGCTTATGTGAAAACTATTAATATGTTAAGTGGCTGCGAGAAACATTAATGATTTGTGTTTATTTCAATGGGGGATAATGTGAGGAAGTAAAAAAACAGGACAAAACGTGTCCCGGGAAGGTTATTCCATTTTCCTGGACATTTTCCATTTTCCACAAAAAAAACGGGACAATCCCGGAAAAACCTGGATGTGTGGCAACACTACATCAAGCAGTCTCACCAATATTTCATTTTTTCAACATATGCAATGAACAACAGCTTAGAAAAATATTCCTTAGTAAATAACAATAAACAACACTGAAATGATTATTTAGATGTGACACCAACAAGCTAAGCTGCTAAGTTCAGGTCAATGGCCCATTAGCATCACAGCACAGTCTCAGGCGGCTATAGACCCTTTTCAGTCACGTGACCTTCGTAAACGCGACCACCATTTTGGACATGTAGCAGACTTCGGCTCGAATTGGTTTGAATGCGAGGAAGGCGACAAACGGAGAACATACAAGAAAAAGGAGCGAGATGCAGAAAACACCTTCGCTATCCAGCGACGTAGGGCATTTACAGGGCGAGCAGAGGGAGAAATAACAACAGTAACGACACATTAGCAACGCCGTACAGAAATAACGGTTTATGGCACAGACCCTTTCGGTTCTCGCTCATCTAGCTGCTACAACGGTTTGACTGCTTCAACGGTTTGTGCAACGGTTTGACTGCTTAGACTGCAACAATAATACCTAACATACATTTAAGTATCCGTCGTAAAGACGTGAAACTCGTCGAGTGACGAGTGTGTTCACTGATAAGCTAACACAATCTAAAAGTAGACATACCATCACACTGCCCTGGCGCTGTGTACAGTTTACCTTCTATGGTTTGTGCACTCGCTATTTGCCATTACTTTCTCCAACCGTTGTGACAGATTACAGGGAACGGCCTGGATTTAAGAGACAAATACATGTTCCTCTTGTTTTGAACACTTAGCCCATGTTTACATTAGACCAGATCAGCAGATTAACATTTTTAAAAGCGATTAGTGTGCACACAGCAACACCAATACACGATTCGTCTGCACACAGCAACACCAATGCACGGATACGCTCGGCTCCGCAGGCATCCTGCGCTCCAAATCACTCCGCCCTGAACAGCGAGTGCCCTCTGGAGGGTGCGCACTCCGGCCCTGCGCAGCTCACACAGCGCGCGAGTGAAGTGCACGAGCCACGATTCGGGACTGAGCCACTGTGTGTGTGATCCCAGCGCAGATCACTTACCACTCGCAAGTGGAAGGATGGCAAGCCTAAAGACAATCGTTTTTTTTTGTTACATAGTCAAAAGAGGTGTCGGATCACTGGATCCAGTGTAAATAGCTGCCGGAGCCAACGCCCGAGGTTCCGGAGCGCGCTCCGGCTTGCTCCCCCTCAAATTAAGCGCTGTTTGTAGGACACTGCCTCTGATCTGTCCTACAGTCTACCAACAGCAAAGGAACACAACGCTAGCTAATGTCGTTAGCTAATAGCTACTACAGAAGAACAAAGAGGTTACAATGGGTTATTTTAGCCTATTTGGTTACACACTCGCCGCCACAGAATGTTAACAGCAATGCAATGCCTTTTCTGGCTAATTTTATTCGTCTTACCTCCAACAGAGTGGTCACTACACAAGCGCTGGTATGCCGAGGGCTGCCAATCTGTTAATGGCCGCTATCCATCTTCTCCGTCGGGATCCGATAAAATGATAAACCTTGCCTTGTTTGTTGATGGTTACTACATCCAGGTGCACAACAATATAGTGGCATGATGGAAGTCTTGCTGAAAATAAACACTTTCTTTGCTGCCGTTCCTCAATGCTGGCTGTGGTAAACTACTGGTAGTACATGTCCAAAATGGCGGCCGCGTTTGTCGTGACGTCACGTGAAAAGGGTCTATAGAACCATTAGCACCTTTTTCATGGCTGCTGCACCGATTAACGTTACTTTCAGATGTTTTACAATCAACCAAACAAGTTAGATTGTTTTTTTTTTCTTTTCACTCACCGAGTGATCAATTTAGGAACGAGCGTTCCAGCAATTACCCTCGCCCAATCGGCAGAAATCGTCCGGTCTCACACTGCTCTATAAAGTTTAAATATTAACAACATACCGGTCAACCAGTGTTTAACATCATCAAGAATTATTCCAACTCAGTTTAAAGCATTATTTTCCGGTCTTACCCCGTGGATGAAAACAGGTTTTATCTCCATTTGGATCAGACAACGCACGAGGCAGCAACCATAAACATGACATAAGTCAAGTCAAGTCAACTTTATTGTCAAATATGCTATACATGCTCGACATACAGCACAGATGAAATATCAGTCCTCTCTGACCCATAATGTTTATTACTTATATTGCGCATTTTAACATTTGGTAATATGATCAAATGCGCACATGACCACAAAACAGGAAGTGATGACCGGACGTAACCTACGAGGTTGATCACCTGGGGCGCACAAGGTGCACTGATGGCTATTTGGGAAGCTTGTTCTACGTAGCCCTCTGCAGCAACTCTTTTTTTTCCCCCAATTTCTCCTTTTCTCCATTTTAAACACTTTTCAATAGTTTTTAGTGCATATAATCAATTTCAATAAATTATTTATTTCAAAATAAAATGAATTATTTGTAAAGCATCTATTTATTTCAAAATGAAATGAATTGGGCAGCACGGTGGTGTAGTGGTTAGCGCTGTCGCCTCACAGCAAGAAGGTCCGGGTTTGAGCCTCGTGGCCGGTGAAGGCCTTTCTGTGCAGAGTTTGCATGTTCTCCCCGTGTCCGCATGGGTTTCCTCCAGGTGCTCCGATTTCCCCCACAGTCCAAAGACATGCAGGTTAGGTTAACTGGTGACTCTAAATTGACCGTAGGTGTGAATGGTTGTCTGTGTCTATGTGTCAGCCCGGTGATGACCTGGCGACTTGTCCAGGGTGTACCCCGCCTTTCGCCCGTAGTCAGCTGGGATAGGCTCCAGCTTGCTTGTGACCCTGTAGAACAGGATAAAGCGGCTAGAGATAATGAGATGAGATAAAATGAATTGCTTTTAGAATTTTAATGACTGCTCAATGACTTTTTCAATGAATTGTTTTTTTTCCACAAATAAAATGGATTATTTTAAGGGGATAGTCTTAACAAAATTATGTCACTTTACAGCCTGGGCTACAAAGACCCGCTCTGATTGGCCAGCCTTGGCCAGTCCTTCAGTTGTCTTTGGACTTTTTCTTTTCCTGGTGTCTTAACTCACAGATCCTTTTGTTTATGGCCATTCGTATGTCTGGAATCTTTGCCCCTGGGTGTTGCTGAACAACTACATCTGTAAAAGACAATAAAATAAGAAAGACATCCACAATGTTAGCCTCTGGTTGTTGCAAAAGGAAAGATGAGGTGGATCCCAATACTGGTACACTGTAAAAAAAGAATAGTCGAGAATACTTGAAATTTCAAGGCAACAGTCTGCATTAATAATTTTATGTTTTGCCAACGATGTATGCCCATGATAATCCAAACTATGATAACACTGTTATCTTTATTAAGAATTCTTAATTAAGTCAATTTTCAATTCCTCATTCTGCCAACATAGATTTCTCTTTTTGCTGAACAGTGGCATTCACAGTAGTACAAAAAGGCAATTGAGGTTCTCACAATTTTTGGGGGGGCTTTTTTTGGATAGGACAGTGTAGAGACAGGAAATGAGAGAGAGAGGGATCGGGAAATGACCTCAGGTCAGAATCGAACCCAGGTCCCCAGACTTATGGCATGGCGCCTTATCCACCTGAGCCACGACAACATGATCTTCAACTGGAGAGAGAACCACATTGCCCAGCCCTTGCATTTGGGAGCGGAAACCCCGTGTCTTGGTCATTAAGAGCATGTGCTGAATAAACACCTGTGGCAATTATGTATTTTCAATTAAGATCATTCACTATTGCATATTTACACATCATTGAGGTGCACCCTATCAGTTTGATGTGGATTTTTCTGTTCGTTAATAATTATTCATATTTTCTTGTCCATTCAATTGTGAATATGGAATTACTTGAACAAAGCATAATTCTATTTTTTAGAATTATCCACATCAAGAAAAATCCACATCAAACTGATAGGGTGCACCTCAATGATGTGTAAATATACAATAGTGAATAATCTGAATTGAAAATACATAATTGTCACAGGTGTTTATTCAGCGCATGCTCTGAATGACCAAGACACGTGGTTTCCTCTCCCAAATGCAAGGGCTGGGCAATGTGGTTCTCTCTCCAGTTGAAGTTCATGTTGTCGTGGCTCAGGTGGATAAGGCGCCATACCATAAATCCGGGGGCCTGGGTTTGATTCTGACCTGAGGTCATTTCCTGATCTCTCTCTCTTCTGCTCATTTCCTGTCTCTACACTGTCCTATCCAAATAAAGGTGAAAAAAGCCCCCCAAAAAATTGTGATAACCTCAATTGCCTTTTTGTACTACTGTGAATGCCACTGTTCAGCAAAAAGAGAAATCTATGTTGGCACAATGAGGAATTGAAAATTGACTTAATTAAGAATTCTTAATAAAGATAACAGTGTTATCATAGTTTGGATTATCATGGGCACGTCGTTGGCAAAACATAAAATTATTAATGCAGACTGTTGCCTTGAAATTTCAAGTATTCTCAACTATTCTTTTTTACAGTGTAATATTTTTCTTGTATGCCTAGTCCTTGTTCCTCAGTGGGTTACCTGTAAATAGTTCAGTCTGAAATCAGAATTGGCTTCTCAAGGAACCAAGGAAGGAGTTAGGAAGGTTCTCCAAGGGGCTTATAGAGTGAGGAGGTTACACTACTGTATCCACTTTAAGTTTTCCAGGAAGTATTTTGGTCAGTGAGAGCAACTGTACTTGTCATAGCCAAGCATCTGCCTATGGGAGGAGAATTGGTGCTGGTGCTGGGATTTTAAAGCTACTATGGACCCTTTTCACGTGACGTCACGACAAACGCGGCCGCCATTTTGGACATGTACTACCAGTAGTTTACCACAGCCAACATTGAGGAGCGGCAGCAAAGAAAGTGTTTATTTTCAGCAAGACTTCCATCATGCCACTATATTGTTGTGTACCTGGATGTAGTAACCATCAACAAACAAGGCAAGGGTTATCGTTTTATCGGATCCCGGTAGATGCTGACCGACAGAGAAGATGGATAGCGGCATACCAACGCTTGTGTAGTGACCACTTTGTTGGAGGTAAGACGAATAAAATTAGCCAGAAAAGGCATTACATTGCTGTTAACATTCCATTCTAGTTTACTGTAATTATGATCTGGCAGCTATTTACACCGGATCCAGTGTAAATAGCTGCCGGAGCCAACGTCCGAGCTAGCGAGCTAGCACTGGCTCCGGCCGGCCGCGAGCTAGCGCTGGCTCCGGAACCTTGGACGTTGGCTCCGGCAGCTATTTACACTGGATCCGGTGTAAATAGCTGCCAGATCATAATTACAGTAAACTAGAACGTCCGAGCTAGCTCGCTAGCGCTGGCTCCGGCCGGCCGCAAGCCAGCGCTGGCTCCGAGCCAGCGCTAGCTCCCGGCCGGAGCCAGCGCTAGCTCGGACGTTGGCTCCGGCAGCTATTTACACTGGATCCGGTGTAAATAGCTGCCAGATCATAATTACAGTAAACTAGTAAATACAGTTTTCTGCATCTCGCTCCTTTTTCTTTTATGTTTATCGCCTTCCTCGCATTCAAACTGATTCGAGCCGAAGTCCACTACATGTCCAAAATGGCGGTCGCTGTTACGAAGGTCACATGACTGAAAAGGGTCTATAGGGGATCCATTTTAACGCTGATAAAATGTTTGATGTATTCTAACAGGATAGAGAAATCGCTTTATATCTAAAAGAATATCAAAGCTGTTAAAGCTTTTTATTTGTCTATCTGTTTTGCTATTAGTTGTGTACATTTCAGTCCTAAAGTGTTTGTTACCCTTTACCATTTACAATAACTTTGCAAAATATATTAATGCATTAAAAATAAATTCTTACTGTCTTACTGAGTAAAGTTTTAAGCTTCTTGGGGTCCAGAGGCTGGTGTCTCTCTGCAGATGGATCGACCTTATTGACCCCTCCCATCAGGTTGGACTTCAGTAGGACATCAATGCTGAACAGGCCCAGCAGGAGGGTGCGGGCCATTCCTTTTGCTGTGGGTTGTGCTTTTGCAGTCTCCCAACAATGGGCAGACACTCTGGTGGAGTCATCATTCCCTAGTTGCACCTAATTAATTGTAAGAAGGAAAGAAAAACAGGAATAAAAACAAAGAAAATCACCAGTGACAGAATGTTTTATGTTTTTAATTGATCATTACAAAAATGTACTTACTGATGTTGGTTTGGGAGATGTGGGTTGAGGAGGTGATGGTAGAGCAACACTGGCCTCATATTCGCTTTCACCTTCATAGCTTGAGCTCTCTGTGACCTTATCCGAAATGAGGGTCTTCACAGCCGCTAAGAGTGATGGAATTTCTGGAAAATAAGGCCCACTGAATTAACCACAACAGGACTCCAAACAAGTTGTAAATACATAACGTAAAAGAAAATATCAATGTAAACAAAATACACCTCTGCTCCTTTTTTGGTGTCTCAAAGTGTAACAAAATGTGTTGGTGAGGGGTTCTGAAGGCATTACAGGGTATCTGCCAGACCAATCTTGCCTCAGTGGGGCGTTGAGGCAAACCCTGCTTCAGTGTTTAGCCCTAGGGCCTCGGCTAAAGTTTTTTCCTACAGGAAACCCTATACTACATCTGTAATTTTCCCTAAAATGTAGACACAGTTATATCTTTAAGAATTACACCAAAAATGAGGAGACGTGATTTATTCAATCTAAAAGAATCCCTATTTTAATCTAAAAGAGATAGTTGCTTTTAACTGCCAGGTTGCGCAGCCTGGTGTTCTCCTTATGTAAAGCCTTGACTTGGGTCTCAAGATCTTTACTGGCTGCAGAAGATCCTACACTCTGCAGGTCTCACAGTCTTTTATTCTCTTCCCTGAGGGCCCTGATCTCCTCCTCAAGTGCCTCTGAAGCAGTCTCCACTGGGCTGAGATTAGGTTCTTCTTGGGAAAGAACCTCTAATTCAGACTGTCTTGCAGCTATGAATCTGTAGTTTTTCTGTTGGGTAAAAATTATCAAATCAATTATGTATTAAACAATACACATAAGAGTTAGGAAAATAAAACTAAAAATTGATTAAAATTAATCATTAAGTTAATCATAAAGTTGAATATGTTTCATGGCTAGAATCTGTTTAAATTCATAGCTGTAGTACTATAGTTCCTTTTTTTTTTAAAGTTGCCAGGAACTTTCTTGTACAACCCAGCAGGGCTAACATATACAGACAGACAACCATTCACACCTATGGGCAATTAATGGCCCTTTTCCACTACCCTTTTTCAGCTCACTTCAGCTTGCTTCAGCTCACTTCAGCCCGACACGGCTCGCGTTTCGACTACCTCAGAGCAGCACGACTCAGCTCGCTTCAGCCCTGCTTAGCACCCAAAACTCGCACAGTTTTGGAGTGGGGCTGAAGCGAGCCAAACTGAGCCGAGTGAGGCTAGGGGCGTGAGGAGACACTCCCCTATGCACTGATTAGTGAGGAGGAGTGTCCTCACATGCCCACACACGCCCCGCGAGCATGCTGGGATCTGTAAACACCGTAAACCCGGAAGAAGAAGAATTACGAATCACGAGAATTTCTGAAGCCTTATGCGCCTCGCCTCATCTATACGCTCTTGCCAGTATCTGTTGGCGTTGTCGGTGACAACAAGCCACAGCACCAAGACCAGCAACACTAACGACTCCATGTCCTCCATGTTTATTGTTTACTATCCGGGTCGTGAGACTACCGCTTAAAAGATCACTGATGTCACTGTTTGCGCCGCCTAACGACATCACGTGACGTCCACCCACTTTCGCTAACTCCACCCAATGTGTCCACCCACTTCCAGCCAGCACGGTTCAGTGCGGTTGTAGTCGAAATGCAACTCCAACAGCCCCACTTAGCTCAACTCAGCCCAACTCAGCACGGCACGGCTCAGCCCAACTCAGCCGCGTTTGTAGTGGAAAAGCGGCATTAGAGTCACCAATTAACCTAACCTGCATGCCTTTGGCCTGTGGGAGGAGGCCGGAGTACCCGGAGAGAATAGCAAACTCCACACAGAAAGGCCCCAGCCAGCCGGCAGGTTCGAACCCAGAACCCTCTGTGAGGCGACAGTGCTAACCATTGCACCACCGTGCCGCTAGTCCCAAAACAACTACAATAAATATTTTCTATTTTCCATTGTTTGTGTTAGTCTGGCTCACAACCCAACTACAAAACTGACAGAAATGTAAAAATATATTCTCAAAATAGCTGTCATGAAAAGAACCCTATTACCTTTTTTGCAACTGGTTCTACAGTTTCCTCCTGCGTGTCAAGGAAAAGTTTGTTGGGTACCCTCTTTCTCTTCTTGCTTTTTGGTAGGTCCTCTTGCAGGAGTTTCTGCTCAGCAGTCTTAAGTGTAGACTCCTTTTCTGTTGGTAAAAAATAGTAGCAAGACAGAATTTAATGCCTAGAAATAAAACTATGTGGCTTATGTTACATCAAATACTGTATTTTACTGTCCACTTTTGTGCTCTTTTTACACAGTTTTTGTATTGTTTTTCCCCTGCTTTTTTATAATACGTTTAGGCTGTTCATTTTAACACGTTAAATTTTGCTGCCATGTACAGCTGCTAAACTGATTTTTACTATCCAGTGTTGGCTGACAATGTTGACTGTGACAGTAAAGTATTCTTATTAACTCAAATCTAAGCTGACATTCTTCAATTTGCGACTTTTTAAATAAGTGTTTAATTAGTGTTTCACTGCTAATTACAAATTCAAATCGAGCGGGACTCATGTGACTAATGGCCGTTAGCTAGCTAACGTTAGCGGATGCTAGCTAGCTAATCGCTAGCTAGCGTTTAATTTGAATTTTTAGCTAGCTAGTCACTGTCCCGGAGCTAATCGCCTACAGCAAATGTTACTTGGCCTATAATGCAAAAACCTCAACAGGATAATTGCTATCGTGATTAATGTTACATGACTAACAAAGTAAAACAAAAATAAAAAATTAAGCACTGTACTTGCCTGCCAACTGCACGTGGGCTGGTTCGACCAGCCACCCATTAGTAGGCCTCTTGCCACCCATGCTGTGGCACTTGACAAGCTACTCCTTTTGAGAGTTTTCAGGATCGAAGTCTACGATCCAATGTACGGGGACTATACTCAATGCATCTTTATCTTTCCCCTTTGACCAGCTAACGAGCGCAAACTTCATTTTTTAAATTTTCTCCTCTCACTGCTGAGGGGCAGACTCTGAGTAGCGTTGGCTTCTTGTTCGCGCCTATTCTGCCATCCCATAAACCATTGCAGTTCAATGTGTCCATGGTAACTACTAGCTCCACCAATCAGAGACGTTGCTTTTACACCGTAGGATTCTGAGTAGTGTTGCGAATAAAATCTGTTTTTTTAGGTTCTGTTGGTTAATTTAAAACAATGTTTTTGCTTCTATATCATTGCTTTACAACATGCTCACTTTAAAACGAAACGTCTATTGAGAAAATGGACGGGATATTTACCTCTGCCAACCGAGTGGGCTGTCACTGTAGCACTCTTTTTTTAATGCAGTCGAGGGTTCCGCTCCAGAAGAAGAGAAGCATGGATGGAAGGAGAAGAAACACTGCCCCTGGTTCAGGATATGAGATTCCATCAAGAACAAGGAGATACTGGAAAAGGAGGTTTGTGTTTTACTGCATCCTAGCCTAGTTAAGTTACGTTATTAAACAGTTGTTCTGTATTTACTATTGTAGTTTCGTGGTTCGTGTGGGTTTTTACAAGCTTGCGGCTTAGCTAAACGTAGCTAGCATGCTGTAGCACACTGACTCGCAAACTTTTATTTAAACAAGTTATTAGAAACGTTAGATAAAGCAAGCATTGGTTGTTTTCAACAACAGACAGTGCCGGTTTTTGCTATGAGCGATGGGGCAATCTGTTTAAGGGCGCACAGCACAAAAAAAAGAGAGAGAGAGACGATAATCAGTATCGCCACTCATTTCCAAGTCAAGTTGTGCGGAGGGGTGCATTCACCTCACACACCACTGCTTCCAAATAAATTTTATTTCCTTCATAAAGTTTATACAGACTTATAGTGTCACATACATGTTATACGCCCAGGACAGCCTCCGACAATAGATATTAAAATAAGGACATTTTTTCATTCTTATCACAGGAAACTGGTTGAGGCCATCAACATGCATCAGTCAAACCAGGAAATGGTGAGTCATGAACATGACTTTTGTAGATGACATGTATTTTGTAGACATTAGACAGTACTCTACACTAAATGGCCACATTTTAACCAGTTAATTGAAATGTAATCCTTCTTGATTAGCATCTGTTAAGAAAGTTGAGCAAATAAGTAGTCCTGAGCCAGATCAAATGTTGAGTGGGATAATCGGAAGGCCCTCCATGTGAGGCATTTGGTGGAAAAATCTTATCTTTGCCATCCACTTTGCAGGCAGTTGACTTTGGACACTTCTCACCCCTCCCTTCTTTAAGAGAGTTCCTCGGAGTACATTTTTTGCTATTATTTATTAAATATTGATATATGAAGTTTAGCCTAATTATAATGCATATCAAACATACAACAGCGGAATATATATATGTATATATATATATATATATATATATATATATATATATATATATATATATATATATATATATAAAAATCCATGTATACCATACATATGCTTTGTCTAAAACTGTTCTCGACCACGACTCTGACAATGGCTCAGAAGACGCACATGATGGCGGTGGGATTACTGTAAGTAAAATGTACTGTTAATTATATAAAACTACCTTGTAAAAATCCACCAGTAAAGGGTGGCAGAAGACCTTCTATGTATTCTGATGTAAGTGTGTTTTGTTCATGAATGAGCCCCAGTGTTTATAGCCAAAGTCTACTGGTTTCTGTGTTTGACTATTTCACTGAAAGCACTTCCTCGAAGACTTCTTTATTCTCACACAACAGAACCTGGATCAGGATCCCTCTGACAACAGATCTGAAGGTGCACATGATGGTGATGACATTACAGTAAGTATAATTTACTTTTGACAGAGATATACTGGTTGACTGGAATATTGTCTTGAACCGTTCCATCCACTTTGCAGACACTTGACATTGAACATTTCCCTTCCTCCTCTTGTAAGGGAGTCCCTTGGAGCCCCTTTAATTGCTAAATAGTGTTGAATAATTATAATTTATATCTAACATAAAACAACAGAATCTAAATAATCAGCCATGTATACCATACATATGCTTTGTCTAAAACTGCTCTCTATTCTTACACAACAGAACCTGGATCAGGATTCCTCTGACCACGACTCTGACAATGGCTCAGAAGACGCACATGATGGTGGTGGGATTACTGTAAGTAATCTACTAATAACTATGACTGTACTACTAATCTACTGGTGTCTGTGTTTGACTATTTCACTGACAGCACTTCCTATAAGACTTCTTTATTCTTAAACAAACCAAAGCAAAACAGCAAAAAGGTTCTGGGTTCAAACCCAGCGACTGGCGAGGGCCTTTCTGTGTGAAGTTTGCATGTTCTCCCTGTGTCTGCGTGGGTTTCCTCCAGGGAAAATATTGAAAATGGTTCATTTCTTGTAGCGTCACATGTCCATGAGCATCCTCTAGTGGTCAGAAATGATAAGACAAGTTTAAATTGCAGTCATTTAAATTTAATGAATAAATCACTCAAATTTTTTTCATTTTCTGAAAATTTATAAAGAAATAAATGGCTAAAGTGAGATAAAGGAATTCTTTAAAGTAAATTTGATTTTATTGTCGCCTACACATGAATGTTAAATGGTAAATGTGGCCAGAGATCGATTTCTGTACTTCAATAGAAAGTATCATGTATGTCATTTATGTTCTTTTCCCATTTTGTCCTTTCTTTCTGTCCATGAAGTGTATGCAGTGAAATCACATTTTAAAATCAGAACTCCAGATGGAATTCTATAATATGCGAATATTATCGAGTTGTTATTTGGAGTCTCAGTTTTACATAGTAGCACCACATCACTGAAAAACAACAAAACAAAAAAAAAACCAGCAGCCTTTCAACATCAATTCTGTATCTTCACTAAAAGACACACGAGGATTTACAACAGGACCGTGTCTTACTACAAGCACTAAAAACTACCACATTGTGTTCATTAAGGATGGAAATAAAGCAGAAATATTTCAGTGTCATTTGTTCTGCTGAAATATTTTCCTCATTCTGTCAGTTTGGAATTTAGTGAGGAGTGAAAATGAATCGAAATGAATGTCTCTTTATTACCACAAGGGGAGTCAAATCTGATTTTATTTATTTTGCATTGTTTATTGCTAATAGAAGTCCCACTTTCTCATGAACAGATTGTTGAGATGGAAATTAAGTTGGTAGATGAATATGTTTGAGATCAGAGATCCTGAGTCGCCTCAATCAGTCATTAGATGTGTCTTTGAGAAGTAGGAGAACACTGGAGAACCAGGAGGAAACCCACACTGACACGGGTCATTTGACCTTTGGGTCATTTTAACATTGTTAACAGACTGAAATGAATCTCCTGAAAGGCAGAAGAAAGAAATCTGCGAGTAGTGTTAACACAAGACTTGATCTAATCCCAGTTAGTGCAGGGTTCAAACCCCATCCACCAGAAATATCATTAAAATCAAAGGGAAAGGCAGAGACGAGGCGAGATCATCAACAGGAGATCTATCCAGAATAAACACGGTTCACAGCTGAGGAGATTTACTAACACGCTGGAATGGTTCACAGTTACTGTAGGATCTATGTGCATTTTATAACAACAGACAGGAACTGAGTGGAGGAAGTGAAATTATTCAAAATGTGTAAAGGCGCCCTCTGGTGGTCTGGAGGAGAAATGTCCACGTTAAATATTACAGTGTTCATCCACATTTCTTTTATTTTTATTTGTGAACACACAGGTCTAAAATAATTTCACTTCAATGAGCTGTTACTATAGAAACAAGAACGTATTAGTGCAAGCCCATTAATATAAACCTGCACTACTGTCAGAGCTGCTGTTATAGAAAATTAATCAACACCTTCTGACCAATCAGAATAGACAACTGAAACAAAAATTTTTTTTTTGCTTTATTTGATTGAAAATTAAAAGGATTTAAAAAAAAGTTTTTGCAACAATCATGTTAAGAATCTAAATCAGGAGTCAGAGTACAGACAGATCCAGTTCACAGAGACAGATTTATCATCATTATTCACACACACAATATATATGACAACATTAAAAGAGATGTTTTTTGGAGGAAAAAGTCAATTGTAGGTTTACAGTGATTTTCACAAACACATATTTAAGACACTGTAGTTATTTCCCACAGATTAAATCATCTAAAAATATCCATCAAAAGTGGAGAAAAACCCCGTTGCGTATCAATACAGCGGCTTGCTGACATCCTGACCTCAGTATTAAAAGCTTCTGTCTGAAAATGAGTTCAGCACAGAAACTCCATCACTGGGGGAAACTTTATTCTCCTGTGCTCTTATCTTTTATTCTGCAAAGCTTTGACTGTAATATTTGAATAAAAATCCCAAACTCACAGATAAACCTGGATTTATAAGGTTCTATCTGCAGGCCAATCATCATCCAGGCTGAATATGGGATGAACACGATATCGGCATATTTTATAATTTAAATACAACCCCGATTCCAAAAAAGTTGGGACAAAGTACAAATTGTAAATAAAAACGGAATGCAATAATTTACAAATCTCAGAAACTGATATTGTATTCACAATAGAACATAGACAACAAAGCAAATGTTGAAAGTGAGACATTTTGAAATTTCATGCCAAATATTGGCTCATTTGAAATTTCATGACAGCAACACATCTCAAAAAAGTTGGGACAGGGGCAATAAGAGGCTAGAAAAGTTAAAGGTACAAAAAAGGAACAGCTGGAGGACCAAATTGCAACTCATTAGGTCAATTGGCAATAGGTCATTAACATGACTGGGTATAAAAGAGCATCTTGGAGTGGCAGCGGCTCTCAGAAGTAAAGATGGGAAGAGGATCACCAATCCCCCTAATTCTGCACCGACAAATAGTGGAGCAATATCAGAAAGGAGTTCGACAGTATAAAATTGCAAAGAGTTTGAACATGTCATCATCTACAGTGCATAATATCATCAAAAGATTCAGAGAATCTGGAAGAATCTCTGTGCGCAAGGGTCAAGGCCGGAAAACCATACTGGGTGCCCGTGATCTTCGGGTCCTTAGACGGCACTGCATCACATACAGGCATGCTTCTGTATTGGAAATCAAAAAATGGGCTCAGGAATATTTCCAGAGAACATTATCTGTGAACACAATTCACCGTGCCATCCACCGTTGCCAGCTAAAACTCGATACTTCAAAGAAGAAGCCGTATCTAAACATGATCCAGAAGCGCAGACGTCTTCTCTGGGCCAAGGCTCATTTAAAATGGACTGTGGCAAAGTGGAAAACTGTTCTGTGGTCAGACGAATCAAAATTTGAAGTTCTTTATGGAAATCAGGGACGCCATGTCATTCGGACTAAAGAGGAGAAGGACGACCCAAGTTGTTATCAGCGCTAAGTTCAGAAACCTGCATCTCTGATGGTATGGGGTTGCATTAGTGCATGTGGCATGGGCAGCTTACACATCTGGAAAGACGCCATCAATGCTGAAAGGTATATCCAGGTTCTAGAGCAACATATGCTCCCATCCAGACGACGTCTCTTTCAGGGAAAACCTTGCATTTTCCAACATGACAATGTCAAACCACATACTGCATCAATTACAGCATCATGGCTGCGTAGATGCAAATTAGCCGTTGGCTATAATCTTGCGTATTTACATGTAAATGTTTTTATTAATATGCATTGTCCCTGTTAAAAGAATAATATAAAAAATAAATAAAAATAAAGATAAATTACATAAATAAATAGAAGAAGGGACCGGGTACTGAACTGGCCAGCCTGCAGTCCAGATCTTTCACCCATAGAAAACATTTGGCGCATCATAAAGCGGAAGATACAACAAAAAAGACCTAAGATAGTTGAGCAACTAGAATCCTACATTAGACAAGAATGGGTTAACATTCCTATCCCTATGTAGTGAAAATTCATTATGTCTGATAATTATAACTATTCTTTTAAGTTCGTTTCTTAAGACACGTATTTTTAAGTATGTTACCTCGCTTGTTGACAGTTTCGGCGAACACTTCCGCCTTCTTCAAAACAGTCACCAGATGTCGAGTGGTGACGTGCCTTATCAGCTGATGTTACTCTATGGAGGCGTGAACGTCCCGCCCAATTTGACAGGTAGTCCACGCCTCCTGCTGTCAGGTCGCTGCCCCAGGACTGCGCTCCAGGTGTGTGACAGCGCGTACGCTCCCTCATCCCGGTTCATGGTCCTCTGCGCCCGCTTACGTATCTCCACTGCCTCCAAAATCCAACGCTGATATCTATTCTCTTCAGCGCGAATGACTCTGGCCTCTTCCCAATTCATAATATGATTTTGTCGTTTGCAGTGGTCTGAAATGGCTGATTTTAAGTTTTCTTGGCTTGCTTTTTCTTTTTCGGATCTTGTGAGTCTTTTTGTTGTTTCTTTTTCACATTCTAATTGGTGTTCTTTCCTGCGAGTGTGGAAGCATCTGCCCGTTTCACCAATATAGACTTTATTGCATGAACGGCAAGGGATTTCATATATGATATTGCATTTATTGTCCAGTTGTATTTTATCTTTGGGGTGAACTATCAGCTGTCGGAGGTTCTTGTATGGTTTGACCGGGGTGTTGATGTGGTATTTCCTCATGGATCGTTGGATGCGTTCTGTGACTCCTTTTATGTATGGTAATGTGACAAAGCCCCGGTTTGTTTTTTCTGTGTTTTTTCTTGTTTGTTTGTTTCTTTCCTTTTTTTGTGTCTGTGATTTTCCTTTTCGAATTGCCCATGGTGGATATTGGCAGTTTTTTAATGCCTGTTGGATGTGTTGTTCCTCCTCCTGTCTGTCTTTCTCCTCCGTGATGTTCTGTGTTCGGTCGTATAGTGTTCTGATTACTGACATTTTGTGTGCGATGTTCAGATGTCCAGAGAAGATATTGGTCGGTATGTGTAGGTTTTCTGTATGTTGTAATTCTGATGTTCCCTTCTTCTGTGTGGTGTATTTTTAGGTCCAGAAATGCTATTGTCTTGTCCGTTTCCTCTTCGTGTGTGAATTTGATGTTGCTTGTCTTGTCTATGGAGTTTAGATGATCCGTGCGTTGTTGTGTGTGGCCTGTTTTGGTTATTTCAAGAATGTCATCAACATATCTTTTCCAGAAGATAGGTTTGCAGTCATCCGGTGCTGTTTCTATGGCTCGGGTTTCCAGATCCTCCATAAAAACGTTGCATAGAGTGGCAGATAGCGGGTCCCCCATTGCAAATCCCTCTTTTTGTCTATAGATTATACCTCATCTCATTATCTCTAGCCGCTTTATCCTTCTACAGGGTCGCAGGCAAGCTGGAGCCTATCCCAGCTGACTACGGGCGAAAGGCGGGGTACACCCTGGACAAGTCGCCAGGTCATCACAGGGCTGACACATAGACAACCATTCACACTCACACCTACGCTCAATTTAGAGTCACCAGTCAACCTAACCTGCATGTCTTTGGACTGTGGGGGAAACCGGAGCACCCGGAGGAAACCCACACGGACACGGGGAGAACATGCAAACTCCACACAGAAAGGCCCTCGCCGGCCCCGGGGCTCGAACCCAGGACCTTCTTGCTGTGAGGCGACAGCGCTAACCACTACACCACCGTGCCGCCCCTAGATTATACCTCTGTATTGGAAATATGTGGACGTGGAAATGAAATGTAATAGTTTTGTTATGTCCTGTGCTGTAAGTTTTGTACGTTTTTTCAGGGTTCTGTCTGCTTTTAACCGGTTTTCTACTATATTAAGAGTGTTTGTGACCGGTGTTTTTGTAAAGAGGGATATGACGTCATGTGATACAAAGATTTCATCCTTTTTTATCTTGATTTCCTTTAGTTCTTTCGCCAGTTGTTTTGAGTTTTTGCAGTGGTATTCCGTAAGTCCGAGGAGTGGTTTAATTATGTCTGCCAGTGTCTTGGAAAGGTTGTAAGTAACTGATCCTATACTGTCTACTATGGGTCTTAGTGGTGCTCCGGGTTTATGAATTTTCGGTGTGCTGTATATCCGGGGGGTGATGTCTGCTGTGGGGATGAGGTGGTTGTATGTTTGTTTATCAATTTTGTTGTCATCCATTAACGGTTTGAGTAATAGTTTTAGTCTTTTTTTCTTTTCCTCCGTCGGGTCTTTTTTGAGTATTTCATATGTATTTGGGTCCGTGAGCATTTCATTCATTTGTTTTTCGTATTGATTAGTGTCCATGATAACCGTGGTCCTCCCTTTATCAGCCGGTAATATTGTTATTTTCTTGTTCTTTGCGAGTGTTCTGATGGCTTCCATTTCCTGTTTAGTTGTGTTTCTGGGTGGCAGTTTAGCTGAGGTGAGGATGCCTGCTATTTCGTTCCTTAATGCGGCTTTCTGTCCTTGGTCCTGTATCATGTTGCACGCTAGTTCCGTAGCCAGTATGAATTCTTCATTCGGGATTTTATTTGGTGTGATGGCATAGTTTAGTCCCCGTGAGAGTATAGTGCATTCTGCTGTTGTTAGTGTGTGTTTAGACAGGTTGCATATCCATTTTTCATTTATTTGTTTGTCCTTGCATTTATTTTGTTTCTTTTTGATAAGTCTATTTAGTTTTTTAATATGGCCTGTTTTTGTTTTTGAGAATTCTTGTTCTTGTATTATATTCAGATGTTCTTCCATACTTTTTTCCATGTCACTGCTGAGTTTGAACCGGAGTTTGAAATCTTGTGTTCTTTGTGTTATTTCTGTATTTAAATTGTTGATTTTGTTTGTCGTGCATCTAATTCTTTCTCTTACCAGAGTCATTCGCGCTCTTTCGATGGTCCTTTCCGCATTTTTTGTTGGAATTGGATTTTTTATGTAGAGGCTTGCTGGAATGACGCCTTCGTCCCGGCAGCGGAGATTGAAGCGGAGATGGTTTCTTTGTCGCGCCAGTTTTTTCTTTAGTTTTTCCAGGCGGCGTACCTCTTTGGCACAATCTTCTCCATAACTTATTTTTAATATGTAGTGAAAATTCATTATGTCTGATAATTATAACTATTCTTTTAAGTTCGTTTCTTAAGACACGTATTTTTAAGTATGTTGCCTCGCTTGTTGACAGTTTCGGCGAACACTTCCGCCTTCTTCAAAACAGTCACCAGATGTCGAGTGGTGACGTGCCTTATCAGCTGATGTTACTCTATGGAGGCGTGAACGTCCCGCCCAATTTGACAGGTAGTCCACGCCTCCTGCTGTCAGGTCGCTGCCCCAGGACTGCGCTCCAGGTGTGTGACAGTGCGTACGCTCCCTCATCCCGGTTCATCGTCCTCTGCGCCCACTTACGTATCTCCACTGCCTCCAAAATCCAACATGATCATTATTATTTTACTAGTGGCATAATATTGTCCTGAAAAGACGTCAACAATAATATCGTTTATCGCAATAATTTCTGAGACAATATATCATCCAACAAAATTTGTTATCGTGACAGGCCTAGCAGTGTGTGTGTGTGTTAGATGTACATTTCAGAAACTCTTCTCTGCTCTGTGGTTCTGGTACTGAAATGATCTGAACTGCTGCAGCTGTGGAGAGAAAAATGGAAACATGAGTTTGTGTAAAAGATGGAAAGAGTTTAAAGTGATCCAGTCAGTTTATTCATTTTAAATCAGTGTTTTAGTTCAAAGTGTCGGGTGAATAAAGTGTCTGCAGAAAAGAAAGCAGGAGCATCGCTAAGAAATAACACATCACTGTGTTTCTCCAGCAGGAACAGCTCCTCTTACCATGTGGAGGGATTTTGTTGAATTCCTCCTCACAGAATTCCTCGAGTCTCTTTTTCAGATCTGAGAGAGAATTCCTCACTCCATCAAATGAGAGATGTTGATGAACAGTGACGCTGGATGTGTGAAATTCTGGTCTTTGGAAGAGAGGAGAGCGACGTCCAGAAGCTAAAACCTACAGAAAGCAAATGAAATGTAAAACCCACTTGTGATGTCAGACAGGGACATTTATTGTTCCCTTAATGATGTTCCCTTAAAGGTGTTTTAGAGAGTGTGTGAGGAACAGCTGGCTCTGTAGATCAGACAGTGAGTGTTACCTGGAGGAAATGGATGTGATCGTGTGTGTGTGTGTGAAAGCTGCTCCAGCTCAGTGACTCTCCTCTGAAGATCAGCAATCTCCTGCTCCAGTTGCTCCAGGAGTCGTTCAGCTCGACTCAGTTCAGCCTTCTCCTGATCTCTGATCAGCTCCGTCACCTCCCAGCGCTTTTTCTCCATGGAGCTGATCAGCTCAGTAAAGATCCTCTCACTGTCCTCCACTGCTGTCTGTGCACTGAGCTGTTAGGACACACACACACACACAAGATTTAAAGCTCATCTATCATTCCCTCTCTTACTGGGACTGTAAATGACTCGTTGTCCATGTTGTGTGTGTTTCTAGGAGCAGCTCTGTCTCTGCTCACTGCTCACCTTTATAGTGTTCACAGCCTGTTTCAGCTCCTGCACCTTCTTCTGCTTCTCCTGGATTCTCTGCTGGGATTTCATCTGCTCCTCCTTTAACTCACTCTGAGGACAAATAAAATACATTCAGCTTTTTATACAGTACGAGCGAACTGGTTCCATATTAATGTCAGTTCAAAGCACATTCATGTTTCGCAGGGGCGCCGCTAGGGGGGGAAGTTAGGACGATTCTAAGGGCCTGGCACTGACAGGGGGGCCTGTGAGGGATATTAATCTCATCTCTCATCTCATTATCTGTAGCCGCTTTATCCTTCTACAGGGTCGCAGGCAAGCTGGAGCCTATCCCAGCTGACTACGGGTGAAAGGCGGGGTACACCCTGGACAAGTCGCCAGGTCATCACAGGGCAGGGATATTAATATTATTTTAATAGTATTGCCTTGTGTAAGTTTTTGAAATAAAATTTCATTTCATCTGTTAAAATATGCAAATTATACATGGTTATAATTTGCTATAACATTTTTCTTGAATTATTTATGATATTGTCATTTCACCCCTCCACCCTTTTTACTGATGGTACAGTCTGATTCTCGGTGCGGGACAGTGAAATGTGTAGCTCCGTGTCTGCACAGAGCCGCTATTAGCGCAGCTTAGATCAGCTGGCAGTTTTTCTATGTGCGCAACAGAGGTGTGCATTCTAGAAGTTGCCAAGCAAGAGCAGGTGTGATAAATTATGAAGTCCGGATATCACACTGTGTGTGAAAAAAAAAAATCACCTTTTTTCATAGGTATCTTTATTGTATAATTAAGTCTAGGTGTTTTGCCATTGTTCATGTGTGGATTTGTTGATGTTGTTAAGTATTTAACTTTAATATTTTGCACATTGGGCGGCACGGTGGTGTAGTGGTTAGCGCTGTCGCCTCACAGCAAGAAGGTCCTGGGTTCGAGCCCCGGGGCCGGCGAGGGCCTTTCTGTGTGGAGTTTGCATGTTCTCCTCGTGCCCGCGTGGGTTTCCTCCGGGTGCTCCGGTTTCCCCCACAGTCCAAAGACATGCAGGTTAGGTTAACTGGTGACCGTGAATGGGTGTCTATGTGTCAGCCCTGTGATGACCTGGCGACTTGTCCAGGGTGTACCCCGCCTTTCGCCCGTAGTCAGCTGGGATAGGCTCCAGCTTGCCTGCGACCCTGTAGAAGGATAAAGCGGCATGAGATGAGATTTTGCACATTAGCTGTGGTCATAGATATCATTGCTATTGTTCATGTGTGGATTTATTGATACTGTTGCTAAGTAGGGCGGCACGGTGGTGTAGTGGTTAGCGCTGTCGCCTCACAGCAAGAAGGTCCTGGGTTCGAGCCCCGGGGCCGGCGAGGGCCTTTCTGTGTGGAGTTTTGCATGTTCTCCCCGTGTCCGCGTGGGTTTCCTCCGGGTGCTCCGGTTTCCCCCACAGTCCAAAGACATGCAGGTTAGGTTAACTGGTGACTCTAAATTGACCGTAGGTGTGAATGTGAGTGTGAATGGTTGTCTGTCTCTATGTGTCAGCCCTGTGATGACCTGGCGACTTGTCCAGGGTGTACCCCGCCTCTCGCCCGTAGTCAGCTGGGGTAGGCTCCAGCTTGCCTGCGACCCTGTAGAAGGATAAAGCGGCTAGAGACAATGAGATGAGATGAGATGTTGCTAAGTATTTAACTTGAATATTTGAACATTTGCTGTGTTTTCTAATAAATGTGTGATGCCTAAAAGAAACCAAAAACACTTAGTGGATTTCTTGCAGTGCACTCTGTAATTGTATCAAAAAACTAGTGTAGTTATTCATCAAGGCATACATTTGATCACATACAATAAGTCAATAAATGGAGGACACAAAGGAATACATTTTGTAATCCTGATTATTGATGATGTGTGCTGGAGGGCTCTGGAGTATCCATAATGTACATACAGAATGTTATAAATCCATACTGATACAGTGATGCATGCAATTTCTCTCAACACAAACATTTGGATTGAATGAACTCCATAGGCTACTGAGTGGCCTAATAATAGTTGCTCATAAAAGAAAAAAAAATTATATATATATATATATATATATATATATATATATATATATATATCTTCCATATATATCATTTTTAAGGCAACAGTCTATTCAGTCTAATTCTGACAGTTCTGCATTTAAAATGTTCATATACCAAATAATTGTATCACCTAAACTTGCTAGGTAGCTGATCACATGCATAGTAAAGTAGAAGTGCAGCCAAAAACAGACTTCAAATTCAGTTGCTTGCGCTTGAAAATTTTACTGGGGAGGCCCTAAATTGTAATCTTTCACAGGGCCCAAGATTTCTAGCGGCGCCCCTGATGTTTCGCTCTGAAGGTTACGTACTGTGTGTGTGTGTGTGTGTGTGTGTGTGTGTGTGTGTGTGTGTGTGTGAGAGAGAGAGAGAGAGAGAGAGAGAGAGAAATGTTCACTAACTGATCTGGGCTGGGTTTCCCGAAAGCCTCTTAAGGCCAAGAGAGTTTTAAATGACCTCTTAAGATCCATCATCAAGCTAACGTGGTTTTCCCGAACAACATCGTAGCACAAGTCGTCCTTTAGTTTGCTCGGAATTTACGAGAGACCCGGAGCACTCGTTCAAAACAAAGAGCGACTCGCTCGCTGCCGAATCCACAGAATGCGCATGCGGCTCTGAGGGACTCTCACAGTCAGCGGGGGAAACTGGGGTTGAATCTGCTGGTGGTGTTCAATTAGTTTTCTTGTACATTGCAAATACATCGAGTTAATTATCAGAGGTGGACAGTAATGAAGTACATTTACTTGAGTTCTGTACTGAAGTACACTTTTTGAGTATCTGTACTTTACTTGAGTATTTCTTTTGGAAACTTAGACTTTAACTTCACTCCATTTGAAAGACAAATATCGTCCTTTTTACTCCACTACATTTCTATCAAGGTCCTCATTACTCGTTACTATGAAGCAGCTTTGAAAGTGGATGTTTTTTTCTTTTCTAAAACGTGATTGTTTTTTCCGCAGGTGACACTGAGACAGTCTATCAGTAATCACTAGGGTCACGTCACGTCCATAGACTGGATAAAATCAAGATCAATGATTTCTCCGCAGCATTATTTAACACGATCAGTTGATGGCAGAATGGAAGGAGGCGGTTATTCTGGGGAATGCACACACCCACGGTTCTATAGCTAGAACCCATGATTCAGATTTCTGAAAGGAATAAAGAGTCATTTTGCTTTAAATGTTTGCTTTGTTTGCCTAAAACGGAGCACATCACAGCCTACAAAAACTCACCATCCCACCTGCGGAAGCATATTGAGGGATATAAATGTTTTATTCCAAGAGAAAGCTTGCAGTGAAGTTGTCTGTGCTTTTAGAGTTAGCGATAATGTTGAAATAGCTACGCATTTTCTGATTAGTCAAATGATTTTCTGTGGATTTGTCCGCCAAGTTGCCATAGTGTTGTCCATGGCTAATGTTTACACATAGCTAGTTAACTTGGACACTGTTAGTTATGTCCAATACGATTGCCTTTAGAAGCTACTAATGCCTATATCGGGACGCGAACTGCAAAGACGCTCTTTGTCCTGTTGCTCTTTAGACTCCTTCTTACGAGTGAGTTTGGGAAAACCACGTACAGAGACAACGTTCATTCCTTAAGAGAGTCTCTCAACTCTCTCTTTAGGTCTAAAGGGCAACGTTATCAGGAAACCCACCCCGAACCAGATTACGACCATCACTGAAGATAAATTTAAAACTCTGTTCACCAGAACACAGACAATTTTAATCATCTTTTACAGAATCCTTCTGATTGAGACACACATTGAAATTAAAGTTCAAATCATATCACTGACTAAAGCACCTGTTTCTAGATGGGAAACTATAATTAACATGATTTAATTCTGGAAAGATTTCTAGTTCTCACCTGTTTCTCAGCTCTTTCTCCTGCGGCTGTGATGGTGTCGTGACCTTTGTGATGATCCATCGTACACAAATAACAGATGCAGGTTTGATCAGTACGACAGTAGATCTCAATCAGCTTGTTATGTTCAGAGCAGATCTTCTCTTGGAGTTTTGCTGAGGCTTCAATTAATGTGTGTTTTTTCAAAGCAGGAACTTCAAGATGAGGTTTCAGATGAATTTCACAAAATGAAGTCAAACAAATCAGACAGGACTTGACGGCTTTGTGTTTTCTCCCGGTGCAGAAATCACACTCCACATCTCCAGGTCCAGCGTAACAGTGAGCAGGAGAAGCAGCTTGGACTTCAGTCTTCTTCAGTTTCTCCACCACTTCATCCAGCATGTTGTTTCTGCGTAGAACAGGCCTTGTCGTGAAAGTGTCTCTGCACTGAGGACAGCTGTAGACGCCCTTCTGATCCTCCTGATCCCAGCAGCCATTAATACACACCTTACAGAAACTGTGACCACAGGAGATAGTCACCAGATCCTTCAGGAGATCCAGACACACTGGACACATGAACTGGTCCTGAGCTACTGAAATACTGGCCTCGGCCATTTTCCTGAAATTGCAACGAGAGAGAGAGAGAAAGAAGTTTTCTCTGAAATGACAAGTTACTTCCTGGTTCTGTGTGTGAAAGAGAGAGAGAGAGAGTGATAGAGAGAGTAGGAGCACAAACACAGAGAGATCAGGAACACTCCTCTATTAACCATTTCATCTCCCTTCAGTGCAGAAATATACTCCATGTAGCCGCACTGATTAGGATTAATTTCATGAAATACTCACAGAATGGATCTTAATTTCCTGGACTTTTCCACCTACTGACACCTCAAGCACAACTTTCAGCCTTGTTGATAAATTACAATTGTTTCACTTGAACAGCTTTTTCCTCGTGTCATCTTTAAACTGATCTTCATCCCTAAAGAATGCTGCAGGCTGTTCGTGTTAGCAGCGTGAGAGAAAGGTGGCGAATGTTTTTTGGGAAACACGGAGAGAGGCGCTCGGTTTATTACGAGGATTGAACGATTTAAAGTTCTTTGAAAAGTAAACAAATTTTTTTTTTGGTCCCTCAGTTGAATGCAGGGTGGGAGGGCTGGCTCTCAGTCATGGGGAGTCAGGAAGATGAGAGTCAGAGTCTGGATGGTTCAGAAGAGGGTGACGGTAGCTGGCAGTTAAGGAAAAAGTTTAAGGCGGTACGGCCGAGGGAAGTTAGAGACAGGGATGACAATTTTAGTGTTGTCGTGAGGTTTGAAGGGGATGGAGTGAAAAACGTGGATCCAATAAAGCTGACGAATATTATCAAGAAGCAGGTTGGTGAGGTGAGATATGCTGGTGTGTTAAATGATGGCAATTTATTAATTGTTTGCACGTCTGAAGAGCAGGCAAAGAGAGCAGGAAAATTGCAGATCATTGGGAAGGTGAAGGCAGTACGAGTTGTGAGGGTTGGTACTTCTGGTAGTAAGGGTGTGATCTATGGCATTCCTTTGACCACGCAGATGAGCGAGCTTGTTAAAAATCTACGAGAGAAATGTGACGCTGTTCAAAGTGCAAAACGGTTGACAAGGGGTGTTGAGAAGAAGACAACGGAGTCAGTTTTGATTGAGTTTAACACAAAAGAGATGCCTAGAGAGCTTTACTATGGATTCATGAGATATAGAGTGAGGGAGTTCATCCATAAACCAATGAGATGTTTTAAATGTCAAAAGTTTGGTCATGCAGCCAAAGTTTGCAAAGGGCAACAGACTTGTGTTAAATGTGGTGGAGCTCATGCATATGAAGATTGTGGTGAGGACACGAGACCTAAATGCTGTAACTGTGGAGGGTCACACAGTGCTACGTATTGGGGTTGTGAGGTTATGAGGAGAGAGACAGAGATGCATAACGTGAAATTGAAGGGAAAAATCTCATATGCAGAAGCAGTTAAGAGTGGATCAGTCCAGGAGTATGGGGAGACATAGGGGGGATGCAGTTACAGTGAAGGACCACCAGGTGGAGAGGCAAGACTCAGCTAAGGAAAAGGAAGTCAAGGAGAGAGAGAAGAGAGATCTGGTCATTTTTATTGCAGGAGTGATTAATGCTACCTCTGAGGTTAGGTCAAAAACTGAGAGAATTCAAATTATCACAAAGGCAGCGATTCAGCATTTGGGGATGTTGGGCTTAAAGTGGGAGGAGGTCAGGGATGGCCTTAGTGTGGCACAACTGAGTCAGGAAGGAGGGGCAGGATGATCTCTTTATTATGTTCCTTTTTCAATGGAATGCAAGGAGTTTGCTAGCGAATGGACAGGAGTTTAAACAGGTAATAAATGGCATGGATGTAAAACCAGAGGTTATATGTATTCAAGAAACATGACTTAATCCCAAATTTGATTTTGTTTTGTTTGACTATATAGTCATTAGAAGAGATAGAGAGGGGGAAATGGAGGGGGCTGTGCTACCTTTATAAGACAGGGGATTCCATACAGGGTGCTGGGCATAGGCGGAGAGCAAGAATATGTGGTAGTTGAAGTATGGACAGCTACTAGAAGTGTGGTGGTTATAAACTACTACAACCCTTGTAAGCAGCTTGAATCGGTTACTCTAGAGACTGTAGAAGGGCAAGATAGGGATAATGTTATATGGACTGGAGATTTTAACGCTCATAACACACTGTGGGGAGGGGATAAAACAGATAGCAATGGTCAAGTAATTGAAGAAGTGATGAATGACAGAAATTTAGTCTGCTTAAATGATGGTAGTGGGACTAGGATTCATGTTAGGACAGGTAAAGAGTCAGTACTAGACCTAACTTTTTTGTCTAATAGGCTGGCCCCAGAGTGCGAATGGGAAGTGAATAGAGACAGCACTATTGGTAGGGATCACTATCCAGTGTTATGTAAAGTAGGCATTGATGTAAGGCTCAGACGTTGGCCAAGGGAGGTGGATTTTTGGAAAAGCAGACTGGGAGGAGTATAGATAGTTTTCACTGACGTCACGGCATTCCGGGGAACGCCCCCCAGCTGCCATCTTGGAGGGCAAACAAAACGGACCATCGCCACTACTGGCTACGTTATCTCGGACGAATTTATGAAGTTATATAGTCAGTTTTCTAAAATAAAGATCAATGTCGGCAAAATCAAGCAAACAGAAATATATAGATACATTAGACGACATCTCACGACAACGGTATGCAGCCAAACTGGCCTTGATTGGGGGAATTGACGCCTACGAAGTGGACAAAGATGCATTTTCAAGTGACTATGCAGGGCTGCCAAAGCCTGAAACTGCCAAAGCCTGCTCCAAAGCCTGAAACTGACTTCATCAAACTTTAAAGGCTGTCTGATATATACAACTTTATATATTCACAGCGCGCCTTTTGGCGGATGCCGCCTGAATCGCGCAGATCCGGGTTTTTGTTTTTTTTTTTAGGGGGGGCGTTGGGAGTGTCTGATTGTAATTTCAAAGTAAATTCTGTATTAAAATTACTAAATAAGCAAATCCGTTACAGTCCATGAAACAGGAAGTATAAGGATGAGAAAAAAACAGTTTAAATCGGGAAGCTGCGCACATTTGCGCAGTCCTGCACACCGCTCAGGCTGCACAAATGTGCGCAGCTTCCCGATTTAAACTGTTTTTTTCTTATCCTTATACTTCCTGTTTCATGGACTGTAACGGATTTGCTTATTTAGTAATTTTAATACAGAATTGACTTTGAAATTATAATCAGACACTCCAACGCCCCCCTAAAAAAAAAAAAAACGGATCTGCGCGATTCAGGCGGCATCCGCCAAAAGGCGCGCTGTTTGCATCCCAAACACAAATGAACTCATACAGAATAGACCTAAAATGTTTTTCAAAAATGACCCTTGCGTGAGTGAAGTGACAAGTGTCAAATAGAAACGTGACAAACGAGCGATATTAAGTGTACATTACAATGTAAACGTACACTCAGCGGTTCCAGTTAGGCATTCTCCAGAGATTGTTCACATGATGTTTTGGTTTCCAAAAACAAACTTAAACACAATTGATTGTTTATTTAAACAACTTACCACTTATAAAATGATCGGTGCAGACTTTACTGTGTTTGGAAGGCTGATAATCCTTGCGGTTGATTCTCGCAAGCCATAGATTTCTCCTTTGTATGCTGAGTTTCTTTGCTTGCCTTCGTGCTCCCGTACAGTGGGAATTCCATAAAAGCTCCGCTTGACTTCATCATCTGACCTATTACGACAGCCGTGAATACAACAGGTGTGCACCATTGCTAGCTTTAAATAGTAGTAATGTAACTATAAATGTAAATATTATATAAATGAATGTAACTCGCGTGCTACAATGTGTGCTCAGTGACCCGTATGGTAAGCTAGCCCTCCAAGATGGCCGCCACCAGGGAATCCCCGACTCTGTGACGTCATGTGAAAACTACCTATATGGTAACTGCTGACTTGAACATAAGCTCAGTCCAGGAGACAGGAGATGTTGAAAGCCATGAAATGGAACTGCGTCAGAGTATTACTATGGCTGCAGCAGCCACCATTCCTAAAAGCTCAGGAAGATTGGGTAGAAGAGCAGTCCCTTGGTGGAGTGTTGAATGTGATGAGGCTGTGAGGGCAAGAAACAGAGCCTTTAGACAGCTAAAAAGGACGCATAACTTTCAACATTTAATTGCTTATAAGCAGGCTCATGCAGTGGTGAGGAGGGTGATAAGACAGAGGAAAAGAGCATACTGGAGGGAGTACTGTAGCACCATTGGGAGTGATATCTGTGAAGATACTCAGTCATCCAGGTACATAGTAATCTGTGGTTGGTAGAAGAGAGCAACTGGACTTCAAGACTTTTCAAGCAAGTCCAGTTGCTCTCTTCTACCAACCACAGATTACTATGTACCTGGATGACTGAGTATCTTCACAGATATGTTTCTATGCACTTTGGGATGAGTTCCCTTCGACTGGTGCGGGAGTATGAGAGGACTTCCAGAAAACTGGCAGACATCTTAGCCAGAGAGGATCGTTCATTTTTGTCAACCTGGAACGACCATCACTGAACAGAGGTGGGTGTCTATGACATCTATCAGCCACCTACAATGCAGCCATCAGCATTCTGATTCGGATTCTATGATGATCCATGAGAGGATAAATACTTGATACTACCTATTAGACAGACAGAACTGAGGAAGCCTTTCAGATGAGAGGCGAAACGTCTTCAAGACTTTTCAAGCAAGTCCAGTTGCTCTCTTCTACCAACCACAGATTCATTGGGAGTGATGTTGACATTAATGATGTGTGGGGAATGATTAGGAGAATGGAGGGTAATAGGAGAGAGTGGAGCTACCCGATCTTGTCAGATGGTGATCAGTTGGCTGTCACTAACATGGAAAAAGCAGAAATGATGGTGAACACATTGAGCATAGTACATAGTTCTAGGAACCTGACAGATGAAGAAAGAAGAAGTAGAGAGGAAACAAGGAGTTTGTATGCTGATGCTATTCAAAAGAAGGGAAAGCTGGAGGATAAATATAACGTTCCTTTTACTATTAGAGGACTGAGAAATGCTTTGGAGCAGTGCAGAAACTCAGCCCCTGGTAAAGATGGCATTTGCTATAGAATGTTATCACATATGAGTGATACAAGTATTCAGAAAGTGTTGAATTTATATAATAAAGTTTGGGAGGAAGGCAAAATTCCTACAGGGTGGAAGGAGGCCATTATTATACCAATTAAGAAGCCAGGAAAAGATGCTAGCAATCCAGCAAACTATAGACCAATAGCATTAACCTCTCAGTTTGGAAAATTGATGGAAAGGATGGTAAATTGTAGGCTAATGCGCTTCATTGAGGAAAAGGGGCTTTTGGCTAGTTGTCAGAGTGGCTTTAGAAAGGGAAGAAGTACCACTGATTCCATAATTTGTCTAGAAGATGATATAAGGGAGGCACAGTTAAATAAGGAAACTGTGGTGGCAGTCTTCTTGGATGTGGAGAAGGCGTATGATATGCTGTGGGTTGATGGCCTTTTAATTAAAATGCACTTACTTGGGATTGGTGGGAACATGTTTAACTGGGTGTTAGATTTTTTTGAATAACAGAAGCATTCAGGTTAAGATAGGGAATGATGTATCAAGAAAATGCTTGGTTGAAAATGGAACTCCTCAAGGAAGTGTGATAAGCCCACTTTTGTTCAATATTATGATTAATGATGTCTTTAATAATGTTCAGCCAGGAATTGGAAAGTCACTGTTTGCAGATGATGGTAGTCTGTGGAAGAGGGGAAAAAATGTAAAGTATGTTCTGAAGAAGGTCCAGGAATCTCTCAGTACAGTGGAGGACTGGGGTAGGAAATGGGGGTTTAGATTTTCAGTGGAAAAGACTAAAGTGGTGTTTTTTACAAAAAAGAAAATTGATGAGTGTTTGAGATTGTATTTGTATGGAAGTCCCCTAGAAAGGCAGAAAAGTTTTAAATTCTTTGGTGTTATCTTTGATGAAAGGCTGACATGGAGGGAACATGTATCAAAAGTCATAGATAAAAGTAAAAAGGTCCTCAACTTAATGAGATGTCTTTCTGTCACTTCTTATTCATTGCAAAACGTTTATTTCAGCGCTGTATACAGGTATTGAGCACACAATGTGACCGCTTTTATGCGGTAGCCTAATAATAATAGAACAACCCGAAAATTGCAGGGTAACCCCAGACCTGCACAAGTGATGCACTACTGGCAAAAGAACCAGCGACGTATGAAAAAAACCCACACCTTGGACCAAATACATATTATTTTCGGCACGCTGCTCCACCAGTCTGTAATGGTATTTTTCATATGATTACATTACGGTGTAAATGTGGTCTTGAGAAAAAAAAAACATGTTTGCAGACCTTTTGTTAAAATTGCTAAAAGTGATGTTGTAATAGGCAGCACGGTGGTGTAGTGGTTAGCGCTGTCGCCTCACAGCAAGAAGGTCCTGGGTTTGAGCCCCGGGGCCGGTGAGGGCCTTTCTGTGCGGAGTTTGCATGTTCTCCCCGTGTCCGCGTAGGTTTCCTCCGGGTGCTCCGGTTTCCCCCACAGTCCAAAGACATGCAGGTTAGGTTAACTGGTGACTCTAAATTGACCGTAGGTGTGAGTGTGAATGGTTGTCTGTGTCTATGTGTCAGCCCTGTGATGACCTGGCGACTTGTCCAGGGTGTACCCCGCCTTTCGCCCGTAGTCAGCTGGGATAGGCTCCAGCTTGCCTGCGACCCTGTAGGACAGGATAAAAGCGGCTAGAGATAATGAGATGAGATATCAGACATTATGATCTTAGAAAACGCTTTAGTGACGAACAGTTACAGACAGTAATATGTCGTGATATTATATTATAAAATATTATTTTTCATTAGGCTATATATTAAATTATATATTAAATTTATCTTCTAAAATAACAGACTGTACTCATATCACAACCGGTTTATTTCACCATTGGAGATCAGATCACAGAAGACATGCATTACATGACTCATTTTAAGGATTTAAGTAGGCTATTTAAAAGCAATGCCAGCAGGACTTTGTGGCTCAGGTGGATAAGGTGCCACACCATAAATCCAGGGACCTGGGTTCGATTCCGGCCTGCAGTCATTTTCCAAGCCCTCCCTGTTTTTCTCCTGCTCATTTCTACACTGTTCTAAATGAGTTTGGATGTCTGTAAACCAATCAGGATGCTTTTTGTCGAGCATGCGCTACATGAACAGGCACACACACAGGCTCCCTCGCGCACTCCGTCATATGCGCGATGCAAACATTAATGTTTCGCGTGCACGCTCTTGCTCACTTGCTCTAGATTCCAGGAGATATTCTCCAATTTGCGGGCATCAGGGAGCCAGTATCAATATGCGGGAGACTCCCGGAACTTCCGGGAGACTTGGGATGTCTGCACTCATGGATTAAAGCAAAAAAAAAAAAAAATCTGACTGAAAAAAAAGCTCCATGTCGTTGGCCCCTACCACATCAGCGATGCGTCAAATTTTAAACGCCGTGTTGTCCATTATCCCCTCGGCCCCTACTTATATTACATTTACATAATTTTAACAATGACTAAAGCTAAGGCAAGACTTTACCATTGTCATTACTGGCTATAAATGATGAAACAAGTTTTCAGCGCAAAGTGCAAATTTATTTCAACAATACTTTAGTAATGCACAACAGTGGTTAAGAGAAAAGTGCAAGTGCAGTCGAACTTGAACCATGCTTTCAAAAGAGTGGAACAGAAAGAACTTGCAAGAAAAGTAAAGTGAAAGTTCACTTTTTCTGCTTCTTCGCAGTGAAGCCAAAGGCATCTAGTTTTTTGCCATTGCTTCCATAGACTTTTATGGCAAACTACACAAAAGCACACACCTGCCATTTTCATCTTTTTGCACCATGAACTAAATGGCTTGCCATTATCGCCCATTTCATTCAGCCAAGCCCATCTCCACTTATTCTTTACCATTTTGTTGATGTCTGACACATCTGTGCTTTCATTTAAAAGAAGTGCGTCCATGCTGGCAAAACCGAAAGTAATTTGACGCGCTCTAGTGATGGAAATCGAAGGGCCTGTGTCCGGTGGCCTTATACGCAGTACTCGAGTTGGGGGGGGGGGAGGCATCCCCCTTCTGAAATAAAAACCTCAAATCATTCCCCTTATAAAACGGCCATCCCCCCATCACATCCCTTGTGCCATTTTACCGATTAATGTGGAAATTAGCCTACTATTATTTTAACAAATATTACTACCATTTCAACATTAGAGGCTTTGCGCAGTGATAGCCTACATGTAGCCGGATAAAAAAGACGCATATTTATTTATTCAGTTGCACCTCTCATTCACACCTATACGGAGGTTTCAGTCACTGAAAAGAGCTACTTTTGCAAACTCTGGGCAGAGTGGAGATTTCTGAAAACTCCATCTTCAGACGCTCATGTAAATCGGGAAAACGAAGCAGCAGTGGGTGAGAGGGCACGTGTGAATATAATGAGTCATAGGTGTGAATCTTTCACCAAATGCCAATTGTCCCGGTTCTTCATGAAATCGCACGCGCACGCACAAATTCATCAGGTTAACTTTCAAATAACGGTTCTTGTGCACTTGCGACACCGGAGCCACTTTCCTGAATTTTGAGCTTCGGAGTATTCGCTTCTTTATCTATTTAATCAATGAACTTATTTGTCACATACATTAAATTACTAATGTAAACCATTAGTAGCCTATTTAAGCAATCGCTGTTTTCTCCACTGTTTTCCGACCTTTTGTGCTTAGTGAATGAGACACTTCATTACACTCCACTGACCGACTTCCAATTCCGGACTTTTTTGAAAATGTAAAATATAGGCCTACGAGATGTTTTTTTGGGACTTAATTCGCGTTGCTCCTTCACTATTAATTTTTGAGACTGACGAGGCACTAAATACTGTGGAATTATTTTCTCCTTACTATGAAGTTTGTCATCTTAAACAAGTGTCGGGAAATCTTGCAGCCCGACTCTACAGCCTCCAATGTTTAAGCGAACTGTTGAAACCATAATGTTTAAAGATTAAATCGTAGGCTAATCAAACCAAAGAAAAACACAGACTTTCCAGAACTTTGTCTGCCGAAGCCTATTTAACCTACAAAAGGCTTAATAGCATAGATCTTGCTGCGGCTTCAACTTTTCACCTGATCACCTTTCAGTAGGCAAATATAATTATTACTACTACTACAAAAGGCCTAGTATTAGACAAGTAGTTGCCTAGTAGTAGGACAGCCAAATAGTTTCATCAGTGGCCTACGCCGAGCCTCCCTGAGACTAGACAGTAGCGGAGGCTTTATTTATTTATTTATTTATGCCTATGCTGCACTAGACAGTGTTTATGTAGAGAGCATGCACACTTCAATCAATCAATCTATCTATCTTTTATTTCAATTATATATAAACATATTCAAACTCGCTGTATGAGCACATTAAAATCTTATGGCTTTTTAACTCACGGTGAAACTCCTCCGGGTTGAATTAACTAACTGAAATCAGCTGTTCTCAGCGTTTGATAAACCTGCTTTGTGAAACGGACAATCACTGCACCTCCCCGTGGAAAAATGAGGGATAGCAGCTGATTTTCACACAAGCTGCTTAGGGGCGTCACCAGTCAGGACTGCATTGACTACGTCATTGTGGGGGATAAATTATCTGCACGGACCAATCGGCAGACAGTCACGAACCAGTCAGGGGACGGCCAAGGGCCTGCTGAGGGCCAGTCACGGAAACGTGGAACAAATTCAATGGCTGCCACTGTAGTTGTTCTCTCACCAGTCTGTCCTCCTTGGTGAAGTCCTGGGCAAAGCGGACCCCTCGCTCCTCGCAGATCTGGGAGTCCTGAGTTGCCTTCCAGACCGCATCCCGGTGAAGTCTCCTCACCAACTGCAGGAGGACCTGCTGGTGTCAAATTATTATAATCATGAGGAGTCTTCCTGTCGTGTTCGGTTCAAATGTGACCGATTTACAACTTAAAACACTCACAAATATTGTTTTTTACATCTGATTGCCTCAAGACCTCATGATATCCTCCACACTGTGTACTTGAACATATAAAAGTGATGATCACCACTTACATTGAATTTTCAGTGTTTTAGTCAACCTTGTTACACCTGTGGTGATACCGGTCAAAAGTGACCGCCATAGGAAATGAATAGGTATCCAGATTATATTCATCCATCAGATGAGAAAACATCCCCATGCACACCACCCCAACACACACTTCAGACTGAACAATCTCTTTTTTCCCGCGCTTATGTGCCAATCCTCCCATGTGAACCAACTTCCTGATGAAACAATGCATCATATCTACACACAGACTGGACAGGTGTCTGTTATGTGAACCCAACTCTTTTCCGTGCTTTTGTGCCTACCCCCCACCCCACGTGAACTACACCTTCCAGACTAAACAATGTCTCAAATCTTCACACAGACCCCCAAAATATAGCTTGATATTTGCCTTGCACTCCTTTCACTCTGAGCACAACAAGGAGGCGACTGGCCACGCGGTTATCTGTCAGAGAGGCTCTGGACCTGATTTTAGAAGATGATGAAGACAACACTGATTTTGATCCAGACTTTGAGGTGACTCCTCTTATTCAACGGCGCCAGCACATTCCCTGCACACCAGCCTCTGCCAGTCTGGTTAGGAGTCTGCAAGCCCCAGCCGCTGCCCTGGCCGCTTTCCCCCAAATAAGACAGGGGCAGAAAAGGAAGCACTGTGAGCTCTGTGCCCTGAGAGACAATAAAACAAGCCTGAGATGCTGCAAATGTGATCGCTATGTTTGCAAGGCCCACTCTGACCTGAGTGTCAAATGCCACTCATGTCCATGAATTCTCACACACACACACACACACACCATGTTGAGGAGTTTGGTCTCTGGTTTTCCCTTTCTTTTTTACAGAACATTCATTTTGTTATAAATTTTCAGTACCTTTTTGTATTTTGAATGTAGTTATTCATGTTAACCACTACCCTGCGGTTAGCAGACCTCTTATGTGGGCTCTACTTAAGAAGATCGGAATCCCCTCTAAGGTAGTTAACATCATTCAGAGTTTCCACAACGGTATGGAGGCAAGAGCACTGATCGGCGGAGAACTCACTGAACCATTCCCGGTAACAAATGGCCTGCGACAAGGATGTATTTTAGCTCCTACTCTGTTCATCCTTCTCTTCTCCTTTGTCCTGCGCAACGCCCATAAAGACATCCTTGACTTCGGCGTTGACATCAAGCACAAGCTCGACGGTGATCTGTTCAATCTCCAGAGACTCAAGGCAAAGTCCATACCATCTACGCGCCTTGAGGATTTTCTGTATGCCGATGATGCTGCTCTGACCACCAAAACCTGTGAATCCCTACAAGAAGGCGTCACAGCCCTGAACATCGCCTGCGTGTCCTGGGGCCTAACGATCATCAAACTAAAGACCGAAGTAATGCATGTCCAGTGTGAGGAGCCAACCGCAATCACGATCGAGGGTACGCAACTAAAGCGCGTGCACACCTTTACATACCTAGGAGGAAACCTGTCCGATGACGCAAGTCTTGACCCTGAGATCCAGCGCCGAGTGAGTCGCGGTGCAGCTGCGTTTAACGCCTTAAGAACTAGGTGCTTTGACAGAAGAGGCCTATTTTCAGCAACTAAGGTGACTGTTTATAAAGCCATAGTCCTCCCCTTGCTCCTATATGGATCTGAAACATGGCCCACTCTTGCCCATCATATACGCCGCTTGGAAGTCTTCCACCAAAGGTCACTCCGACAAATCATGAACATCAAGTGGTGGCATCGCGTCACCAACACGGAGATCCTTGAGCATGCCAACTGCTCTTCCATTGAAAGCATGATCCGTAGTAGAAGACTTCGATGGCTTGGCCATGTATCCCGAATGGACAACTCCAGGATTCCTAAGCAACTTCTATTCGGCAAGCTGAAGCTTGGTAAATGCGACAGGGGACGCCCTCGCAAGCGCTGGAAGGACTGCATTAAAGAAGACCTTCGCGCCTTCCAAATCGATCTGAAGACTTGGTATGAGGACACCCAGGACCGCTGCCTGTGGAGGTGTGCCCTCCATTCTGGGTCGGAAACCTGCGAGCTTAGGCTCAGAGAACGAGCCGCAGAGCGACGAATAAGGAGGCACCACAGGGCTACGGGTCCCCCATCGTCATAATTGACAGGGATCTTAAGTAGTAAGTAAGTAAGTAGTACTACCCTGAGACATTGTTCACAGCTAAAGAGTGTTAAATAAAACTTTGGTGGTGACTAATGGTTTTTGTGTTAGTTTAAGAGCAGTTAAAACAGACTGGTCACATTTGACCAGGAACACTAAAGTAAGGGGTAAAGGGTGAACATGACAGGAGGTTAAACAAATCAATATCCGTCAAGATAAAGTGGAAATAATTCAAGTATGAACATAAATCTCATATTAGGCTGGTAAATCCAGGCTAGGCCCAATTATTATACCAAGTCGGTAAATGTATACTGTGGTAAGGTTAGACCGTGGCTGCTACAGTTTAAATTTACCTGCTAAATTCAGACTGGGACATTTCTTCAGCTCTGACTGTTCTTTCTCCAAAATGTCCATGTTGGACTGCATTCCTGCAGTTTCCTCTGAGTTCTGGTCCCCGCGCTGTATGACGCTGCTAAACAAGTCAGAGTTTTCTTTAAGTTGTTTTCCGAAGCATCTACTTCGCCCTCCGAGCTACGAATGGCTGCCAGGACGCCAGCTAAGGAGAGCACGGCTGCGGCTGCCATTTTCTTAGCGGGTGGCAGTTTTGTCGGCGGAGTGTTTAGTGCTCTTCTGGTGCCTGAAGCGCTAGCTTTGCTTGGTTTTGGTGTGTCTGCTGGAATAGCAGCTTCTGTGCTTGCTGTGTGGCTAACATTAGCTTTGCCTGAGGTGTCCATCGGAGGATCAGCCTCTGTGTTTGCGGGGTCGTTATGGAAGGCGAGCGGGTTTCCCGTCTTACCATTAGCTGTCTTGAGCGGGAAAATCTTTATCTTTGAGGACAGACATCGTCTTATTTCGATTCCTTTGTTCCAGCAAGTTGAAAAGGTTCAAGTGTTTCTGTCTGAAGAGGACAGTTTAAATCCAAAAGTGTGGGACCAAGCAAACGGAGCTGGAAAAGCCGCTCGTGCCCTGATCGCCATCTTGCTCCGCATCACGAAAAGCAGCGAACAACGATGGGGACCATAGATTTACATAGAAGACTAGATGCCTCGTCCCCGTTGCCTGTCAACGAAGTCGAACGTCCGCACATGGCGGCCATCTTACCTCAGACAGCTGGCTTACCCATTAGAGACAGGAAATGAGCGGGAGAGAGACGGGGACGGATGGCCTACTTGCAGTCCGGGAATTTAAGCCTACATAAACACTGACTCGCACACAGTGTTGCCAGATACTGCTGACATTTTCCAGCCCAAAATATGTTAAAACCCGCCAAAATGAACTTAAAACCGCCCAATCTGGCAACATTGCTCGCACATGCTGCTAAGGCGGAAGGTAGTTTGTCGACGTCACCTCAAGACGACGCCGACGATTGGTCAAATTTGCGGGAAAGTTGTGGTGATTGGACATAATTGCAGCACCGCCATGAATTCGCAGGGATTGGTTGAATTTGCGTTGAAGTTGCAAATCGCAACATCGCGAAATCCTGCAGCCGGTTTCACCAAGTTAGACTATGACTTTAACTTAGACAGCGGGCATAGTCAGGCTTAGCGTCTCCTGGTTCTACAGTGAGATTGTGTGATCCAGAATAAAAGTGTGTAGTGTTTTCTGTAAAATTCCAGCACGTTGCCACGTTGTTGCTCACTCGTCTGTTTCACTAGAACACAATCCAGCTGCACAAAAACACTCATTTTAATATTTAAATTAAAACAGATGAATAATTTAAAATAATTAAAAAGGAAATGTTAAAAATTAACTGTCAGACAAGAAACTCGTCAAATTTAAAAAGAAAATGATCTCATGACCTTCGCATTATAAAGTTCTGTTTGTTTCATATTAAGCAGCGTCTCATTAAATAACTAATAAACAGTAATAAAGCCAGAACAGAACAACATTTTAAACCTGTTCAGGTCACACTATATAAAAATAAAATATCACTTTTGGAATGAATTTGATTTTTCTGCTTGTGTTCTAAGATGTAAAATCCACATTCACTTTTTCAAATCTGAAGTTGTTTCTAAACCCTGAGATTTGATTGTAAAATATTGAACAATATTTAAACTCCATTAGAACATGCAGTACATGATTGGTTCAGGCTGCTGATGTCGTGTTCATCCCATATTCAGCCTGGATGATGAATGGCCCGCAGATAGAACCTTATAAATCCAGGTTCATCTGTGAGTTTGGGATTTTTATTCAAATATTACAATGTGATTGAGATCCTGAACATCACATCTCATCTCATCTCATCTCATCTCATCTCATCTCATTATCTCATCTCATTATCTCTAGCCTACAGGGTCACAGGCAAGCTGGAGCCTATCCCAGCTGACTACGGGCGAAAGGCGGGGTACACCCTGGACAAGTCGCCAGGTCATCACAGGGCTAACACATAGACACAGACAACCATTCACTGTGGGTGGTAAAAGAGAGCAACTGGACTTGCTTGAAGATTCTTGAAGACATTTCACCTCTCATCCGAAAGGCATCTTCAGTTCTGTCTGACTAGTAGGGAGTATCAGGTATTTATCCTCTCATGGATGAAAAGCTCATCTAAGGTGTCGTTGAGTCATCCTGTTGGTGTGGGTCACTGGGGGCTGGATGTGAACGGCCTCGAGAGTTGTTAGGGTGATCAATGGAATGCTGATTCTCTCTGTCCTCTTGTGAGTCACTGAAAACAGCTGGGTTTTGGTGTGCATTCAGTTGTCTGGGAAGTGTGCCAAGGACTGCATTGTAGGTGGCTGATAAATGATGTCTTAGACCCCCACCTCTGTTCAGTGATGGCCGTTCCAGGTTGACAAAAATGGCTTCTTTAACTCCTCGCTCATACCAACGATCCTCTCTGGCTAAAATGCGTACGTTGCAATCCTGAAATGAGTGTCCTTTGTTGTTAAGATGAAGATAGACAGCAGAGTCCTGGCCTGAGGAACTGGCTCTCCCGTGTTGAGCCATGCACCTGTGAAGCGGTTGTTTTGTTTCCCCAATATACGACTCCGTGCATTCCTCACTGCACTGAATTGCATACACTACGTTGTCCTGTTTGTGTCTGGCTATTCTGTCCTTAGGGTGGACCAGTTTCTGCTTCAGGGTGTTACTGGGTCTGAAATGTACCGGAATGTTGTGTTTGTAGAAGATCCTCCTGAGTTTCTCAGATAGACCAGAAATGTAGGGAATGACAATGTTCTTGCATTTGTTCCTGTTATCCTCCTTGTCCATTATGTTCCTTTTTCTGCTCTTGAAGAAAGACCAGTTGGGATACCCGCAGTTCTGAAGTGCTTTCTTGATGTGATTCTGCTCCTTCTCTTTTCCCTCTACCATTGTAGGGATGTTCTGAGCCCTGTGTTGCAAGGTCCTAATGACCCCCAATTTGTGTTCCAGTGGGTGGTGAGAGTCGAAGAGTAGGTACTGGTCTGTGTGTGTGGGTTTCCGGTAGACCTCGATGCTAAGGCTTCTTCTTGTCTAATGTGTACATCACAATCCAAGAAGGCTAGATTATTCCCTTGACATCCTCCCGAGTGAAATTGATGTTGATATCATCCAGCCCCCAGTGACCCACACCAACAGGATGACTCAACGACACCTTAGATGAGCTTTTCATCCGTGAGAGGATAAATACCTGATACTCCCTACTAGTCAGACAGAACTGAAGAAGCCTTTCGGATGAGAGGTGAAACATCTTCAAGAATCTTCAAGCAAGTCCAGTTGCTCTCTTTTACCACCCACAGTTACTATGACCTGGATGACTGAGAATCTTCAAAGACACAACCATTCACACTCACATTCACACCTACGGTCAATTTAGAGTCACCAGTTAACCTAACCTGCACGTCTTTGGACTGTGGGGGAAACCAGAGCACCTGGAGGAAACCCACGTGGACACGGGGAGAACATGCAAACTCCGCACAGAAAGGCCCTCGCCAGCCATGGGGCTCGAACCCGGACCTTCTTGCTGTGAGCCGACAGTGCTAACCACTACACCACTGTGCCACCCATCCTGAACATCTCATCTCATCTCATTATCTCTAACCGCTTTATCCTGTTCTACAGGGTCGCAGGAAAGCTGGAGCCTATCCCAGCTGACTACGGGCGAAAGGCGGGGTACACCCTGGACAAGTCGCCAGATCATCACAGGGCTGACACATAGACACAGACAAACATTCACACTCACATTCACACCTACGGTCAATTTAGAGTCACCAGTTAACCTAACCTACATTTCTTTGGACTGTGGGGGAAACCGGAGCACCCGGAGGAAACCCACGCGGACACGGGGAGAACATGCAAACTCTGCACAGAAGGCCCTCGCCAGCCACGGGGCTCGAACCCAGGACCTTCTTGCTGTGAGGCGACAGCAATAACCACTACACCACCATGCCGCCTATTTTCTTAAAATCCTTTTCATTTTCAATCAAATAAAGCAGCAAACCCATTACAGATCTCTATTCTGATTGGTCAGAAGGTGTTGATTAATTTTCTTGAGCAGCAGCTCTCACAGTTGTACAGGTTTATATTAATGTGTTCATTGTAATACGTTCTCATTTCTATCGTAACAGTCCATTGAACTGAAATTATTTTAGATCTGTGTGTTCACAAATAAAAATGAAAGAAACATCTCTGTGAACAGGTGACATGGTGGTGTAGTGATTAGCACTGTCGTCTCACAGCAAGAAGGTCCTGGGTTCGAGCCCAACGGCCAACGAGGGCCTTTCTGTTTGAAGTTCGGATGCTCTCCCTGTGTCTGCATGGGTTTCCTCCAGGTGCTCTGGTTTCCCCCACAGTCCAAAGGCATGCAGGTTAGGCTAATTGGTGGCTCTAAATTGACCATCAGTGTGAACGGTTGTCTGGGTCTATGTGTCAGCCCTGCGATGACCTGGCGACTTGTCCAGGGTGTACTCCGCCTCTCGCCCATTGTCAGCTGGGACAGGCTCCAACTTGCCTGTGACCTTGTAGGACAGGATAAGTGGCTACACATAATGGATGGATGTCTCTGAACAGTGGAATATTTAACCTGGATATTTCCCTTACAGATCACCAGAGGGCGCCTTTTACACACATTTTGATTCACTTCTTCACAAACAGAAAAACGCTGTAGAAATCCAGACACATTCTAACAGCAACATCTCGTCTCGTTATCTCTAGCCGCTTTGTCCTGTTCTACAGGGTCGCAGACAAGTTGGAGCCTATCCCAGCTGACTACGGGCGAAAGGCGGGGTACACCCTGGACAAGTCGCCAGGTCATCACAGGGCTGACACATAGACACAGACAACCATTCACACTCACATTCACACCTACGGTCAATTTAGAGTCACCAGTTAACCTATCCTGCATGTCTTTGGACTGTGGGGGAAAACGGAGCACCCAGAGGAAACCCACATGGACTCGGGGAGAACATGCAAACTCTGCACAGAAAGGCCCTCACCGGCCACGGGGCTCGAACCCGGACCTTCTTGCTGTGAGGTGACAGCGCTAACCACTACACCACCGTGCCGCCCCCTAACAGCAACATTCTAACAGCAATATACTGTTTTTCCGAAATGCAGTAAAAACACTTCCAATTCCAAATTGATTGCGGACCACAGACTGCTGTAAAATCTGACAGTCCAATGTAGTGTCAGATGGACCAATGTAAGATTAGCGGTGTTAAATTGGCTCCATCTTTAAATAAAATTGTTTATTATTTTTATTATTATGCAGTATTTTCTTTTTACAGTAGAGAAGTGAGCCACATGAAACAATCAACTTTGAGTCATCGTTCATCCTCCTTTCTTGAAACCAACACAAATTTCATTCACATCATACTGAGAAATTAAAATTGCATTTGTGAATCTGATTACCCAATTTCACAAGTAGGGTCACCACATTCCATGCAGAAAAATAAAGGACGCCTACCACAGTGAGGCCCCACTCCTAGGGGTCACAACCACCACAAACCCAGTGACGCACCAGTGGTGGTAAATCATAGCTTAAATCATGGTCTCAAGAACATATTAAGAGTCAAACTTCATGTTTGAAGTGCTTTATTACCAATGGACATTAGAAATAAACTGAAAGAATAACTTTTCAGTTCTAAACTCAGATCATTGACATCTTTAACATCTCCCTGAACCAAGCTGTTGTCCCCATGTGTTTCAAAGCTACAACCATAATACCAGTGCCAAAGAAGCCCCTCCCTTCTAACTGTAATGACTATCAGCCCGTAGCACTGACTTCCATCATCATGAAGTGCTTTGAGCGACTGGTCATGCAGAACATAAAGTCCATTCTCCCTCCCTCTCATAACCTGTTCCAGTTTGCATATAGGTCAAACAGGTCCATAGAGGACGCTATCTCCGCAGCTCTCCACCCAGCCTTCACTCACCTGGACTCAAAGAACACCTATGTGCAAGTGCTGTTCTTGGATTAGGGCAATTCCATGTAAATGTCAACCTCACCATGCAAGAATAAAGCAACATGTAATACATCAAAACCACTCCCAGAGATATCACCTAGGCCTGTATTTTACAGATGTGAATAAGTTGAACCAATTTGTCACAAGAATTGTTCCCTTTGTCTTAATATGTCAGTCTTTCTTTCTTATAATGTAAAACCCAAGCTAAAATCAACTTTGATCATGTACAATTCTATATTATTGCCACAAGCCACAGAAATGTATGCTAAAATCCACAAAACAGCAAAAACAATAGCCATCCTAAATATTATTTAAGAACTTTGATAGTTTTAGCTGATATTTAGAGAGTTTTTCAAAGGGTTATAGTGGTTAAATTGCTGATTTTCTAAACATATGCCATGTCTATTTCAGACGCGTCACATCCATAACGGAATTTCGTCACATCCATAATGCTGACTTTTCCTTCCAAAACTCTGCATGACATACAAAATATTTTAAACAAAGATTTTTTAATATTCACCTTGGACCCCTCTATCAAATGGATATCTCCATTTCGACATTAGGTTTACAATTTCACAGAGTTTGATAAAAATGTACAGTCACCCAAGAAAAGTGATACTTTTTCTGTCACATCCATAACGCATCTTTTATTGGCATTTTCTGACATGCCCTAGATGTACTATGGGAATTGTTCTTGTTCTATCACTTCTCCAGTATGGTACAGCCTTAAAATATGCAACACCTGTTTAAATACTGGGAGACAATAAAACATGCACTGGGTCATTTGTTGCCATTTTGAGTTCAAGTGTCACGTCCATAACGCTGGAATTGCTCATTACAGTTCGGCATTCAACACAATCATTCCCCAGCAGCTAATACAAAAACTCAGACATTTGGGACTCAAGGTGTTCTGCAAAGTACTCCTGAAGAAAATTGAAACTGCAATAGATGCCACACTCAGGGAAGAGCAAGTGGGTTTCAGGAAGGGGAGAGGATGCATAGACCAGATCTTTGCTCTGCACAACATCATACAGCAGTGCATAGAATGGAACACCCCTCTCTACATCAACTTCATCGACTTCAGGAAAGCCTTTAACAGCATCCATAGAGACAGTTTGTGGGCTATCCTGAGGTCCTATGGAATCCCAGGCAAGCTCATTAGACTCATCATTACCTTCTATCAAGACTTTGAATGCAGTGTCATCCTTGAGGGCACCCAGACTGAATGGTTCACAGTCAAGACAGGCGTGCGACAAGGATGCATCCTATCACCAACACTGTTCTTGGTCTCCATCAACTGGGTCATGTGGAGAACAACAGAAGACATACCTAGAGGCATCCAGTAGACACTGTTCACCCAACTAGAAGACCTCAACTTCGCAGATTACATTGTTCTCCTCTTCTCAAAATTCGACTCCATACAGCAGAAAAGTAGCAGACTGAGCAACAAAGCCAAGTCAGTCGGCCTTACCATCAGTAAAAAGAAGACCAAACTCATGTACATCAACACCACCCCACCAACCCCTGGCCTTACCCTAGATGATGAGGAAGTTGAGCCTGTGGAAGATTTCGTCTACCTCGGCTGTCGCATTGCCGTGGACAATGGTGCAGAAAAGGACATCAAAGCCTGCCTAGGGAAGGCCCGGGGTGCCTTTAGTAGATTCCGCACCATATGGAAATTAAAACAGCTCATCCTACAGACCAAACTCCAACTATATAAGAGCAATGTGAAGTCCATCCTCCTGTATGGCGCAGAATGCTGGCGCATCATAAAGAAGGACATCAGAGCAGTGGAGGTCTTCCACAATGGATGCCTGCGTCAACTGTGCAACATCTTTTGGCCGAACAAAAATTTCTAATAACGAACTGTACATCAAGACCAACTCCTCCAACATCTACATAGACATCAAGACCAGACGTTTGAGATGGCTGGGCCATGTGCTGAGAATGCCCCAGGGACGGGTTGCTAAAACAGCCCTGAGATGGACACTGCCAGGGAAAAGAAACTGAGGCAGGCCCACAACCACCTGGAGAAGGACAGTGCTGGCCGAGCTGAACGAGATGAACATGACATGGGGGCAAGTGCAGGCAGCAGCACAGGACCGGGCAGGGTGGAGAGTGCATGTTGTGGCCTTATGTCCAATTAGGGATGAAGAGGATTAAGTTAGGCCCCGGTCACACCGCCCGAACTTTGCTGGAGCGTTCCTGGAGCGGTGAAAAAAATTCATCACCGCTCGTAACCGTTCACCACCGTTTAACAAAAGTTGGCCCCCATTAAAGCAACGCCGTATACGCTCGGCCACCGCTGATGTTTCTCGAGGGGCCCTCCTACCGCTCCGAAAGTTTTGAGCTGCACAAAATATTGCGAGCGGTGAGGAGGGGGCAATTTTCCGCCCCTGCAAAGTTCACCCCCGCTCCACCAACGCCCAGTCAAAGTTTGGCACCGCTAGACGCAAGTTCGTGGACGCTTGGGTCCGCTAGGCCAACGCAGAAATCTTGAACGCTGGACCACCACTGCTTCGCCAGCGTTGCCCGGGCGGCGATTAAACGTTGCACAAACTTCGGTGGAGCGGTTGTAAGCGTTTTACAAGCGGACACGGGGTTGCTGGAACGGTGTCGGGCGTTGAAGCAGCTATCCATGGCGGCGATGAACTTTGGTTTGGCGTTGGTATAGAGGTGTCGGAGCGGGACCAGAATTTGGCTATAAATACGGGGAGAAATGGACCAGGAGCTCATTTGGAATTGAGCTGCCGTTGAGTTCAGACCTCATCTATATCGAATTTGCTCAAAGTTACAGTAAAACTGTATCACCATGGATGCTGAGAGACTTGCTATGATTGTTGCTAAACCAACTTTATACCCCCGCTAAGCCAAAGCCTGCATGCGCAGAACGCCACTATACCAACGCTCGCGTCACCGCTAAACCAACGCTCGCTACCGCTCGCTACTGCTAAACCAATGCTAAAGCAACGCCGGCTTCAGCGGTGCACCGCTAAGCCAACACCTGTGTTTTCGATTTTTTTCCCATTTTGTGCGCGGTGACGAGCGTTGTCGAAATTCGGCCCCCCCCTCCCTACCGTTCAAGGAACGCTCCAGCAAAGTTCAGGCGGTGTGACCGGGGCCTTAAGTAAGTAAGTCAGAAGAGGCCACTCACAGCATCCCCTTCTAACCATTGATGGTGCTGCAGTGGAGAGGGTGAGTAGCACCAAATTCCTAGGGGTGCACATCGCTGAGGACCCCTCCTGGTCCAACAACATCGCATCGCTGGCCAAGAAGGCTCAAACTCGCCTCTACTTCCTCTGCAAACTGAGGAGTACACGAGTCCCACCCCCCATCATTTGTTCATTCTCCAGGGGCACCATCGAGAGTGTCCTCACTGGCTGCATCACTGCGTGGTACGGAGGCTGCAGTGCCTCCTGCCAGAAGACTCTGCAACACATAGTGAACACGGCCAGCAAAATTATCGGTACCCCTCAGCCCTCCCTTACAGACATCTATCACTCCTGTCTCACCCACAGAGCCATCAGCATCACTGGTGACACCCCCCACCCTTCAGACTCACTCTTCAGCCTCCTGCCCTCAGGGAAAAGGTACCGGAGCCTCCAGGCCTGCTCCACAAGACTGCTAAACAGCTTCATCCACCAGGCTGTCAGGATGCTGAACTCTGTGCACTACCTACCCCCTACCCCTGGTCTGTAAATCATTCATTTGCAAAAGAAAACTACCTCATCCATTTGCAGATCACACCACAAACATGAGCATTACTCATCCATTTGCACATCACACCACAAACATTAGCATTACTGCTGTATCTGCTGCTATTGCTCATTTGCACAACTGTCATATACACCTCATAAGCTGCTCTTCTAGCACCTTCTCCATTACAAGTAAGGTGAGAGAGAAACAGCATTTCGATTCTTCTATGTCTTGGATATATAGTGAATTGACAATAAAGAATCTTTGAATCTTTTGAATCTTTGGTATTGAAATCAGTGTTAACAGATAAACTCAGTCACTTTCTGTCACAACTGAACAGGTTTCTCTCATGGACATATTGTCACAGTTGAATACATAAGACAATGCATAAAAGTAGATGACCTTTCGATTTCATAAAACCGGTGAAATTTAGTTCCCTCTGAAATGTGGTCATTGTGATATATAATTATTTTTGTAATATCTCACAAAATATCAGGCCATTCTGTGGCTGGGAAGTTATTTAATTTGAGGGGATTAAAGCAAATAACGTGCATGAAATCGCTCGCTTTGTGCAGTCAAGCAGACAGAGGAAGTCCGTGTGCGCAGACGTAGGTTTACCTTCTTCTTTTGGGTTTTACAGCAGGGCAATTCCATGTAAATGTCAACCTCACCATGCAAAAATAAAGCAACATGTAATACATCAAAACCACTCCCAGAGATATCACCTAGGCCTGTATTTTACAGATGTGAATAAATTGAACCAATTTGTAACCAACCTAATATGTCACTGTCAGTCTTTCTTCCTTATAATGTAAAACCCAAGCTAAAATCAACTTTGATCATGTACAATTCTATATTATTGTCACAAGCCACAGAAATGTATGCTAAAATCCACAAAACAGCAAAACAATAGCCATCCTCAATATTATTTAAGAACTTTGATAGTTTTAGCTGATATTTAGAGAGTTTTTCAAAGGGTTATGGTGGTTAAATTGCTGATTTTCTAAACATATGCCATGTCTATTTCAGACGCGTCACATCCATAACGGAATTTCGTCACATCCATAACGTTGACTTTTCCTTCCAAAACTCTGCATGAAATACAAAATATTTTAAACAAAGATTTTTTAATATTCACCTTGGACCCCTCTATCAAATGGATATCTCCATTTCGACATTAGGTTTACAATTTCACAGAGTTTGATAAAAATGTACAGTCACCCAAGAAAAGTGATACTTTTTCTGTCACATCCATAACGCATCTTTTATTGGCATTTTCTGGCATGCCCTAGATGTACTATGGGAATTGTTCTTGTTCTATCACTTCTCCAGTATGGTACAGCCTTAAAATATGCAACACCTGTTTAAATACTGGGAGACAATAAAACATGCACTGGGTCATTTGTTGCCATTTTGAGTTCAAGTGTCACGTCCATAACGCTGGAATTGCTCAGCAGCTGGCATCCACAGTGTTGCATTACTGCCATCTACAGGTTTACTTCTGACCGTGCACTGACAGTTCCATCATTCTGTCACTAAACGAACTACTGATCACACTGAGGTGCTCACTGACCGCCGATATTTATTAGTTTGGTCCTGCGTTTCCTTTCCTTCATATATAACATAACGCCTTTTCTTCTCGCTTTCCGTTATTGTAGTCGGTCTTTCATGTTTCATTCACACACTCACGTCCTCCATTTTTCTCTCCTGTTTCAAATTTGCATCCCACAATTGTTTGCCTTGTGCAAACGGGGAAAGCCCACCACGTGATGCATGATGTAGTATCTTGAATTGGGTCATGGTGAAGCAGGAAAAAATAGTGGAGAATTTAGGGCCACATGGAGATAAAATTCATTCATGATTCTGTTTTAAAAAAACTAATAAAATTTGAAGTCTGAGATTCGAATTCAGTAGCTTTCGGTCACTAAACAAAAATAACTGGGTGTCGGGAAAATTCATTTTATGACCTACACTTGAAAAATCTGAAAGGCAGGCTCGCTTTAAGGTGATAATACATGTGGCAACTTTTTGGGCAATGTTGCCAGGTAATTAACAACCAGGTGAGATCCAGGGCAACTAATTAGGGCAACAGACAATTGGCAACAACCAAGCAGATAAGAGCAAATCTGTTGCCAGGGAGACAGACACCACAAAGATGGACACAAACATTTGCAGCTGTCACTTTTGTCTTGGCTTCAGCCTTTATTCATTTCACTCAAGTAAGTATCACTTCTGGAATGAAACTGAATAGATCCTCTGGGCAAAACATAATTTGCAATTAGTTTAACCTTTATGAGTCAAAATAACCACATTATTCTGTTAATAATAATAAACACATTAAATCTTTTTAAAAATGCTACTAGCCTCAATCACATATGCTATAACTAATAACTGAGACAAACATCACAAAAACATCATCGTTTAATTCTCATCTCAGCAAAAAAGGCAAAAGGACATGGAGCAGGAGATGCTGCTGAGGAGGAAAAGGGCGCGGCAGAGCTCCCGAAAGGCTTTCTTTCTTTCTTTTTTAGATCTCGAAGTTTGTACTGTTTTGCCCTCGGGTTCCACAAGTACTCGTGCTCTGTGTGTGAATTAGATCAGACGATAAATGAGGCAATCTCTATTACAACTCACAAAAAAAAAAAAAATCACGAGCTGATCATCATTTTTAACTTGATGCAAGAGAGCTAACGTTATCCTACATAGCTAGTGATAACTTTCAGCTAACTATGTTAGCAAAAACCACCGCTAGTTCACTAAATCACTAAATTAGCTAAAAGCAGTTTACACTTAGCTGAAAAAAATCGATGTCTTAATTACAACCTGAGCATAAAAATAACTGTCTGTTTGATTTCTAAGCGTTTTATGAGGTAAAGTCACCACTTTGGGTTTACATACAACAACTTACCATCATAAAAAGTTACAAGTTTTCTCTCTATTTCTTCGCTCCACTGCTGGAGATGCTGCCATCTTTGTTGAAAATTTCAGAAGCTCTCAGGTGGTCATGTGATTCACTACTAGCATTCTGATTGGATTATCTTAAGAAGTTGACCAAAAATGATCAGAATCGTTTAGATAGAAATGATGTTGCCTAATCTCAATGGGAAAGTGTCAAAGCACAATTGCTCGGCAACATCGCCCAAAAAGTCGCCCCATGTATCATCAGCCTTAAAGGTGCACTATGTAGGGTTTAAGGGATCTATTAATGTTTACTATTATGTGCAGACACATTTGTGAATAATCAGCTGTATGTACGAATCGTTGTATTTTCATAAGCTAAGGGTCGAAGAATACTTCCATGCATACGGATGTGTGTATGGGTGTCTCCAAGGTGTACTTGATTTTGCAGACGTGGTAGCGCACACACTGAATACATCCGCACTACCATTACTGAATTGATGTATTACTGCATGTTCAGTTTTGCATGTGCACAGTCAACATGTACAAGTACATGCAGACACACACACACAAAATATTGATATGTGGTACGGACAGTCCACATGGACATCATGTGCAGATCATGTCCACAGATGTATACTTGAGCCTTTAGAATGAGCTCTTCATATCTACAGAATGAGCTGGTCCTCTTTCACAGAGCTCCACCATGTTGCACCAGGAGCCCAGAACAGACAAACCAAACACTGGTCCAAGACTTTCACCTTTTGCTTTTCATGCTTCTACAAATGTAAGCTTGAATCCAGCACCAGGAGGAGCATGAAGAAGAAGAAAGGAAGATGATGAAGAAGAAATAAGGTGTTTTATTTTACTTTTATGTCACACATTTATTGGAAAAGGTTCTAATACGTGCTTGGAAAGGGAGGAGTAAGGAGCGATATTCTGTTGGTTGCAATCTGCAACCTCACCGCGAGATGCTACTAAATTCAACATCTGGTGCAAATTTAAGGGGGGCTCACGTCTGTTTTTTTCTAGACATGGAACTGACCTGTGTGTTTTATTGTTTTCTTGGGTAGAACTTTAGGCAGGTTCTTCTTGAATCTTCTGACATTTTCTGGTAAATTAGATTCAGTTTGTCATGTAATTAGCAACTAATGTCGAGTGTAATTTGGCCTTAAAAGATCATAAAAATATGCCTGGAAATAGCTGAAAAGCATCTCCAGACATCTAAAGCCGTTCAGCTTCAGGGCCCCTAAGGCAGGCCCCGGACCCCCGGCCACATTGTTCCAGGTCTTTGGCCCATCAGTAGGACAGGCTGAAATTTGGATGGACAGACAACATTTCAGAATTTTCTGTCCTGTGACAGTCTGCTTAAAATTCCCCAGTGAGCTCAGATTGCAGTTGTTAAAACAGTAATAATTTATTGATGGAAGGTGTTTTGTGGTCAGTGTACTACACTCTAGTGTGTCATGTGGTGATGAATTATATGACAATGCAACTTTCATAAATATGACCATATATCAGTTGTAATGCATATAGTTCCACGCATATACCTGCAACTCTGACAATATCATTTTCAGTGACGAATGAAATGGTTTTGAAAGTTCCTAATTTTAAACCATTTTTGATTTGGTAATTTTCTTTAAAAGATTTCACTTTCAACATGTCTCTAACAGCTGAAAATGCATCTCCGGGCATTTAAAAACTGCAGAGCTTCCAGGGGACTCTGGCAGCCCCCAGATCCCCAGCCTTACTGGGTTGATGCCCCCCTCCCATTTTCCTGGATCCGCCCCTGAACATAGTGCACTTTTAACATTGACAAAATGACCATCTTTATAAATGCCAGCATTTTATTGGTTGAAAATAGTTTAAAATGCCACCTACTGGTTCAAATCATCCTAAAACTCACAAGGCCGAGGCTGATGTCGAGTCACCAATTTGGTACTTCTCTACATCATGAAACTTTTATTAAAAAAAAAGAATGTTAACCCCCTCTAACCAGAGGTGAGCAGCCCACCTCCACCAAGTGCGAGTTTGTGAAACTGTGCTCATTTTCAAATATATGTTGTTTGAGACTCACTGAGAAAGGAGATTCCACCACGCCACCCCCAAACCCCTTCTCCAAACTGATAAACTCCGAGAGAAACCATTTGCTGTTTGTGAAGTTATTTAATAAGGTTTAGTTGTTAAAAATGGTTCTAGTATAAGTTACTGAATTATAGTGTACATATTTTTCAGACTTGGTTTCTGAATGTTGGTTTACTTTTTGGGAAAAAAAAAGTCTACATATTGAAATATTTTGTGTTTTTTTTTCTTTTTGAGTCACCTGAGGTTATTTGGTTGCTGACAGAACTTGGTAAGGACCACACAATTGTTATTTTGGCCCTGGTAAATAAATAAATAAATCAAAAACCATAGAATTGGTTCTACTTAGAAAAGAAGGGTATACTTTCTTTTCCCCATGACTTTAAACCAGGAACCAGAAATCAGGATCTTAACCCTCTGGTTTGGGCACAGATGCAAACACAGAGCATGTTCTTCACAGTGGGTAAGTGGAGTAAGTGAAGGTACTGAAACGACTCCTAACGAACTAAACACAGCTCCCTGCTAATGTTGGCAATATTCCACTTCAGCACTAGCAAACGTAGCTTGCTAACAATAGATGAATTGATTTCATGTGGAAATATAACCAGTAGCTATGTTTTGTTTTTAATGGAAAATGTTCAACAGAAACACTGAAATGTGTGTTTGTGTGTCCATGAGTGAGAAAGTGCTAAAATGTTGTCAAGGACAAAGGTCATCATCAATTGTTGCAACTCATTACTTGCCCTAAATTGCCCCAGTCCAATTTTTTTTTTTTTGGAATGTGTTGCAGGTCTGAAATTCAGTTATGGATGTGTATTCACAAATGAAATGAAGCTGACCAACAAAACATGAAATATCTTGGGTTCGTTCTGTCTGCAATGAAATACAAGTCAAAGTACGTTTTAGAAATCAGATCAGAAGAGTGAACATTGACTCAGCCGACGCCCATTTTACAACTTAGAATCCACACAAGAGAGAGAACCTGAGTGAACTTTAACACTTTAACTACCATAAATATTATCAACTCATAATTTATAATCTCCTAGATAAAATTATTGTGTCCTCAGATTGTCTGACATCACAAGTGTGCATTGAATTTCATTTGCTTTCTGTAGGTTTTAGCTTCTGGACTTCAGTCTCCTCCATTATACAGACCAGATTTTCATTTGATGGAGTGAGGAATTCTCTTTCAGATCTGAAAAAGAGCCTCAAGGAATTCTGTGATAGGACTATTTACAGCATTATAACATGCTATAAGATTTCCTAAGCTATGGTACATAGACTGAGACAAAGAGTGCAGTGATGACTGGGGATAACTTTTTTTTGGGAGGGAGGGGGAGCAGTTCAGATTTAACTGGTACGTTTATGTGCCACCTTTATTACATGGCCCATTCATCTTGTGGGTGGCAAAATAGTGGGTTTTTGACTTGATGTAAACAACCCACTTTACCTTTTCCATGTGTTTGTGCAGATGGTGTTTAATTCCTGTCATCACACATCCACTTAATTTAATTGGAGCACCCACTTGCTGGAGAGAAAATCACAAACTAGGGAGGAGAGAATTAAAGTAACAGTCAAGAAGCAAGTTTTGAGGAATATAAGCCTCTATCCATCCATCCATTATCCATAACCGCTTATCCTATGCAGGGTCATGGGTGAGCTGGAGCCTATCCCACCTGACTATGGGCGAGAGGCAGGATACACCCTGGACAAGTTGCCAGATCATTGCAGGGCTGACATACAGAGACAAACAACCATTCACACTCACATTCACACCTACAGTCAATTTAGAGCCACCAATTAGCCTAACCTGCATGTCTTTGGACTGTGGGGAAAACCGGAGCACCCGGAGGAAACCCACACAGACACAGGGAGAACATGCAAACTCCACACAGAAAGGTTCCCATCGGCCACTGGGCTCAAACCCAGAACCTTCTTGCTGTGAGGTAAGAGTGCTAACCACTACACCACCTGATATACACCTTCTTTTTTTTCATTTTTGGAGGATTTTATGTCCACTTTCTGAAGTTAAAACTTTACTGTCCAAAAAGGAAGTGTAGCAACTTTTAAGCTTGGGCAATGAGGAACTGGGAGACAGGCATGACAGTTCAAAGAAAGTTCATTTTATTTTTCCCACAATGCACTTTTCAGTGCTTTTACAACTCGCACACAAGCACAACCACATGTTTGGGAACATAGCTCGCTCTTTCTTTCTTTCTTTCTTTTTTCTTTCTTTCTCTCTCTCTCTCGACTATCTGAAAGACACACAGAGACACAATAATAGACAGTCACTAATTAGACACAGGTGTAACTCATCATCTGTTTCCTGCTGGGTCAATCTGACTCCTTGCCGTTCACAGCCAATGCTCAACCACGCCCTCACTGCCACATACACCCACCACCCGACTCAGCCCAGGGAGTCGTCCAGCCTGCAGCTGACTCCCCCCTGGTGAGAGAGGTAATCCACCACCACTGTCTGTGCCCCTGGCCTGTGGACCACCTCAAACTTGAAGGGCTGAAGAGCTAGGTCCCCTCATGTGGTGGAGCCACTGAAGCAGGGAATTGTCAGAACAGATGATGAAGGGGCATCCAAGCAGGTAATACCGGAGAGTGAGAACCACCCACCTGATGGCCAGACATTCCTTCTCAATGATGTTGTACTTACTCTCTCACATCAAGAGCTTGCAGCTGACGTACAGCACAGGGTGCTTCTCCTTTTCCACCACCTGAGACAAAACTGCCCTCAGCCCTCTGTCCAATGTGTTGATCTGCAAAAAAAAAAAAGGTCAGAAAAGTCAGGAGAATGCAACAGTGAGCCAAAACTCAAACAAAACTGCTTTAACCTGAGCAAAAGACTTTTGCATGGCTCCATCCAGTGTACCGGATCTGGTGCCCCCTTTTAGTGAGATCAGCCAGGGGGCTGGTGATGTCCAAAAAATTAGACTTGAACCACCTTTAATAGCCAGCCAGGTCCATAAACTGCCTCACCCCCTTTTTGTTCTTAGGTCTTGGGTAGGCTGCAATTGCTGCAGTCTTATCAATTTGGGAACGCACCTGCCCATAACCTAAGTAGAAGCCCAGAAACCATACTTCCACCTGCCCGATTGCACACTTCTTTGGGTTTGTCATGAGTCCCATGCACCTCTGTGACCTCAGGATGGCCCTTAGATGTTGTAACTGTCGCTGCCAGTCATTACTATAAATAATGATGACATCTAAATAGGCAGCAGCATATGCCCTGTGGGGATGGAGGATTCTGTCCATGAGATGCTGAAATGTTGCTGGGGTCCCAAACATCCCAAATGAAAGGGTGACAATTTAGTGTAACCCAAAAGTCTGTTTTTTCCCAGGATAATGGAGTGAAGGGGGTCTGCCAATATCCCTTTGTTAGATCCAGTGTCGAATAAAAGCGGGCTGCATCTAACCAATTGAGCAGTTCATTAATGTGAGGCATTGGATATGCGTCAAATTTAGAAACTGCACTGACTTTTCTATTGTCTACCCAGAACCGGATTGACTTGTCAGTCTTGGGAACAAAAACCTCCGGGCTGCTCCAGTCACTGTGCCGCTCCTTAATTACCACCATGTCAAGCACTGACTTGAGTTCATCCTGAACTAAATTTTTCTTGTGTTCGGGCGGCTGCACACCACCATTCCAGGGGGAGTCTCAATGTGGTGTTCTATGAGGTCAGTCCGACCGGGAAGGGGCAAAAACACATTGCAGAATTCCTCCTGCAACCTGATAATCTGTGCTCTTTGTGATGGTGAGAGGTGGTCTCCAAAGGGGACTGGGGTGAATTGGGCCACACTTTTTGGATTTACTTCTGGTCCCAGCTCTGCCCTCTTAGGAACTCCTGTCACCAGAGCCACAGGAACCTCCTCTCTCCATGGTTTCAGGAGATTGAGGTGGTCAATTAGGCATGCATCTCCCCTATCCATGTGCCTAACCTCATAGTCAACTTCCCCAATTTGCCATGTGACCTCAAAGGACCCTTGCTACTTGGTGAATAATTTTGATCTTGACAGGGGCAATAAAATGAGGACTTTATCTCCCAGTGCAGATTCCCTTAGCTGTGTCCCTCTGTTGGACAGGTGGGATTGATGTTCTTGCACCTGTAGAAAACTCTCCTGTATTAGGTGTCTCAGTGCGTGGAGTTTTGCTTTCAGGTCAAGAGCTTACTGAATTTAATTTTTGCTTTGAGAAGGTCCCTCCTCCCAATTTTCTCTCATGATGTCTAAGATGCCACGAGGCTTGTGCCCATATAGTAATTCAAATGAGGAAAACCCAGTGGAGGATTAGTCATGCACTGCAAACAACAGAGGGTGTAGCCACTTATCCCAGTTTCTAGCATCCCCGTGAATGAACTTGCAAATCATTTTTTGAGCATTTGATTAAATTGTTTGACCAGCCTGTCCATTTGTGGATGGTAAACTCTGGTATGAATCGATTTAATCCCCAACAATTTGTCCAGTTTGCATAGTGTATGTGGCATGAAAGTAGTGACTCTGCAACATTATATGCAGAGATATTGCAGAGAGGAACTGCTTCCAGGTATTGCATTGCATAATCCACTATGACTAACACAAATTGATACCCTCACACAGATCAATCTAATGGCCTGAAAAGATCCATACCAATTCTCTTGAAGGGGATCTTGATCAAAGTTAGGGGTGCAATGGCACTTTTAGTGTGGCCGCTGGATTTACCAGCTGACATTCACAACAAGCCGCACACCACCTGCGCAAATCCCTGGCCAATAGAAGTGGGCCATGAGACAATTTAGTGTCTTATCCTAACCTAAATGCCCAGCCATAGGATTATGATGAGCTACATGGAATAAAATTTCCATGCCCGACCATGCCCTCACTGCCCCAAGAAGCCTTATGTCAACTGTGTCCAGAAGCACTGTCAACTTCTGTGGGCTCAGAGGCATCTGGGATGGACCATCACACCATGGAAACATGTTTTGTGGTCAGATGACTTAGTATTCCAGGTCTTTTTTGGAAGAAATGGATGCCATGTGCTCCAGACCAAAGGCAAAAGGAACATCCAGACTGTTACCAACAATCTTTTCCAGGGAGATTTCAATAAAACAATGCAAACCATATTCTGCACACATTACAAAGGCATGGCTGTGGAAGAAGAGGCTGTGTCCCCTCTGTCCCCATAGTATTGCACACCTTAAGACCTGTTTGCAGGAAGAATGGGACAAAATAACACCTGAAACACTTCATCACTCAGTGTCTTCAGTCCCTAAACATCTAAGTGTTATGAGAATGAATGGGAACATTATAAAGTGGGAAATGCTTTACTGTCCCAACTATTTTTAAAATGTGTTTATTTTTGAAAAAAAAAAAAGATTCATGAAGTAAAACATTGAATAATGTGCTGTTGTGTTGTTGTGAGTGCAATACAGGTAAAATAGAGGCACCTGGATGAACCTGAAGGGAATCGACTACATACGGTACACATCCGCTTTAAATGAATAAAGAAGGCCACTCTTTAGTCATAAAATGGCTGCAGAAAGAAGCCGCTCCAGTCACCTGATCAGCAAAACTTGATAAATATAAAAGAAGAAGGATTTGTGAATGAAAACAGACAACATACAGGCAGCCCCAGAAATACCACCAGCTGATTGGGCAGCAAAATTGTGATTAAAATCAACATAAACAGCCGAGAAACAGCAGCAAGTCTTGATCTCAATGAGAATTAGCAGATACTGTACAACTAGATGAGATATGATTCAAATCAGGACCCTGGAGCATGGGGACAGAGGAAGAGTAATGCAGCAGAAACCACTCATCAGCCTCAAGAAGAAGAAAATAAAGGTGACATCTGCAAAAGAACACACAGAAACACAGCAGCTTCTGGAGAAGCGTCTTATCTCCTATTTATCTTTAACCATCTAAACCTTTATCTTTCTGGCTGCTGATTCATTAATATCATGACATTCTCTTCTGCATTTCCTGCACAAAGTTTCTTCCTGAATTCGACAAGAAAGAGGAGGGAATGTATGAATTAGTGAAGGTCAGAAGTGTGTGTTTTGACAGAGAAAACAAAAGAGAGGGATTATGCTTGTGTTCAAATCCTCTAGATAAAGAGCATTGGATTTCCAGATTTTCTGAAATTATTTTTTTTAATTGGAATTTTTGACACTTTAATTCAGTCTTCTGAATCAACTATTTTCAACTTTCATAAAATCTCATGAAATTAATCCGAATCAGTGCGGCTACATGGGTTATATTTCTGCACTGAAGGGAGATGAAATAGTTAATAGAGGGTTCATGATCTCTCTGTGTTTGTGCTCCTCCTCTCTCTCTATCACTCTTTCACACACACAGTACAGGGAGGTAACACCTCATTTCAAAGGAAACAAAACTGACCTCTGTCTCTCCCTGTCTCTGCGATTTCAGGAAAATGGCTGAGGCAAGTATGTCAGAAGCTCAGGACCAGTATGCTGGACCTGGAGATGTGGAGTGTAAGATCTGCACCGGGAGAAAACACAAAGCCGTCAAGTCCTGTCTGATGTGTTTGGCTTCTTATTGTGAAACTCATCTGAAACTTCATCTTGAACGTCCTGCTTTGAAAAAACACACATTAATTGAAGTCTCAGCAAAACTCCAAGACAAGATCTGCTCTGAACATGGTGAAATGCTGAAGATCTACTGTCGTACTGATCAAACCTACATCTGTTATTTGTGTACGATGGCTCATCACAAAGGTCATGATACCATCACAGTCGCAGCAGAAAGAGCTGAGAAACAGGTGAGAACTAGAAATCTTTCCAGAATTAAATCATCTTAATTATAGTTTCCCATCTAGAAACAGGTGCTTTAGTCAGTGATATGATTTGAACTTTAATTTCAATGTGTGTCTCAATCAGAAGGATTCTGTAAAAGCTGATTAAAATTGTCTGTGTTCTGGTGAACAGAGTGTTAAATTTATCTTCAGTGATGGTCGTAATCTGGTTAGGGGTGGGTTTCCTGATAACGTTGCCCTTTGGACCTAAAGAGAGAGTTGAGAGACTCTCTTAAGGAACGAACGTTGTCTCTGTATGTGGTTTTCCCGAACTCACTCATAAGAAGGAGTCTAAAGAGCAACAGGATGAAGAGCGTCTTTGCAGTTTGCGTCCCCAATATTGGCATAAGTAGCTGCTAAAGGCAATCATACTGCCGTTGCAGAAGGCATTAGTAGTTGCTAAATCCAGTTGATAAGGTCACATGGCGCTTGTTTTTAACTAAAATCTAATGTGTTTAAAATAATATAATATATAGTATCATCTGGAAGCATTACATATATAATGTGGTAATTATTTAATGAAACTATTTTACATTTTTGCCATTTTTTTTATTCCAAGTGTGTTTTTAATTAAATAAACAAATGTTCACATGAAAGAATGAGCAAATAATAGTAACCTCAATAATGAGGTAAATGTGTTCCCTGTGCTCGCTCATTTCACTGTTACCCCCCGATCATGCAGTCAGGATTATTTCAGCTGTTCTCCACAGTGCAGAGTGGGCCATGTTCTCCCTTATAAGTGCACAGAGAGAGAGAGAGGTTTTGATCTGTGTGTAGTGTGTACTTAAGGAGGTTTAATATCTATATTCAATCTTATATATAAGGAGGTCAATACAATCTCCTTAGGTACACACTACACACAGATCAAAACCTCTCTCTCTCTCTCTCTCTCTCTCTCTCTCTCTCTCTCTCTCAAACTCACACACACACACCCACCATTAGAGGTGCAGAAATGTGTCTCATACAAGGCCGGATTAACTATATGGGCCTGCGGCACAGTGCCCAGGGGCACTAACCACTCACAGCCAGTGGGGGGGCACCACATGACAGAAACTTTAAAAATATTTTTCGTGAATGTTTGTACACTTAAAATGGTTATACACTTGACATTGTTAAATAGTCATATATAATTCATTATGAACACCAGGGGTGTAGTGGGCGTGGTACGCGGGGGTACGCCGTCCACCCACTTCTCCCGAGGTGACAATTCCCCTGCTGGAAATTGTGAGAGGATGCAGTGCGTGAAGCAATTTGGTCACGCATGTTTGCTGGCCGTGAATGTGTGACCTGCTATGACGCTACAATGATTATGTGTGTGCTTGAGACAGCAGCCCCTCCCCTCTCTGCTCCCTCACTGGCCCCAGTCAGCATGGCGATGGGCCTGAGCAGGAGCGCTGAGTCACACAGCCCCTCCCCTCTCTGCTCCCTCACTGGCCCCAGTCGGCATGGCGACGGGCCTGAGCAGGAGCGCTGAGTCACACAGCCCCTCCCCTCTCTGCTCCCTCACTGGCCCCAGTCGGCATGGCGACGGGCCTGAGCAGGAGCGCTGAGTCACACAAGATCTTGTCAGTTTTCTGCTGTTTTTTGCTCAGGAGCAGGCCCCGAACAACGACGAATAACTCGAAAACGAAAGCAGCTATTCACAAAATTCTTTCATAGTGAGCGCTACAAGGGTCTCCTGAATACACTGATGTAATTTTCTGTCTGTAGTGTTAAAAGTGAGGACACTAGAGCGAGTTAAAAATGAGTGACTTTTCTGTCACGTTTATAATGGGTGTCAATGAGGCCTCTCGGCTGCACTCTCCTCAGTTTGAGGCTTCTCATTCAAAAACTGTAAATCCTATCAGTTAGGTAGACACATTGTGTGAATCAGGACAAGTGTGACTACTACTTTTGAGAAAATCATGTCTGTAGAGTGAAATTTGTGGCTGAAAACACAGTTTAAGCGAGAAAGTTTGAGCTATTTTTTCAAGCTCTCTACACTCTAACTAAACGAGCTCCACTGGTGTGTAACGCAATAGACACCCATTATAAAGCCGGATTTTCTCCTGGAACCCACATGGCGTTTGAGCCGGGACTGATCCGAAAGTGTAGAACCTAGCAGAAAAGTTGAATGCCAGATCCACAGAGGAGAAGTTTTCCTACGTTTTAGAGTTTGAATCACGTCTCTAGGTGAAAGCATGCCAGAGCAGCGGATGTTTGAAAAAGTGCTTTTTTTTTCAATTAATTCCATAGAAATGAATGGGGTGGAGCTGGCCCCCGCCTCCGCGGTGGGGGAATGGGGCGAAGGAGAGGAACAGAAGGAGAGAGAGAGGGGGGAGGGGAGAAGGGGAGACGTCACGAATTGCGTACCCCCACTTTAAAAATCTCCACTGCACCACTGATGAACACTAATTTCATAAGAACAACAACAACAACAATAATCATAATTCTAAGCAAGAGTGGCCTATGTGACCATTAACCCCCCTTTCCTCAACCTGTCAGTTGAGCCAGTCCACCTACGGTGAAATGTATCAATTTTTTAAAAACCGCGGTAGAAATGAAAAATGGACAGACATCAATTGAGTGGTTGTGCGAAGAGAAAATTAAAAAAGAGAAAGACTCCAGGCGTGTAGCTGCAATTAAAAATGTTCCAGTGTTAGATCGTTTTTTTTATAAAAACATCGACAACTGCTGTCACTACCAGTGCTGAAGCCGGGGAGGAGGATATGTGCGAAGCCACTTTAAGCCAGGTAGAGATCAGTTCACACCATGGTGACGAGAAGGAAGACGAGGGTGTTATGGATGTCAACCCAGCGCAGCCGACGCCAGTAGAACACATCTCTATTTCAACTGATCCTGCGCTATGGGGAGAACATGTCTAGGTTCATACAGAACAGATACTCTTTGAATTGATACACATATGTACATTGTACATCTGAATATGCCGTACTGGATGTTATTTGAATTTATATTTATATTTCGAATTGAGACATTTGAATATGTTGCCTAGATCGATGCTATTTTAATTGATACACATTTTGAATTGACACATTTGAATATGCTGTATTGTATATAGATGGATGCTGTTTAAATTGTTGATGCTGTTTGAATTGATACACATTTTGAATTGAGACATTTTAATATGGATAGAATAGAGTATGGATGCTTTGAAGGTTTTTATTGAGACATACAAATATATGCTGCTCATTTTTGAATAAGACATTTCAATATGCCTACATGCATATTGTTGGTTGTTTTCAGTGAATTTGATGGGCTGATGTAGCCTACTTAATACATTTTCAATGAGGAAGAATGACCTTGTTTATGTGTACTATTGTTTATGTATATGCTACTATTTTTGACAGCAAAGGGCAAGGTTTGTGAGTGTGTGCAGGAGGTTACTGAACGCGTGCGCGCAGGGTGGTGGTGGTGGTGTGTGTGTGTGGGGGGGCACTTGAGGTATAGTGCCCAGGGGCACCGCATTGGCTTAATACGGCACTGGTCTCATAACACTAAATTCGTTAATCACTCGCCTAATGGAGCTAAATTTGTTTAAAATATAGTGATATAAATGTGACATTCTGATATCCATACGTAATTCCATAACATACTGAAATATATTCATCGTGTTTTGTGTATATTTATTTAATAATTAACAGAGCTAGACAAAGAACCCAACTTCATTACTTAAGTCAAAGTACAGATCCCACTGGGCAAATGTTACTCCGATACAAGTGAAAGTTGGACAGTCAAATTTTTACTTCAGTTAAAGTACTGCAGTATTTGCTTTTAAAAATACTTAAAGGTCTCATTGCATCATTTTTTCATTAATTTTGCAGTGGTCTCTCGTATGAATGAATGCCCTGTGAGCCGGTTTTGGTGAAAAAAATGCTGTGGTTCTGTTTCAGGCTGTTCTAGTTTGGTGGAGGAGTGGGTGGCAGGAGAACGACAGGATTTCAGCTCTTATTCATTAATATTCATGACATGTAAACGTGTTACCTCTGATTGGCTAACAGCACTGTGACGCTGCCTCCAGTGAGTCAGAACCATTTCTGGTTCTGCAGTGGGTAATTGTCGAGGGTCTACGGTTTTTCTAGCCTCAGTTGTTCACAGTCAACTTGAAAGCTAAAACTCAGGAAACTGTTGCACATAATGTCTTCGGAGATACAGCCGTTCTTGGTTTCCTCTGTTTAGACTAGAACAATGTCCGTGCACTATTAGACTATGCTACACTACATAAGATATGGTTGCTTTCATTAGAATTCATGGTTTAATGCTTATCTTAGGATAAAAGACTATAGATTAAACAAGTTACGTCTCTGGGTAGAAGCTAGCGAGCTAGTGTGGTCATAGATAGCCTATGCGTGTAATAGCCTAGCTTGTGACCATGTCATTCATGCTAATGTGGAAAATATGAACATGCTATTTTGTAACAAAAACCTTCGAACAAAAAGTTTGTTTTACTTACAGCTTGTGAGCTGCTGGTCGATCGTCTTGATGGTACAGATCCAGGTATTAAAAACAACCTCGAAGCAAAACCACTACTGAAGGCACCAAAGTTTGAAAAGTCACTGTGGTCGAAAAGGTCAGAACACAGTACTAACGCTGCATTACACTTCACTGGTGGTGTTCCAAAGATAAATTCCAACCATAAATACTTTCCTTTTCTTGTAGTTTTCCTTTTCTTTAATCGTTGATACTGCACCTTCTTTCAATACGGACTTATAGCCAACGCTCCTCCAATCAGAGGTTTCGTACGAGTCTTCAGTAAAATGTGCAGAGCAGAGTAGAGACCACTTCATAGACGCCCAATGTGCCTGTGAACTTCTCGCAAAACGCGTCCAAATCTTTGCAGTTTGAACATTCTTGGGCCATGAATGCAACGTAAATCCACCTTCTGTCGTGTTGCTGCACCGGCCAAAAACACATCTATGTGGGATGGTGATAAATTAGCTCAAAATGGAGGATCGGAGTTGCAGTCAGCTCTATGTTTTAGAATAGCGGAAATGGCGATGAGACCGATAGAATTCCTGCTGTGACGTTACGGACTTCAAGGTCATTCACTCAGAAAGCTACCTATATAAATCACTTTAATCGTAAAAATTACAATATTAGATTTATTGTTGATGCTTAAAACTATTCCTGTGCCATTCTTGAGGTCTCAAGGCATTTATAAACGAAAGTGCGGCCATGGCTCTGTGTATATGCTTGAAGTACAGAACTCAAGTAAATGTATTTCGTTACTGTCCACCTCTGATAATTAACTCGATGTACTTGCAATGTACAAGAAAACTAATTGAAAACCATCAGCAGATTCAACACCAGTTTCCCCCGCTGACTGTGAGAGTCCATCAGAGCCGCATGCACATTCTGTGGATTCAGCAGTGAGCGAGTCGCTCTTTGTTATGAACGAGTGCTCCGGGTCTCTCGTAAATTCCGAGCAAACTAAAGGACGACTTGTGCTACGATGTTGTTCGGGAAAACCACGTTAGCTTGATGATGGATCTTAAGAGGTCATTTAAAACTCTCTTGGCCTTAAGAGGCTTTCAGGAAACCCAGCCCAGATCAGTTAGTGAACATTTCTCTCTCTCTCTCTCTCTCACACACACACACACACACACACACACACACACACACACACACACACAGAGTACATAACCTTCAGAGCGAAACATGAATGTACTTTGAACTGACATTAATATGGAACCAGTTCGCTCGTACTGTATAAAAAGCTGAATGTATTTTATTTGTCCTCAGAGTGAGTTAAAGGAGGAGCAGATGAAATCCCAGCAGAGAATCCAGGAGAAGCAGAAGAAGGTGCAGGAGCTGAAACAGGCTGTGAACACTATAAAGGTGAGCAGTGAGCAGAGACAGAGCTGCTCCTAGAAACACACACAACATGGACAACGAGTCATTTACAGTCCCAGTAAGAGAGGGAATGATAGATGAGCTTTAAATCTTGTGTGTGTGTCCTAACAGCTCAGTGCACAGACAGCAGTGGAGGACAGTGAGAGGATCTTTACTGAGCTGATCAGCTCCATGGAGAAAAAGCGCTGGGAGGTGACGGAGCTGATCAGAGATCAGGAGAAGGCTGAACTGAGTCGAGCTGAACGACTCCTGGAGCAACTGGAGCAGGAGATTGCTGATCTTCAGAGGAGAGTCACTGAGCTGGAGCAGCTTTCACACACACACGATCACATCCATTTCCTCCAGGTAACACTCATTGTCTGATCTACAGAGCCAGCTGTTCCTCACACTCTCTAAAACACCTCTCATTAAGGGAACAGTAAATGTCCCTGTCTGACATCACAAGTGGGTTTTACATTTCATTTGCTTTCTGTAGGTTTTAGCTTCTGGACGTCGCTCTCCTCCATTTCGCAGACCAAATTTTCAGACATCCAGCGTCACTGTCCATCAACATCTCTCATTTGATGGAGTGAGGAATTCTCTCTCAGATCTGAAAAAGAGACTCGAGGAATTCTGTGAGGAGGAATTCAACAAAATCCCTCCACATGGTAAGAGGAGCTGTTCCTGCTGGAGAAACACAGTGATGTGTTATTTCTTAGCGATGCTCCTGCTTTCTTTTCTGCAGACACTTTATTCACCCGACACTTTGAACTAAAACACTGATTTAAAATGAATAAACTGACTGGATCACTTTAAACTCTTTCCATCTTTTACACAAACTCATGTTTCTATTTTTCTCTCCACAGCTGCAGCAGTTCAGATCATTTCAGAACCACAGAGCAGAGAAGAGTTTCTGAAATGTACATCTAACACACACACACACACACACATTTCACTTAAATATATTATGTGAATTAAACCCAACATGTTCGCATTGTTCAGTTTGTTTTTCTCTTTTATTTTAGATTTCTGTTATCTGACTCTGGATCCCGACACGGCACATCGTCGCCTCATTCTGTCTGAGAAGAACAGAGTGGTGAGAAACAGTGAGAGAGAGCAGCGTTACTCTGATCATCCAGAGAGATTTGATTACTGGTGTCAGGTGTTATGTAAGGAGAGTGTGTGTGGACGCTGTTACTGGGAGGTGGAGTGGAGCGGTGCTGGCGGTGTGTCCATGTCAGTCTCATATAAAAACATCAGCAGGAAAGGACGGGGTAATGAGTGTGTGTTTGGACTCAACAATCAGTCCTGGAGTCTGCGGTGTTCTTCTTCTTCTTCTTCTTCTCTCTCTTTCTGTCACAACAACATTAAGACTGATCTCAGAGTTCCATCAGCCTCCAGAATAGGAGTGTATGTGGATCACAGTGCAGGAACTCTGTCCTTCTACAGCGTCTCTGACACGATGAAGCTCCTCCACAGAGTCCACACCACATTCACTCAGCCTCTATATGCTGGGTTTGGACCCTACTGGTCTCCTGGTTCTACAGTGAGATTGGTGTGATCCAGAATAAAAGTGTGTAGTGTTTTCTGTAAAATTCCTGCACGTTGCCACGTTGTTGCTCAGTCGTCTGTTTCACTAGAACACAATCCAGCTGCACAAAAAACACTCATTTTATTATTTCAATGAAAACATTTGAATAATTTAAAATAATTAAAAAGGAAATGTTAAAAATTAACTGTCAGACAAGAAACTCGTCAAATTTAAAAAGAAAATGATCTCATGACCTTCGCATTCTAAAGTTCTGTTTGTTTCATATTAAGCAGCATCTCATTAAATAACTAATAAACAGTAATAAAGCCAGAACAGACAGTGGTGTAGTGGTTAGCACTGTTGCCTCACAGCAAGAAGGTCCTGGATTCGCAGCCGGCGAGGGCCTTTCTGTGTGGAGTTTGCATGTTCTCCCCATGTCCACATGGGTTTCCTCCGGGCGCTCTGGTTTCCCCCACAGTCCAAAGACATGCAGGTTAGGTTAACTGGTGGCTCTAAATTGACCGTAGGTGTGAATGGTTAGTTGTCTCTGTGTCAGCCCTGTGATAATCTGGCGACTTGTCCAGGGTGAACCCTGCCTCTCACCCATAGTCAGCTGGGATAGGCTCCAGCTTGCCTGCGACCCTGTAGAACAGGATAAGCGGCTACATATAATGGATGGATGGATGGATGGATGGAACATACAGTACATGATTGGTTCAGGCTGCCAATGTCGTGTTCATCCCATATTCAGCCTGGATGATGATTGGCCCCCAGATAGAACCTTATTAATTCAGGTTTCTCTGTGAGTTTGGGATTTTTATTCAAATATTACAATCAAAGCTTTGCAGAATTAAAGATAAGAGCACAGGAGAATAAAGTTTCCCCCAATGATGAAGGTGCTAAACTGGCCTGCTGCAGTCCAGACCTGTCTCCCTATTTAAAACATTTGGTGCATTATGAAGCACAAAATATGACAAAGGAGACCCGAAATTTTGAGCAGCTGAAAGTGTATATCAGGTAAGAATGGGACAAAATTTCTCTTTCAAAACTACAGCAATTGGTCTCCTCAGTTCCCAAAAATTTACAGAGCATTGTTAAAAGTAGAGGTGATGCAACACAGTAGTAAACATGCCCCTGTCCTTTCTTGAAAGTTCTTGAACCGTTTTGCTGACATCAAATTCAAAATGAGTGTATATTTTTCAAAAAACAATAACATTTCTTAGTTTCAACATTTGAAATGTTGTCTTTGTACTATTTTCAATGAAATGTTGGGTTTCTATGATTTGCAAATGATCTCATTCTCTTTTTATTTCCAGTTTACACAGTGTCCCAACTTTTTTGGAATTGGTGTTGTATTTGTCAGTGTACAAAATGAGACATCATACTCTTTATCCATTTATATCTACTTGTAATGTTGTGGAACGTCCATGAAACGAGTTAGAGCCTGTTGTAGGTTTATCCGTGAGTTTGGGATTTTTATTCAAATATTACAATCAAAGCTTTGCAGAATAAAAGATAAGAGCACAGGAGAATAAAGTTTCCCCCAGTGATGAAGTTTCTGTGCTGAACTCATTTTCAGACAGAAGCTTTTAATACTGAGGTCAGGATGTCAGCAAGCCGCTGTATTGATATGCAACGGGGTTTTTTCTCCACTTTGGATGGATATTTTTAGATTATTTAATCTGTGGGAAATAACTACAGTGTCTTAAATATGTGTTTGTGAAAATCACTGTAAACAACTGACTTTTTCCTCCAAAAAACATCTCTTTTAATGTTGTCATATATTGTCTGTGTGAATAATGATAAATCTGTCTCTGTGAACTGGATCTGTCTGTGCTTTGACTGCTGATTTAGATTCTCAACATCTCATCTCATTATCTCTAGCCGCTTTATCCTTCTACAGGGTCGCAGGCAAGCTGGAGCCTATCCCAGCTGACTATGGGCGAAAGGCAGGGTACACCCTGGACAAGTCGCCAGGTCATCACAGGGCTGACACATAGACACAGACAACCATTCACACTCACATTCACACCTACGGTACAGTCAATTTAGAGTCACCAGTTAACCTAACCTGCATGTTTTTGGACTGTGGGGGAAACCGGAGCACCTGGAGGAAACCCACGCGGACACGGGGAGAACATGCAAACTCCACACAGAAAGGCCCACGCCGGCCACGGGGCTCGAACCCGGACCTTCTTGCTGTGAGGCGACAGCGCTAACCACTACACCACCGTGCTGCCCGATTCTCAACATGATTGTTGGAAAAACTTTTTTTTTTAAATCCTTTTCATTTTCAATCAAATAAAGCAAAAAAAGCTGTTACAGTTCTCTATTCTGATTGGTCAGCAAGTGAAAATATTTTAGACTTGTGTCGTGTGTTCACAAATAAAAATGAAACAGACATGTCCATGAACACTGTTATATTTAACCTGGACATTTCTCCTCCCAACCACCAGAGGGCGCCTTTACACACATTTTGAATAACTTCACTTTCTCCACTCATTTCCTGTTTATTCTCATAAAATCCACATGGATCATTGAGTCACTGTGAACCCTTCCAGTGTGTTAGTAAATTTTCTCAGTTGTGAGCTGTGTTTATTCTGGATAGATCTCCTGTTGATGATCTCGCCTCGTCTCTGCCTTTCCCTTTGATTTTAATGATATTTCTGGTGGATGGGGTTTGAACCCTGCACTGACTCGGATTAGATAAAGTCTTCTGTTAACACTACTAGCAGATTTCTTTCTTCTGCCTTTCAGGAGATTCATTTCAGTCTGTTATAGGGCTGGGCGATATGGCAAAAAAAAAGTTATCACGATTTATTTTCCCATATTGAACGATATCGATATTTATCATGATTTTTATCAGAACTCCCGGCACTGCCAGTTTGAAAGCATCTGGACTGAAACCGGAAGAAACCAGAGATTAGTTTAACATTTCATTAACATATAAAGCAAATGACATGCTTTAACAAGAGTGATTTAGAAAATATCAGAACAAACCTCACATCAAGTGGTTTTAGCAGACAGCAAAATCTCCATGGTCAATATTTTAAAATGTAAACCAACACTTGTACCAACTGAAAAAAGTGCAAGGGAGTGAAATGTAAAATCTGCACAACTGTGAACTAATACAGTGCACAGAAGACCAAGCAAACATCTCAAAACCAATGGACTGATTTAAATTGCTCAGTATGTAACAAATGTAATAAACATGAAAAAATTGTCTGTGAAGATTCTCAGTTATCCAGGTCATAGTAACTGTGGGTGGTAAAAGAGAGCAACTGGACTTGCTTGAAGATTCTTGAAGACGTTTCACCTCTCATCCGAAAGGCTTCTTCAGTTCTGTTTGACTAATAGGGAGTATCAGGTATTTATCCTCTCATGGACGAAAAGCAATCCTAAGGTGTCGTTGAGTCATCCTGTTGCTGTGGGTCACTGGGGGCTGGGTGTGAACGGCCTCGAGAATTGTTAGGGTGATCAATGGATTGCTGGTTCTCTCTTACCCCTTTTCCACCAAATCAGTTCCAGGACTGGTGCTGGTTCACAACTCGTTCAACTTGCGAGCCAGCTGAGAACCAGTTTGCTTTTCCATAGCTCGCGGTGCAAAGGGAAGACATGTCATTACGTCGCTGTATACGTCAGTTACGTCGCTACATTTGCATAAACCTTGGCGCGAATATCAAAGCAAAAACAACACGGAAGAAGCAGCAGCAGCAACAACAACAATAATAATAATAATAATAATAATAATAGCTGACTTCGCGTTTGTACAGCTGCTGCTTCTCGTCGCTTAAAAATGGCGATCTTTCGCGGTCTTGTTATTGTTGTTGGTCTTAACAACTCCGCTCCCCCCGCTGACATAAGCGGTTCTTTCCTCTGGCCCAGCAGAGAGTTGGTGCTAGCCTGGAACCGGTTTTTCTGGCCCCAGAGCCAGTTCTTTGTCAGTGGAAACAGAAAACCTGGTTCCAAACTAAGCACTGGCCCCGAACCAGCCCTGGAACTGGTTTGGTGGAAAAGGGGCATCTGTCCTCCTGTGAGTCACTGAAAACAGCTGGGTTTCGGTGTGCATTCAGTTGTCTGGGAAGTGTGCCAAGGACTGCATTGTAGGTGGCTGATAAATGATGTCTCAGGCCCTGTCCACACGGCAACGGATTCAGGTGATTCCGATACAATTGCTTATCATTTAGGCCTGGCGTCCACACGGCACCGGCGTTTTGGGTGCCCAAAACACAATCTTTTTGAGAACGGGTTCCAGAGTGGAAAGATCTGGCAACGTTGCCGTTGTGAAGTCGTCTGGATGAGTAGAACGGATTTGTTTATGATGACGTCACAACCACATGACTGTGAGTGCTTCACGCCGGGTAGAAGTGTAACGAACTCGATGCGAGTTGTCAACAAATCGTATAACTTGGTTCATGAACCGCGCTTACAAAATATTTTCACTGTGAATATTTATTGTGTAATGGTGCAAAGTGAGAGAGAGAGAGAGAGAGAGAGAGAGAGAGAGAGACTCTGCCCTTAGGGCAGAGTCAATCCCGCCAGCAAAAATAGGGAAAAAAAGGAGCGATCTCACCTCTTCAGATATTGGTTTACAGTAAGTCCTACAATACATTCCTCAAAAAGGGCGTAGAAGAGCAAATTAATCCATCAACGTGTAGCATTCAATTTATTGCGGACCATTAAAGATGCCGCCTTCCGCGTAGAATCATACGTCATCCTCATCGCCATATTGAATAGCTCAAAGCGGAGAATAAAGATTAGCTGCGTTTAACTGTACCATCCAAACGAGATCACATGGGATTACCTTTCACAGGTGAGAAACAACAAATTAATCCATCAACGTGTAGCATTCAATTTATTCCGGACCATTAAAGACGCCGCCTTCCGCGTAGAATCATACGTCATCCTCGCCGCCATATTGGATAGGTCAAAGCGGAGAATAAAGATTAGCTGCGTTTAACTGTACCGTCCAAACGGGATCACATGGGATTACCTTTCACAGGTGAGACTGGAAAAATACTTTTCATTGTATTTGGTCATTATAATGTAATTTTACGAACAGATTTTCCTGACTTTGTGGCTAATATGAAGTCTCGCGCATAATAGTTTATGCGCATGCGTCCTTACTTCTTCTATTCTTCTGGTGTCTCTGAAGGGACCGTCTTACAGCGCCCCTAGAGGTGTGGCATGTGTATTGCATCGTTTTCAGCAAGCGTTGCGTTGCCATATGGACCTGATATTTTACTGATCGTTGCCCATTTGGACGCGATATATTTTTAAATAACATCTCGTTGCCGTTGTCGTGTGGATGTAGCCTTAGACTCTCACCTCTGTTCAGTGATGGCCATTCCAAGTTGACAAAAATGGCCTCTTTAAGTCCTCGCTCATACCAACGATCCTCTCTGGCTAAAATGCGTACGTTGCAATCCTGAAATGAGTGTCCTTTGTTGTTAAGATGAAGGCTACATTTACATTAGACCGTATCTGTCTCGTTTTCTTTGCGGATGCACTGTCCGTTTACATTAACCCCCCTGGAAAAGCCAGGAAACGGGAATCCGCCAGCGTCCACGTATTCAATCCAGATCGTGTCTGATCCGGTGCTGTGTAAACATTCATAATACGCGAATACGCTGTGCTGAGCTCTAGCTGGCGTCTCATTGGACAACGTCACTGTGACATCCACCTTCCTGATTCGCTGGCGTTGGTCATGTGAGGCGACTGCTGAAAAACGGCGCGGACTTCCGCCTTGTATCACCTTTCATTAAAGAGTATAAAAGTATGAAAATACTGCAAATACTGATGCAAATACTGCCCATTGTGTAGTTATGATTGTCTTTAGGCTTGCCATCCTTCCACTTGCAAGTAGTAAGTGATATGCGCTGGGATCACACACACAGCGGCTCAGTCCCGAATCGTGGCTTGTGCACTTCACTCGCGCGCTGTGTGAGCTGCGCAGGGCCGGAGTGCGCACCCTCCAGAGGGCACTCGCTGTTCAGGGCGGAGTGATTTGGAGCACAGGATGCCTGCGGAGCCGAGCGTATCCGCGTATTGGCGTTGCTATGTGCACGGCTAACGGTTTTAGTGTAAACGCGAATCGTTTTAAGAACATTAATCTGATGATCCGCTGATTCGATGTAATGTAAACGTAGCCTAAGATAGACAGCAGAGTCCTGGCCTGAGGAACTGGCTCTCCTGTGTTGAGACATGCGCCTGTGAAGTGGTTGTTTTGTTTCCCCAATATACGAGTCTGTGCAATCCTCACTGCACTGAATTAAATACACTATGTTGTCCTGTTTGTGTCTGGCTATTCTGTCCTTAGGGTGGACCAGTTTCTGCTTCAGGGTGTTACTGGGTCTAAAATGTACCGGAATGTTGTGTCTGTAGAAGATCCTCCTGAGTTTCTCAGATAGACCAGAAATGTAGGGAATGACAATGTTCTTGCATTTGTTCCTGTTATCCTCCTTGTCCATTATGTTCCTTTTTCTGCTCTTGAAGAAAGACCAGTTGGGATACCCGCAATTCTGAAGTGCTTTCTTGATGTGATTCTGCTCCTTCTCTTTTCCCTCTACCATTGTAGGAATGTTCTGAGCCCTGTGTTGCAAGGCCCTAATGACCCCCAATTTGTGTTCCAGTGACTCACAGGAGAACAGAGAGAACCACAATCCATTGATCATCCCAACGACTCTCGAGGCCGTTCACACCCAGCCCCCAGTGACCCACACCAACAAGATGACTCAATGACACCTTAGGATTGCTTTTCATCCATGAGAGGATAAATACCTGATACTCCCTATTAGTCAAACAGAACTGAAGAAGTCTTTCGGATGAGAGGTGAAACGTCTTCAAGAATCTTCAAGCAAGTCCAGTTGCTCTCTTTTACCACCCACAATGAAAAAATTGTAATGCTACATTGGCTGTCCACATATTTTCTACTTGCAAATTATGACTAATCTGTAAATACCAATGACTGTGTACTAGTGCATCTCAAAAAATGAGAATATTGTGAAAAAGTTCAATATTTTCCATCAGTTATTTAAGAAAGTGAAAATGTTATATATTATACGTAGACTCATTACACAAACTAAAATGCTTCAAGCATTTTTCCATTTTAATTTTAATCAGTATGGCATACAGTACAAAAAAAACATCTCAAAATATTAGAATATTTCATTTCGAGTTTGAGTAAAACAGTATGAACACAGTGTATCTCTCAGTCTAGTTCAGTACACACAACCACAATCATGGGGAAGACTGCTGACTTGACTGTTGTCCAGAAGATCATCACTGATGCCCTCCACAAGGAGGGTAAGCCACAAAAGGTCATTGCTGAAAAGGGTGGCTGGAAAAGGTGCACAAGCAACAGGGATGGCCGCAGTCTTGAGAGGATTGTCAAGAAAAGTTGATTCAAGAACTTGGGAGAGCTTCATAAGGAGTGGACTGAGGCTGGTGTCAGTGTATCAAGACCCATCACGAACAGACATCTTCAAGAAAGGGGCTACAACTTTTGCATTCCTAATATCAAGCTACTCCTGAACCAGAGACAATGTCAGAAGTGCCTTATCTGGGCTAAGGAGAGAAAGAACTGGACTGTTGCTCAGTGGTCCAAAGTCCTCTTTTCAGATGAAAGTACATTTTGCATTTCATTTGGAAATCACAGTCCTAGATTCTGGAGGAAGAGCGGAGAGGCACAGAATCCAAGGTGTTTGAAGCCCAGTGTGAAGTTTCCACAGTCTGTGATGATTTGGGGTGCCATGTCATCTGCTGGTGTTGGTCCACTGTATTTTATCAAGTCCAAAGTCAACACAGCCATCTACCAGGAGATTTTAGAGCACTTCATGCTTCCATCTGCTGACGAGGTTTTTGGAGATGATTTCCTTTTCCAGCAGGACTTAGCACCTGCCCACAGTGCCAAAACTACTACCAAATGGTTTGCTGACCATGATATTACTGTGTTTGATTGGCCAGCCAACTTGCCTGACCTGAACTCCATAGAGAATCTATGGGGTATTGTCAAGAGGAAGATGAGAAACACCCAACCCAAAAATACAGATACGCTGAAGGCCACTATCAAAGCAACCTGGGCTTCAATAACACCTCAGCGGTGCCACAGACTGATCACCTCCATGCCACACTGCATTGATACATTAATTCATGGTAAAGGAGCCCCAACCAAGTATTGAGTGTATAAATGAATATACTTTTCAGAAGTTGGACATTTCTGTATTGTAAATCATTTTTTGATTGATCTTAGGGAATATTCTAATAATTTGAGATACTGGATTTCTGATTTTCATGAGCTATAAGCCATAATAATCAAAATTAAAACAAATATTAAAATTTTAATATTTCACTTTACATGTAATGAATATAGAATATATGAAAGTTTACCTTTTTGAATTAAATAATGAAAAAGGAACTTTTTCATGGTATTCTAATTTTTTGAGATGCACTAGTATATGTTTAACATAGGTATTCAAACAAAAAAAAAGCTCTGACAGTTCACATCAAATTGTTTTAGCAGACAGCAAATCTCCATGGTCAGTATTCAAAAATGTAAACCAACAGTTGAAAAAAAGTGCAAACGTATTAACATAAATCAGTCAATACCATGCGAGGCCTTTATGCTGAATCAAGTGCACATCATTCAGGATCTACTGTTAGGTTTTTTTTGCCAGAAAGACAAGTCTGTCCACAGCATCTGGCTTTAAAGCTGCCCTGTGGCAGGTAACAATATTGCCACCTGTGCTAAAAGCTCTCTCTGAGGGCGAGCTGGTTGCAGGGATGCAAAGGTACCGCTTTGCCAGAAGGCTCACTCTGGGATATGCTGTGCAGTGGGTCTTCCACCATTCCAGGGGATTGGTTTCACTATCTGCATTTGGAGCTTGCAGGTAACTGTTCAATTCAGCCTCAACAGCCTGCTGGTCTGTTAGACCAGAAGTAGCAACTGGCCTTTTGAAAAAGCTGCCAAGTGTCTTTTTCTGCATTATGACTGGTGCAGTTGAAGTTGACACTTCTGATGGAGTAGTAGGGCTAGACTGTGAGGTCCTCCATTCATCCAGTATCTGAGAGACAGTGTTGACCCCCACAGCCTCTATTTTGTCAGGCTGGATGTAGTGGGTCTTGAAGCGAGGATCAACGAGGGTCGCCATGCTCAGGAGGTCATCAGTGGCAGCATCATTGAATTTCTCATTCAAATAGGTAATGACAGCAGTCTTGATGGCCTTGGTAAGCTCTGTGTCATCATCTTCTGGCCTTAAGACTTCCTCATTGAAGAGCTGGAGGACAGGTTTCACACAAGAGACACTGACATATGCTTTGCCAGAAAGGGCATCAGTGAAGTCCACAAGTGGATTTAGGGCCTTGTGGAAAGACTCCAATACCTCAATATCCTGCCATGTGGGAGTGAGGTGCCTGCTTTTTCTGCCAGCAGATAATACCTTCGCAATAGCCTTCTCCTGCTCCAGTACTCATGCTATCATGGCATGACGGGACCCGCACCTGGTAGGAGATTCTGTGATCAACCTATGTTTAGGGAGCTTGAGATCATCTTGAGCAGTTGCTAGTGCTCTTCTCTTTTTCCATGAGTAAGAAAAAGTACTGACCACTTTCTTGCACACACTGACAGCCCTGTCAATTCTCCAGTCATTCATACTGCCCTCTAAAGATAAAAAAAGAAAGAAATCAGTTTAGAAGCCCTCAATATAATAATTTGAAATACTGTCATTACTTTTTGCAAACAATAAGAAGATACATTTGATGCTTGAAACGTTACTGTTTTCCATGTTTGAAGGTCAGCATAACAATATGCAAAACTAACCTACTTGTTTAACATGGGCCTAATAATCATTTTAAACATTTTTTAGGCTTTTTTCACCTTTATTGGATAGGACAGTGTAGAGACAGGAAATGAGTGGGAGAGAGAGATGGGGAGAGATCGGGAAATGACCTCGGGTCGGAATCAAACCTGAGTCCCCGGATTTATGGTATGGCGCCTTATCCACCTGAGCCACGACGCCCCCCTAATAATCATTTTGCTTACAACAGAAACTGTTTTAAGTGACAGCCAAACACTGTGATATAGTATCAGAAAGAATATAAAAATAAAAACACAATATTTTAAAGAAAAAAAAGACAGCTTTTCTGAGATGTGTTCATTTAGGCTACTAACCAATAGCTGTGTTTAGCCAGTGACCAAAGCACTGCAGGTGAGTCCAGCCTTTAAGAGCAACAGCCTTGACAATGTTTGCTCCATTGTCTGTCGTGATGCACATCAGCTGGTCTTCACTAAGGCCCCAAGATTCCAGTGCATCCTCCAGTCCCTGACAAATTATTTTGGCTGTGTTGTCCTCCGGAAAATACACCGTCTGCAAGCATGTGCTTTGAAGAGCCCACTCCTCGTCAATGTAATGGATCGTGAGACTCAAATATGGCTCAGATGTGCGACTGGACCAAAGGTCAGAGGTAGTTGCAAAGTATTTGATATCTTGGAGCTGAGTTTCCAACTTCGTACGGCATTTATCATAAAGCCGTGGAATGGCAGTTTGTGAAAAGTATTTTCTGCCAGGGATTTCGTACCTCTGGTCCATCACGTTTAGTAAGTACTTAAATCCAATTCGCTCAACTGTTGACAGAGGCTTTCATGTCTTTTGCTATATGTAACAGGTCCCAGACAGAGTACCTGTACACAGATAAGGTTCCTGTAAAACAGGAGAAAGAATGAGACAGACGACTGTTTGCTTCTGTTCAGTGCAGCTTCGCTCAATATAATTTACTTATCAATGTGCAAAATACCTCTTTTTCCATATTCAACTGTCATTTAGTTCAGTACAACATCCATACTATCAGAAACAAAACCAAAATACATATAGGCTAGTTACAGCATCATCTTTCTGTTTCCAAATAAAACATACATTTTCTCATTATTCATAAAGAATAATCCTGATTTCAGTGAACCACTGTATTAATACATCCTCATTCAGTCACTTGACTGAGCTATCATTTAGTTCAAAACTTCTGAAAATAATAATACCATGAAATATCAAACGTATAGCCCCTCACTGGTTCCCTCATGTAATCTCACTCGTAGTGCAAATAAAAAAAAAAAGACAAGCATATTGCTCTGAATGACTGTTGGTTCGAGATAAATGCCTGAGCTGAAGACTTGCAAGGTTTAACAATTTTAACTGTGGGTATGTGCATGTATATCCCTGTATAACTGTAACATCTTATTTATTTACACAGGTAACAAAATACTGTACCCAAAAGAATAGTTTTTAACCCAAAACTAAATGTACTGGAGCCAGAAACTACGACATGGTTTGGTCACAACCTAAAAAAAAAGTAAACAGCGGCGCCATCTTGGGTCACCCGCGACGCACAGAGAGCTAAAAGTTTTGCCACTTGTTCAGAAAACCAGTCAAACATACTCAATACCCATAAAAACTTGACCTACCATTATTGAAATATATCACACAAGTGTGTATAGTTATACAAGTTTTAAAACACCACCAACCTGTAAAACAGGCAGGGGTGAAAGTAACTTATTTCTTGGCGGTACTATTATTTTGAGTCATAGTGAAAAATACACCTAATTATTTATTATTGTCTACTTATCAAGCATTCACTAGGACTTCTTATCACTCAGTAGTACTAGTATAGTACTTTATCACACTATCACTCTTTCATCCACCTGTATCAGTTTTTGATTATAAATAAATTGCAAACACATCATTTCAACAACACAATCATTTTAATAACATTTTTTTAGCTGAACAGTTGAAAACTAACTTTTCATTTTGGACACTGGACACACAACAGTGTAACAGAACAGAAAAGTGAAGGTTTTTAGGTAAAACACTTAAAATAAATTTCAAAGAGGCTTGAACGTTTGAGAAAGTGCGTGCGTTCTACAGTAAGTGCGTGCGTTCTACAGTAAGTGCGTGCGTTCTCAGTGTGCGTGCGCAGGCGCGCGGGAACACATTTTAGGTCAGGGGTGCTGCATATCAAGTAGCCTAGTTAATGGGGGTCATGGGTTTATATATATCCAGAGCATTTTTTAAGGATTTCCACTAGGAGACCAACTGGTCTGAGCAATACAATCACAGGCCCCAGAGTCCATGCGGCTGCACCGCTGCGGCATATTCTGTGATGCAAATTGCTGCATTACGAATCCTCGTTTCAGTCAGCATAATATCAACATAGTTAATGCAGTGCCAAGTTTTCCTTGTTAAATGTATACTTACATGGTACTTGGTTAATTAATTGCACCTGATTGAACCAAATGATAAGACATAACTTGGTTTAAAATTTGGTCTCCCAGTGAAGCTGGTTTGGCATTGACTAGGAGACCAAATCTGGCCACTGGGAGACCATTTGGTCTCCCAGTAACTATGTTAAAAAATGATCTGTCTCATCTCATTATCTCATATATGCCGTTAAAATGCACTTTAAGATTGATACCTTGACATCGCTGCAGCGCGGTACCCGACGTTCCATAATCTACATGTAAGGCATGTAAGCAGAACCAACCTGTAATTTTGGCCGATATGTCTGAAGACTCCGAAGAAGCTCCATTCCTGAGGCACGTTAACTGAATATTTTCCATCATTAATAGATTGTTTTAACTACATGGTGATGGAAAGATATAAAGGCTAACTATTATTTTAACATATCCTGAAGCATTGGTGCCAGAACCAGTTTTAAAGTGATGTAAGAATAAGCAGGGGTTCGGGGGGTTCTCCCCCGAGAAAATTTTTAATGTTGTAGAGGCTAGATAGCGGGTTTTACGCAATTTTAGACAGAAAGAGAACGGTCTTACTTTGCTACCAGAAAACATGTTCTCATATCAGTTAGGCTGTGAAAACCATGCAGGTGCGCATTGGAAGTAGGATGAAGAGATTTTATCAGATGCTTTGGCGTAGATGCTAGGCTATCTCCATAGTAATGAGTTTTTACCTTTGACCTTACAATGTAGCCTACATAAAAACGAATTTTTAATACACAGTCATTTTTATGCATTATGTTTACATTCTGATATGAATTTCATTGTGTGATATTTTAAAATTGCTCAGATGGTGAAATTAGTAATGATTTAAAACGTTTCATCCCTGCTCAGTAGGGGTGCACAGCACCCTCAGTACTCCAGTAGAGGGCGCTGCAGCGCCCTCAGCACCCCACTTCCCGCGCCCTTGCGCGTGCCATGCATTGGTAGCCTAGTTACTCTGCTCACTCCAACCAGACAGTAATCTAGAATCTTTGCCCCAACTTCCACTCGACTTACGAATTCTGATCAAAGTAATTTTTAAATAGCCTATCATGAAATATTAACGTTTCTTTATATGCCTTTTTATTTGGGAGACTTTGCAACTAACGTCTGTCTGCTAAAACACTTTGATTACCAGCTGCGCACGTTATAGCACAAGATCTGGCTGAATTATTATTTTTTTTCAGAGACAGTATTTCTCTTTCCGGTGCAGCCAAATCTTTTAGTGGTATGCCAGACCGGCTTACTTTCGCCCCTGAAAACAGGAGAAAGAATGAGACAGACGACTGTTTACTTCTGTTCATTGCAGCTCGACAAAAGTCCGCTCACAGGGAGAGTCTGAGAGGAGAAGCAACTCGCCACACTGCCTCCTGCTGGTAACACTGAGTAACTCTTTGTGCTTCCGCTTTTACCAAGAGGTAATAACTGACCATTTTGGACCATATCAACACATTCCTTTTACAGAAAGAATATTTTCAAAATAAAACAAACAATTACATAAAATGTGTCCTTACATTTTGTGAGCGTCACACAATATTAGCCAACATTAGCACAATCTGATAGGATTTAATAATGTCTTTGTGACCTTAATGAACACCAGTTGTTGTATCAAGTCGGATTGTTATTTACATGCCACACAAACTTAGAAAACAGTCATATTCGTATGTTGTCATTTTTACACACTGAATCCGAACTGTTGTGAACTGATTAATTTTCCGAGCTAATCTAACGCTGCATTCCTCAAGTACAGTTTGCTAGCTAGCAGCCGCTCACTGCACTGCAACCGCACTTGCTAATTCTTCTTCTTCTTCTGTCGATTTATTGGCAGTTAACAATCCACTTGCTAATTGACACGGTCATAGATTTACGTAGAAGACTCGATTCTTCACCGCGTATTCCAGAACGTCCACACAGGGCGGCCATCTTACCACAGACAAGGGGTATGAAGACTTACGCAAGCACAGCCCAGCCCAGCACTCACATTATGATTTACAGGAAATCAAAGTACTGACTTTGATGACAAGATGATGTGTGTGTCTGTTTTAATTGTAGATGTTTATATCAGTATGTTTAGTTTTATTTTAACTGCACATTGGAGCCTAGTCAAATGAAATTTCAATCTTCTGTGCTAACATATATTGACTTTGACATGATAATCAGCTTTGAATGTTCTTTTTGTAAATGTAAAGATATCTTATCCTTGGAAGTATAACCACATGTGATTAATTAAATGCTTTTTTGGTCACAAACTACCGTGAGTCGCTGTCACTGTTTTATATTATTACTTACTCGGGCAGTGCATTTGTTATTATGCTATGATGTGAGTTTACATTTGTTATTATGCTATGATGTGAGTTTACATTTGTTATTATGCTATGATGTGAGTGCATTAGGTTTTTGAGGTGGATGAAGTATTTCTGAAGTTTCAGAAGTGAGTAAGCTGTTTATTTATCTTTAGCTTCCCCTACGGCCCTATCACATGTAAAAATATTTTCACTAAAAATTGGAAATAAATTGTATGGTTATTTGTCCTAAGGCCGCAGTTATCCATAAGTATGCAGTGTTAGGCTTCTCACAGCATAGGAATTTCAGCATGCATCCTGTCTTACAGTCTGTAGTATACTGAAATATTTTCGCCAAGCTATGCGTATTTTTTTAAAACATAAAATGATTATTCATCATTAATATCATAAATACATACTTCTGTTTGTTTTTTTTATATAACAAACCAAACCGTTTGAATATTGATTGAAATTTGAGGAAGTTACGGTCATCTGAAAAGTACATATCGCTACCAACACAATGTAATGGGTAAGCCAGCTGTCTGAGGTAAGATGGCCGCCATGTGCGGACGTTCGACTTCGTTGACGGGCAACGGGGACGAGGCATCTAGTCTTCTATGTAAATCTATGGACACAGTAGCCAAACTACGTGCTGTTTTCGTGACCACGCCCCCAGAGTGAATACTCATGAGCAAATTTTGCATGGCTCCGCCCAGTGGAAACCTACAGGAACCCTTTGTGTACCGCGCACGGAGTGGATTTTTATTTTCTCCAGTCAGAAATATTGGTAGGAACCCGTCCATACTGTCCAGACCCAATTCTACACCTATGGTCTGTACAGCGGAGTACCGTGTTGTTGTCTTTTCCCCATTCAGTGGATCCCCTGGCTAGATAACTGTTGCATGCTGGGAAGCCCCGCCTCTGACAGAGAGTCGCGTGAGACGGCTGTTTGGATTCAACAATCAGTCCTGGAGTCTGTGGCAGAGATGGGACCAAGTCACACATGTGCAAGTCTCAAGTAAGTCTCAAGTCTTAACCTTCAAGTCACAAGTAAGTCCCAAGTATTTTTTTCTTGGGCAAGTCAAGTAAAGTCAAGTCACAGGCTATGTCAAGTCAAGTCCTGTAATAGGTCAAGTAAAGTCCAAGTCAAGTCACCTTAGGCGTATTGTAATTTTAGCTGCAAAATCTGATCTTAATAAATAGTCCAGCTGTTGTCGTCCAAATTGTTCATTTTGATGATAAAAGCATGAAACTTTGCATGATTACTACCGTAAGTTTGCCGAGGTGAATAATTCTAGATATGGAGCCAACCAAATTTCGCACTCGGGGCTGAGTTATGAGCATGCTCAAAATCCCCAAGCATGAAAACAAGGCTCTCCATAAAAAAAAACTTGTAAACCACCTGATTTGTAGCATTTTGGACAAAAAACTCATTATCTCTAGCCACTTTATCTTGTTCTACAGGGTCGCAGGCAAGCTGGAGCCTATCCCAGCTGACTGCGGGCGAAAGGCGGGGTACACCCTGGACAAGTCGCCAGGTCATCACAGGGATGACACATAGACACAGACAACCATTCACACCTACGGTCAATTTAGAGTCACCAGTTAACCTAACCTGCATGTCTTTGGACTGTGGGGGAAACCGGAGCACCCAGAGGGGACCCACGCGGACACGGGGAGAACATGCAAACTCCGCACAGAAAGGCCCTCACCGGCCACGGGGCTCGAACCCGGACCTTCTTGCTGTGAGGCGACAGTGCTAACCACTACACCACCGTGCCGCCGGACAAAAAACTGCACAGAATTAATTTTCCAGTTAGGGTTATCCCTTTTTTTTTAGCTAACTTGCATCATGTGATTAATCATGCATTTGTACTTAAATGAGCAGGATTCCTGTGGTGAATAATATAAAATATCACTTTAAAGCAATTTTGTCTATTTTTTACTTCATTGTATTTTCAAATTAAACTTACTATTGCTTATACAAACAAATAAGCATTGGCTACACTTTAATAATATGCAAAAAGCATCATTTCCAAAGACAATTTCTATCCAAATTCTACTATTGCTAGGAAGTAGTGGCAATCAAAAAATGAAAATATATTTACAAACAGTGCGTTTCATTTGAAAATATGCAAACATGTTTATTATAAAGTTCCTTAAAAACAGATGGGTTCTAGTCACAGCTTCCACAGCCACCACCACAGTTACACAAGCCTGTGCATACTAAATTTGCCTTTTTGCATTTGCATCTTCCACCACATCCAAGTTTACAACCACATCGAATTAACTCGTAGCAAATGTCCTTTGCTTGCAGTAGTGCTGTCCAGTATGGTAGCCAGCTTTGATGATCGAACTTCCAGCCCCAGTTGGATGGGCATGGCAGAACTGGCTGGGTAACAAGTGTCTGACCCCATACATGCACACCTTGATATACAAACCTTTTTACGTGTTCCAAAAGCGCAGCTCAAGTTGGAGGGATACTATCAAGGAGCTTTGACTTCTTTGCAAAAAGCTCTTGTCTCAGCTTATTGACGCTTACCAAGGTGCTTGTTCTGTCATAACATAGAACTACAAACCTTTTGATGGTACTCATTAATGCATCATCAATATCGTGGGTTGATGGATTAATAGTGTTCATTTGCTGTGTCAGTTCTGGATACACACTCCACACTTCCCAAGCAGTTCTTTTTCTGCGGCCACAGAAAAAAAACTGTCACATCCAGTTAGGGCGTTGAATAGTGGCAATGCTTGAGCTTCTTCTTTGCTAAGAGATTGTGCAATGGCATGTATAGGAACATATTTAAGTGTCTTCCCAGTGCCATACACAACCCACAGCCTTTCTGCCTGAATAGTATGAAATGTTGAAACTGCTAAAACCACATCTGTGCCGTTGCTTCTTATCTTGATTCGCTGATGACCACATCTTTGTGCATCTAATGCATGAATCAACAAGTGTGTATCGGCTTCTTCGTGTGAACAAGGTTCAAGTCTTTCCATGTTCACTCTGCTGGATACAGCACACATGGCCCACTTGTAGAATAGATCTCTTTGCCATCTGGTACTGATAGTGACACCACCTGAAATCGATAATTGATATATCGAGATGATTAACAACAATTTTTTTCCTCACATCAACATCATTTTGAAATGCAAATTAATCAGATCACTTATAGAATGTCTCATCTCATCTCATTATCTCTAGCCGCTTTATCCTGTTCTACAGGGTCGCAGGCAAGCTGGAGCCTATCCCAGCTGACTACGGGCGAAAGGCGGGGTACACCCTGGACAAGTCGCCAGGTCATCACAGGGCTGACACATAGACACAGACAACCTTTCACATTCCCACCTACGGTCAATTTAGAGTCACCAGTTAACCTAACCTGCATGTCCTTGGACTGCGGGGGAAACCGGAGCACCCGGAGGAAACCCACGCAGACACGGGGAGAACATGCAAACTCCGCACAGAAAGGCCCTCGCCAGCCACGGGGCTCGAACCCAGACCTTCTTGCTGTGAGGCGACAGCGCTAACCACTACACCACCGTGCCGCCCTTATAGAATGTTATAAATAGTACAGGGAGTGCAGAATTATTAGGCAAGTTGTATTTTTGAGGATTAGTTTTATTATTGAAAAACAACTATGTTCTTGATGAACCCAAAAGACTCATAAATATCAAAGCTGAGTATTTTTGGAAGTTGGAGTAGGGCTTTCTTAGTTTTAGCTATCTTAGGAGGATATCTGTGTGTGCAGGTGACTATAACTGTGCATAATTATTAGGCAACTTAACAAAAAACAAACATATACCCATTTCACTCATTTATTTTCACCAGGGAAACCAATATAACAACTCAACATTCACTAATATACATTGCTGGCATTCAAAAACAAAAACAAACAAAAAAAAAACAAATCAGTGACTAATATAGCCGCCTTTCTTTACAAGGACACTCAAAAGCCTGCCATCCATGGATTCGGTCAGTGTTTTGATCTGTTTGCGATCAACATTGCATGCAGCAGCAACCACAGCCTCCCAGACACTGTTCAGAGATGTGTACTGTTTCCCCTCCTTGTAGATCTCACATTTGATGAGGGACCACAGGTTTTCTATGGGGTTCAGATCAGGTGAACAAGGAGGCCACGTCATTAATCTTTCTTCCTTTAAACCCTTTCTGGCCAGCCATGCTGTGGAGTACTTGGATGCGTGTGATGGAGCATTGTCCTGCATGAAAATCATGTTTTTCTTGAAGGATGCTGACTTCTTCCTGTACCACTGCTTGAAGGTGTCTTCTAAAAACTGACAATAGGACTGGGAGTTGAGCTTGACGCCATCCTCAACCCGAAAAGGTCCCACAAGCTCATCTTTGATGATACCAGCCCATACCAGTACCCCACCTCCACCTTGCTGGCGTCTGAGTCGGACTGGAGCTCTCTGCCCTTTGCTGATCCAGCCACGAGCCCATCAAGACTCACTCTCATTTCAGCTGTCCATAAGACCTTAGAAAAATCAGTCTTGTGATACTTCTTGGCCCAGTCTTGACGTTTCATCTTGTGTGTCTTGTTCAGTGGTGGTCGTTTTTCAGCCTTTGTTACCTTGGCCGTGTCCCTGAGTATTGCACACCTTGTGCTTTTTGACACTCCAGTGATGTTGCAGCTCTGAAATATGGCAAAACTGGTGGCGAGTGGCATCTTGGCAACTTCACGCTTGACTTTCCTCAGTTCACGGGCAGTTAGTTTGCGCCTTTTTTTTTCAACGCGCTTCTTGCGACCCTGTTGACTATTTTGAATGAAGCGCTTGATTGTTCGATGGTCACGCTTCAAAAGCTGGGCAATTTTAAGAGTGCTCCATCCCTTTGCAATATATGTCACTATTTTTGACTTTTCTGAGTCCGTCAAATCCCTCTTCTGACCCATTTTGCCAAAGAAAAGGAAGGTGCCTAATAATTTTGCACACCTGATATAGGGTGTTGATGTCATTAGACCACACCCCTTTTCATTACAGAGATGCACATCACCTGGTATGCTTAATTGGTAGGAGGCTTTCAAGCCTATGCAGCTTGGAGTAGGCCAACATGCATAGAGAGGGTAATGTGGTCAACATACTCATTTGCCTAATAATTCTGCACTCCCTGTATTGTAATTAAAAAAATACTCTAAGTAAGCTTTCTCTTACCTTTTCAGAAAGATATCTGAACAGTTCCGTTTTGTTGTCATCTACTCTGAGAAATCCTTTCCAATCAGAGGGGATGAGTGTGTTTGGGAGAACCTTTCTGCATTGACTGCTCCCTCCAGGCCCGTTTCAAGCTATTTGGGGGCCCTAGGCAAAGGGGGATCTGGGGCCCATAATTATCCCCCCCTCGACGAAAGGCCTTATGGCCGCCTACCCACTGAAGACTTAATAAATAAACATCACACATATTGTAATCATTTTTACTTAATAAATGAACTCTTTACATTATTATAAATAATTATCAAACCCAATTAAACACAAGAATAGACAAAATATATACACACACACATACACATATACATATATATATAAATCAAATATGAAAATAAGACAAAGTAATATAAAATGTGCAAATAACACAACACTAAATATTTACAGTATATACACAAGTAGAAATAACTTCAAATGGTGATTAAATGATTACAAACATGAATAAGAATCTTAATAAGAACCGGCACACAGAAAAGTGCAAAAGGTATAGAAAAACACACAAAAATTTAAGAATACACAACTAGAATCATGGGCAAAATGTCTAAAACTGCTGCTTGCGGGCTTTGGCTTCAGCAAAGGCAGCCACAATACCCTCCATGTCCAAAGACCTGTGGACATCACATTCAATTGACATCAGTGCCAGTCCGGAGAGCCTCTCTTGGCCCATGGCAGACCTCATATAGTTCTTAATAAGCTTCAGAGCTGAAAAGCTCCTCTCACTTGAGGCAACTGACACAGGAGGTGTAAGAAGTAAACGTAGTGCAATGCTTAAATTGCTGTACAAGTCTAGTAGCTTCTCACTGTATATGTAGTCAAGCATGTCAAATGGGCAGGTAGATGCATTATCTGGGAAAGTGTGGATATAAACACTGTTATAAACACTGTCTACAAGATAACTACCATTAACGTAAGCTAGCTACCAAATTTGCTTGTCGACCCGCTTGGTATTAATGAGTGTGTACATTCTCACTTACCAGTGTCTTGTTTTTTTCTGTCTTCCTCTTCCCTTTTCTTCTTTCTCTTCTGGCTCCCTGAGGGGTAATTTCGCTTCATATTTGATTTTGTTTTGTTTTTTTGCCGCGGAGCTCTGCAACCACTTGACTGGACGGAGATGGGTATTGAGGGGTTGACAGACGGTCATTGCACTTTTCGGCCAAAGCATGTAGGGAGGCGCTGTTGTGCATTAGGGGGCCCCCCTTGGAACTAGGGTATTTCAACAAGTGTCATTAGGCGCTGCGCTGCCGCGCTCAAAAAGTTGTCATTGCTATTGAATACATAACCAGTCGTTCAGCAGCAGGGGCCCTTCGAGGGCTGGGGCCCTAGGCAATTGCCAAGTCTGCCTACCTTGTTGCAACGGGTCTGGCTCCCTCTTTTTTCCCTTACTGAGCTCTTTAAGGAATCGCTTCGATACTCATCCCAAAGTAGGTCGACTCTGTTCGCAGCCTCAAGTTGATGTAGTATGTATGGAGCAAATACAGAATCAAAGTATTCCTCAAAGGTTCATGCTGTCTTGACCGGTAGCATCTGGACAATTACAGCACCATCAAGGATGACTGCATCTGCATTATAGCTGTCTGAAGACTCCTCTCTGGTTTCATCGATGAGACACTTAACAAGATCTGCTTTCTGTCCACTTCGAAGTTTCTCATTTTGGGCCAAAGAAGGCGGCCATGGCTGATTCTCAAATGTAAAAAGTCATCTAGATTGCCATCACGACTTTGACAGGTAATGTATAACCTCGAAAAGAGAGCACAGTCCTCCTTTAGTTCCTTGACCTTTGCTTTATCCTTGGAGATCATCTTCTTTGTTTGAGAGCCAAGGGTGTAGATATTGTTCTTTTTCAAAAGTTCTGTAATAGCCTTGCTTTGATCAACAAGTCGCTCTTTAACAAATTATTTAAACTGTAACTCTCCAACATCTTTCACATCTCTTATAGACTTGACGATAGCAGCATCCATGACGTCTTTAGTGTGCATGGCCATGAGATCACTGCCTTTTTCCAAGAAAGGGTTGCCACATTCTTCAAAACTCGATACCAGCTTTTGAACATCTTGGAGAAATGCACCTTGTACTGCAGGTGTTTGCGCATGGTGTTTATTATTTGTCATGGACAGGCTACTTTCGAACTCTTCCACCATTCTGGATAGCTCAGGACCTGAAACCATCCATCTCAACAACGCTGTGGGGCTTTCTGTAAGACCAACCGCTCCCCCTTCACCTTTCACAACAGCGCTGACTTGCTTATGGGCGTGATCTAAAGCAATTGATGAAAACAGCTTTTGTGTCTTATGGACAACAAAAGATCCATTTGTGAATTCTTCGTGTATGTCTGGATATTTCTTTGGAAGGTCCAACATGTCTCACAGATGTACAGTACAGAGAGCCATCTTGCATAGTTTTGATGATCAAGGGCAAACACCCATGGCAAAAGCTCCTTAATTGCCTCAATGTACATCTCAAAGTTTCCCTCTCTGAATGATCTGACAAGTCGTAGATAACAAAGCTGCAAATCAAGAACTCTGGACCAGTAGAGAAACTGAGGACTTGTATTTGCTCGCTCTTTCCTCCACTCTTCGAATGGCTTAACTTCATCAGGATCAATGGTGTCAGCTGTGTAGGCCTTTGTCATCAGGATGTGCAAACATGCAGCCATCACTTGATGAGCACGTCGCGCATGTGTTACATGTTTCCTCTTTAAGAAAGAATCAGCAACACCTGGTGTAGCAACTCCAGCATTGGCAATGGTTTCTGGCCAGCCACTTCTTGTCAGCCACTTGCCAAGAACATTGAGGGCGGACATTTCGATGTGTAATCCACCAAGCATAACAACAAACTTATCTTCGCCGAACTCACTGCAGTTTGTCCACTGAATTTGCTTAGCTAGAGCAAAAAGAGGTTGGTCAAGCACTATAACAGGAACTTGTGTCGGGTTCACACATTTGACTGCTGATTGTATGACTTTCATTGAGTGTTGAATCATCGCTAGGGAGTGAGCATTTTCAGTAAACATTGGAAGGCGTGAAATAATAGCGGGTTGATAGCTTGTCAGTGTAGAATGAGATGCCTGATAAGCAGCCCATGAGATCCATTCATCTTCAGCAAGCTCTTCCTTTGAAAAAAGTTGATTAGTATTCTCTAGCCAATCTGCTTCAGTATCATGTTCTTGACTTGATTGAGTAAACTCTGCAGTAGTGACATTTGCAGGAGCAGAAAAGATGTCTTTCGGGGGCTCAGCCACTGGATGTACCTCACTGTAGAAAGAAGGAAGGTGATTTAGCCTTTTGGACCCAGTTTGCAAATTTGGATCGAACGTGTCAACAGGTCTTTCTTGACCCATTTTTGCATTGGTTGGGTGCTGCACTAAGGGAATTGCAGTTCCATGAAAGGAATCTTGAACACTAGTGGATCTGGTATTGTGGTCAACATTGTCAACAGCACCAGTAGTAAACAAACCATTTTTGAGTTTGGCAGGACAGACTGTCTTCTCTTTCATATCTTTCTATGACACTGTTTGCCGTTTCGGTGGTAATGGAAAGAACTCTGTCATACGAGATACAACATCCTAGTCTGTAAAAAGCCTCGATTAAAGATTTATCCCTAATTGCACCATGGATTTTTAAAGCAGTATACAGAGGAAGTGGACATTTTCTGAACTTCACATGGGTACTTCCTTTGGACTCAGCTCGCTGACCTCGATATTTTGTAACACAGTTGAAAAGGATAAGTTGTGAAACTGTAAGTCATGCTTGGCTGTCATTCGGATCAAACTCAGTGGTTGGACCTTTCAAAAGCAAGCCAACAAGGGTTTTCAACGACGCTGGTACAGAATCTTTTTGATAATCTTCAGCAAATGTTCCATTAAATGAATTATTGGTTTTTAACATGTCCTTCCTTATAATGTTTGCCGCTTTAGCTAGATGCCATGCATCTGAATCTTTTCTCTTTGCTTCCTTCAAGACCCCAGCTATTTCATGTTTCAGTGCAAACAAGACTTGTCTTCCTTCTGTATGCACTGTCAAGTCTGGAAATACCTCTAAAATTCGCTCCTTCAGTCTTGTTTTGTCGACTGTTGCTTGTTCCATACCAAGCTCCTGTTGTTTCAGACAATAAAAGCTGGCTAGATCAGCAAGTTTTAGAATAGCCAGTTCCTCAGACTCGAGAAAATCATCAATATATGTAATTAGTTCAGCAAAAGCAAGTTCTTCAAGCTCTATGTCTGTTGCTGAATTATCATCCATATGTTTAGTTGTAGATAATTTCACTTTTCTTGCTTTATTGTACAGACTGACAAGGCACTTGGCATGATATCTTGCTTCAATAGCCATCATATCACCTTCAGATAGTTTAGCTATAAGTTTGTTGTCTTTCAAAAGACTTGCACATTCACAAACTTTTCGATCAACTTCAAATGTGGAAGCAGCATGAAGACTTGATGCGGTGTCAGACTGTTCGCAAAAGAAGCAATAGTACTCTGCTATTGACACTTCTCTGGCAATAATGGAACTGCGGCGATACTTCATAGGGCTAAACGTTGCTTTATCCTGGGAAGCAGAATTTTCACTAGCATTATCCTGATCTACTACTTCATTGAATTTCCTTTTCTTGGCTCATTCAAGCTTACTATTGCCGAAAAGCAATCTACACGATTTATGCCACATAGCCTTGTTACTGTACAATGTCTCCACAATTTCACTTCCATCATCCAATAGGGAAATTTCAAGACCACCAGGAAGTTTCCCAAGCTTTTGGAACTCCTCTACATTGGATACAAATGAAAAATAACCAGCACCAACATCTTTCCTCTTCGTGTTTGCTGGACATTGTAGTTCGTCTTTTGAGGCTTTCTGACAAATAAAACACAGTCTCCAGTCCATAATTAGAAAACTGTATAATAACAAAACTAGCAAACTATACATTTAACAATTTTCTTTGAAAAAATGATCACAAATTGTAAATAAGTCACTCTTTTCACACACTGCAAGTCTTCAACATGTAAGCAGCCATATTGAAAACCGTGGAGGCCTGGGCTCTAACCTTGGAGAATATATTAGTTTTATTAACATTTCTGCCTAAATTACAAATATTTTGAGTAAATATCATGAGAATAATATCTATTAACAATGTCATTTTTATTTCTTTTTTTTCCAGGCACAAATATAAAACTTTTGGTTGAAAAATTAACACATTTGTAATTTTTGACACAGGAAGCCCACAAATTTAAAATAAACTTGCATTTAATGTACTACATTGTAAATTAGAAGTCCCAATCAATAACATAGAAACATTGTTGTGCAGTTTTTTGTCCAAAATGCTACAAATCAGGTGGTTTACAAGTTTTTTTTATGGAGAGCCTTGTTTTCATGCTTGGGGATTTTGAGCATGCTCATAACTCAGCCCCGAGTGCAAAATTTGGTTGGCTCCATATCAGTGGCGGCTGGTAGTCTTTCAAACAGGGGAGGCTGGTCAGTTACGATATTTCCAGATTTTAAAAGAAAAAAAACATCAATTTTGCCCATACTCTTGCCTCTGATCTGGCTGATTGTTGGCAGGGTCACAAACTGTGAAATAACAGGTTCTTTTGGCCCATTAGCCTACTGTCCAATATACATGATGGTGGTGTCGGGTGTGTGTGTGTGTGTGTTATATTTTAACATTTTATATTTTAAAATTGTGGCATGTTGTTTAAAAATTGATCATTATTGAAAGCAGCTCTTTGTCAGGAACCTCAGCAGTAATAGCAGAGTGTTCTGGAATAGGCACAAGCACTGACCTTGGGGAGCCAAACAGAGCTGGGTGCCACACATTTCATTCAATGACACTTTCCCTATATTTAACTTATTTTGACTGAGAAATGTTTTGACAATTTTGATAACCCTTCACTTTTAATCCAGGTCTGTAGTGTGAAATGTTCTCAGCTGTGTTTTTGTTTAAAAATGTTTTCCAAATTGTAGCTGTGTTTAATTCATATCCAGAAAAATATATATTCCAATATAATATCCTCAGAATAAACATTTTAAATAGATTCTATATTTTTGGTCCATCCATGACATATTACTAAAGTAGCCTATTTACTGTTGATGTGGGTCACTTGCTGTTAGCCAATTCACTTTCTCGTACCAGGAGAGCTGAAAGGAACGAGTATTATTCCCTACCTTTTTCACCAAGTCAATTTGAGGCGTTGGTCTACCCTGCTCTTTAATTTTAATTTTTTTCCCTGAAAGGAAGACTGGCAAATGGCTTCGCCAAAATTAAATCAGCAATGCTTGGCATCCATGCGCAGCTTTCTTGCTAGCTGACTAGCCCCCTCAAGTTCAAGTTCAGTCACTCAAATAAACGAAATTTCTGGAACTAAGATAGCAAACTTGACAACACTATATTTACACTTTATTTACAATGAAAATATATACAAACTAAAAAAGCTGGTAGAAACCGTATGTAATGAATGAAATCGAAATGTAAGCTGATCTCTTACAATACACCACAGCACTTGCGAATCCGCATGGGACTGAACTGAAATTCACCGCTGCCTGTCTTGAGTTGAAACGAGCTGTCAATCAAAGAAAATATCCGGCCGCTTTCACCAATCACCAGTCTCCTCGCGGAAACTGCCATATCCCTCCCACTGTGAGGCTGGGTATTCTGCCTTTTGAAAAGGATATTGGGTTATATGTAGTTTGGTCAGTTGGTCTGGTGGATGCTGCCACCTAGTGGACTTAATGTGCAATAGCACTATCGGATGCATGGGTTCCACTTCCTGTTAAATTGTTGAGTCTGACTCCACGACTTCATAACGCCACGCTGTTATGCATTGTTGTTTGTTTTACACACTTGAGCTCTGGACGATTTATGTCTGTAAGTAGCCTATGTATTTTGTGTTTGAACATAATGAGTTGAAATTATGGTAAAATCTGATAGTTTAGTTTCCTAGTATTTTGATGCTAGTCGAACAAGGCTTGTAATGTCCGTGGAAACTAATGGCCCTTTTCCACTACCCTTTTTCAGCTCACTTCAGCCCGACACGGCTCGCGTTTCGACTACCAAAAACCAGCACGACTCAGCTCGTTTCAGCCCTGCTTAGCCCCTAAAACTCGCACCGTTTTGGAGTGGGGCTGAAGCGAGCCAAACCGTGCCGACTGAGGTTGGGGGCGTGAGCAGACACTCTCCTGTGCACTGATTGGTGAGGAGGAGTGTCCTCACATGCCCACACACGCCCCGCGAGCGCGCTGGGATCTGTAAACACCGCAAACCCGGAAGAAGGAGAATTACGAATTACGAGAATTTCTGAAGCCTTATGCGCCTCGCCTCATCTATACGCTCTTGCCAGTATCTGTTGGCGTTGTCGGTGACAACAAGCCACAGCACCAAGACCAGCAACACTAACGACTCCATGTCCTCCATGTTTATTGTTTACTATTCGGGTCGTGAGACTACCGCTTAAAAGCTCACTGAATCAGTGACATACAGAGCATCGTGGACGAGTTCGCGGAGCGCAAGGCTCGTCGTATGCCCTTCAAATAATGCGCGCAGTAGGCTATTGATGTTTTATTATGAGCCATGTACAGTATGTCGCCTAATGTTTTTTTGTTTCTGAGTTACATGTTCGTTTGAAGGACTTAATGTACAAAATAACAGTTGCACCCCGGAGTGTTGAAATTGGTAAACACAGTGCATTCAGTGAGGTTTGCACCGCCCTCCTTTTATTTCTGACTCTTCCTGTCAGCGTTGCAACCTCTGAGCGCTCATTCGTATGCCCTTCAAATAATGTGCGCAGTATAGGCTATTGATGTTTTATTATGAGCCATGTACAGTATCCTAATGTTTTTTGTTTCTGAGTTACATGTTCGTTTGAAGGACTTGATGTACTAAATAACATAGTTGCACCCGGTAGTGTTGAAATTGGTAAACACCGCAGTTGCGGACATTTTGTAGCCTAAAATGATGTTATGATAAGCTTTAATAAAGGGCCCGGTCATTTGCCCCGCCCCCGGCCCGGCTCTGACTTGTTCCGCCACTGTCACTGATGTCACTGTTTGCGCTGCTTAACGACATCACGTGACGTCCACCCACTTTCGCTAACTCCACCCAATGTGTCCACCCACTTCCAGCCAGCACGGTTCAGCGCGGTTGTAGTCGAAATGCAACTTCAATAGCCCCGCTCAGCTCGACTCAGCACGGCACGGCTCAGCCGCGTTTGTAGTGGAAAAGCGGCATAAAAGATGCAGTGTGTTATGTTTGAGTGCAAGTTTTAGTATGTGAAGTTTATGTATGCTTTTCTTGTTTTTTTTTTTAGTTTTACAGTAAATGAAGAATGAAAAATTAAAAAAATACAAGAAATGTGAAAATCTCTTCAGTGTTAGCTAGCTGCCTACTGCTACAGGAGTTGGGAATGTGGTGGGAGGGCAGCATAGTAAAAAGACATCAGCGCAGCGGGCTCCAGTAAAAAGAAAACACCACAGCAGGCTCAAATAAGAAGACTAGCGAGGATATGAGTCTACAATCAAGCAGACAAGAGCAAGAGGCAGTTGAACAAGATGCAGCTGTTCCAGAGCCATCTAGAATAGGAGACTCATTTGAAACACAGGATGCCTGGTCACAAAAATCCTATCAACCATCAAAGTGTTCCAGCAGCGGGTCAACGTCGGCACGCGCTAAATCGAAAGCTGCACAGGCCAAGCTACGTTTTGCCGAACTCGAAGCTAATGTGATGAGGCAGAAAGCTGAACTCGAAGCCAGCCTCCACATCCTCAGCTGCAAAAAGGATGCGGCTGCCGCCGAAGCTGAAGCAGCTGCCTACGAGGAGGAGATTGAAAGCGGGGATAAGCGCTACAGACCGCATGTTCCAGAAAACTCTCTCAATGCAGCCGATCGAGTCGGTAACTATGTCCAGCAACATGTAACGCTGTTTGGCGGAGAACCACAACCAGTACAACATAGTACGGTGAACCCCCAACCTCCACCCACCAACTCATACAGAGATACCACACATGAGCCACAGCAAGCACAAGACCTCGCCAGGTATCTTGTGCGTCGAGAGCTAGTGAGCTCGGGCCTCCTCAAGTTTGATGACCGCCCTGAACATTACTGGTCATGGAAAGCATCTTTTGTGACTGTCATTCAAGATTTAAATGTGTCACCTAGAGAAGAGTTAGACTTGTTAGTCAAATGGCTTGGAGCCGATTCAGCAGAACAGGCGAAGAGAATTCGCTCAGTGCATACTCTCAATCCTGCCGCTGGCCTCAGCATGGTGTGGCAACGCCTGGAAGACTGCTACGGCACACCAGAGGTCATTGAACACGCACTGCTTAAAAGGTTAGAAGATTTCCCTAAGCTAACAAATAAAGACAGCGCCAAGCTCCGAGAACTGGGTGACATCCTGCTCGAACTGGAATGCGCCAAGGCAGATGGCTTTCTACCATCTGTAACGGATTCCCATACCTGTCTTGAAGGACCGCCCAAGCACCCTGATATGCATCATCTGCGTTCCGATAGAAAAATCCTTCCACAGCCTTGCGTGCTTCTCCTGCGAGATAACTCTTTTTAAATAGAGCATTTTTTTCAGCAACTGGAAGGGGCCTCTGATCAATTAGGGCTTTGAAGGATAATTGCCAATCAAAAAACTTTAGGGGGTCACCAGTGAACGTTGTGGGTTCTGGGACAGGTAGATGACAGAGTAAATGAGCTAGCAATTTCTCAAGCTAAATTGAATTCTAACTGATTTGACAATGCTTCCTGTGGTGCACGATAAGACTGGAACAGTGTGGCTTGTATGTTTAATTGAGTTTTGACAGTGTTTTGATGGCCTGGTGGGATTTGGATGCGTGTTTCTTCACCACCGTGAATAAGGCTATCACGGTCATTGTAAGCCTTCACGTGCGCTGCTGCTACCTTTTACATTACTGTCTGCTTGTAGCTGTTGTAGCCTTATTTTTTCTCTCCCTATTCTTAATTTCATTTCAGCCTCCCTGGCTTACCATTCACTCTCCAGTTCATCAAGTCTTGACTGTTGAGCATGTAGTTCTTGCATGGCCTTTGCCTGTTCTAATCTGGCAGCAAGTTCAGCCTAAGCATCCATTCGCCTTACAATGGCTTGAGTAGTACTATGGTTTCGCTGCATAGCTTGATAATGTTGCACAACTGTGTTGAGTTTAGATTCAATGTTGATTTGGCATGATTCAAGCTCTTCATCCGAGCAGCAAGACTTTAGCTGTGTTCTTATTTCCCTTGCTGTATGTTGCCACACTTCATAAGCCTTGTTGAATGCTCTCTCATTTTCCTTTGCTTCTTGTTCATGTAACTCTTGGCCCTTTTCTGTTAGATTTCGCTCATGAGAGCTAGACCTGACCTGCAGTGTCTTGTCTGCTTCTTCAGTGCGTTCTAACACCTTGCCTGCTTATCTGTTTATGTTACAAGCTTTAAGTGTAGTAGGCCTATGTCTGTACTCAATCTGTTAAGTGGTGACTTTAACCAAATCTTGACCTATATAACCACTCACTTTAGATATTTACCCTCAAAAATATGCTAAGTACAGAACAACAATCACGATATCAGACAGTATCACCGATGATCTACAATCAGACAACACACTCCTTTTAAATTCTATCAGATTAAACACAATGAAACAATGTGAAATGCAGTCACCTTCATTTTTTCTTGCTTATTTGAAAGTATCTATTCTCAACTTTAAGGTCACAATATTTACATGACATTACTCAATCATCGTGTAAACACAATACCATAAACCATTTTCAATGCATCAACTCTTCAAATGTCCAATGTTGACCGTCACTGAATTTAGCCTGTACTCTCAAAATCTCTGATTGTGGAATTATCTGTAGATCGTGGACATTAGGACATCTTGCAAGCTGATCCTGGCAGAGCGTGGTAGACGACTCAGGCCTAGTGATGAGTTTTACTGTTGCAGCCCTCGGAACTGAAATGAAGAGGAGTCTCAAACAGGTGCAATAACATTTATTGCCGCTCTTCCAGCAACGTAAAACAAAGTATGATACAAATAAAGCAGTAAATAAAAATACAAGTAAAACTAAATGTATGATACAAATAAAGCAACTAAATAAAAATACAAATAAGGTGCATGGGTTTATGCAAAATATTAACAGGATGCTCAAATGATAAACGAAGAATATGCTCGTATCCAAATATCGTTTATCATTTAACACTTTACATTACAAAGTTCGCTTGGATAACTGAAAATGTCTCTTAAAGGTTTCACACCTCGCTCCACTTTCCAAGGGTGCAAAAACTAGCAGTTCACTTAGCAGTCCATTAGCCCCTCGCAGGTAGCTCACAACAGACTTAAACATGAACATATTATCCGAAACGAAGATATGCACATAAGCTTCAAGAAAACAGTGAGAAAATGTTGAGTTTACAGACTGTGTAGTACATGTGGTGTATGGTCGAAGCGAGAGAAAAAATGTGTGGCTCTTTGTCTAACAAAAAGTCCCGCGTGCTGGATTTTGTTTTGTCTGCAGCTTAAATGTGTCCTGTATGATTTCAAAATAAAAGTCTCTCAAACACTGGTCACTTACAAACTAAACAAAACACAACTGAACTGAAAAAGACTCATTGTTATTTTCTTTTTTTTTTTATTGTAACCCTCCTCCCCACCCCCACAAAGCAGCATGGTAGTGTTCTGACCCAGCTCTGGCAGTGTGTGCACACGTGTGTGTGTGTGTGTGTGTGTGTGTTAATCAGGAAGACAATGGAACAGCTGTAAATGCAGCTTGCTCAGAAAATAAAAAGGACAATCCAACCTGATTAAAACCCAGATCCACACCTCGAGCTTAATAACGGCCCAACAGCAACTCTGCTTTAAACAAGACAAAAAAAAGGTGCAAGACCATCATCTGACATCAAAACAAAAAATTCCAGCAATTTGTGACTGACGAGTACAATACTGTCCATCTCACAGGTCTCACGTGCACGTGTGTGTATGTATTCATGCACATATGAATCTGCCTGTGGAATCATGTCAGTGAAGCGCCACCTGACATGCAAGCAAACTCTTTTCAAACTCAAAATCATATTGGGCAGCTAATATTACGAGAAAAGAAAGATTTCTACTTTTTTGTTTAATTGGCAAGATTATGATAAAACATTTCTGAAAGGACTTCAGAAAAGTGAACGTTATTCATGTTAGTGTAACTCTGTTTTTACATGCTAACTGTGTCCAAGTTAACTAACTATGTGTAAATATTAGACGTGGACAAGGCGATGGCAACTTGGCGAGCAAATCCATAGAAAGTAATTTGACTAATCAGACTGTGTAGCGATTGCAACGTTATCGCGAGCTCTAAAGCACAGACAACTTCACTGCAAGCTTTCTCTTGGAATAAAACATTTATATTCCTCAATATGCTTCCGCAGGTCGGATGGGGAGTTTTTGTAGGCTGTGATGTGCTCCGTTTTAGGCAAACAAAGCAAACATTTAAAATGAAATGACTATTCTTTTCAGAAAACTGAACCATGGGTTCTAGCTATAGAACCGTGGGTGTGTGCATTCCCCAGAAGAACCGCCTCCTTCCATTCTGCCATCAACTGATCGTGTTAAATAATGCTGCGGAGAAATCATTGATCTTGATTTTATCCAGTCTATGGACGTGACGTGACCCTAGTGATTACTGATAGACTGTCTCAGTGTCACCTGCGGAAAAACCAATCATGTTTTAGAAAAGAAAAAAACATCCACTTTCAAAGCTGCTTCATAGTAACGAGTAACGAGGACCTTGATAGAAATGTAGTGGAGTAAAAAGTACGATATTTGTCTTTCAAATGTAGTGAAGTTAAAGTCACAAGTTTCCAAAAAAAAAACACTCAAGTAAAGTACAGTTACTCAAAAAAGTGTACTTAAGTAGAGAACTCAAGTAAATGTACTTCGTTACTGTCCACCTCTGATAATTAACTCGATGTACTTGCAATGTAGAAGAAAACTAATTGAACACCACCAGCAGATTCAACCCCAGTTTCCCCCGCTGACTGTGAGAGTCCCTCAGAGCCGCATGCGCATTCTGTGGATTCGGCAGCGAGCGAGTCGCTCTTTGTTTTGAACGAGTGCTCCGGGTCTCTCGTAAATTCCGAGCAAACTAAAGGACGACTTGTGCTACGATGTTGTTCGGGAAAACCACGTTAGCTTGATGATGGATCTTAAGAGGTCATTTAAAACTCTCTTGGCCTTAAGAGGCTTTCGGGAAACCCAGCCCAGATCAGTTAGTGAACATCTCTCTCTCTCACACACACACACACACACACACACACACACACACAGAGTACATAACCTTCAGAGTGAAACATGAATGTACTTTGAACTGACATTAATATGGAACCAGTTCGCTCGTACTGTATAAAAAGCTGAATGTATTTTATTTGTCCTCAGAGTGAGTTAAAGGAGGAGCAGATGAAATCCCAGCAGAGAATCCAGGAGAAGCAGAAGAAGGTGCAGGAGCTGAAACAGGCTGTGAACACTATAAAGGTGAGCAGTGAGCAGAGACAGAGCTGCTCCTAGAAACACACACAACATGGACAACGAGTCATTTACAGTCCCAGTAAGAGAGGGAATGATAGATGAGCTTTAAATCTTGTGTGTGTGTCCTAACAGCTCAGTGCACAGACAGCAGTGGAGGACAGTGAGAGGATCTTTACTGAGCTGATCAGCTCCATGGAGAAAAAGCGCTGGGGGGTGATGGAGCTGATCAGAGATCAGGAGAAGGCTGAACTGAGTCGAGCTGAACGACTCCTATATGAGATTGATATGTACACAATTCCAGCACAGCTCCACTCCACCTCCCAGTAACTGCGTCCGCACACACACTCCTTAGTGTGTGTGCACGCAGTTACTGGGAGGTGGAGTGGAGCCGTGCTGGAATTGTGTACATATCAATCTCATATATAAAGACATCAGCAGGAAACGACAGGCTGATGAGTGCGAGTTTGGATTCAACAATCAGTCCTGGAGTCTGTGGTCTTCTTCTTCTTCTCTCTTTCACAACAAGATTGAGACTGATCTCATTGTTCCATCACCCTCCAGAATAGGAGTGTATGTGGATCACAGTGCAGGAACTCTGTCCTTCTACAGCGTCTCTGACACAATGAAGCTCCTCCACAGAGTCCACTGTTCTGGTGGAGCACAGAGGACGGCAGGACAGAGATCAGGTTCGCAAACACGGCTTTTATTGCCACACTTTTCAGTGAAACATCCAGTGACTAACACAGACACACACACACAACCAGCGTCTGGTTTGGGGATGAGCTCCTTTGCTCTCGCTCTCCCTCTTTAAGTAGGGCGTGGTCACTGGGAAGACACGCACAAACACAGGTGAATTGACATCAGGTGTAGTGATTCTGCCACTTACCTTCCCTGACTCCGCCCTCCTGTCACAGACCGGCGCTTGACCACGCCCCTGCTGCCACAGTCTGCTACTACTGTGTTTAGTGCTACTGAAATGGACGACTTAATCAAATATTATTTTGGGATTGGGTTTTGCTTGTTATGTAGTGGTTCTGTGTTAGTCTCTAGCAAACAGAAAGCCACTGCCTAGAAGTATTTGAATCTATGTGAATCACATCACCAACCGACTTCCTGTACCCTGGTTGTCACAACTCTGAATTCCATGGCTCTGGTCTCAGCCATTCATGTCTACCGGCCACGAGTGAGTGTCACTTCCGTATGGAAGCCCGCCTTCTACAGATTTCTGACTTTTTTTCTTGAAAATTTCGACTTTTTTCTCGAAATTTCTGAGTTTCTTTCTCAGAAATTAAAAAAATATATATGTATTTCTTAGTGGCACTATATGTATTTCTTAGTGGCACTATCGCTCTTCCGTAGAGAAACAAGTGGAAACTCGTCCTCGTTATTTTTCTCATCGAGATTTAACAGGTTTGGTCAGTTAGAAGATTTAAATTGCAATTCAAGACTGCAAGAGTGTATTGTTACTCAGTGTTCCTCATAATCAGATCAGAAGAGTGAACATTGACTCAGCCGACGCCCATTTTACAACTTATAGTCCACACAAGAGAGAGAACCTGAGTGAACTTTAACACTTTAACTGCCATAAATATTATCAACTCAAAATTCATAACCTTGTAGATATAATTGTGTCCTCAGAGTGTCTGACATCACAAGCGTGTATTAAATTTCATTTGCTTTCTGTAGGCTTTAGTTTGTGGACTTTGGTCTCCTCCATTGCGTCAGTCAAGCTCTCTCTGGAGGGCGGAGCCAGATCTGGCGCGTCTTCCGGTTGGCTGTCGGTGCTGTCTGGCAGCGTTACGTGCAGGGGAAGGGGCGGTCAAAAACAGGGCAGTGGCACGTTCACGTGCAATCGGTAAACTTGTGGATGGGTAAAGCTTGAATTCAGATGATGAAATAAAAAGTTATGAGTGGGTTAGCATTTATAAATTCCAATGTAGATTAAAATAATGTCTATCTATTGTGTTGCATTGAACTGGAATAGCCCTTTATGTGCTGTTCAGCACAGTGAAAATGACAGCGCCATGAAAACCTAAATGATGTCCAGATTCTGGAATGCGAGTAAAATATTGATGCGTTTGATATTTTGCTTAAATTAAGTGACGTCAACTCACCTTTGTTTATATAGTGCTTTACACATAATGCAGTATATAGTGTGTGACAGAGAGAGAGATGCTTATGGAACTGATCAGCCTACAAATAAAAATTAATTTTATTTTCTTTATCATCTTTTCTCGATAAAGAAAAAGATACCACATTGCTTTGAATGTGATTGATTGAAGTGGCTATCATCAAGAAAACTGGCCAATGACAACTGTGCGCATGCCTTCTTTTTTGAAAATCCGTCAGTCGGATCCGGCAGAGCGATCGGTAGATCTCTATGGCTCTGGATACGGCGCGAGCGTCAGTCGGTCCACTAGTGGACTATCTGACCACTAATGAATTACCTGGATTATTTTACTTCTGCTTGCCATTTTATTTTGACCGAATCCGAGTTGTGGGATTTCGACGGAGAACAGAAACAGTGTGGCCGCAGTTGAAGGGTCAGACGGATGTTTGGTCAGTAAGTGAACTTCACAGTTAGAACTGTTCTCCTGCTATATGAGGTAAGAAAGCATTTCCCTGTTATTTGCTGTAAATTCATAACCAAATGTTGTGTTCTTTCCCTAATTCACAGTGATGTTTTCAAACAGTTAGATTAGCTAACTAAATTAACTAGCTAACGTTTTAAGTAAAGTCACAAGTGACAGTGTTAGTGAGCTTGTTGGCCTGATTCGTGGTGTTAATATTAAATGTGGTTTAAACGAGAGGTTTTGTATGCTCTGTTTGCAGTCTTTGTCATAGTTATATTAGGAACCTTACAGTTGGTTGTCTCTCTCTCTCCCTGTCAGGGCTCTCAAGTTTTGAAGTCAGTTCAGAGTGAGATTTGTCAGGAAGGGCAGGGGTGGTGCTGGTGAGGGGTGTCGGTGGCGGCACACGGGGGGAATGGAGGGGGGTGGGTTATGATTGGTGTTATGTGTTGTAAGTGGTAGTGGCAGATTTAGAGGCCTTCAGTACGGGGGTAGGGGGCTCCCACTTGAAACACAGTGGTTCCAGGCCTGCCATTTTAACAGCCATGATTGAGAAGAGAGTTCCGTCAAGGGCAACGTGTAAACAGAAACGCGTAATGATGTACTACTATATCTGTGTATTTTGCAGTTTGGCAAGTACCCAGTAAAGGAAGAGATTAAAAAAAAAAAAAAAATCACACCGAGTTTTCATTTAAGTATGCAACACTAGAACTAAAAACAGGTGTCAAAAATAGCTGTTGAAATTAGCAAGGATTCAAGATTGAAGTGGCTAGACAAGCTCACAGACTCTGGGCAAACTGATAGTTAACATTATTAGCTGGAGACAATATTCCCCAACATCAGCTTTCATAATTTTTTGTGATGCAAGTACTAATTTCGTTCAGGAAATACAAAATCATATGATGAGATGATTTACTGTACTATAGGCTACTCATCAAATATGGTGCTCCCGCGTCCTCCAATGTGTGTCCGTCTGCACTTCACCACATCGCCTTCTTCGGAAAGTTCACATAAATTTTACCCGGATACAACTGTCAAGTGTTTTGCTCCTTTGCTGTGCTTATCCCACACTTGAAGGGTAATGCTGAACATTAAAACTGGAATTCACTCAAACCAGACCTTTATTCCATCTTTTTCCTTTTATTTTTTTCCTTTGCAGGTGAAAAACCTTAAAAGACAAACACCATCCATTTACCAATTTGCACAGGGTTTTTTTTTTCTTTTTATAAAAGCAGTTACACAAAAAATGATCAAAAGCTTAACATTAAATACATGTATGTGAAAATAGATAGAATTTACTTTAACTTAAGACAGATTTTGAATGAAGTTTCAATGTAAATGCATCAAAATATTAAAATACATTTTAACCACAAGGGCCATAATGAATTAAGCAAGTTACTAAACCCAATAAATGAGTTACCAAGTAACAAGCCACCCTACATATTTACAAACCATATCCACCATGAACATTTTAGCAATGAAATACTTCCAGTTCGTTTTAAACATGCACTGTATGCAAGTAGAAAAAGACACATGCTTTTAAACTATGTCTTCACTGGCACCCAAGAATTCAGCACAATAATATCCACGCATCAAACCACATCTAAATTGGGCCATTTCAAACATGAGACCAAACAAGTTGCCACACCAAACAAAGCAAGTTGCAATAACCCTTACCAGCCAACAATTACACAAAGCACCATGTGAATATTTGAACCTTAAGATCCTACAAACACAAACATTTTCCCCGCATCTCAATGCCCCATCAGCGCAACAATTTCCTCGCATTCACAACAAAATAAAAATAAATGTGAGCTTACCGGCTGTCTGTTCAGATCTTGACAATGGTAAAACTTCTACACAGCTTCACAAAATGCTCAGCAAGTGATCGAGTTTGTATTTCGCACTGCATCAGCCTATTTTTTGCTGTTCAGTCCTCGCACCCAAGCAGGAAGTCAGCGTGTCGCTTTGTTCTCCTTGATTGCGCACAGGTGAGTAATTAACGCGCTTGCATACCGGCTGACAAAAAGGGCGTTCGCCGCGACAACAACAATGCTATTTTTTGATTGGCTGTTGGGTAGCTACATTTCTCAATTTATTGATCGGTGTGTGGCAAGCTGTTTCTGAACTCTGCGGGAAACCACTTGATGCCTGCTCTTCATCCACAGTTAAAAAATAGCGGTGCACCTTGGTGGGTGTTGTCTTAGTAATTTCTGTGCGTGAGAGATACAAGGTGTGGCGTGTGAGCATGTGAACTGCTTGAAATGCGTGTGTCTCACGCTCAATGTGTGAGACTTGAGAGCCCTGCCCAGAACCTTCTTGCTGTGAGGTGACTGTGCTAACCATCACACCACTGTACACCTGATTATGCTGTAGCTGACTGTTTCTGTGAACTGCCATTTCTTAATAACATTACAATCTGAGGAAACAGCTACCTGAAAACACTTTGCTATGTTCTTGTAGCCTTCTCCTGCTTTGTGAGGATCAATTATTTTATTATTCAGAATGTGAGGAAGTTGCTTAGAGGAGCCCATGGCTGTTGATTTTAGAGACAAGTTCGAGGAGTCAGAGAATTTATACAGCTTTGAAATATGCATCATCTGACCTTTCCTAATGAAGAATTTGAACAAGCCACAGCTCAATAAGCTAATTAAGGTCTGGAACCTTGGTAAAAGTAACCTGAGAACTCAAATGTATTGGGGTGCCCAAACTTTCGCATGGCATTCCTTTTCTTTTTTCACTCTCCAATTGTACAAAACAAAAATAATACACAAATCCTGCATAAAACGCTGAAAAGAAATGTCTCGTCTTTACCTTTATGCCTTTTGGTGATCGGTTCATCTTCTGCTCACTTAACTATTCACAGTAACAGACATTTTCAGCAAGGGTGCCCAAACCTTTGCATGCCACTGTATATATATCAACTGAGTCAACTAAAATGATTGTGTTGCACTGTTTGAGTTGTTCTCGATGGAAAAACCCGATAAATATGAAATTATCTGGAGACAAAAATAAGTTATGTAGGTGCTCGCGCTTCTAGTTACAGCCAAAATCAAACAGCCAATCAGAATAGTGAGGGGCGGGGATGGACGAACACGGCTGGGATCCCTGTGTGTCCATGAAAAATCAACTCGATGGGTTTCCAGATTTTCGGCCCGTGCGAAAGCTCCGCTATAAACATGTTTCAGAGCAATATGCTGCCGTCCAGACAAAATCTTTTTTAGGGAAGGCCTTCCTTCTTTCAGCGAGACAATGCCAAACTGCTTTCTGCGCATATTAAAACTGCATGGCTCTGTAGTAAAAGAGTCTGGGTGCTAAACTGGCCTGCTGCAGTCCAGACCTGTCTCCCATTGAAAACATTTGGTGCATTATGAAGCACAAAATATGACAAAGGAGACTGCAAACTTTTGAGCAGCTGAAAGTATATATCAGGCAAGAATGGGACAACATTTCTCTTTCAAAACTACAGCAATTGGTCTCCCTCAGTTCCCAAATGTTAACAGAGAATTGTTAAAAGTAGAGGTGATGCAACACAGTAGTAAACACACCCCGTCCTTTCTTGAACTTTCTTGACCATTTTGCTGACATCAAATTCAAAATGAGTGTATATTTTTCAAAAAACAATAAAATTTCTCAGTTTCAACATTCGAAATGTTGTCTTTGTACTTTTTTTGAATGAAATATCGGGTTTCCATGATTTACAAATTATCACATTCTCTTTTTATTTCCAGTTTACACAGCGTCCCAACTTTTTTGGAATTGCTATTGTATTTTTCAGTGTACAAAATGACACATCATACTCTTTATCCATTTATATCTACATTTAATGTTGTGGAACGTCCATGAAACGAGTTAGAGCCTGTCGTCACTATCGTTATAGCAGCTATAAGTGAGTCGTTCCCTCACCAGCCTCGTTTTTTTCTCTCTCTCGAAGTTAACAAGACAAAAAACAGATCTTGTTGTGTATCGTGAAGATGTCACACTGCATGAATAAGCAGTGAATTGAACAATGATTCCAAAATGTTCTACATAGTGTGGACTGAACAGCAATTTACAATCAGAATTGACTTGTTCAGCTCCCAAATGGCTCGGCATGTTTTGTTTTTTGCTCCTTTTTAGCCGAATTACATACAGCTGAAATTGTTTCATTAGGCTGCTGGGCCATAGAAGGTTCACGTTGCACGCTGCATGCTGCACGCTGCACGCTACACGCGTGTAAAGAAAAGTGGACAAACGTAGCATGACTTGCTCTGGGCCATAGAACGGCGTTCACGTTGCACGCTGCACACTTCACGCGTGAAGCGTGAAATGAACATGCACACTTTTTTCTAGGCGTGAAGACGGAAATTCCAGTCAATGCATGCGGTCACCGCCGCGCCAGCCAATCAGAACGGGTCTAGGGAGATAACGCTATGCTTTCAGGGGAAAACTTCAGAAAAAATATAATTGAATGGTATAACTGAAAAATAGTTCTTCATCGGGATTGTCAAGCAGATTATAGAATGTTCGGTGAAATTCACCACGGGTTTCTCTCAGAAGGAAGTGTTCTCGGCTCCAAATTCTGTTCCTTTTTCTCTTCCTCTGTCTCAGTAAAAGCAGAATGAGGCAATCGTCGTCATCCGAAGAGTCCATATTGTTGGTTACTCGGTCAAAGTAGAACAGACGCAACACGTGAACATCCAAGCATGAAGTTTAATGGCCCAGGGTCCGGTTCTTCACGTGAACGTGTAGCGTGCAGCATGCAGCGTGCAGCGTGAACCTTCTATGGCCCAGCAGCCTTAAATTATTCAGAAAATGCACAATCAAGCTTCAGTTATCAAGGTAGTGCAAACATGCAGGAAGTCCAGCTAACATCAATGCACGAATGTTCTGGTGCTGATCCATTATGAAGACTTGGAGAGAAAGGAGAGAAAAGAGAGAGACAGAGAGAGAGGTTGTATTGAATTGTATTAAATGCATGTTGTGTTTCATTGAATAAAATTTACTTTTTTTTAGAACCTTATAAATCCAGGTTTATCTGTGAGTTTGGGATTTTTATTCAAATATTACAATCAAAGCTTTGCAGAATAAAAGATAAGAGCACAGGAGAATAAAGTTTCCCCCAGCGATGAAGTTTCTGTGCTGAACTCATTTTCAGACAGAAGCTTTTAATACTGAGGTCAGGATGTCCGCAAGCTGCTGGACAGTGTCTTGCAAAAGTATTCATCCCCCTTGGTGTTTGTCCTGTTTTGTCGCCTTACAAGCTGGAATTAAAATGGATGTTTGGAGGGTTAGCACCATTTGATTTACACAACATGCCTACCACTTTAAAGGTGAAAATTGTTGTTTTATTGTAACACATACAATAATTAAGATAAAAAAAAACCCCAGAAATCTGGAGTGTGCATATGTATTCACCCCTTTCTTATGAAACCCCTAAATAAGAGCTGGTCCAACCAATTCACTTCATAAGTCACATAATTAGTTGATTAAGAGCCACCTGTGTGCAATCAAAGTGTCATATGATCGGTCACATGATGTCTGTATAAATCAACCTGTTCTGGAAGGACCCTGACTCTGTAACATGACAAAACAAACAACATGAAAACCAAGGAGCCTCCAAACAGGTCAGAGACAAAGTTGTGGAGAAGTATAGATCAGGGTTGGGTTATAAAAAATATCCCAAATTTTGAATATCCCATGGCGCACCATTAAATCCATTATAGCAAAATGGAAAGAATATGGCACCACTACAAACCTGACAAGAGAAGGCCCCGCCCAACAAAACTCACAGACTAGGGAAGGAGGGCATTTATCAGAGATGCAACAAAGACACCAAAGATAACACTGAAGGAGCTGCAAAGATCCACAGCAGAGATGGGAGTATCTGTCCATAGGACCACTTTAAGCCATACACTTCACAGAGTGGGTGGGGCTTCATGGAAGAGTGGCCAGGAAAAAAAGCCATTACTTACAGAAAAAATAATAATAAAAAACATGTTTGGAGTTTGCCCAACAGCATGTGGCAGACTCCCCAAACACATGGAAGAAGATTCTCTGTTCAGATGAGACCAAAACTGATCTTTTTGGCCATCATGGGAAACTCCATGTGTGACGCAAACCCATCACCCTGAGAACACCATTCTTACAGTGAAGCATGGTGGTGGCAGCATCATGCTATGGGGATCTTTTTTGTCTGCAGGGACAGGAAAGCTGGTCAGGACTGAAGGAAAGATGGATGGCACTAAATACAGGGCAATTCTGGAGGAAAACCTGTTTGAGTCAGCCAGAGGTTTGAGACAGAGACAAAAGTTCACATTCCAGCAGGACAATGATCCTAAACATACTGCTAAAGCTACACTGGAGTGGTTTAAAGGGAAACATTTCAATATCTTGGAATGGCCTCATCAAAGCCTATACCTCAATCCAATTGAGAATCTGTGGCATAACTTGAAGATTGCTGTACACCAACGCAACCCATCTAACTTGAAGGAGTGGGAGCAGTTTTGCCTTGAGGAATGGGCAAAAATCCCAGTGGCTAGCTGTGCTAAACTAATAGAGACATACCCCAAGAGACTTGCAGCTGTAATTGCAGCAAAAGGTGTCTCTACAAAGTATTGACTTTGGGGGTGAATTCTTATGCACACTCCAGATTTCTGTCTTTGTTATCTTAATTATTGTTTGTGTCACAATAAAACAACAATTTTCACCTTTTAAGTGGTCAGCATGTTTTGTAAATCAAATGGTGCTAACCCTCCAAAACATCCATTTTAATTCCAGCTTGTAATGCGACAAAACAGGACAAATATAAAGGGGGATGAATACTTTTGCAAGACACTGTATAATGGTGCAAGGAATTGATCCAGAAGGTGGCAGCAATGCAACAATAAGGACGCTGACTGCCTTTCAACACAAGAAAGAAGTAGTTGTTACTGTGAACCCTTCCAGTGTAAATATCCTCAGTTGTGAGCCGTGTTTATTCTGGATAGATCTCCTGTTGATGGTCTCTGCCTTTCCCTTTGATTTTAATGATATTTCTGGTGGATGGGGTTTGAACCCTGCACTGACTGGGATTAGATAAAGTCTTGTGTTAACACTACTAGCAAATTTCTTTCTTCTGCCTTTCAGGAGATTCATTTCAGTCTGTTAACAATGTTAAAATGACCCAAAGAAAAAATGACCCGTGTCAGTGTGGGTTTCCTCCTGGTTCTCCAGTGTTCTCCTACTTCTCAAAGACACATCTAATGACTGATTGAAGTGACTCAGGATCTCTGATCTCAAACATATTCATCTACCAACTTCATTTCCATCTCAACAATCTGTTCATGAGAAAGAATTCTTCATCAACCAGGAATAATGTTCTTGATAAATCATGATGTAAGGAATAAAACAGGATAAGGCATGCTGCACCAGGAAACTAATCTGCAATGAGGTGGGATGTAACCCAACACAAAGTGGATAAGTTTCCACAAACAGCAGGTCATGAAGGGTTCAGGCTCTTGTTAAGCCTGGAGTGCTCATACTGAGTGAAATGGAGATTATGTTGAAAAAAAGGTCCACTTTTGTGATTTCTTTTCGCAATAAACAATCTCATCTCATTATCTCTAGCCGCTTTATCCTTCTACAGGGTCGCAGGCAAGCTGGAGCCTATCCCAGCTGACTACGGGCGAAAGGCGGGGTACACCCTGGACAAGTCGCCAGGTCATCACAGGGCTGACACATAGACACAGACAACCATTCACACTCACATTCACACCTACGGTCAATTTAGAGTCACCAGTTAACCTAACCTGCATGTCTTTGGACTGTGGGGGAAACCGGAGCACCCGGAGGAAACCCACGCGGACACGGGGAGAACATGCAAACTCCACACAGAAAGGCCCTCGCCGGACCCAGGGTTCGAACCCAGGACCTTCTTGCTGTGAGGCGACAGCGCTAACCACTACACCACCATGCCGCCCGCAATAAACGATGCGAAATCAATAAAATATGGTTTTCCTTCCTGACAGCTGCGTCCTCCTCACTTTTAAAATGGCTGCAACATTCTTTAGGGATGAAGATCAGTTTAAAGATGTCACGAGGAAAAAGCTGTTCGAGTGAAACAATTGTAATTTATCAACAAGGCTGAAAGTTGTGCTTGAGGTGTCAGTAGGTGGAAAAGTCCAGAAAATTAAGATTCATTCTGCCAGTATTTCATGAAATTAATCCTAATCAGTCCGGCTACATGGGTTATATTTCTGCACTGAAGGGAGATGAAATGGTTAATAGAGGAGTGCTCATGATCTCTCTGTGTTTGTGCTCCTCCTCTCTCTATCACTCTCTCTCTTTCACACACAGAACCAGGAAGTAACTTGTCATTTCAGAGAAAACTTCTCTCTCGTTGCGATTTCAGGAAAATGGCCGAGGCCAGTATTTCAGTAGCTCAGGACCAGTTCATGTGTCCAGTGTGTCTGGATCTCCTGAAGGATCCGGTGACCATCCCCTGTGGTCACAGTTTCTGTAAGGTGTGTATTAATGGCTGCTGGGATCAGGAGGATCAGAAGGGCGTCTACAGCTGTCCTCAGTGCAGAGACACTTTCACGACAAGGCCTGTTCTACGCAGAAACAACATGCTGGATGAAGTGGTGGAGAAACTGAAGAAGACTGAAGTCCAAGCTGCTTCTCCTGCTCACTGTTATGCTGGACTTGGAGATGTGGAGTGTGATTTCTGCACCAGGAGAAAACACAAAGCCGTCAAATCCTGTCTGATTTGTTTGACTTCATTTTGTGAAATTCATCTGAAACCTCATCTTGAAGTTCCTGCTTTGAAAAAACACACATTAATTGAAGCCTCAGCAAAACTCCAAGAGAAGATCTGCTCTGAACATAACAAGCTGATTGAGATCTACTGTCGCACTGATCAAACCTGCATCTGTTATTTGTGCATGTTGGAGAAACATAAAGACCATGACGCTGTTTCAGTTGCAACAGAAAGAGCTGAAAAACAGGTGAGAACTAGAAATCTTTCCAGAATTAAATCATCTTAATTAGAGTTTCCCATCTAGAAACAGGTGCTTTAGTCAGTGAAATGATTTGAACTTTAATTTCAATGTGTGTCTCAATCAGAAGGATTCTGTAAAAGCTGATTGAAATTGTCTGTGTTCTGGTGAACAGAGTGTTAAATTTATCTTCAGTGATGGTCGTAATCTGGTTCGGGGTGGGTTTCCTGATAACGGTGCCCTTTGGACCTAAAGAAAGAGTTGAGGGACTCTCTTAAAGAATGAACGTTTTCTCTGTGTGTGGTTTTCCGGAATTCACTCGTAAGAAGGAGACTAAAGAGCAACAGGACAAAGTGCGTCTTTGCAGTTCGCGTCCCCGATATAGGCATTAGTAGCTTCTAAAGGCAATCATATTGGACATAACTAACAGTGTCCAAGTTAACTAGCTGTGTGTAAACACTAGCCATGGACAAGACTATGGCAACTTGGCGGGCAAATCCACAGAAAATCATTTGACTAATCAGACTGCATAGTTATTTCAACATTATCGCTAACTCTAAATGCACAGACAACTTCACTGCAAGCTAATAAAACGTTTATATCACTCAATATGCTTCCACAGGTGGGATGGCGAGTTTTTGTCGGCTGTGATGTGCTCCATTTTAGGCAAACATTTAAAGCAAAATGACTCTTTATTCCTTTCAGAAAACTGAATCATGGGTTCTAGCTATAGAACCGTGGGTGTGTGCATTCCCCAGAAGAGCCGCCTCCTTCCATTCTGCCATCAACTGATCGTGTTAAATAATGCTGCGGAGAAATCATTGATCTTGATTTTATCCAGTCTATGGACGTGACGTGACCCTAGTGATTACTGATAGACTGTCTCAGTGTCACCTGCGGAAAAACCAATCACGTTTTAGAAAAGAAAAAAACATCCACTTTCAAAACCGCTTCATAGTAACGAGTAATGAGGACCTTGATAGAAATGTAGTGGAGTAAAAAGGACGATATTTGTCTTTCAAATGGAGTGAAGTTAAAGTCATAAGTTTCCAAAAAAAATACTCAAGTAAAGTACAGATACTCAAAAAGTGTACTTCAGTACAGAACTCAAGTAAATGTACTTCGTTACTGTCCACCTCTGATAATTAACTCGATGTATTTGCAATGTAGAAGAAAACTAATTGAACACCACCAGCAGATTCAACCCCAGTTTCCCCCGCTGACTGTGAGAGTCCCTCAGAGCCGCATGCGCATTCTGTGGATTCGGCAGTGAGCGAGTCGCTCTTTGTTTTGAACGAGTGCTCCGGGTCTCTCGTAAATTCCGAGCAAACTAAAGGACGACTTGTGCTACGATGTTGTTCAGGAAAACCACGTTAGCTTGATGATGGATCTTAAGAGGTCATTTAAAACTCTCTTGGCCTTAAGAGGCTTTCGGGAAACCCAGCCCAGACCAGTTAGTGAACATTTCTCTCTCTCTCTCTCTCTCTCTCTCTCTCTCTCTCACACACACACACACACACACACACACACAGAGTACATAACCTTCAGAGCGAAACATGAATGTACTTTGAACTGACATTAATATGGAACCAGTTCGCTCGTACTGTATAAAAAGCTGAATGTATTTTATTTGTCCTCAGAGTGAGTTAAAGGAGGAGCAGATGAAATCCCAGCAGAGAATCCAGGAGAAGCAGAAGAAGGTGCAGGAGCTGAAACAGGCTGTGAACACTATAAAGGTGAGCAGTGACCAGAGACAGAGCTGCTCCTAGAAACACACACAACATGGACAACGAGTCATTTACAGTCCCAGTAAGAGAGGGAATGATAGATGAGCTTTAAATCTTGTGTGTGTGTCCTAACAGCTCAGTGCACAGACAGCAGTGGAGGACAGTGAGAGGATCTTTACTGAGCTGATCAGCTCCATGGAGAAAAAGCGCTCGGAGGTGACGGAGCTGATCAGAGATCAGGAGAAGGCTGAACTGAGTCGAGCTGAACGACTCCTGGAGCAACTGGAGCAGGAGATTGCTGATCTTCAGAGGAGAGTCACTGAGCTGGAGCAGCTTTCACACACACACGATCACATCCATTTCCTCCAGGTAACACTCACTGTCTGATCTACAGAGCCAGCTGTTCCTCACACACTCTCTAAAACACCTCTCATTAAGGGAACAATAAATGTCCCTGTCTGACATCACAAGTGGGTTTTACATTTCATTTGCTTTCTGTAGGTTTTAGCTTCTGGACGTCGCTCTCCTCAGTGGAACAGACCAGACTTTCGCACATCCAGCGTCACTGTCCATCAACATCTCTCATTTGATGGAGTGAGGAATTCTCTCTCAGATCTGAAAAAGAGACTCGAGGAATTCTGTGAGGAGGAATTCAACAAAATCCCTCCACATGGTAAGAGGAGCTGTTCCTGCTGGAGAAACACAGTGATGTGTTATTCCTTAGCGATGCTCCTGCTTTCTTTTCTGCAGACACTTTATTCACCCGACACTTTGAACTAAAACACTGATTTAAAATGAATAAACTGACTGGATCACTTTAAACTCTTTCCATCTTTTACACAAACTCATGTTTCCATTTTTCTCTCCACAGCTGCAGCAGTTCAGATCATTTCAGAACCAGAACCACAGAGCAGAGAAGAGTTTCTGAAATGTACATCTAAAGCACACACACACACACACACACACACACGCTTCTGGGCCTGTCACGATAACAAATTTTGTTGGACGATATATTGTCTCAGAAATTATTGTGATAAATGATATTATTGTTGACGTCTTTTCAAGACAATTTTATGCCACTAGTAAAATAATAATGATCATGCAAATACACCCTTTCATAGAATAGTCAACTTTTTAATTCAGTCAACTTGTTCAGTTCCATGAGGCTGGCAGGGGGAGTCGCTCTCTTCTGTGGGATCTTTAACTAGGTTTAGAATGCTAGTTTAAGCTGATATGTGATTGATCTAACGGTAAAACAGCACGAGGGCTCGAGAACTTTGACAGGTTACAATTTTACTTGGCAACTGAATGTATCTGAATTCTGATTGGTTGTTGTCTGAATTCTGATTGGTTGTCGTATCTGGATTCTGATTGGCTGTTGTTATATTATTGCCCTTTTGTTGTGTTCTTGAGCCCAGAGTGGGGGGAGGGGGGAGTGACAGGGTTCTACAGGGAAAAGTTTTCACTGCAACCGAACTGCTGTTTTCGTGACCACGCCCCCAGCGCGGATATTCATGTTCACATTGTTTTTCTCTTTTATTTTAGATTTCTGTTATCTGACTCTGGATCCCAACACGGCACATCGTCTCCTCATTCTGTCTGAGAAGAACAGAGCAGTGAGATGGAGTGAGAGAGAGCAGCGTTACTCTGATCATCCAGAGAGATTTGATTCCTGGTGTCAGGTGTTGTGTAAGGAGAGTGTGTGTGGACGCTGTTACTGGGAGGTGGAGCGGAGCGGTGATGGTGTTGTGTACATATCAGTCTCATATAAAGACATCAGCAGGAAAGGACGGGGTTATGAGTGTTTGTTTGGACGCAACAGTCTTGGAGTCTGTACCCTTCTTCTTCTTCTCTCTCTTTCTGGCACAACAGCATTAAGACTGATCTCAGAGTTCCATCAGCCTCCAGAATAGGAGTGTATGTGGATCACAGTGCAGGAACTCTGTCCTTCTACAGCGTCTCTGACACGATGAAGCTCCTCCACAGAGTCCACACCACATTCACTCAGACTCTATACGCTGGGTTTGGGGTCTACTTGTTTCCTGGTTCTACAGTGAGATTGTGTGATCCAGAATAAAAGTGTGTAGTGTTTTCTGTAAAATTCCTGCACGTTGCTACGTTGTTGCTCAGTCGTCTGTTTCACTAGAACACAATCCAGCTGCACAAAAACACTCATTTTAATATTTAGATTATAAAATATGCCGATATCGTGTTCATCCCATATTCAGCCTGGATGATGATTGGCCCGCAGATAGAACCTTATAAATCCAGGTTTATCTGTGAGTTTGGGATTTTTATTCAAATATTACAGTCAAAGCTTTGCAGAATAAAAGATAAGAGCACAGGAGAATAAAGTTTCCCCCAGTGATGGAGTTTCTGTGCTGAACTCATTTTCAGACAGAAGATTTTAATACTGAGGTCAGGATGTCAGCAAGCTGCTGTATTGATACGCAACGGGGTTTTTCTCCACTTTGGATGGATATTTTTAGATTATTTAATCTGTGGAAAATAACCACAGTGTCTTAAATATGTGTTTGTGAAAATCACTGTAAACCTACAACTGACTTTCCTCCAAAAAACATCTCTTTTAATGTTGTCATATATTGTGTGTGTGAATAATGATAATTCTGTCTCTGTGAACTGGATCTGTCTGTGGTCTGACTCCTGATTTAGATTCTCAACATGATTGTTGGAAAAACATTTTTTAAAAATCCTTTTAATTTTCAATCAAATAAAACAAACAAACAAAAAAATTCTGTTCCAGTTGACTATTCTGATTGGTCAGAAGTTGTTGATTATTTTTCTATAACAGCAGCTCTGACAGTAATGCAGGTTTATATTAATGGACTTGCACTAATACGTCCTTGTTTCTATAGTAACAGCTCATTGAAGTGAAATTATTTTAGACCTGTTGGTTCACAAATAAAAATAAAAGAAACGTGGATGAACTCTGCAATATTTAACATGGACATTTCTCCTCCAGACCACCAGAGGGCGCCTTTACACATTTTGAATAACTTCACTTCCTCCACTCATTTCCTGTCTGTTGTTATAAAATGCACAATGATCCTACAGTAACTGTGAACCCTTCCAGTGTGTTAGTAAGTCTCCTCAGTTGTGAGCCGTGTTTATTCTGGATAGATCTCCTGTTGATGATCTCGCCTCATCTCTGCCTTTCCCTTTGATTTTAATGATATTTCTGGTGGCTGGGGTTTGAACCCTGCACTGACTGGGATTAGATAAAGTCTTGTGTTAACACTACTCGCAGATTTCTTTCTTCTGCTTTTCAGGAGATTCATTTCAGCCTGTTAACAATGTTAAAATGACCCAAAGGTAAAATGACCCGTGTCAGTGTGGGTTTCCTCCTGGTTCTCCAGTGTTCTCCTACTTCTCAAAGACACATCTAATGACTGATTGAGGCGACTCAGGATCTCTGATCTCAAACATATTCATCGACCAACTTCATTTCCATCTCAACAATCTGTTCATGAGAAAGTGGGACTTCTATTAGCAATAAACAATGCAAAATAAATCAAATCAGGTTTTGACTCCCCTTGTGGTAATAAAGTCATTTATTTCGATTCATTTTCACTCCTCACTAAATTCCAAACTGACAGAATGAGGAAAATATTTCAGCAGAACAAATGACACTGAAGTGCAGATGACAGTGAAATATTTCTGCTTTATTTCCATCCTTAATGAACACAATGTGGTAGTTTTTAGTGCTTGTAGTAAGACACGGTCCTGCTGTAAATCCTCTTGTGTGTCTTTTAGTGAAGATACAGAATTGATGTTGAAAGGCTGCTGGGTTTTTTTTGTTGTTGTTGTTTTGTTGTTTTTCAGTAATGTGGTGCTACTCTGTAAAACTGAGCCTCCAAATAACAACTCGATTGTATTCGCATATTATAGAATTGTATCTGGAGTTCTGATTTTAAAATGTGATTTCACCGCATACACTTCATGGACAGAAAGAAAGGACAAAATGGGAAAAGAACATAAATGACACATGATACTTTCTATTGAAGTACAGAAATCGATCTCTGGCCACATTTGCCATTTATGTGTAGGCGACAATAAAATCAAATTCACTTTAAAGAATTCCTTTATCTCACTTTAGCCATTTATTTCTTTATAAATTTTCAGAAAATGAAAAATTGAGTGATTTATTCATTAAATTTAAATGACTGCAATTTAAACTTGTCTTATCATTTCTGACCACTAGAGGATGCTCATGGACACGTGACGCTGCAAGAAATGAACCATTTTCAATATTTTTGCTGAACTCACATCAGAACAGACTGAAAACTTGTCTTATCATAAATATAATCAATAATATTGATTCATGATGAGATGAATGGTTTATTCAGTCCCTGCTGTGTGTCATACTGTAACTGGGTTTAATGGAACAGCAGCTTTTTAGTCTCGTTAAAAAAAAAAGACAGTAAGTCCAGTAAATTTCTCAGCTTCATGATGCTGGAGTTCTACGTTCTTCAGTATTTCTTAGTATCTCTTGCTCTCAGTGAATATAGAGGTTCTTTGGAGAATTCCTGGTGCCCAGTAAACTGATCACAATGATTCGTCTTCTCCATGATGGGATGACTGTTTCTGTTCTCTGTGAAGATGAAGAACTGGAACCTTTTCCTGTGAAAGTTAGTGTAATACAAAGCTGTGTAGCCACTGCATTGTTTGCTCTCTTCACAGGTGCTGTCCTGCATGTAGCCAAGCCGAATCTGCATTATCTGGACAGCACGGTGGTGTAGTGGTTAGCACTGTTACTGGACTTATACCTGGAGGATGCTCTGGACTCTTACAGTAATGCTTTTATGGCTGAGGACTAAAGTTGACTTTCTAACTTTAGGACTGCAGTTATCATGAACAGTTTTGCACTCAAGTTTCCATCAATGAAGAATTGTAACATCAACGAAACTGTCCTCATGTTAAAACTGTTAATATTATAGTCATGCTGTCTGTTGTTGCCCAAATGAGGATGGGTTCCCTTTTGAGTCTGGTTCCTCTCGAGGTTTCTTCCTCATGTAGTCTGAGGGAGTTTTTCCTTGCCACCGTCGCCACAGGCTTGCTCATTGGGGATAGATTAGGGATACAATTAGCTCATGTTTTAAGTCGTTCAAATTCTGTAAAGCTGCTTTGCGACAATGTTTGTTAAAAGCGCTATACAAATAAACTTGACTTGACTTGACTGTCACCTCACAGCAAGAAGGTTCTGGGTTTGAGCCCAGCGGCTGACGGGGGCCTTTCTGTGTGGAGTCTGCGTGGGTTTCCTCCAGGTGCTCTGATTTCCACCAGAGCCCAAAGGCATGTCGTTAGGTTAACATGGGGTGCCCTTAGGCTGAGGTGCTCTTGAGCGAGGCACCTAACCCCTAACTGCTCCCTGGCTGCTGTAGCACGGCTGCCCACTGCTCTGAGTACGTGTTTGTGCTCATTGCTCACGTGTGCGTTCACTAATTCAGATGGGTTAAATGCAGAGAGTAATTTCTCAAGTGTACATGTGATGAATAAAGTTGTTGTTCTTCTTATTATTATCATGGAATACAGATAGTTTATCAATACAATGGTACAACCTACATCATTTGCAAGCTAAAAGTAAGGTGTCTACAGCCTCAGTTGTGGAACTTCAGTATGCTGATGATGCTGCGCTCTGTTCGTACTCAGAAGCTGGCTTGCAGAGAATCACAGATGCCTTTGCAGAAGCCTACAAAAGACTCAGGCTATCACTGAACTGCACTAAAACAGAGGTTGTGTGTCGACCTGCCTCTGACACCTCCATCCCAATCACCACCCAACCTGAAATTTCTGTGGATGGAACTGTTCTTAAGGTAGTCCCACACTTTAAATATCTCATCAGCTATGTGTCAGGTGATATTTCCCTTGACCATGAAATTAATAACAACATCAGTGCTGGAGCAACAGCTTTTGGCAAGCTATGTAAGCATGATTTTGATCATCACGAACTTGAGTTGAAAACTAAAATAAGAGTCTATAATGCCACTATAATACCAACGCTCCTGTATGGGTCAAAAACATGGACTACGTACCAATATCAAGTAAAACAACTTGAGAAATTTCACTGAAGATGCCTACGGTACGATCCGTCATGAACGCCCAATGGTATGATCGTGTTACCAATGCTGCAATTCTTGATAGAGCCTCCTTAACAAGCATCGAGGCTATGCTTCAGCAAAATAGGCTGAGGTGGTATGGACATGTTGTTAAAATGGATGCAAAACAACTTCCAAAACAGCTTTTCTTCAGTCAGCGATCCACAGGAATGAGAAGCATTGGTGCTCCTAAGAAGAGATACAAGGATGCCCTAAAAAGAACTTTTAAAGAGTGTGGGATTATTGATTGGGCTACAGCACCAACTGATAGACTGCTCTGGAGGCGTGTGGTCTGCAATGGAGTTGAGACCTTTGAATCCAATCGACGGAAATCAAAGGATGAGAGACACAAGAGACGAAAAACTGCTCAAGCCCTAAAACTGGCACAACCTCCTGGGCAGATGCCTGTATAGTCTTTCAGAGACCACCATGTTCATGTCGAGTGGCAGTAAGAGAGTATTTTAGGTGGAATGCTTGTGAGAAACACACACGAGCTGTTACTATAGAAACACTAATGATTTGCAGCTGCACTACTGTCAGAGCTGCTGTTATAGGGAATTAATCAACACCTTCAGACCAGAACTCCGCAGCACTCAGTACAGGATACTATACATTAATGATCCATTATTGTGGATCAGAAAACCTGACAACTGATTCAGGAGCCCACAGAGTAAACCCAGCGTATAGAGGCTGAGTGAATGTGGTGTGGACTCTGTGGAGGAGCTTCATCCTGTCAGAGACACTGTAGAAGGACAGAGTTCCTGCACTGTGATCCACATACACTCCTATTCTGGAAGGTGACGGAACTCCAAACTCGGTCTTAATGTTGTTGTGATAGAAATGAAGAGGAGTCCGAGAACACACCAGACTCCATGACTGATCGTTGTACCCAAATATGGTCCGTCTGGGCTGCTCTTTTTTATGGGTCCCTTTATATGAGACTGAGATGTACACACATCCCTCACTGCTCCTTTCCACCTCCCAGTAACTGCGTCCACACACACTCTCCTTACACAACACCTGAGCGATGGAGGTAAACCTCTCAGGGTGATAAGGGAACAGCTTCTCTTTATAACTGCGTCTCACCGCTCTGTCCTTCTCACACAGACGGAGGGAACCATGTGCCGTGTTGGGATCCAGAGTCAGATAACAGAAATCTGAAAGAAAAGAGATGTTGCGCAATAAAGTTTATCGTGTATTAAACACTGGGGTACAATGAGTCATAATTAAACCAGTAATTCATTAGTGCCTCATACTGACACTCTCTCACACCCTCAGTTTCTTACACATTATATCAGAGAGAGAGAGAGAGCGCAGGAGATTACACAATTAGATGATATTCCTTGTAGAATTGGTCGTATTCAAATTAGCATGGAAGGAGAGCTTCCTGAAGTATAGAAAAGCTCCTCGTGCTGCAAGATCAATGTATCTCTCCACCCTAATCAAAGATAACAAAATAATCCTAGATTCCTTTTTAATCCTGTAGCAAAATTAACTAAGAAAAAGACCACTACAGACACACATGCACCTGCAATATGCAGCAGCAACAACGTCATAATTTTTTTCAATCACAAAATTGAAAATATCCAACAAAAAAAATTCAAACTACTCATTTAAGCCCAGACAACTTAAATAACCCAGTCGTTAACAATATAACTGTATAAGCTCAGCAATTAGAATGGTTTACTCCTCTTCGAGAAATCAAATTAATTTCATTAATTTCCACATCAAAATCTTCTTCTTGTGTACTAATCCCTTACCTACATGTCTCTTCAAACAGATAATACCAGAAGCAATTTAAGCTCTTCTAGAAATAATCAATTCTTCCCTTAGAATTGGCTACATACGCAAATCCTTTAAACTTGCAGTTATCAAACCCCTGATTAAAAAACCTGACCTCGACCCCTGTCAGCCCAATGAAAGGCCATTATCAAACCTCCCCTTTATCTCCAAGATCCTAGAAAAAGCTGTGGCACAGCAGTTATGCTCATATTTACATTGGAATAACAACCATGAAATGTATCAGTCAGGATTTAGACCTCATCATAGCACAGAGACAGCACTGGTTAAAGTAGTAAATGACCTGTTGTTGGCATCTGATCTGGACTGTGTCTCGCTGCTTGTGTTGCTTGACCTTAGTGCAGACTCTGACACTATTGATCATTCCATTTTCCTGGATAGACTAGAAAATGTTGTGGGAGTTAAGAGAATGGCCCTCTCCTGACTCAGCTCTTATTTAACTGATCACTATCAGTTTCTTGATGTATATGGTGATTTTTCTATGCATGCTGAGGTAAAGTTTGGTGTTCCACAAGGTTCTGTCTTAGGTCCACTGCTTTTTTCTTCATGTGCAGCAGTAAAAGACCTCAGTGTGATCATCGACTCCAGTCTTTCATTTGAAACTCATAATGATAACATTACCCAGATAGGTTTCTTTCATCTCAGAAATATTGCCAAGATAAGAAATTTAATGTTACTAAGATGCAGAAAAACTAGTTCATGCTTTTCTTACCTCCAGGTTGGATGACTGTAATGCCTTACTGTCTGGATGTTCCAATAAGTGCATAAACAAGCTCCAGTTAGTTCAAAATGCAGCAACAATGGTCCTTACTAGAACTAGAAGATATGACCACATCACCCCTGTCTTATCCACACTGCGCTGGCTCCCAATCAAATTTCGTATTGATTATACAATCCTACTATTGACCTTTAAAGCACTGAATGGTCTTGCGCCACAGTACCTGAACGAACTTCTGGTCCTTTATGACCCGCCAAGCCTACTTAGATCAAAAGATGCAGGTTATTTGTTGGTACCTCATATAGTGAAGGCAACATCAGGGGGCAGAGCCTTTTCTTACAAAGCCCCACAGTTATAGAACAACCTTCCAAGTAGTGTTCAGGACTCAGACACAGTCTCAGTGTTTAAGTCTAGGCTGAAAATATATCTTTTCAGTCAAGATAGTTTTTTATTCGGTAAAGGAGTAACTCTGGTGAGTCCTCAGGCATAGAGTGTTTTGGTAAACTGGGATATATGGATGTTGTCAGTCCCCCACTCTCACTCACTCACTCAGGTTTGTTGATGGTGGAGTGGCTGCTGCTTTATGTCCCGGGGCTCCCTCATGCCTGTGTTACCTTCTGGCTCTCCCTTTTAAATATGCTGTCATAGTTAGTGTTGCCAGAGTCCCTGCTTGCACTCAGCACAAAATATATACTGTTCTTATTCATAAGGTGACACTGGGCATACCTCACAACCTTTGTTCTCTCTCTCTCTCTCATATCTTCCTTCTGTCTGTCTCTGTTGAGTTACATGTCAATCCTGAGAAACCAGTGATGCTGACCTCTTCTGCTCCTCGGACCTGCCTGATCCATCCTGATGCCCTACTTCTGGCTGGAGTCTCATCACATCACTCCTGTGGAGGTTGGTCCCATATGGACAGTCGAAAGTCATACTTAGAAGACGCTCTGGACACTTACAGTAATATATTTATGTCTGAGAACTACAGTTGACTTGCTTACTTTAGGACTGCAGTTGTCTTGAACAGTTTTGCACTCAAGTTTCCATCAATGAACAGTTTATAACTTCAACAAAACAGACTTCGTGTTAAAACTATAATGAAGTTCCTGGTTACACAGTTATAATTTGTGGCTCTGTAGGACACAGTTATGGAAGAGAGTTATTTATAATCATGCTATCAGTTATCACCCAAATAAGGATGGGTTCCCTTTTGAGTCTGGTTCCTCAAAAGGTTTCTTCCTCGTGTCGCCTGAGGGAGTTTTTCCTTGCAAACGTCGCCATAGGCTTGCTCATTGGGGATAAATTAGGGATAAAATTAGCTCATGTGGTGGCACAGTGGTACAGCACTCTTGCCTCACAGTAAGAAGGTTCTGGGTTCAAGCCCAGTGGCTGATGGGGGCCTTTATGTGTGGAGCTTGCATGTTCTCTTGGTGCTCCATGCAGGTTAGGCTAATTGGTGGCTCTAAATTGACCATAGGTGTGAGTGTGAATGGTTGTTTGTCTCTATGTGTTAGCCCTGCAATGATCTGGCGAATTGTCCAGGGTGTACCCAACCTTTCACCCAGCCAGGCCCCAGCTTGCCCACGACCCTGCACAGGATAAGCGGCTACAGATAATGGATGGATGGATTAGCTCATGGTCAAAGTCTTTAATTTTCTGTAAAGCTGCTTTGTGGCAATGTCTGTTGTTAAAAGTGCGATACAAATAAACTTGACTTGCTTCTTGTATAAACTTCAGGAAAGAAAATGACTAGAATGTTATTAACCTTCATATACATTCATGGATCAAACATATCGAACTTCACCAGCGCTGTGCTGTCAGCGACACTCAACATGACACCTCCATTCTTCACTTCTCTTTATTGTGGAAGGAAACGTCTCCAAAAACAACATATGTTCTTAATGATCTGGCAGCACTGTGTGTGTGTGTGTGTGTGTGTGTGTGTGTGTGTGTGTGTGTGTGTGTGTGTGTGTGAGAGAGAGAGAGAGAGAGAGCACGAGAGAGAGAGAGATGCATACATACATTGTAGAAAATCTTCTCGAGTCTTCAGCTCTGAAGGTAAATTCATCCAAATTGCTGTGACAGAGAGAAAATGGAGGTGGAATAATATACAATGATCAGAGTGTGATTTTAGGAAACACGATGTTTGAATTTATGAATATTGGCAAAATAAATGATCTTAATATGACTGATGAACTGTATAAGTACAATATCTTTCAGATGGTAGCTGCGACAATGTTAAGTTCAGATAAGTACAATAAATCTTTTTTTATGTATATGCGTGGATTTATAACATTTTACTTCCTCTCACCATATGAAGGGATTTTGTTGAATTGCTTTTTCATCTCTGAGAGATAATTCCTCACTCCATCAAATGAAACATGTTGATGGACAGTAATGATGGATGAGTCACCACGTCCAGAAGAGACACTGAGAGACTGGAAACGGAGTGGTGTACGAGATGGATGAATATTCTCAGACCACAGTACAAGTGATATCAGACAGTGAGTGTTACCTGGAGGAAATGGATGTGATCGTGTGTGTGTGAAAGCTGCTCCAGCTCAGTGACTCTCCTCTGAAGATCAGCAATCTCCTGCTCCAGTTGCTCCAGGAGTCGTTCAGCTCGACTCAGTTCAGCCTTCTCCTGATCTCTGATCAGCTCCGTCACCTCCCAGCGCTTTTTCTCCATGGAGCTGATCAGCTCAGTAAAGATCCTCTCACTGTCCTCCACTGCTGTCTGTGCACTGAGCTGTTCGGACACACACACACACACACACACACACACACACGAGATTTAAAGCTAATTTATCATTCTCTCTCTTACTGGGACTGTAAATGACTCGTTGTCCATGTTGTGTGTGTTTCTAGGAGCAGCTCTGTCTCTGCTCACTGCTCACCTTTATAGTGTTCACAGCCTGTTTCAGCTCCTGCACCTTCTTCTGCTTCTCCTGGATTCTCTGCTGGGATTTCATCTGCTCCTCCTTCAACTTTAACTCACTCTGACAAGAATGAATGAAATGATATTACATCCTGAGTTAATTACTAACTTTACTAACTGTAAAGTGTTCACTCAAAGACAGGTCGAAGGTGGGAGATTATTAACTGCAATTCAAGTTAAAGATCATCCATAGCCTGGCTCTCTCTGAGTGAGGTCAAAGGTACTCAGTATGTGCTTGTAAAACTGTTCACATCTACAGGATACATGGAACATATTTATTATTTATAATCAATAGAAGTCATGAAATTTTTACACCATATGACCTGAGTAAAGCAGGATTAGAAACAAAATGTCGAAGGATTCAGTCTGAAACCATTTCTCCTTCTCACCTGTTCTTTGTCTGATGCACCTGACTCGGTGTTGTGTTCACAAAAACAGGATGAGACTTCAGTCTTCTTCTTCAGTTTCTCCACCACTTCATCCAGCATGTTGTTTCTGCGTAGAACAGGCCTTGTAGTGAAAGTGTCTCTGCACTGAGGACAGCTGTAGACACCCTTCTGATCCTCCTGATCCCAGCAGCCATTAATACACGCCTTACAGAAACTGTGACCACAGGAGATAGTCACCGGATCCTTCAGGAGATCCAGACACACTGGACACATGAACTGGTCCTGAGCTACTGAAATACTGGCCTCAGCCATTTTTCCAGAGAGCGACACATACAGTAGAGATCGGAATTGTGTGCTTTGAAATGAGCGTCCTGCTGCACTGTGAGATACGATATCACAGAGCCAGAGTGGGTAGAGCTTTAAAAAAAGTAGGAGTGCAGACTGTCAAAGGGGTGTGGCTGTGTGACAGTGTGTGTGTGTGTGCAGAAGCTTCAATCTCATTTTATACACCTGCTACTTTTTAATAAATCAAAGATGGTAAAGTGGTAAATCCATGCTGGTGTGGATTATTTTTGTGTAACCTCACAGTCTGCTGTGTTATTCCTCAGGATAATTAAATAATATTGTCTGGCGTTTAACAGTACAAGAGTTAGAAATAGTAGTGGCTGAGGTATGGACTAGAGAAGGAAGTATGAGAATTATAAATTTCTATAACCCATGTAAACTAAGAAAATTAGAATCAATTTTGGAGCATTGGAGAGGGAAAGTAGTCTGGTGTGGAGATTTCAATGCACACAGCACAATATGGGGAACCAAGAAGATCCAAATGGAGACATAATAGAGGAAATAATGGATGAAAAGGAATTGGTGTGTTTCAATGATGGCTCGGGCACAAGGGTGAATGTGGTGAGAGGTACAGAATCAGCAATCGATATCACACTGGTTTCACAATTGCTGGCTGGAAAAAGTAGATGGAAGGTGCTGAAAGGAAGTACTCAAGGTGATCACTACCCAAGATTAGTTAGTATAAGAATAGAACATGATATAAAACGGGATGAAAGAGAAGGAAGATGGAAATTTGAGGAAGCTGATTGGAGAAAGTTCAAAGGATTATGTGAGGAGAAATTGAATATTGTAAATATAAATCAACCAGTTAATGACTTAAACTCTGAAATCAGTGGAATTATAATAGGAGCAGCAAAAGAGTCTATCCCAAAAAGAAGTGGTAATAGAAGGGAAAAGTTAGTTCCATGGTGGACACAAGAATGCACTAAGGCAATACAAAGTAGAAATAAGGCTTTCAAAGTTTTGAAAAAAAAAACACTGAGTTTTCAAAATTTGATTGATTGATTACAAGAGAAAGCAGGCAGCCGTAAGAAGTATAATAAAGCAGACTAAAAGAGAGAATTGGAGGAAATATTGTGAATATCTAGGTAGAAATACACCTTTAGATAGAGTGTGGGGTATGATTAAAAGAATATCAGGGAATAGGAAAGAGTATGGGTATCCGAGAATGAAAGATGGTAGTGATATTATAATAGACAATAAGAACAAAGCAGAATTATTAGCAAGGACCTTTGTTAAAGTACATAGTACAGGTACTTTGAGCAATGTGGAAAAAAAGAGGGAGGGAAGGGACAATGGCTATAAACATAGAAGCACTTCAGGATGAAAAGGAATATGGAAATACAATTAATATGATGTTTTCAGTGACAGAATTGAATAAAGCGCTGAAGACATCCAAAAAGACAACTCCAGGGAGAGACCAAGTAATCTACTTAATGTTCAAAAATCTTAGTGATAGAAGTCAGGAAATACTACTAAAAATGTATAATAAGATATGGGAAGAAGGAACATTGCCCAACCAATGGACGGAATCCATAATTGTACCTGTTTGTAAACCGGGTAAAGATCCGAGCTTGGCATTGATTTTTAGACCGATAGCCCTAACATTGCATGCAAGAAAAATTATGGAATGAATGATTAAAGAAAAATTAGTTTATTATTCAGAAATGAAAGGTGTAATAAAATATTATCAAAAGTGAATTTACGGTAAGAAAGGAAGAAGCACTATAGATCCCACTCTGTGTCTAGAACATGAAATTAGGAAAGCTCAGGTTAATAAAGAGAGTGTAGTGGCTGTATTTTTTGATGTTGAAAAAGCATATGATATGATGTGGAAAGAGGGATTAATAATTAGGTTAGATCAAGTAGGCATAAGAGGGAGAATGTATAGATGGGTTAAAAGTTTTTTAATTGATAGGATGATCTCAGTAAGAATAGGAAAAGAATACAGTGGGAATTATTAATTAGAAAATGGAACCCTGCAAGGTAGTATAATAAGTCCAATATTGTTTTCAATTATGACAAATGAAATGTTTAGTAATGTAGATAGGTCTATTGGGGTCTCACTGTTTGCAGATGATGGGGTAATGTGGAAAAGGGGACGAAATCTAGAGTTTATAGTGAAGCAACTACAACAAGCAATAGAGAAAGCAGAGGCATGGGCACAAGAATGGGGGTTTAGATTTGTGGTGGTAAAGGCAAAGGTACTTTTTTAACTAAAAAGAAAGTAGATAATCAAATTAGTCTTAAACTATATGTAGAAAACCTACAAAGAGTGGATTGTTTTAAATATTTAGGGATTTGGTTTGACAAGAAGCGCACTTGGAAAACACATATTGAAAGAATAGCAGGAAAATGTAAAAAGAGCGAATATTATTAGATGTTTGAGGGGTAGAGCATGGGGAGCAAATAGATCGGCCTTGAAAGCTATCTATAGACATCTAATCAGGTCAGTTCTTGATTATGGATGTACAACCCCGATTCCAAAAAAGTTGGGACAAAGTACAAATTGTAAATAAAAACGGAATGCAATGATGTGGAAGTTTCAAAATTCCATATTTTATCCAGAATAGAACATAGATGACATATCAAATGTTTATACTGAGAAAATGTATAATTTAAAGAGAAAAATTAGGCGATTTAAAATTTCATGACAACACCACATCTCAAAAAAGTTGGGACAAGGCCATGTTTACCACTGTGAGACATCCCCTTTTCTCTTTACAACAGTCTGTAAATGTCTGGGGACTGAGGAGACAAGTTGCTCAAGTTTAGGGATAGGAATGTTAACCCATTCTTGTCTAATGTAGGATTCTAGTTGCTCAACTGTCTTAGGTCTTTTTTGTCGTATCGTCCGTTTTATGATGCGCCAAATGTTTTCTATGGGTGAAAGATCTGGACTGCAGGCTGGCCAGTTCAGTACCCGGACCCTCTACACAGCCATGATGCTGTAATTGATGCAGTATGTGGTTTGGCATTGTCATGTTGGAAAATCCAAGGTCTTCCCTGAAAGAGACGTCATCTGGATGGGAGCATATGTTGCTCTAGAACCTGGATATACCTTTCAGCGTTGATGGTGTCTTTCCAGATGTGTAAGCTGCCCATGCCACACGCACTAATGCAACCCCATACCATCAGAGATGCAGGCTTCTGAACTGAGCGCTGATAACAACTTGGGTCGTCCTTCTCCTCTTTAGTCCGAATGACACGGCATCCCTGATTTCCATAAAGAACTTCAAATTTTGATTCGTCTGACCACAGAACAGTTTTCCACTTTGCCACAGTCCATTTTAAATGAGCCTTGGCCCAGAGAAGACGTCTGCGCTTCTGGATCATGTTTAGATACGGCTTCTTCTTTGAACTATAGAGTTTTAGCTGGCAACGGCGGATGGCACGGTGAATTGTGTTCACAGATAATGTTCTCTGGAAATATTCCTGAGCCCATTTTGTGATTTCCAATACAGAAGCATGCCTGTATGTGATGCGGTGCCATCTAAGGGCCCGAAGATCACGGGCACCCAGTATGGTTTTCTGGCCTTGACCCTTACGCACAGAGATTCTTCCAGATTCTCTGAATCTTTTGATGATATTATGCACTGTAGATGATGATATGTTGAAACTCTTTGCAATTTTACACTGTCGAACTCCTTTCTGATATTGCTCCACTATTTGTCGGTGCAGAATTAGGGGGATTGGTGATCCTTTTCCCATCTTTACTTCTGAGAGCCGCTGCCACTCCAAGATGCTCTTTTTATACCCAGTCATGTTAATGACCTATTGCCAATTGACCTAATGAGGTGCAATTTGGTCCTCCAGCTGTTCCTTTTTTGTACCTTTAACTTTTCCAGCCTCTTATTGCCCCTGTCCCAACTTTTTTGAGATGTGTTGCTGTCATGAAATTTCAAATGAGCCAATATTTGGCATAAAATTTCAAAATGTCTCACTTTTGACATTTGATATGTTGTCTATGTTCTATTGTGAACACAATATTAGTTTTTGAGATTTGTAAATTATTGCATTCCATTTTTATTTACAATTTGTACTTTGTCCCAACTTTTTTGGAATCGGGGTAGTATAATATATGACTCTGCATCAAAGACATTCCTTAAAAACTTGGACACAATCCAGAGTCAAGTTTTGAGACTGTGCTGTGGGACTATAAAGACGACTCCGATACCAGCTCTACAGGTAGAAATGGGTGAAATGCCTTTGGAAAAGCAAAGAACCCAGATAGCACTAATGTATTGGGCAAATGTAAGGGGTCATAATGAAAGTCATCCGTCTCAGAATGTATTAAAATCATGCCAGGAGAAGGAAAAAGAACATATAAAGAGTTTTGGTTGGACAATAGAGAATAAGATCAATGAGTTTGGAATAGCTGATAAAATGGTAAGCCCCATTGTGCCGCTCTGTGTTGTCCCGCCATGGATTCTAGAAGAAACAAGGGTTGATTTAAATCTGCTAAAGAAGGAGAAAAGGGAAAATATAAGCAAAAATCAAGTTGGTAACTACGTCAAAGAAAGTTATGCAGAATATGTCAAAATATTTTCAGACGCATCTAAAACATTGGACAGTAGAGTAGGAATAGCGTTTATCATTCCAGAAGTTAATGTCCTGTTCAACAAAAGGGTTCGTGATAATTTAGCAGTATATACAGGGCAACTGTTTGCTATTCTTCTCGCTTTAAGCTGGGTAGAGGAAGTAAAACCAGTTAAAGTTTTGATAGGTTCTGATTCCAGTCGTGCACTAAAATGTATTAAATACATGCAGTCGAATACAAGACAAGACATAGTACTAGACATAACTCGAACAATATTCAGAATTAAAAGAGCAGGCGTGGAAGTTAAATTCATGTGGATTCCTGCACATATTGGTGTGGAGGGAAATGAGCTGGCAGACAGATATGCAAAAGGAGCAACAAGAAAAAGAGACATAAGTATGGATGTAAAATATAGTAAGGCAGAGGTCAAAAGTATAATCAAGACAGAAATAAGAAAGAAATGGCAGGAAGAGTGGGATAGAGAAAATAAGGGTCGATATTACTACAGCATTCAAAAGAAAGTAGGAGAAATAGGAAGCAAGAGAAATAGAAAGGAGGAAGACATTATATCAAGGATGAGGTTTGGTCACACTGGTCTGAACAGTGCATTAAACATAATGGATAAGCATGTTAGTGGTAGATGTGAACATTGTGAACTACAGGAAACGGTGGAGCATGTGACGTTGGATTGTCATCGATATCAACAAGAGAGACAGACACTTAAAGAGACGCTTCAAAGGAATCATATGACACTAGGTACCAGAGAGATGTTGCAGTTGCGGTCAGATAATATGGGATATAGGGCTATTTTTAGGTTTTTAAATGATACAGGAATTATGAGGAGAATTTAGCACAATAGGGTCGTAAACATTCTGATTCACACTCCAGTCCAGAAGGTGGCGGTAATGCACCAAAAACCTGTTTGCCAACCACCATAAAACAATATAAAAGAAGAAAAAAGAAGAACTATGGGATGGCATTATCTCCTTTCCTTTTGTAAAGGATGGTCCAGTGGACCCTCTGCTAAAGAAGATTGGAAAGGAAGCACTGAAGCAACTTTCCTTCACATCAAGAGAATTTCAACAGCTTTTATCATGGCTGCCACTTGGATGTCACTTATCTCACACTGAGACCATGGTCTTGCCCTGTGGATGTAGTTCCTGTTTGTGTTGGTTCATGTTCCTCGTCTTTGTTTTTGTGTGATTCATTAAAATAAAGTCCACGTTGCACTGGCATCTTCCTGTACTACCAATTCTGGACATTTTTGCTTTATCGTTGTTTGCCCTGAGCTGTCTGTCTCTCTGTAAATGTGTTCTCTGCCACGCCCATTACAGTCAGATGTTGGTTGAAATGTTCACAAACTCGTCTGACCAGATTACAAACCTGAACCATGACAAATGGGTCCGTGTATCATCCGATCATTCAAGTATTCCATTCAATCTGGAAAACGAAAAAACAAAAAAAAACACTCAATATTTCGTTTTTCTGTATGACCAAAAAATGAGGGATTGGTGTTTTGTTTTCCTTTTTTCAACTCAAAACAGAACAAATAATAAACAGGGAAACCAAAACGAAATAATAACTCTAATTTACGATTATTGATTTTCTCTATTCCCCACGCTACATTAGCCTTCCCATGATCCTCAGCAACAGTCCATCATCATCTCTGCGTCTATGAAACAGAAAAATTGCATGTGCATGTATATATCAAGTAATTTATTCATACATCCTATTCATTTAATATATTAAGCTGTTAATGTTAAGCTGATGATCTCTTAATTATTATCTCAATATAATAGTAATAATAAATAATGATAACAATAACAACATGGCATTCATTTTGTCGCTTTCAACATATTGTGTCAGGAAAATATGAGGAGGAGTAACAAGTCACTGGCACTCCAACTTACGAGATTCTCCGCTTCTTTTGCTGGACAGCTTGAAAGTCAGACTCGGGAACAGCCATGATCTTCCTAGAGTTTTGCTTCCAGTAAAAGGAGCCTGAATGAGCGCAAAAAATTATAATGTATGAATAAGAACTAATTCTTGAGACTGACATGAATACAAATGAATTTAGTTTTATCTAAAATGAAAGTTAAGTTGCTCGTATAATCGTAAATTAGAGTTATTATTTCGTTTTGGTTTCCCTGTTTATTATTTGTTCTGTTTTGAGTTGGAAAAAGGAAAACAAACACCAATCCCTCATTTTTTTGTCATACAGAAAAACAGGAAAACGAAATATTGAGTGTTTTTTTTGTTTTTTCGTTTTCCAGATTGAATGGAATACTTGAATGATCCAATCCCTCATTTTTTTTTGTCATACAGAAAAACAGGAAAACGAAATACTGAGTGGTTTTTTTTGTTTTTTCATTTTCCAGATTGAATGGAATACTTGAATGATTGGATGATACACGGACCCAAATAGTCTCAAGCATGACACATCAAATTGGAATAAGTTCTCACAAAATCCTTTTGAGGAAGACAAATATTGAAATAAAAGTTTAAATCATATAAAGAACTGAAGCGGTGAAATTTACAACCCCAAATCAGAAAATGTTTGGATGGTATGTTGAAGTTGAAATTGAAATTAAAGCTGAAAACAATGATTTGTAAATAATCTTTGACCTGTGTTCAAAACAATACAACAGCACATTCTTTGATTCTTAATGATTGTTTCTACGTTCTTTTTTAATTATGTATTTTAAACTAACATACTCTAAGCCTGTATGAATAAAAATGAAATAGAATAGAATGCCTTTATTGTCACTATACACATGTACAATGAGATTAAAGCATCTCCAATAACAGTGCATACAGCATGGAGAGAGAGAGAGAGAGAGAGAGAGAGAGGAAGGGGGAAAAAAGGGGGGAGAGAGTGTGTCAGGGGGGTAAGGTGCACAGTCCTGAGGTGTATGTGTTGTGTTACACATTATGGAGTGAGGTTTTGCTCATTGCACATATAAAGTATTGCACAGAGAGAGTCACATTATAAATTATTGCACGAGAGAGTCACATTATAAAATAAAATATTACACATTTATGAAGTATTGCAAGGTAAGGTAGGTGCACAGACTTGAGGTGTATGTGCTGTGTGTAAGGTGCACAGTCCTGAGGTTTATGTGCTGTGTGTAAGGTGCACAGTCCTGAGGTGCATGTGCTGTATGTAAGGTGCACAGTCCTGAGGTGAGGTGACTGTGTTGTGTTTCACATTATGGAGTGAGGTATTGCACATTATAAAAGTATTGCACAGAGAGAGTCATCTTATAAAGTACTGCACATTATAAATTATTGCATGAGGAGAGTCACATAGTAAAATAAATAGACTATAAAGTCAGTGCATATCCGATTTCAGGGTGGTTATGGCTTTTGGAAAGAAGCTGTTTTTGAATCGGTTTGTCTTTGTCCTGATGCACCTGTAGTGCCTCCCTGAGGGCAACAGGTCGAACAGATCAAAGCCAGATCAAAGGGAGCTGTCCTTGATAATGTTCTTAGCTCTGCTAAGGCAGCAGGAGGTGTAAATGTCCATCAGGGAGGGGAGAGGGCAGCCAATGATCCTCTGTGCTGCCTTAACTACCCTCTGGAGCCTCTCCCTGTCTACAGCAGTGCAGCTGCCGTACCATACTGTAATACAGTACATCAGCAGGCTCTCGATGGATGAGCGGTAGAAGGTCAGCAGCAGGTTGGAGTTTAGGTTGTACTTCCTGAGGGCTCTCATGAAGTGTAGCCGCTGCTGAGCCTTCTTAATGACTGCTGTGATGTTTACTGACCAGGAAATGTCGGCGGAGATGAGGACACCAAGAAACTGGAAGGTGTGGACCCTCTCCACATACATGTTGTTGATGTAGAGGGGGGCTAGGTCGGTGCTGTGCTTCCTGAAGTCAACAATGAGCTCTTTGGTTTTCTTGGTGTTCAGAGCGAGGTTATTTTCTGAACACCAGGCTGCCAACTTCAGGATCTCCTCTCTGTAGGCTGCCTCATCTCCCTTTGAGATGAGTCCGACCACTGTGGTGTCATCAGCAAACTTGACGACGAGGTTGTTGTTGTGGGTTGAACTACAGTCATGGGTGTAGAGGCAGTACAGGAGAGGGCTCAGCACACAGCCCTGTGGAGAGCCGGTGCTCAACGTGCGGGTGGAGGAGAAGTGGGGGCCAAGTCTCACAGTCTGGGGCCAGTTAGTAAGAAAGTCCTTTATCCAGGCACATGTGAGAGGGGGGAGGCCAAGAATGTCCAGTTTTCTAATAAGGATGTCTGGGATTATTGTATTAAAAGCTGAACTGTAATCCACAAAGAGTATGCAGACGTAGCTCTGCTGCTGCTCCAGGTGATTTAGCGCAGAGTGGAGAGCTATGGCAATGGCGTCCTCTGTGGATCTGTTTGTGCAATATGTGAACTGGTAGGGGTCGAAGTCTGGGGGGAGGTGGTTCTTGATGTGCTGAAGAACTAGTCTCTCGAAGCACTTCATGATTACCGGGGTGAGGGCCACAGGACGGTAATCATTCAGGCTGGTGACGGGAGACTTCTTCGGCACTGGGATTATTGTTGCAGATTTTAGGCAGGGTGGGATGACTGCCTGAGCCAGGGAGAGGTTAAAGATCCTGGTGAAGGTAGGGGCGAGCTGGTGGGTGCACGCTCTGAGCACCTTACCAGGTACACCATCTGGGCTGGCAGCTTTCTTGGGGTTCACTGCCAGGAGCACCCGTCTGACATTGTGCTCCTGTACAGTGAAAGGAGTGGTGTAGGAACTGTGTGGTGGTGGGGGCAGGGCAGGAGCAGATGAGTGCTGCTGAGATGTTTCAAAGTGAGCAAAGAAGCGATTTAGCTCCTCTGCTAGCGGCGCACTCCAGTCTCCTGTTGGCGCATCACAGTCTCTGAAGTTTGTGATGTCCTGAATGCCCTGCCACACCTCCCGTGTGTTGTTGCTGGACAGGTGGGACTCTATGCACAGCCTGTGTTCCACCTTGGCTTTATTTATTCCTCTTTTCAGATCAGCTCGAGTGGCTCTGTACAGAGCTCGATCACCTGACCTGAAGGCAGCATCGCGAGCCCTGAGGAGTGAGCAGACCTGGCTGGTCATCCAGGATCTCTGGTTTGGGAAGACCCGGATGTTTTTATCCACCGTCACATTCCCGATGCAGAACTTGATATAGTCCAGCACCGTTCCTGTGAATGTCCAGCTCCTGGTGTTCAAATAAGTCCCAGTCTGTCTGTTTAAAGCAGTCCTGTACTTTGGAGAGTGCGTTGTCAGGCCAGGTTGTGATGGTCCTTATGGTGGGCCTGGTTCTGCGTCTGAGGGGGGTGTAGGCTGGGGAGAGCAGGAGGGAAAGATGGTCTGACTGGCCGAGGTGGGGGAGGGGTATGGCTCTGTACGCATGCTTGATGTTGTAGTAAACATGATCCAGAGTGTTCTCCCCTCTAGTAGAACACTTAACATGTTGGTAAAACTTCGGCAATACAGTCTTCAAGTTGGCCTTATTAAAGTCTCCTGCTATTATGTGAACACCATCAGGGTGGGCCTGCTGCTGTTTGTTAATGGTGTTAAGCAGGAGAGAGAGCGCTGTGTTTACACAGGCTTCGGGTGGAATATACACAGCTGTGACAATCACCACAGTTAGCTCTCTCGGTAGAAAAAAAAGCCGGCATCTTACAGACATGTACTCGAGGTCTGGGGAACAGTGTTTATCTATAATTGTTCCGTTGTTACACCAATTATCATGCACGTAAATACAGAGCCCCCCTCCTCTGCTCTTACCAGAGTCCTCATTCCTATCCCATCGGAGCAGAGTGCGGCCTGCTAGCTGCAAGCTAGCATCGGGTATTTCCGGATGAAGCCAGGTTTCTGTGATAATTAAAACACAGCAGTCCAGAACATTGCGATTTCCAGCGAGTTGTAATTCCAGATCATCCGTTTTATGCACCAGGGATCTGGCATTTGAGAGATACAAGCTCATTCATTCATTTACAGGCTCATATCATCATTCATTTTTAACTGTTTTTAACTTAAATTATTATTGCTTAACTGGCCCTTACATTACCTGGCCCCTAATTGGTTAGGCAGGAAGACTAAACAATTACAAACTTAAACACTCAAATTACTTTCAATATCTCTGAACAGTCCAACTGGCTTCTTATGATTTTTCCTTTATTCACATCTTCTCACTCAATCGTCTCTCTTGACGCTGCTTCTTCCAACAAGCACAGTTTGTTGACAGGTCTTTCCAAGATGTTGGTCTTGGTTTTTATCTTCACTCTTCGCACCATTCCACTGGAATCCAGTAATGTTTCGACTACTCTTCCTATGAGCCAGGAATTGGGAGGAGAAGAGCTGTCCACTAGTAACACGACATCTCCAGTAATAAAGTTTCTCCTTGGTCTTGACCATTTCTGGCGTTCTTGGAAGAGAGGAAGATACTCATGCGCCCATCTAGTCCAAAATAAATCTGCAAGATATTGGACTTGCTTCCATCGCTTTCTTGTATATGTGTCATCTTTGTTGAAGATGCCTGGTGGCATGCTGGGTTGAGACTTCAGCAGCAATAAGTGATTAGGTGTTAGAGGCTCAAGGTCATTCACATCATCTGGGATACTTGTGAGCAGCCTGCCGTTGATGATACTCTCGACCTCACAAATTATTGTCTGAAGACAATCATCATTCACAGCTTGTTCTTTCAACAGGGAATTGAGGATTCTTCGCACTGTGCGAATCTGTCTTTCCCAGATCCCGCCCTGGTGGGAAGCTGCTGGACTGTTAAATATCCACTTTATTCCCTTTGGTTGCAAAACTCTTTCAATCTTATCATTATCCAGGTGCTGTATGACTTCTCTCATCTCCCTTTCAGCGCCCACAAAGTTTGGACACCCTCCAAAATTCCTTTCAAGCGCCCCTTACCCAACACATAAGAAGGGCTCACCTTGTCATCAGAGCACAACTTATCCATGACCGCTCCCTAGTTATGACATCCTGGGTCAATGAAAGATGGAAAGAAGAATGGGCCCAGTCTTCAACACCTCTGCATGAGTTTGTAAGGGACTCTTCTAGTAAATCTGTGGGTCATGACTTGGAACATCCCGGCTGGGGGAAAATGCAAGCCTTTCTGCCTGTTATTGGCACCAGAGTTGATGATGTATGTCCATGCGGTGCTCTGCAAACCATTTCCCATATAGTGCAAGAGTGTCCACTCTATAAACCACCACATGATTGAGAGGACCTTATCAACCTGGACAAGGACTCAGCAGTGTGGCTTAGCAATTGCAATGTTCCTGTTTAACCACATTGAAGAGTCATATGAACAAACAAAAACAAAGACTAGGAACATGAACCAAAACAACAGGAACTAGATCCAACTGGCAAGACCATTATGGGTTAAGAATTTAGTACGATTTTGTGTGTCATGCTTAAGACTATTTGTCATCATTCAGGTATGTAATTTGGTCAGACTAATCTAGTCTTGCAATCTAGTGAACATTTCAGATAAGACTCAACTGTTATGGGTGTGGCAAGTAGCAGCCATGTGTATCCATCTCAGTGACAGCTATGATAAGAGCTGATGGAATTCTCTAAACATTAAGGAAAGATGCTTCAGTGCTTTCTTTACCATCTCCTTTAGCAGAGGGACAACTGGACCATCCTTTACAAAAGGAAAGGAGATAATGCCATCCCACAGGTCCTTGCAGCAGCAACATTTAAAGTGACACACCATCAGTGCACCATTCACACAGACAAATAATGATATAAATACTTAAATATTAAATCATTCAATAATCATTGGGTGGCACGGTGGTGTAGTGGTTAGCACTGTTACCTCACAGCAAGAAAGTTCTGGGTTCAAGCCCAGTGGCTGATGGGGTCCATTCTGTGTGGAGTTTGCATGTTCTCCCTGTGTATGTGTGGGTTTCCTCTGGGTGCTCCAGTTTCCCCCACAGTCCAAAGACATGCAGGTTAGGCTAATTGGTGGCTCTAAATTGACCATAGGTCTGAATGGTTGTGTGCCTCTATTACCCCTTTTCCACCAAATCAGTTCCAGGGCTGGTTCGGGGCCAGTGCTGGTGCTGGTTCACAACTCGTTCAACTTGCGAGCCAGTTGAGAACCAGTTTGCTTTTCCATAGCTCGGGGTGCTAAGGGGAGCCACGTCAGTTACGTCACTGTGTACGTCAGTTACGTCGCTGTATACGTCAGTTACATCGCTGCGTTTGCATAAACTTTGGCACGAACATCGAAGCAACAACAACACGGAGAAGAAGCAGCAGCAACAACAATAATGGATGACTTCGCGTTAGTACAGCTGCTGCTTCTCATTGCTTAAAAATGGCGACCTTTCGTGGTCTTGCTATTGTTGTTGGTTTTAATAACTCCCCCCCCGCTGACGTAAGCAGTTCTTTCCTCTGGCGCAGCAAAGAGTTGGTGCTAGCCTGGAACCGGTTTTTCTGGCCCCAGAGCCAGTTCTTTGTCAGTGGAAACAGAAAACCCGGTTCCAAACTAAGCACTGGCCCCGAACCAGCCCTGGAACTGCTTTGGTGGAAAAGGGGCATATGTGTCAGCCCTGTGATGATCTGGTGACTTGTCCAGGGTGTATCCCCCCTCTTGCCCATAGTCTGCTGGGATAGGCTCCAGCTTGCCTGTGACCCTACACAGGATATACGGATAATGGATGGCTCAATAATCATTTAATAATTGGGATTCATGTCATCAACAGCAAGGTGAGCTTGAGCAACCGGTTTGCAAAGACTGTCATACATAAGTACCTTCAAGATCCTTCCTGTGTGAGACAATTTTGTCTCCAGCTTGTGGCTTTGAGGATCAGAATGTGTTGGGAATCACCTAGACTTAGGCTACGTTTACATTACGTCGAATCAGCGGATCATCAGATTAATGTTCTTAAAACGATTCGCGTTTACACTAAAACCGTTAGCCGTGCACACAGCAACACCAATACGCGGATACGCTCGGCTCCGCAGGCATCCTGCGCTCCAAATCACTCCGCCCTGAACAGCGAGTGCCCTCTGGAGGGTGCGCACTCCGGCCCTGCGCAGCTCACAGAGCGCGCGAGTGAAGTGAACAAGCCACGATTCGGGACTGAGCCGCTGTGTGTGAGATCCCAGCGCATATCACTTATTACTTGCAAGTGGAAGGATGGCAAGCCTAAAGACAATCATAACTACACAATGGGCAGTATTTGCATCAGTATTTGCAGTATTTTCATACTTTTATACTCTTTAATGAAAGGTGATACAAGGTGGAAGTCTGCGCCGTTTTTCAGCAGTCGCGTCACATGACCAACGCCAGCGAATCAGGAAGGTGGATGTCACAGTGACGTTGTCCAATGAGACGCCAGCTAGAGCTCAGCACAGCGTATTCGCGTATTCTCAATGTTTACACAGCACCGGAGCTGATACGATCTAGATTGAATACGTGGACGCTGGCGGATTCCCGTTTCCCCGCTTTTTCAGGGGGGTTAATGTAAACGGACAGTGCATCCGCGAAGAAAACGAGACAGATACGGTCTAGTGTAAACGTAGCCTTACTGTCTCTGGAGGCACCAAAAGGTGTGAAGATGTCTATTGCTGAAGCCACAGTTCTCTTTTTGATCCATTGTTAGACTAGGTTAAAATGATTGCTCTCCAATTTCAATATTTTATGGACCTCACACCTCCAGTCACACACTGGGGGGACACACATACACACAAACCCATACGCGCGCGCGCACACACACACACACACACACACACACACACACAAATTGTTTTAGCTTGCTACAATTTTTTTTGAGAGCATGGTGAAATTGTTGTATTATTTAGCATGAGTTTATGATTGATATACTTGGGAAGTATTTGAACATCAAGCTCTTGTAAGCTGACCCTAACTACATGTTGAGTTCAAATGTTTAGAGGACCTCATGTATATGTAATCATCGCGTGTGTCCATCACTGATTATCAGTGTAAAGGCAGTTTATGTGACTGTGGCAATGGGGGCATGGCCAAGCAGCAGTTTGTGAATGGAGGGTGGGGTCAGGGAAGGTAAGTGGCTAAGTCATTACACCTGGTGTCAATTAATGTATGTGTGTGTGTGTATATATATATGTGTGTGTGTGTGTGTGTTGCAGGGATGGAGCATAAAAGAAGGGGGAAAAGCAGAGAAGAGCTGACTCCTGACCAGAATGGGGGGGAGGAAAGGAGAAAGGTGAGTGAGTGAGTGAGTGAGTGAAGCTAAGCTGAAAAGAGTTTATATAAGTTTGCAAGAACTTCAGTTCCCGCCTGCTGTGCTTCTGCACTCCACCCACATCAGGGATTCACTACAGTGGTGCCAAAACCCGGGATGCAAGTACAGAAGGGATTCACCCCATGGACTCCTCCCCAATTATGGAGCTCATCCATGCCCTCGCTGCTACCCAGCAGAACCAACATCAAGTGCTGACCACACTCTGGAAGAACCAAGAACAAAGCTTTGAAGCCTTGATACTGGCCCAGTGGGAAGATTGCAGGTGTTCCGGCATTTGCTGGTGTCAGCAGGGGCATCCACCATTACTACCATGGATTCCCCTCACGTCACCCTCACGAAGATGGGCCCACATGACGAGCTCAAAGCCTTCATTACTCTCTTCGAGCAAGCAGCCCAAGCGTGGGGGTGGCCAATCGAGCAGCACATGGCTCACCTCCTCCCCTCCTGACAGGTGAGGCGCAGCTCACAGCACAGCAGCTCCTTGCCGACAGCCGGCTCAACTACTCTGACCTCAAGAGGGCCATTTTGCAGTGGGTCGGCTGCTCCCCGGAACAACATCGCCAGTGGTTCCGGAAGCTGAAACTGGAGATTGTCGGCCAACCATTCACATTTAGCCAATGACTCTGGGATGCCTGCCGGCGGTGGCTGAGGGCAGAAGACTGCGACACAGATAGGATCATCGACCTGGTGGCACTGGAACAGTTCATCTCTCGGCTTCTGGAAGGAACGGCGGAATGGGTCCAGTGTCACTGCCCAGCATCACTCCAGTGAGCCATCGAGTTGGTGGAGGACCATCTGGTGGTGGTTCTGATGACAAGTGGATGAGGCAAAGGAGGGGGCCGATTCCTCCCCAGCCAGCCTGGTGCACCCGTGGTGTCCTCCCGTCTCCCTCTTCCGTGTCTGTGTCCTTCCCCCTCAGTTGAGTGACACCCATAACACCAGTGCAGAGGGAAAGCCTAGGCCGGTATGCTGGCGCGGCGGGGAGCCGGAGCATCTCCAGAATCCAGGCTCTGCAAGGAAGGTGGAAGCCGTGATCTGGATCCCTGACATGCCAGAGACCGCCCCTGATTGGGCTGGAACGTATCGCATACCGGTAAGTGTTCAAGGGGATACATATCATGCTTTGGTGGATTCTGGTTGTAATCAGAACTTAATTCACCAATATCTGGTGCAAGGTGAGGCATTGGGGAGAGCACAAGCGGTGAAAGTGTGTGCGCACGGGGATGTTCGCAATTATCCCTGTGTCTGTCTATATTCTATTCCAGGGTCAAATGCATAGAATAAAGGTGGCGGTTAATCCTCGTCTCACCCACTTGTTGATTTTGGGTACTGATTGGCCAGGGTTTAAAAAGCTGATGGAATATTTAACATGTAGTTGGTCCTGCATTAGTAGGTCACAAGACGATCCCAGTGTGGTGTTGACTGGACAAGCTGTCACAGAGCCGTCTACATCAGCACCACGTCAGAGTGAGGAGCAGTCTGCTCCTCCTTCCTCTCTCGGGGATTCCCTTGAGGATTTCCCATTAGAGCAGTTGCGAGATGAGACTCTGCGGCATTCATTTGACCAAGTGAGCGTAATTGATGGTCAAACTCTTCAGCCACGCGCGGCACCGACCTTCCCTGATTTTTGCTCTTAGATTGTACTGATTGACACAGGACACTCAAACTGGTGAATGAATAACCCAATATTAATCCCAAAGAGCCGTAGGGAACTCATATTCCATGCGGCTCACTTTAATCCCATGGCTGGACACTGAGGGCAAGATAAAATGCTAGCCCGAATAATGGCCCGGTTCTACTGGCCAGGGATTCATGGGGATGTCCGTCGGTTGTGTGTGGCATGCCGTGAATGCCAATTAGTAAATCCCACGGCCACTCCAAAAGTGCCTTTGCACCCTCTCCCTCTAATCAAGACCCCGTTTGAGGGAATTGGGATGGATCTCGTCGGGCCATTAGATCAGTTGGCATGAGGATATCGCTTTATCTTAGTTCTGGTGGACTATGCAATGCAATATCCAGAAGCAGTGCCTCTCCGCAATATCTCAGCAAACAGTATTGCAGAAGCGCTCTTCCGTATTATCTCCCGAGTCGGGATTCCGAAAGAAATCCTGACAGACCAAGGCACTACATTTATGTCATGCACACTGTGCGAGCTGTATGGGTTACTGGGCATTAAGTCTGTCTGCACCAGTGTCTATCACCCACAAACGGATGGCTTAGTGGAACGGTTTAATCAAACACTCAAAAACATCATTTGGAAATTCATAAGTGAAGATGCACGTAATTGGAATAAGTGGCTCGAGCCCCTGTTATTTGCAGTACGAGAGGTCCTGCAAGCCTCAATGCGCTTTTCTTTATTTGAGTTATGATATGTGCATAAGCCACATGGCATTTTGGACATGCTACGAGAAAATTGGGAGGAGGGACCTTCGCCTAGCAAAAACAGAATTCAGTACATTCTTGACTTGCATGCAAAACTCCACACCCTCATGCACCTAACCCAGGAGAATTTGCGGCAGGCACAAGAATGTCAAATCTGGCTGTATGATGGGCACGCGCCTTAGAGAGTTCATGCTGGGAGACAAAGTACTCATGTTATTGCCCACGTCGAGTTCTAAATTAATTGCCAAGTGGCAAGGGACCTTCGAGGTCACACGGCGAGTCGGAGGCATTGACTATGAGGTGAGGTGAACGGATAGGGGTGGGGCATTGCAAATCTACCACCTCAACCTTTAAAAACACTGGAATGAGGGGGTCCCCATGGCGTTGGCATCAGTAGTCCCGGAGAAGGCGGAGCTGGGGCCAGAGGTAAAAAAGATAACATCTCAGACCACGCCAGTCTCCTGTGGAGACCCCTTCTCACCGGCCCAGCTCACAGAGGTGGCCAAGTTGCAAAAGGAATTTTCCAATGTGTTCTTGCCCCTTCCCGGTCATACCCACCTCATAGAACACCACATCGAAACGCTCCCGGGGGTGGTAGTGTGTAGCCACCCTTACCGCTTGCTCGAGCACAAGAAAAAAGTGGTTCGGGACGAACTCAAGGCCATGCTCATAATGGGCATAATTGAGGAGTCCCACAATGACTGGAGCAGCCCAGTGGTCCTGGTTCCCAAGACTGATGGGTCGGTCCGGTTCTGTGTGGACTATAGGAAGGTCAGTGCGGTGTCTAAATTTGTCGCATCCCCAATGCCTCGCATTGATGAGTTGCTTGATTGGTTAGGTGCTGCTTACTTTTATTCAACACTGGATCTAACAAAGGGATATTGGCAGATCCCCTTGACTCCTCTATCCTGAGAGAAAACGGCCTTTTCGACACCGTTTGGATTACACCAATTTGTCATGCTCCCTTTTGGGTTATTTGGGGTGCCTGCTATGTTCCAGCGGCTCATGGACAGGGTTCTCTGCCCTCACGCTGCCTACACGGCTGCATACTTAGATGATATAATAATCTACAGCCATGATTGGCCATGGCACTTGGAATATCCGAGGGCCGTTCTAAAGTCGCTGAGGCATGTGGGCCTCACAGCGAACCTGAAAAAGTGTGCTATTGGGTGGGTGGAAGTACGGTATCTGGGGTTCCACTTGGGTCATGGGCAGGTGCATCCCCAAATTAACAAGACCGCAGCAATTGCGGCCTGCCTGAGGCCCAAGACCAAAAAGGAGGTGAGACGGTTCCTGGGGCTGGCTATTATTGTAGGTTTATACCTAATTATTCAGATGTCACCAGCCCGTTAACTGACCTCACTAAAAAGGGGGCCCCAGATCCGGTCCAGTGGATGGAGCAGTGTCAACAGGCTTTCTCTGAGGTAAAAGCTGCACTGTGGGGGGCCACTTTTGCACTCCCCTGACTTTTCTCTCCCCTTTATTTTGCAGACTGATGCATCAGACAGAGGGCTGGAGGCCGTTTTGTCCCAGCAGGTGGAGGATGAGGAGCGCCCCGTGCTGTACATTAGCTGTAAACTCTCGATGCGTGAAAGCAAGTACAGCACCATCAAAAAAAAGAGTGTCTTGCCATCAAGTGGTGGTCCTTGCCCTCTGATACTACCTGCTGGGGCACCCTTTCACTCTCTATTTGGACCATGCCCCCCTCCAGTGGCTCCACCACATGAAGGATGCCAATGTGCAGATCACCCATTGGTATCTTGCCCTCCAGCCGTTTAAGTTCACGGTGGTCCACAGGCCGGGGGCACAGATGGTGGTGGCGGACTTCCTGTCCTGTCGGGGGGGGGAGTCTGCTTCAAGCCGGATGACTCCTCGGCCTGAGTTGGGCAGTGGGGGTATGTAGCAACAGGGGCGTGGCCAAGCAGCAGTAATGGAGGGCAGGGTCAAGGAAGGTACATGGCTAAGTCATTACACCTGGTGTCAATTAATGTGTGTGTGTTTGTTGCAGGGATGGAGCATAAAAAGAGAGGGAAAGCAGAGAAGAGCTGACTCCTGACCAGAATGCATGTGTGAGTGAGTGAAGTGAAGCTGAAAAGATATATAAATAAGTGTGCAAGAACTTCAGTTCCCACCTGCCATGCTTCTGTACTCCACCCACATCAGGGATTCACTACAGTGACAAACACAGACTCATCATTAAATAGTAAAAACCTGAAAATCCCATATGGTAAATGCTAGTATGTCTGTTTTCTTTTGAAAAATAGCGGGAAATGTTTTGGCCAATCAGGAGTTGGTGTTTCAAACAAAGTCCTTTAACAATGATTTTAATAGGAGCCACCATTTTGGTTTTTGGCATTCCTGAGGTGGTCGCAGGGTGGGTCTCCCAAAAAGGGACCCAGCTTAATAACTGTTAGCAAGAGTTCAGACTGCAGTGTTTTGGGGGGAAATCACTCTCAGTTGCATTGTTTCTGTCCAATAAAATTGTTTAAGGCAACATCTTTTGTGTAAGTATGTGTTTTGGCTACTTTTGAGATACATGCATGCATGCATACATACATGCATACATGGGCAGCACAGTGGTGTAGTGGTTAGCACTGTCACCTCACAGCAGGAGAGTTCTGGGTTTGAGCCCAGCTTTCTGTGTGGGCCTTTCTGTGTGGAGTTTGCATGTTCTCCCCGTGTCTGTGTCGGTCCCCTCCAGGTGGCCCAGTTTCCCCCACAGTTCAAAGACATGTGGTTAGGTTAACATGAGGCAGCCTTGGGCTGAAGTGCCCTTGAGTGAGGCACCTAACCCCAAACTGCTCCCCGGGCACTGTAGCATGGCTGCCCACTGCTCTGAGTGTGTGTGCTCATTGCTCACTTGTGTGTGTACACGTGTACACTGCTTCAGACGGGTTAAACGCAGAGGAAGAATTTCACTGTGCTTGAGTGTGCATGTGACAAATAAAGCCTTCTTCTCATACTTCCACAATACTTGCTCAAACAATCCAGGTTAGACCATAGTCATTATGGCAGAAGCCACCATTATTCATGCACATGTTCAGTTTGCCCCTGCAGATTTAAGACTTGGAATGCTTTTAAAAATCACACTTGAGTAGATTGGGTGGCATGGTGGTGTAGTGGTTAGCACTGTCGCCTCACAGCAAGAAGGTGCTGGGTTCAAGCCCAGTGGCTGATGGGAGCCTTTCTGTGTGGAGTTTGCTTGTTCTCCCTGTGTCTGCATGGGTTTTCTCCGAGTGCTCTGGTTTCCCCCACAGTCCAAAGACATGCAGGTTAGGCTAATTGGTTGCTCTAAATTGACCCTAGGTGTGAGTGTGAATGGTTGTTTGTCTCTGTGTGTCAGCCCTGCAATGATCTGGTGACTTGTCCAGGGTGTACCCTGCCGCTCACCCATAGTCAGCTGGGATAGGCTCCAGCTTGCCTGTGACCCTGCACAGGATAAGTGGTTACGGATAATGGATGGATGGATGGATGGATGGACAGACTTGAGTAGATCACACAGACAAAACTGGTACAGTGTTTGTTCAATTAAAATCATTTCATGCTGTCTCAATTTCTCTTTTTAAGATGTCAACAGCATTGAAACTCAGAGATCCATGGGTAAAACCATCCTTGGAATTTATGTGATCAAGCAAGAAGGAACAAATCTCTTTGGTGTTTAAGACGTTGCAGTGCTTCAGAACTTGAGAATTGTTGCCAATGCTTGTGCTCTGATGCTCGGACTTCTCTATGCTTTAAACCTGGTACATTCAGATGGACTTAAGTATGCATTTGAAGTTATTCAAGAGCTCCTAATGGAGTTTGATCCAGTGAAGCCCTCAAAGAAGGTCCAGTTCCTGAAGAACAAATTATTGGCATGGCCAGGGTAACTGGGTATATGATGTTTGGAAGTTGCGATGTGGACATGAACAGTACAGAGTTTGAGCCATTATTGTTTAAAAGCACATTTTCTGACATTTGTAATTCTTCTCTTTGTCATTGTCTTTCATGGTCATTGAAAAATTGGTCAAAGCACTCCATTGTTTTCTGCATCTTTTGGAAAAATGATTTGAGTGGCTCTGAGCAATTCTTTAACTGTTGGAACCTGAATTTAAACTTTCTTAATGCCTTTTAACAGATGTTAATTAAAGCTGGTTCTGAGATGTTAACATGTTGTTGATGGTGAACACACTGGTTTAAAACAGATATGCAAATCTGATTCATGTGCTGGTTTCTGTTTGTATGCAGCCAAAGAGAACAAGTGAAAACCAGGGGCCTGTTCCAGAAAGCAGATTTCTTTTCAGTTAGCAACATGGATGAAGACAAATGTCAAGGTAAAAACACTTCAATTACACAAGCTAGATATTTGATTTATCTGGGCCTCAATTACAGTGTTTAACATTTCTGAAGTAAAAGTGAGACAAGAATTTGTATCCCCAATACTTGCATAAGACTTGTTTGAAATGTTGTATTTGATAGATTTTAATTAAATGTTGCATTTTGTTGATAATTGTAAAAGATGGGAAGTTCCTTGTGGCAGCAATATTTTAGAGCACTGTAGTAAAGATAGACCTTGCGGCTTAAAAGGCAGGACAGCGGAGCTGATGAAGTCGAGAGGAAGTTTATTTTCTTTCCCAACAGCAAGCAGTCCAGAGGAAAAAAAAACAAAGAAAAAAACAACTCCAAATCAAAACAATCAAAAATAAACTACCAAACTAAGAACAAAATAAATCAATTACAAAGTAACTAGTGCTCAAATTCTATGGTAACAGTTGGGTGTTCTCTCTAGCTCACCTCAACCAAGACTGATCTGCCACTGGGTTTCCCAAGGGTTTTCTAGCCCATGGCTTAAACCAAAACAGAAGCAAAAATCAATCAAGTCTTACAAGCTTAAAATCAGTAAAAAATATATCTCAATACTATCTATAAATATTACAAATATTCCGATTACAAAATATAAACACCACAACCTTCACACACGCTATAAAACACATAAACACGCAAACACCCCTTTCCCCATACACCAGTGAAACATTCCCATCTGTGACGACAGCGCCCCCCTGCTACAATTGTCCCTCGGGAGCTGCCGTCAGGTCTTTCGCCACCAGGAAGTCAACATGCCACTGCAAGGTAAGTAAACTTCATGTTCTTGCCATCTCATTCGATTAACTACTTTACCCAAATGTTAAAATGTGACCCCTCACCGAATCCAGGGACACATGTCGGCCGAAACGAATCCGAGATAATCGCAAAAGAAGCATTTTTTTTTCAAAATTTGTGATTTTTGTTTTTTTCCATCATGTGCAAGTTGAGATCTTGAAGAATGCAATCAGTATTTCAGATAATAGATTGTTTTGTTGGAAAAGCATACATTTTTTGTTGCAAAATGTCTCGTTTTTGTCAGGACTGTAGCCTGCTGGTGGATGTGGGTAAATTACCATATGGGCCATTCACATGATGATTTAAGTCTTTTGGTTTTTTTTTTTTTCGCGAATCAGGTGTATGATGCGGGCTGAGCTCGTGGCTACTTAACCTGCATAGAGGCGTGTGATTTCACTATGGAATGAGCAAGTTAAACAGAGCGCAGAGGAGCTGAAACACCACGAAGCAAACAGACGCACGGTATTTACATCGGAGATAAACATTTCTAGCAAAAAAACCCAACCTCGTTTTCCAGATTGAATGGAATACTTGAATGATCGGATGATACACGGACAGTTCTAGGATTACATTCCATCGGAGGCATTGGTGTGTGCAAGGCGCCGTTTCTCTTTCTGATGGGGTATGTTTATTAATCTAAGGCTGTGTGGTTATTTTTGCATGTAACGGAGAGTGTTGTGGTTTGGTTAAGCCTAGGTCACAACCGGACGTACGATTTTTTGGCCGTGCGATTTTTGGCGTTTCCCAAATCGCTGCGTTTTTCTTTTGTTCACGGAGAAAGATGCGAGTTGGCCGTAAGTTTGTCTTGCAACCTGAAAAAAACGTAAGCGCCCGTAGAGTTTGTTTGACATGACAAAGAACCTCTGCGGCCGGTCTGCGGCTCGAAAATCAGCAAATCACACGCGCGCTCTCGTGCGTTTCTTGCGTTTTTTGCATGTAGACTGGCCGTAGGAGCACGTACTGTACGGGCGGTTGTGACCGAGGCTTTACATGAAACTAGCGTTGTGTTAGTTGTGTCATCATTGTGCTATCTATCTTTCTTACGGTGTGAGTAATTTTTCAACCACAAAACGTTAAAGTATATTTTAGGACTTATTTTTGCATTTCATAATTGTTTTGGGCATACTTTGCATGGAAGGAAAATTGACGTGGTGATCTTTGTTTACATGAAAGTAGCATCGTGCTAGCTCATAGGGGGTAGGGCTTTCCTTAATGTCATGCAGATGAGCACCATTATGTGCCCGCCCTACACCCAGAGTAGCTGAGATGGAAAACTTTGGGGGCGATTTTCTCCCTTTTCTGTTTTAAGAGGTATACACTTTCAAAAGGTCACACATTCTTCAAATATTGTCAGATCTCCACATGGAAGGCATCATTGGAAAGCTTAGAAACTGTACTTTCTGAATCTGTCAATAACTCAAAATGCCCCCGGGCAGACATGTGTCCCTGGATTCTGTTTTCTGACACAAATGTCCAAACATGTCCATAGTCCTTTGCCTTCTGTTAACAATGTGAAACACTCAGGCAGTTTATTGATAAAAGTTCGTTTGTGTCTGTGTGTTGCAGATGCTGTCTTTCCGCGATTTCCAGAAGAATGATAACGGTTCACGGGGCAAAAAATAAAAAAATAAAAATAAACAGGTTGTGTTTAAAACCGTGTCCGTGTGGTGATTGTTAGTGGTAGTGTGGTGCAAAAATAAGTGGTGAACCAGAGTAACGGGCTGCCGCACTGTTACAAGCACCATTCACACAAACAAATGATATTCATAAATAAATATTAAATCATTCAATAATCATTCGATAACTGGGATTCATGTCATGGACAGGAAGGTGAGTTTGAGCAACCGGTTTGCAAAGACTGTGACACATCAGTACCTTCAAGATCCTTCCTGCTCAAACATTACAGGTTAGCAGTGAATGATTTTAGCGCTGGACACTTGGTCCATGACTGAATAAAACAAGCACGGACCGGGAAACGATCCAATCAGTGTTTTTGTTTGTGTGACTGATTGTTTCAAATAATGAATAAATTGAATAGAAATATAGTAAAAGTTGTATTCTTACCAAATCATGGTTTTGTTTTTGATTCATTACTATTATACTGGATGGGTCCCCGATATCATCACCTTCTTATTTTCTTCGATCTTCACTAAAAGACACCCAAAAGACTTCCGGTTATGGCGACGTGCTAGTAGTCACGACTTTTTGAGCTCTGCTGCTAGCTTGTAATAAATCCTACAAAACTAACCAGAACTTGATTTAAACTTAAGCAACACAAATACACAATACTTGGACGTAAAAATGCCAGCAAAGGCCAACAAAAAGGACAAACAAAAACAACAACAAGAAGACATGTCTTCTTGTACATTCTGAGGGAGAAGAAATGAATGATGCCTTGTCACTCGTGGAGGAGGACATTGAGGAAGACGACGCCGGGGGAAACAGCTAATCCCGGCGAGAAAACTAACGAAGATATTATGAAAGCCATAATTTCATTGAAAAGTGGTCTTTACCATACAAGAAAATCGATGTTGTGCAGCTAACAATTACCGATGTGAAAAAGCAATTGCAGGAATGCACGGGGCGCATTGCACATGCTGAGCAACGGATTTCAGATGCGGAAGATAATGTTAATGAGCTACTAACCAAAGTCAACACACTGGGAAACACCTTCTTCTTCTTTTGACTATTAGCAGTTCACAATATATGATTGTATATCGCCACCTACTGTATAGGAGTGTGTGAGATGGTCAGGTCAAGTCTTGGCATGGCAAAAAAAAAAGGTAGAAAAATAAACTAAATTCTTCCCATTAATTCTGAATCTGTTAGATACCTCATAAGGGCTTTAATCCTATTTCCCTGCATTCCCTCTTCCTTCAAAATTTTATGGATATCTCCATCTCCTTCTTGTTCTATCCCTTTTGTCCTATGATCATTGTATTTCCTGCAGTAGAAAAGAATGTGTTCTACATCTTCCTTAACCTGACACTCAGCACAAAGCCCATCAGTTTTCCCCAAGACATGTAGTGTAGCGTTGAGACCAGTGTGCCCTAATCCCAACCGTGTGTGTGTAACTTCCTCCCTTCTTCCAAGCCCCACTGAAGTGATTCTTCTCCCACCAAGCTGATGTTGCACATTAAAGTACTGCCTACCCTTTGAGTCTGTCTCCCATTCGTCCTGCCATCTACTCATGATTTCTGCTTTAATAAAAGATTTAGCTTCCCTTTTTCCTAATGGTACATGAATTGTGATACAGTGGTGACCTAAAGCTTCCTTGGCAGTTTTATCTGCAGTTTCGTTACCCTTGAGGCCCGTATGAGCTGGTACCCAGCAAAATTGGACGGTGAGTCCAAGATTTCTGAGTTGAGCCAATAGCTGTTTCATTTCAATAACTAGATCATCTCTTACTGCTTTTCCAGAGATAAAGCTTTGCAAAACGGAGAGTGAGTCTGTGCATATGACTGATTTTAAAGGTTTGACTTCTTCAATCCATTTCAAAGCAGTAATTATAGCAGTTAGTTCTACTGAGTATATGGACAAAAAAGTTATTCAATTGATATCCATAGGTCCTCTTGAATTCTGGTATATAGATTCCTATACTACACTGACCATTTTGAGGGTCTTTCAAACCATCTGTAAATATCTGTAGGTAACCATAGAATGTAGAAGTCAAATAGGTTTTACAATGTATTGCAAAGCTATGTTCGTTAGAGTGATCTTTCTTCGCTGTAAGCAATTCTGTGTTAACATCTGGAGCAGGGAGGATCCATGTGGGGACACTACTCATAGCCAATGCAGAGCTGAACTTAAGATTTTTTAAACCAAACACTCTTGCAGACTCATCAATATTCCATCCAAATCCCTTAGCTTCTTTGGAATATTCCCAACAATCTTTGAGCACTGATATGACTGGACTGTCAATGCTGCACTGTAGTCTGACCCAGTAGGTCAATAACAGTTTTGCAAAACGCAACTGAAGTGGAGTTTCCTCTGACTCCACTTGTAAGGCACTAATGGGAGTTGTCTTAATAGCACCCAGGGCTATTCTCAGGGCCCTTGAGTGTACTCTTTCGAGTTTCAAGAGGGATGTTTTACAAGCAGAGCCATACACTATACAACCATAATCAATATTTGACCTTATCAACGCTTTATAAATATTAAGTAAAAATTGTCTATCTGCTCCCCAACAAAGACCAGAAACCATTCGCATCAAGTTCAGAACCTTTTTGCACTTTGTTTCTATATATTCAATATGTTGTTTCCAAGTGAGTTTGTTGTCTAACCATAGACCCAGATACTTGAAACCTTTTCCTCTTTTGAGCGGGTGGTTGTAAAGTAAGACTTCATGGTTTTCTGGGACTTTCTTCCTTGTGAAGTATGACACTTGTGATTTTTGCACGGAAAACTTAAAACCCCACTCCACTCCCCATTGTTCTAGGATATACAAGTCCTTCTGTATTGTTTTAGTGATATGCGGGATATTATTCCCCCTTCTCCAAATGACGGCATCATCAGCATAAAGTAGACCATCATTCATTCTGTTCAATTTCTCAAAAATATCATTAATCATAATATTAAATAAAATTGGGCTAATCACACTACCCTGCGGAATTCCACCTTCCACTGGGAACTCCTTTGAAACAGCTTCTCCAACTCTAACCCTCAAGGTGCGTTGTGATAGGAAATTTAAAATATAGTTGTACATCTTCCCTTCGATGCCCATTTTCTTTAGTTTGATTAATAGTCCTTCTCTCCACATTGTGTCATAAGCTTTTTCAATATCCAGGAAAATTGCTACCATCACTTCTTTCATAGTCAATGTTTTCTCAATTTCATTTGTGAGTTTGACCAGTGCATCTGTAGTTGATCTTTATTTTCTACTGTAAATCCCGTTTGATAGGTATGGAGTAAATTATTATATTCTAGATAGTAGTTTAGTCTAGTCACAACCATTTTCTCCATTAATTTGCCCAGGTGTGAGGTGAGGCTATTGGTCTATAATTACCTGGATCACTTTTATCTTTACCAGGTTTATGAAACGGAGGGATTGTTGATCTTTTCCATGCCATTGGTAATGTACCCTCCTTCCACACTTTGTTAAACAGCTTAAGGATTATTTCTAAAGCTTCGTCAGGGAGTTGTCTAAACATGGCATAGCAGAGACCATCACTGCCAGGGGCAGAGTAGGCCGTATTATATAAAGCCATTTTTAACTCTATCATGCTAAAATCAAGCTCTATACTAGACATTTTTGATTCCCTCTTTGTAAGAAGGTCCTCATTCATACTCAGGATTTCCTCCTTTCTTTTCTTAAAGCAGTCTTCCAGGTGGTGACCTTTGTGAACATCTGCAAAAGTTTTAGCTAATATATTAGCCTTATCGACATCTGTAATATAATGATTATCCCTGTCAGTTAAGACAGGAATATGAGGAGGTTCATATCTACCAGTCATCTTTTTAATCATCAGCCATACTTGGTTGAGTGAGGTTTCTCTGCCTATTGATGAGCAAAAGTTTCTCCAGGATTCTCTTTTCGCCTCTTTGATAGTTCTTCTAGCTAATGCTTTCTTGTTTTGATAGTCCAATAAGTTATCATAGGTTAAAGTATTACGTAATAGCTTAAAAGCTTTATTTCGGTCCTTAATCGCTTTGGTACATTTATCATCCCACCAGGGGACATTCCTCGTGTTATTTTTGCCCTCACTCATTGGTATAGACTGCCTTGCTGTAAAATAGATAAAGGAGCTTATACTGTCATTCATGTCATTCACACTCTGTTCAGGTCCTGGTATTCGTTCAGCCAAATCTGCAGACATGTTCTGGAATTCCTCCCAGTTAGCCTTCCTAAAAAGCCATTTATGATGTACATAATTAGGTTCAGTCCTGATTTCCACATCCACTTTACACCAGATAGGAAAATGATCACTGCCAATAGTAGTTGTTTGGTCAGTGTTCCATTGACATCTGTAAGCTAATCTTCTGTCAACTAGGGTTAGGTCAATACATGAAGTCTCATTCTTAAGGATATTGAGTCTAGTGCCAGAGCCATCATTTACGCACACTAGCATTCTGTCATTGATGACTTTTTCAACCACCATACCATTTAGGTCTGTGTGCTTGCTACCCCACAAACTATTGTGGGCATTAAAGTCGCCACACCAGATCTCTGTGTGATTCCTCTTAGCAACACTATTTAAGAAATCAATTGTTAAGGCTTTACTCATCTCATCTCATCTCATCTCATTATCTCTAGCCGCTTTATCCTTCTACAGGGTCGCAGGCAAGCTGGAGCCTATCCCAGCTGACTACGGGCGAAAGGCGGGGTACACCCTGGACAAGTCGCCAGGTCATCACAGGGCTGACACATAGACACAGACAACCATTCACACTCACATTCACACCTACGGTCAATTTAGAGTCACCAGTTAACCTAACCTGCATGTCTTTGGACTGTGGGGGAAACCGGAGCACCCGGAGGAAACCCACGCGGACACGGGGAGAACATGCAAACTCCACACAGAAAGGCCCTCGCCGGCCCCGGGGCTCGAACCCAGGACCTTCTTGCTGTGAGGCGACAGCGCTAACCACTACACCACCGTGCCGCCTGTTAAGGCTTTACATGGGTTATAATAGTTAATGATAGTATATGTCTCCTTAGACCCATTAAATATTTCTGTAACAATACATTCATGTTCACTGCTTGTTTTAATGCATTTATAGGGAATCCCTTCTTTAATGAATGTTATACATCCACCACCTCTCTCATTACCCCGTCACGTCTAACTGTAACCCTTAATGACAAATTGTAAGTGTGCTTTCAACCAGGTCTCCTGGATACAAATCACCTCAGGTTTATCTGTTAACTTTTGAATATATCTTTTAAGTTCCTGACCATCGGCTATTAAACTTCGTGCATTCCATTGTAAAATGAAAAACACCATAGTCCATTCAATTATCTTGAGTCTGGCCATATTTGAGAGTTAGCATTTTATGTATCTCATCCACTTTAGCAGTAGACCCCAAGAAATCATTGGCAATTTCTACAATAGACTTAATCCTGTCACTTTTCCCTGGATATTTCAGAGTTTTATTCATTACTGTACACAGGAATGCAATAAATTCATTTTTCTTCACTAACAGTGTGTCCTTTGTAATGTTAGTGTTGCATGCACACTTCTCTGGGGCTGGCATAGGCCTAGGACCAGGCCTAGTCATGTAATGACTTCCATCCAGTTGTACCTGCTCATTCAGGTTAGTAACTCTGTCATATTGGCTCCATGTAGGTCGTTGCAGTGTAGTGGGAACACTAGAGACTCTTTTGTCATTCTGAACCGTCTTAAGGGCGTTCGCATAAGACGTCTTATGCATGACTCTGCATTTCTGTACCTCCTTTGCCTCTTTCTGTTTTTCACAGCCACCATACGCAGCACTATGTGGACCTCCACAGTTGCAACATTTTAACACTTCTGTCTCACACTTATCATATTCATGGTCTCCACCACATTTAGCGCAACTTAATTTCCCTCTGCATTGGCTTGCAACGTGTCCAAATCTTTGGCAATTAAAACACCTTAAAGGGGGAGGGATATATTCGCGAACCGTGTAAGACATATAACCCATTTGAACTCGAGCTGGTAGGTCTTTAGTGAAACTTAACAAAATTGACATGCTGTCTGTTTTCTCTTTGCCTTTAGTCAGTCATTTAGCATCATGTATTGCATACTGGGACAGATTCTCTTTGATCTCTTCAATAGAGACAGTCGTAGGAATTCCTGATATGACCCCTCTTATTCTAGACGCTGTCCCTGGAATGTGCGAGGATATCTTAAGCTTATTAAGTGTGTTTTTCTATAGGATGTTGTTACGTTGTTCTTCTGAGCTAGCATAGATTAGCAGTCTACCATTCCCCAGGAATGTGGCATGATGAATCTTCCCTATTTCTTTCTGAATGGCATTAGTGATGTGAATGGGATGTAAATCTGGTCCACCTTTTGCTTCGAAGGCAACAATTACTTTCCATGTCGTAGTCTCTCTATCTTCATTAGACCGTCTTCTAACCACTCTTGACCTTTTGACCACTGAGGCTACTGATTCTCCACTGCTATCCCTGTCTGATAGCTTCCTCACCCGACTAAGTTCATCCCAAAACATATCGGCACCCAGATTATTATTTCTCAAATGCCTGCCAGACTTCTCCGCCATGACCATTCACATTCACTGTACAGTTCTGGTAGGATATCAACGTTACCGTGTATTGCAGAGAGATTTAAATTCACCGCCATCAGCAACCCGGTTCTTCTTCTTCTTCTCCCTTTTTTCCTTGTCTCCTCAGAAATTCTCTTCTTCTTTCTTGTGCTGAAAGGCAGTCAGCATCCTTATTATTGCATTGCTGCCACCTTCTGGATCAATTCCTTGCACCATTATAAAGTGTCTTGCAAAAGTATTCATCCCTCTTGGTGTTTGATCTGTTTTGTTGCATTACAAGCTGGAATTAAAATGGGTTTTTTCTTTTTTTTTTTTTTTTGGGGGGGGGTTAGAACCATTTGATTTACACAACATGCCAACCACTTTAAAGGTGAAAATTGTTGTTTTATTGTGCCACAAACAATAATTAAGGTGAAAAAACAAATCTGGAGTGTGAATAGGTATTCCCCCCCCCCCCCCCCCCCCCAAGTCAATACTTTGTAGAGCCACCTTTTGCTGCAATTACAGCTGCAAGTCTCTTGGGGTATGTCCCTGTTAGCTTAGCACATCTAGCCACTGGGATTTTTGCCCATTCATCAAGGCAAAACTGCTCAAACTCCAAGTAAGATAGGTTGCATTGGTGTACAGCAATCTTCAAGTTATGCCACAGATTCTCAATTGGTTTGAGATCTTGGCTTTGTTCAAGACATTCCAAGACATTTAAATGTTTCCCTTTAAACCACTCCAGTGTAGCTTTTGCAGAATGTTTAGGATCATTGTCTTGCTGAAACATGAACCTTCATCTCAGTCTCAAACCTCTGGATAACTCAAACAGGTTTTCCTCCAGAATTGTCCTGTATTTAGTGCCATCCATCTTTCCTTCAGTCCTGACCAGATTTCCTGTCCCTGCAGATGAAAAATATCCCCACAGCATGATCCTGCCACCACCATGCTTCACTGTAGGAATGGTGTTCTCAGGATGTTGGGTTTGCACCACACTTGGCATTTCCCATGATGGCCATAAAGACCAATTTTAGTCTCATCTGACCAGAGAATCTTCTTTCATTTGTTTGAGGAGTATGCCACATGCTGTTAGGCAAACTGCAAACATGTTTTCTTATTATTATTTTTTTTCTGTAAGCAATGGCTTTTTTCTGGCCATTCTTCCATAAAGTCCCATTCTGTGGAGTGTACAGCTTAAAGTGGTCCTATGGACAGACACTCCCATCTCCGCTGTGGATCTTTGCAGCTCCTTCAGTGTTATCTTTGGTATCTTTGTTGCATCTCTGATTAATGCCCTCCTTGCCTGGTCTGTGAGTTTTGGTGGGCAGGGCCTTCTCTTGTCAGGTTTGTAGCGGTGCCATATTCTTTCCATTTTGCTATAATGGATTTAATAGTGCTCTGTGGGATATTCAAAGTTTGGGATATTTTTTAAAACCCAACCCTTATCTATACTTCTCCACAACTTTGTCTCTGACCTCTTTGGAGGCTCCTTGGTTTTCATGTTACAGAGTCAGGATCCTTCCAGAACAGGTTGATTTATGCGGATGTCATGTGACAGATCATGTGACACTTTGATTGTACACAAGTGGATCTTAATCAACTAATTATGTGACTTATGAAGTGAATTGGTTGGAGCAGCTCTTATTTAGGGGTTTCACATGAAAGGGGGTGAATACCTATGCACACTCCAGATTTCTGTTTTTTTTATCTTAATTATTGTTTGTGTCACAATAAAACAACAATTTTCACCTTTAAAGTAGTCAGCAAATATTGTGTAAATCAAATGGTGCTAACCCTCCAAAAATCCATTTTAATTCCAGCTTGTAATGCGACAAAACAGGACAAACACCAGGGGGGGATGAATACTTTTGCAAGGTACTGTACAGCAGCTTGCTGACATCCTGACCTCAGTATTAAAAGCTTCTGTCTGAAAATGAGTTCAGCACAGAAACTTCATCACTGGGGGAAACTTTATTCTCCTGTGCTCTTATCTTTTATTCTGCAAAGCTTTGATTGTAATATTTGGATAAAAATCCCAAACTCACAGATAAACCTGGATTTATAAGGTTCTATTAAAAAAGTAAATTTTATTCAATGAAACACAACATGCATTTAATACAATTCAATACAACCTCTCTCTCTCTCTCTCTCTCTCTCTCTCTCTCTCTCTCTCTTTTCTCTCCAAGTCTTCATAATGGATCAGCACCAGAACATTAGTGCACTGATGTTAGCTGGACTTCCCTCATGTTTGCACCACCTTGATAACTGAAGCTTGATTGTATATTTTCTGAATCACTGAATGAAACAATTTCAGCTGTATGTAATTCGGCAAAAGAGGAGCAAAAACCAAACAAACACCGACGAGTCATTTGGGAGCTGAACAAGTCGACTCTGACTGTAAATAGCTGTTCAGTCCACATTATGTGCAACATTTTGGAATCATTGTTAAATTCACTGCTTATTCATGCAGTGTGACGTCTTCACGATACACAACAAGATCTGTTTTTTGTCTTGTTAACTTCGAGAGAGAGAAAAAAGGAGGCTGGTGAGGGAACGACTCACTTATAGCTGCCATAACGTAAGTGGCAACAGGATCTAACTCATTTCATGGATGTTCCACAGCATTAAATGTAGATATAAATGGATAAAAAGTATGATATCATTTTGTACACTGACAAATACAACACCAATTCCAAAAAATTTGGGACGCTGTGTAAACTGAAAATAAAAACAGAATGTGATAATTTGCAAATCATGGAAACCCAATATTTCATTGAAAACAGGACAAAGACATCAGATTGAATGCTGAAACTCATCTCATCTCATTATCTCTAGCCGCTTTATCCTGTTCTACAGGGTCGCAGGCAAGCTGGAGCCTATCCCAGCTGACTACGGGCGAAAGGTGGGGTACACCCTGGACAAGTTGCCAGGTCATCACAGGGCTGACACATAGACACAGACAACCATTCACACTCACATTCACACCTACGGTCAATTTAGAGTCACCAATTAACCTAACCTGCATGTCTTTGGACTGTGGGGGAAACTGGAGCACCCGGAGGAAACCCACGCGGACACGGGGAGAACATGCAAACTCTGCACAGGAAGGCCCTCGCCGGCCATGGGGCTTGAACCCGGACCTTCTTGCTGTGAGGCGACAGCGCTAACCACTACACCACCGTGCCGCCCAATGCTGAAACTGAGAAATTTTATTTTTTTAAAAATAAATGCTCATTTTGAATTTGATGTCAGCAACATATTTCAAGAAAGGACAGGGGCGTGTTTACCACTGTGTTGCATCACCTCTTCTTTTAACAACACTCTGTAAACGTTTGGGAACTGAGGAGACCAATTGCTGTAGTTTTGAAAGTGAAATGTTGTTCCATTCTTGCCTGATATACAATTTCAGCTGCTCAACAGTTCGGGGTCTCCTTTGTCATATTTTGTGCTTCATAATGCACCAAATGTTTTCAATGGGAGACAGATCTGGACAGGCCGGTTTAGCACCCAGACTCTTTTACTACAGAGCCATGCAGTTTTAATATGCACAGAAAGCGGTTTGGCGTTGTTTTGCTGAAAGAAAGAAGGCCTTCCCTGAAAAAGATTTTGTCTGGATGGCAGAATATTGCTCTGAAACGTGTTTCATTCAGCATTAATGATGCCGTCCCAGATGTACAAGCTCCCCATGTCATGTGCACTAATGCCTCCTCATACCATCACAGACGCTGAATGCTTCTTTTGAACTGTGCACTGATAACAAGCCAGATGGTCCCTCTCCTCTTTAGCCTTGAGGACGTGGTGTCCATGATTTCTAAAAAGAATTTCTCCTTTTGATTCATCAGACCTCGGGACAGTTTTCCACTTCGCCTCAGTCCATTGTAAAAGAGCTTGGGCCCAGAGAAGGGGGTGTGGTTTCTGGATATTGTTTATATCTGCTTTTAACTTGCATTTGTGGATGCAGTAATGAAGTGTTGTCACAGACAATGGTTTTCTGAGGTGTCCCTGAACCCATACAGTGATAAAGACTCGTGTCTGCTTTTGATGCAGTGTATCCTGAGGGCCTGATGATGTGATGCACAAATTCTTTGCAGTTTTACACTGAGAATGTTGCGTGATTCTTAAATTGTTGCACTGTTTGCCCACACAGTCTTTCAGAGAGCGGTGAACCCCGCCCCATCTTTACTTCTGAGAAACTCTGCCTCTCTGGGATGCTCTTTTTATACCCAATCACCTTACTGACCTGTTGCCAATTAACCAAATTAGTTTTTTTAGCATTACACAATATTTTCAGTCTTTTGTTGCCCCATCCCAACTTTTCTGAAATGTGTTGCTGACATCAAAGTCAAAATCATCATAGATTTTTCAAAAAACAATAGTGTCTCAGTTTCAACATTTGATATGTTGTCTTTGTACTATTTCAGTGGTTTTCAAAGTGGGGGCCGGGGGCCGCCAGGGGGCGCTGGGGGGCCTCAGAAAGTTGGAGGGACGATAACAAAAAAATTGCAAAAAAAAAAAATTTTTAAAATAATAATTATTAAATATATTGTAATTCGGTTTTTTTAATCATTATTATAAAATATAATTATTAATAATAATACATCATATCGAAACGTTGTTTGCCATGCTCATCTCTCCGATTGCCTGTGACGTTGCAGTTTGCGCCATTTATCAAGCTGCTTTGCTCCTCAAGCTAGCGTATTGTGGAGGAAATACTATTTTGTAAAGCACTTGAAAGAAGAACTACTGGGAAAGACATTTTTCAAGTTTTGGACGATTACATCGAGTCTAATGGATTGGACTGGACCTGTTGTGTGGGGGTGTGTTCGGACGGAGCCACGGCAATGACCGGGAAGATCAGTGGAGTGACCGCGCTCATTAAGCAGAAGGCCCCGCATGTAGTGGCCACACACTGCATGCTCCATCGTGAGGCACTGGTCGCAAAAAGGATGGATAACGAGTTGAATCAGGTACTACAGGAGGTTATACAAGTAGTGAATTTGATTAAAGCCCGTCCCATGAACCACAGACTGTTTACTCTGCTTTGTAATGAGATGGGCGCTCGTTTTGAGGGGCTGCTGCTTCACTTGAACGTGCGCTGGCTGTCACAGGGCGCAGTTTTGAACCGTGTCTATGAGCTGCGGAGGAAGGTTGCAGAGTTCCTCTCATCTGAAACGCATCAGCTGGCAGATCGGTTCACCGATGCAACCTGGATCCGCAAACTTGCATACATGTCAGACATTTTCCAGCATCTAAATGTACTGAATCAAAGCATGCAAGGACGTGACACGTACATACTCCAGGTGCAAGACAAAGTGCGTGCTTTTTCCAAAAAGATCATGCTGTGGTCAAACAAGCTCCAGGAGGGAGTTACAGAAATGTTCCCACTACTTCACCAGGAGCTGCTGTCATGTGATGATTTGGGCGCCGTCTCTCCATTGATCCAGTCCCACCTGGAGCACCTCCAAGGATATTTCAAAGACTATTTCCCTGACCTCGAAAACACACATTTAAACTGGGTTAGGAACCCCTTTGACCCCGGTGTCGGTTCTAGTCTGGACTTAAAGTCACAGGAGGAGCTGATTGAGATGACAAACTCAGGGGATTTAAAAATGGACTTTGAGGCTCTTCCCCTGTCTAACTACTGGCTACATGTAAGAAAGGACTATCCCAGCTTGGCTGACAGGGCCTTCTCCCTTTTGCAGCAACCTACTTGTGTGAGTCTGGCTTTTCAACTTTAAAGGTACTCAAAACCAAACATAGAGCACGTCTACATGTGGACAATGATGTGTATGGCACTGACGGAGATTAAGCCTAGGGTTGAAAAACTATGTAGGAGCCACCAAGCCCATCGTTCCCACTAGTGTAAACCGTCTGTCACTCCCACACACACACACACACACACACACACACACACAATTGAGAGTGGTTTGATTTCTTTTGTGCTGTTCTTATCAACAGTTTGTTGAAAAGTTTATTGTTCAGTGCGAAAATATTTGTGTTGAAAACATGTAATATTCTTATGCTAAACAAATGTAACAATTATTGAATATTGAATAAAAGTAAGAGAAAACATTCTAAAAGTTGATGTTTCTTTACATATTTTGTAGCATTGTCTGTGGGTTTGCAAAGGGGGTCCCCGGCCAGAAGCTAATGCTGTTTGGGGGGCCTTGGCATGGAAAAGTTTGGGAACCCGTGTACTATTTTACACCACAGTCTCCAGGACTGATTGTTGAATCCAAACCCACACTCATTACCCAGTCCTTTACTGCTGATGTCTTTATATGAGACTGATATTGACACACCAGCAGGGCTCCACTCCACCTCCCAGTAACAGCGTCCACACACACTCTCCTTACACAACACCTGCCACCAGGAATCAAATCTCTCTGGATGATCAGAGTAACGCTGCTCTCTCTCACTCCATCTCACCACTCTGTTCTTCTCAGACAGAATGAGGAGACGATGTATCGTGTTGGGATCCAGAGTCAGATAACAGAAATCTAAAATAAAAGAGAAAAACAAACTGAACAATGTGAACATCTCATCTCATTATCTCTAGCCGCTTTATCCTGTTCTACAGGGTTGCAGGCAAGCTGGAGCCTATCCCAGCTGACTACGGGCGAAAGGCGGGGTACACCCTGGACAAGTCGCCAGGTCATCACAGGGCTGACACATAGACAACCATTCACACTCACATTCACACCTACGGTCAATTTGGAGTCACCAGTTAACCTAAACTGCATGTCTTTGGACTGTGGGGGAAACCGGAGCACCCAGAGGAAACCCACGCGGACACAGGGAGAACATGCAAACTCCACACAGAAAGGCCCTCGTTGGCCACGAGGCTCAAACCCGGACCTTCTTGCTGTGAGGCGACAGCGCTAACCACTACACCACCGTGCCGCCCCAATGTGAACATGTTGGGTTTAATTCACACAATATATTTATGTGAACTGTGTGTGTGTGTTAGATGTACATTTCAGAAACTCTTCTCTGCTCTGTGGTTCTGGTTCTGAAATGATCTGAACTGCTGCAGCTGTGGAGAGAAAAATGGAAACATGAGTTTGTGTAAAAGATGGAAAGAGTTTAAAGTGATCCAGTCAGTTTATTCATTTTAAATCAGTGTTTTAGTTCAAAGTGTCGGGTGAATAAAGTGCCTGCAGAAAAGAAAGCAGGAGCATCGCTAAGAAATAACACATCACTGTGTTTCTCCAGCAGGAACAGCTCCTCTTACCATGTGGAGGGATTTTGTTGAATTCCTCCTCACAGAATTCCTCGAGTCTCTTTTTCAGATCTGAGAGAGAATTCCTCACTCCATCAAATGAGAGATGTTGATGGACAGTGACGCTGGATGTGCGAAAATCTGGCCTCTGAAATTGAGGAGACCGATGTTCAGAAAATAAAGCCTCCAGAAAGCAAATGAAATGTAAAACCCACTTGTGATGTCAGACAGGGACATTTATTGTTCCCTTAATGAGAGGTGTTTTAGAGAGTGTGTGAGGAACAGCTGGCTCTGTAGATCAGACAGTGAGTGTTACCTGGAGGAAATGGATGTGATCGTGTGTGTGAAAGCTGCTCCAGCTCAGTGACTCTCCTCTGAAGATCAGCAATCTCCTGCTCCAGTTGCTCCAGGAGTCGTTCAGCTCGACTCAGTTCAGCCTTCTCCTGATCTCTGATCAGCTCCGCCACCTTTGAGCACTTTTTCTCCATGGAGCTGATCAGCTCAGTAAAGATCCTCTCACTGTCCTCCACTGCTGTCTGTGCACTGAACTGTTCGGACACACACACACACAAGATTTAAAGCTCATCTATCATTCCCTCTCTTACTGGGACTGTAAATGACTCGTTGTCCATGTTGTGTGTGTTTCTAGGAGCAGCTCTGTCTCTGCTCACTGCTCACCTTTATAGTGTTCACAGCCTGTTTCAGCTCCTGCACCTTCTTCTGCTTCTCCTGGATTCTCTGCTGGGATTTCATCTGCTCCTCCTTTAACTCACTCTGAGGACAAATAAAATACATTCAGCTTTTTATACAGTACGAGCGAACTGGTTCCATATTAATGTCAGTTCAAAGTACATTCATGTTTCTTAGAGCTGTGAATGTTATGTACTTTGTGTGTGTGTGTGTAATGTTCACTAACTGGTCTGACCAGATTACGACCATCACTGAAGATCAATTTAACACTCTGTTCACCAGAACAATAGACAATTTTAATCAGCTTTTACAGAATCCTTCTGATTGAGACACACATTGAAATTAAAGTTCAAATCATATCACTGACTAAAGCACCTGTTTCTAGATGGGAAACTATAATTAAGATGATTTAATTCTGGAAAGATTTCTAGTTCTCACCTGTTTCTCAGCTCTTTCTGTTGCATGTTGTCATGGTCTTTATGTTTCTCCAACATACACAAAGAGCAAAGATATATTTGATCAGTATGACAGTAGATCTTCAGCACTTCACCATGTTCAGAGCAGATCTTCTCTTGGAGTTTTGCTGAGGCTTCAATTAATGTGTGTTTTTTCAAAGCAGGAACTTCAAGATGAGGTTTCAGATGAGTTTCACAATAAGAAGCCAAACACATCAGACAGGACTTGACGGCTTTGTGTTTTCTCCCGGTGCAGAAATCACACTCCACATCTCCAGGTCCAGCGTAACAGTGAGCAGGAGAAGCAGCTTGGACTTCAGTCTTCTTCAGTTTCTCCACCACTTCATCCAGCATGTTGTTTCTGCGTAGAACAGGCCTTGTCGTGAAAGTGTCTCTGTACTGAGGACAGCTGTAGACGCCCTTCTGATCCTCCTGATCCCAGCAGCCATTAATACACACCTTACAGAAACTGTGACCACAGGAGATAGTTACCAAATCCTTCATGAGATCCAGACACTGACCTGAACTGGTCCTGAGCTACTGAAATACTGGCCTCAGCCATTTTCCTGAACTCACACAGAGAGAGAGAGAGAGAGAGAGAGAGAGAATGATGGAGAGAGGAGGAGCACAAACACAGAGAGATCATGAACACTCCTCTATTAACCATTTCATCTCACTTCAGTGCAGAAATATAACCCATGTAGCCGCACTGATTAGGATTAATTTCATGAAATACTCACAGAATGGATCTTAATTTTCTGGACATTTCCACCTACTGACACCTCAAGCACAACTTTCAGCCTTGTTGATAAATTACAATTGTTTCACTTGAACAGCTTTTTCTTCGTGACATCTTTAAACTGATCTTCATCCCTAAAGAATGTTTAAGCCATTTTAAAAGTGAGGAGGACGCAGCTGTCAGGAAGAAAAACCGTATTTTATTGATTTTGCATTGTTTATTGCTAATAATGACAAAGACAATTAATTTTATTGATATCTACGACCCCTCCAGTAGGTATGACATTACAGAAACATACGCATTCATAAAACACGATGAATATTTTTTATAAAATGACAATCAGTTGGACTGAAAGAAGATAAAAAAAAAGGTTTAGTAATTATATGTAGCCCTTGCTAAATTCATTCATTCATTCTGATGGCAGGATATAAATAGATTGTTAAAAAGAAGCAAGATAGGAGAAGACGACAGAGTTCATTATGTGTTTAAATGTTTAAAATACATAAAAATATGGTTAAAGTACAATACAACTGTTGTAAAATGTGTTAAAATACAATTCATACTATTTACAGTTAAAATGAAGTGTTAAGTTCATGTATAGTATAGTTTATGTAATGTGTAGCTACATGAGCCAGCATACGTGTTGTTTAGACTCACAGCCTTATTATTTATCCTTAAAGATGTCAATTATTGCTTAAGTTCCAGCCAATCCAGAAACATCCTGAGGTAGAGGGGTGGGACTTAGCCGGGAGCAGTCGATCGGTTGTGACGAAGCAAGAGGGTGAAACGAGCTGTCCCTAGTGAGATGTAAAAGTTTGTAGAGGGTAATACGTTCTTTTTTTTTCCTGGATGACGGACAGTTATCTGGAGTTATGAGCTGTTGTGACCTACAAGGAGGAGGAGAAGGACATTTTGACGGCATAAGAGAGTGGATTGAAGCTCCCGTGGACTACCGGAGACCTGTGTTCCTCCCGCTGGTGTAAGCTGTGGATTGAGTTGATCCAGTGGACTGTGTGCTGTGAGTTCGCCCGCGCCCTGCCGGCGGCCATTGCTCAGTTCCCTCATCTATTCCTTTGAATGCTGTCTGGAGCTGTGAGTACACAAATTAAAGCATGTGCCTTTTATTTTCATGCTTGTAAATAAGCGAAACGGCCATTTGGTTTGAGGCCCCAACGCACCCAAGCCACGACTCAGGCCTGCAACAGGGGTTTTTGTCAACTTTTTTAAGACTGTTGCAGTGTGTGTTTGAGTAAGTGTGTGTGTGTGTGGGCCCACAATATTACTGGTTTATCCGATTTAATTTAATTTTATTTTATTTTAAGGGTAATAGCCTGTTGATTTTACAAATCTCAGTGAAAGAACATAATTGAAATTGGGGGTTATTTCTGTTGAATTTATTTTACTACTGGACCCAATATATTTTTGTTATTTATTTTTACACTGAGAAAATCAAAACTAAAGTTGGGCCATTTGCAACTTAAGTATTGTTGTGTGGTGTTTTCATTTAATTATTTTACAGTGTAGTTAAAAGCATTACAAGGGAATATCATTAGGAAATAAAACAAGAGAACCCAGGCCCCGCCCATGGGTACATGAGACGGGTGTTACATTAATATGAAACAAACAGAACTTTATAATGCGAAGGTCATGAGATCATTTTCTTTTTAAATTTGACGAGTTTCTTGTCTGACAGTTAATTTTTAACATTTCTTTTTTAATTATTTTAAATTATTCATCTGTTTTAATTTGAATATTAAAATGAGTGTTTTTGTGCAGCTGGATTGTGTTCTAGTGAAACAGACGACTGAGCAACAACGTGGCAACGTGCAGGAATTTTACAGAAAACACTACACACTTTAATTCTGGATCACACAATCTCACTGTAGAATACATGGAGACCCCAAACCCAGCGTATAGAGTCTGAGTGAATGTGGTGTGGACTCTGTGGAGGAGCTTCATCATGTCAGAGACGCTGTAGAAGGACAGAGTTCCTGCACTGTGATCCACATACACTCCTATTCTGGAGGGTGATGGAACTCTGAGATTAGTCTTAATGCTGTTGTGACAGAAAGAGAGAGATGAAGAAGAACACCGCAGACTCCAGGACTGATTGTTGCATCCAAACACACACTCGTTACCCCGTCCTTTCCTGCTGATGTCTTTATATGAGACAGATATGAGCACACCACCAGCACCGCTCCACTCCACCTCCCAGTAACAGCGTCCACACACACTCTCCTTACACAACACCTGCCACCAGTAATCAAATCTCTCTGGATGATCAGAGTAACGCTGCTCTCTCTCACTGACTCTCACCGCTCTGTTCTTCTCAGACAGAATGAGGCGACGATGTGCCGTGTTGGGATCCAGAGTCAGATAACAGAAATCTAAAATAAAAGAGAAAAACAAATTGAACAATGTGAACATGTTGGGTTGAATTCACACAATATATTGATGTGAAGTGTGTAGGCCTGTTGCGATATTCGATATACCGACTTATCGGACAGTAAATGAAAATGAACTCGGTAATTTTCCCCCCGCAATTTTGGCATTTCCGTGCTGTCCATCTCCATAGGGAAGTCTCCAGTGTATTAGTTTGACCCAATGACTGAATAAAACACTGCGCTGTTTTCTGTCGTCTCGTGTGGCTCTCTGTCAGAGGCAGGGCTTCCCAGCATGCAACAGTTATCCAGCCAGGGGATCCATTGAATGGGGAAAAGACAATAACACGGTGCTCCGCTGTACAGACCATAGGTGTAGAATTGGGTCTGGACGGTGTGGACGGGTCCCTACCAATATTTCTGATTGGAGAAAATAAAAATCCGCTCCGTGCGCGGTACACAAAGGGTTCCTGTAGGTTTCCACTGGGCTGAGCCACGCAAAATTCTCTCATGAATATTAGCTCTGGGGGCGTGGTCATGAAAACAGCCAGCAGTTCGGCTACCATGTCAATTAGCAAGTGCGGTTGCAGTGCAGTGAGCAGCTGCTAGCTAGCAAACTGTCCTTGAGGAATGTTAAGGCTTCAGTTAAGACCTGCAGAGCCCTGACCGAGTTTGGGTAACATGACACGTGTAAATAACAACCCGATGGTGATGGGGACATTGTTCGAGGCCAAGGCACCTTTTAATCAAATCAAACATTTTCACGTAATAAGCAGAACAGCCTCCGCCTTCTGGATCAGAAATGTTTGGTGACTCCGCCTCTCTTTTGAAAACGTCACATACCGAGTCACACATCCGCTGAACTGATTGGTTTTCGAGGCGGTTCATTTGAAAGCTGGAGGCGAAAAACTTTTCTCTGTAGAACCCTGTCACTCCCCCCTCCCCCCACTCTGGGTTCAAGAAGACAACAAAAGGGCAATAATATAACAACAACCAATCAGAATTCAGATACAACAACCAATCTGAATCCAGATACAACAACCAATCAGAATTCAGATTCAACAACCAATCGGAATTCAGATACATTCTGTTTTCAAGTAAAATTGTAACCTGTCAAAGTTCTCGAGCCCTCGTGCTGTTTTACTGTTAGATCAATCACATATCAGCTTAAACTAGCATTCTAAAACTAGTTAAAGATCCCACAGAAGAGAGCTGACTCCCCCTGCCAGCTTCATGGAACGCAGTGTTTAAGGCTCCAGATGGGTTTTATTTCCATTTATGAGGGAAAGGAACATACACCCTCCCGACAGTCTGTGCGGTATTCGCTTGGAAAACACATTTCCAAATTGGTAGAATGAGTTCATCATCACATCCAAGATTTGCAGTTAATCAAATGGATTTCATATTATTATTATTATTATTATTATTATTATTATTATTATTATTATTATTATTATTATTCATGAATTACTACAGTTCTGAACTTCAAATGTTAAAAGTCTGGCCTTTGGAGAGATGATGGAGACTCTTTTGGTGGAACACAACGGAGCAATATGTTGTGACCCTCTAAAGTTGACCTAAAGTTGGCACCACTGGGGGTTGGCATTGGGTTTTTGTCCCCACCAATGTTAATACCAAACCTACGCCCTTGCCTACATGTTATCTCGTTCTAATTGTTGTTACTTTTATCCAAATGACAGCTGGCAATACGTTGTTACTTTGCACTTTTTGTTGATCTGGGTACTAATCTTTGAGAAACTGGATTGGCAGAATGTTGCCTGTGAAGAAAAGAATGTCTTTTTATTACCCTGTGCCAAGTTAATATTCACTTAAGTGCAATTTTTAAGAGCCATAAATTGTATTTTATTTATTGTTTTTGTTGTGAGTGGTTTTGTTTGTTGTTTTATTTATTTAGCTTATTTATTTAGATTTATTTTTTACGTTCCACTGTTGAATTGAATAAGTTGACTGAATTAAAAAGTTTACTGTTCTATGAAAGGGTGTATTTGCATGATCATTATTATTTTACTAGTGGCATAAAATTGTCTTGAAAAGACGTCAACAATAATATCGTTTATCGCAATAATTTCTGAGACAATATATTGTCCAACAAAATTTGTTATCGTGACAGGCCTAGAAGTGTGTGTGTGTGTGTGTGTGTGTGTGCGTGTGTGTTAGATGTACCGTACATTTCAGAAACTCTTCTCTGCTCTGTGGTTCTGGTCCTGAAATGATCTGAACTGCTGCAGCTGTGGAGAGAAAAATGGAAACATGAGTTTGTGTAAAAGATGGAAAGAGTTTAAAGTGATCCAGTCAGTTTATTCATTTTAAATCAGTGTTTTAGTTCAAAGTGTCGGGTGAATAAAGTGTCTGCAGAAAAGAAAGCAGGAGCATCGCTAAGAAATAACACATCACTGTGTTTCTCCAGCAGGAACAGCTCCTCTTACCATGTGGAGGGATTTTGTTGAATTCCTCCTCACAGAATTCCTCGAGTCTCTTTTTCAGATCTGAGAGAGAATTCCTCACTCCATCAAATGAGAGATGTTGACGGACAGTGACGCTGGATGTGTGAAAGTCTGGTCTGTACATTTCAGGAGAGCGACGTCCAGAAGCTAAAACCTACAGAAAGCAAATGAAATGTAAAACCCACTTGTGATGTCAGTCAGGGACATTTATTGTTCCCTTAATGAGAGGTGTTTTAGAGAGTGTGTGAGGAACAGCTGGCTCTGTAGATCAGACAGTGAGTGTTACCTGGAGGAAATGGATGTGATCGTGTGTGTGTGAAAGCTGCTCCAGCTCAGTGACTCTCCTCTGAAGATCAGCAATCTCCTGCTCCAGTTGCTCCAGGAGTCGTTCAGCTCGACTCAGTTCAGCCTTCTCCTGATCTCTGATCAGCTCCGTCACCTCCCAGCGCTTTTTCTCCATGGAGCTGATCAGCTCAGTAAAGATCCTCTCACTGTCCTCCACTGCTGTCTGTGCACTGAGCTGTTAGGACACACACACACACACACACACACACACGATTTAAAGCTCATCTATCATTCCCTCTCTTACTGGGACTGTAAATGACTCGTTGTCCATGTTGTGTGTGTTTCTAGGAGCAGCTCTGTCTCTGCTCACTGCTCACCTTTATAGTGTTCACAGCCTGTTTCAGCTCCTGCACCTTCTTCTGCTTCTCCTGGATTCTCTGCTGGGATTTCATCTGCTCCTCCTTTAACTCACTCTGAGGACAAATAAAATACATTCAGCTTTTTATACAGTACGAGCGAACTGGTTCCATATTAATGTCAGTTCAAAGTACATTCATGTTTCGCTCTGAAGGTTATGTACTCTGTGTGTGTGTGTGTGTGTGTGTGTGTGTGTGTGTGTGTGTGTGTGTGTGTGAGAGAGAGAGAAATGTTCACTAACTGATCTGGGCTGGGTTTTCCGAAAGCCACTTAAGGCCAAGAAAGTTTTAAATGACCTTTTAAGATCCATCATCAAGCTAACGTGGTTTTCCCGAACAACATCGTAGCACAAGTCGTCCTTTAGTTTGCTCGGAATTTACGAGAGACCCGGAGCACTCGTTCAAAACAAAGAGCGACTCGCTCGCTGCTGAATCCACAGAATCAGTCCCCCCAGGATTTCGCGGGCCTTTTTTGTGATTGTTGCGGGCTAAAATGTCTGATGTTGCGGGGGGGTTTCAAAAAAATTGCAATGAAAGTTGCGGTGTTTTTTAGGTTTTTGTTGCGATTACATTGCGGGAGGAAGTGAAAGTTGCGAGAAATTGTTGCGATTTTCTCTTTTTGTGATTAAAATTTAGTGACATGTTAAATATTAAGTTATTACTGAAAACTATTGATTAAAAAAACAAAGACACTGAGAAATGGTCCTATAAACAACTTTACCAATATAAAAGATTACCAGGACTACAAAAATGCAGAAAAATAGGCTTTACTTATCCAAATGCAAAAGTTGGTTCAAAAGTTAAAGTGCATAGAACCTCACAGCACAACATGAAGTTACCTTAAAATATAATATAAATGCCTCAGCTTTCATGTAAGAAAAAAAAACTATTAATACTAGTACTGTGTGCAGGCAGTCTCTCCTGAAGACTAAATTAAACAATAATTATGAACTAATAAAATAAATGGCAGGCTTCATAGAAGAAAGAAACAAACAATTTGAACAGAATCTCACAGTATGATGCTGAAGCTGCCTAAACAACGGAAAATAAAATACCATTTTGGCAAAAATGGCATCCATTAATTTCTTGTATTAAGTAAAAAAATAATGTAATGTAAAGTGCACACAGTCCTTCACTGTAAACATAACACACTTTCAGTAACAGAATTTAAGCCTACATAAACACTGACTCGCACTGCAATGTTGCCAGATACTGCTGACGTTTTCCAGCCCAAAATATGTTCAAAACCCGGAATTTGCGTTGAAGTTGCAAATCGCAACATCGCGAAATCTTGGAGGGTCTGACAGAATGCGCATGCGGCTCTGAGGGACTCTCACAGTCAGCAGGGGAAATTGGTGTTGAATCTGCTGGTGGTGTTCAATTAGTTTTCTTGTACATTGTAAGTACATCAAGTTAATTATCAGAGGTGGACAGGAACGAAGTACATTTACTTGAGTTCTCTACTTAAGTACACTTTTTGAGTATCTGTACTTTACTTGAGTATTTTTTGTGGAAACTTATGACTTTAACTTCACTCCATTTGAAAGACAAATATCGTACTTTTTACTCCACTACATTTCTATCAAGGTCCTCGTTACTATGAAGCAGCTTTGAAAGTGGATGTTTTTTTCTTTTCTTTTCGAAAACGTGATTGGTTTTTCCGCAGGTGACACTGAGACAGTCTATCAGTAATCACTAGGGTCACGTCACGTCCATAGACTGGATAAAATCAAGATCAATGATTTCTCCACAGCATTATTTAACACGATCAGTTGATGGCAGAATGGAAGGAGGCGGTTCTTCTGGGGAATGCACACACCCACGGTTCTATAGCTAGAACCCATGATTCAGTTTTCTGAAAGGAATAAAGAATCATTTCATTTTAAATGTTTGCTTTGTTTGCCTAAAACGGAGCACATCACAGCCTACAAAAACTCCCCATCCCACCTGCGGAAGCATAGTGAGGGACATAAATGTTTTATTCTATGCAGTCTGATTAGTCAAATGACTTTCTGTGGATTTGCCCGCCAAGTTGCCATAGTCTTATCCACATCTAATGTTTACACATAGTTAGTTAAATTGGACACTGTTAGTTGTCTAATACGATTGCTTTTAGCAGCTACTAATGCCTATATCGGGGACGCGAACTGCAAAGATGCTCTTCGTCCTGTTGCTCTTTAGACTCCTTCTTACGAGTCAGTTCAGGAAAACCATGTACAGAGACAACGTTCATTCCTGAAGAAAGTCTCTCAACTCTCTCTTTAGGTCTAAAGGGGAACCTTATCAGGAAACCCACCCCAAACCAGATTACGACCATCACTGAAGATAAATTTAACACTCTGTTCACCAGAACACAGACAATTTTAATCAGCTTTTACAGAATCCTTCTGATTGATACACACATTGAAATTAAAGTTCAAATCATATCACTGACTAAAGCACCTGTTTCTAGATGGGAAACTATAATTAAGATGATTTAATTCTGGAAAGATTTCTAGTTCTCACCTGTTTCTCAACTCTTTCTGTTGCAACTGAAACAGCGTCATGGTCTTTATGTTTATCCAACATGCACAAATAACAGATGCAGGTTTGATCAGTATGACAGTAGATCTCAATCAGCTTGTTATGTTCAGAGCAGATCTTCTCTTGGAGTTTTGCTGAGGCTTCAATTAATGTGTGTTTTTTCAAAGCAGGAACCTCAAGATGAGGTTTCAGATGAGTTTCACAATAAGAAGCCAAACACATCAGACAGGACTTGACGGCTTTGTGTTTTCTCCCGGTGCAGAAATCACACTCCACATCTCCAGGTCCAGCGTAACAGTGAGCAAGAGAAGCAGCTTGGACTTCAGTCTTCTTCAGTTTCTGCACCACTTCATCCAGCATGTTGTTTCTGCGTAGAACAGGCCTTGTCGTGAAAGTGTCTCTGCACTGAGGACAGCTGTAGACGCCCTTCTGATCCTCCTGATCCCAGCAGCCATTAATACACACCTTACAGAAACTGTGACCACAGGAGATAGTCACCGGGTCCTTCAGGAGATCCAGACACACTGGACACATGAACTGGTCCTGAGCTACTGAAATACTGGCCTCGGCCATTTTCCTGAACTCACACCAAAAAGAGAGAGAGAGAACAGTTTTGTTTTCTCTGAAATGACAAGTCATTTCCTGGTCCTGTGTGTGAAAGAGAGAGAGTGATAGGAAGAGGAGGCGCACAAACACAGAGAGGTCACGAACATAAACCATTTCATATCCTCTATAAACCATTTCATATCCCTTCAGTGCAGAAATATAACCCATGTAGCTGCACTGATTAAGATTAATTTCATGACATTCTATGAAAGTTGATTCAGTGGACTCAACTAAAATGTCCAAAAAACCAGTGAAAAAAAAAATCATCATTTAGAAAAATCTGGAAGTCCAACTCTCTTCATCTAAAGGGTTTGAACACAAACACAATCCATCTCTTTTGTTTTCTCCATCACAACACACACTTCTGACCTTCACTAATTCACACATTCCCTCCTCTTTCTTGACGAATTCAGGAAGAAACTTTCTGTCCAGGAAATGCAGAAGAGAACGTCATGATATTAATGACTCAGCAGCCAGAAAGATAAAGGTTTAGATGATAAAAAGATGATGTTTTATTGATCATTTAAACAAGTTACAGGAAACTTTTCTTTTTTATCTGTATATTTCGTGTATTATTGTGTACAACTGTGTCCAATTCGGTTGGCAGAGACATGTTTATCGCTGTCAATCACCTGCTTTGGTTCATTATTCTTCTGAAAAATACGCTTCTGTTGGTTGAATCATTTCTCTGCAGATTTCTGAAAGTTCATGATGCCGTTATTGAACACAAGCTCACCAACAGCGCTGTAGGAGAAACAGCCCCAGCCTCCTCCGTGCTTTATAGTACCTTAGTGCAGTTTGGTTGGAATTCTTCTCCTGGCTTTCTCCACACAAACACTCGACCACCACATCCATCCAAGTTCAGTTTGGATTCATCTGAAAATAAGATGTTTCCCCAGAAGCTGCTGTGTTTCCGTGTGTTCTTTTGCAGATGTCACCTTTATTTTCTTCTTCTTGAGGCTGATGAATGGTTTCTGCTGCGTTACTCTTCGTCTGTCCTCATGCTCCATGGTCCTGATTTGAATCGTATCTCATCTAGTTGTATCTGCTAATTCTCATCGAGATCAAGACTTGCTGCTGTTTCTCGGCTGTTTTTCTTGATTTTAATCACAATTTTGCTGCCCAAATCAGCTGGTGGTATTTCTGGGGCTACCTGTACGTTGTCTGTTTTCATTCACAAATCCTTCTTCTTTTATCAAGTTTTGCTGATCAGGTGACTGGAGCGGCTTCTTTCTGCAGCCATGTTATGACTAAAGAGTGGCCTTCTTTATTCATTTAAAGCAGATGTGTATGCAGTCGATTCCCTTCAGGTTCATACAGGTGTCTCGAGCAGAGTACCCACATGGTGGAGCATCACATTAACTATGGATTCACTGGAATGACCAGAATAATATTAAGAGACCAAATACTTTTAAAAAAGATGTAATCATGACCAGTGTATCCACAACCCCAAATCAGAAAACGTTGGGACAGTAAAGCGTTTACCACTTTATAATGTTGCTGTTCGAGGACAGACTGGGCCTTTCCTGGATACTGATTTTTACCGAATCATGACTACAATCACCTGTTGACCTCCCCTGTTTCAAATCACATCATTATTGAGTTGTTTTACCTCATTATTGGCCCTAAACTGGCCCTGTCCCAAAGTGAGATTCGAAGGGTTTCAGGTCATTTATTTTCTTTTCCCATTTTGTCCTTTCTTTCTGTCCATGAAGTGTATGCGGTTAAATCACATTTTAAAATCAGAACTCCAGATAGAATTCTATAATAGGTGAATACAATCGAGTTGTTATTTGGAGGCTCAGTTTTACAGAGTAGCACCACATCACTGAAACACACACAGCCTTGAAACATCAATTCTGTATCTTCACTAAAAGACACACAAGAAGATTTACAGCAGGACCGTGTCTTACTACAAGCACTAAAAACTACCACATTGTGTTCATTAAGGACGGAAATAAAGCCGAAATATTTCACTGTCATCTGCACTTCAGTGTCATTTGTTCTGCTGAAATATTTTTCTCATTCTGTCAGTTTGGAATTTAGTGAGGAGTGAAAATGAATTGAAATAAATGACTCTTTATTACCACAAGGGGAGTCAAAACCTGATTTGATTTATTTTGCATTGTTTATTGCTAATAGAAGTCCCACTTTGTCATGAACAGATTGTTGAGATGGATGGAGGAGGGGGGAAGATGGCGGACTGAGCGCGAGCATGTTTGCAGGCTCTGATAAAAGATAGTTTCAAACCGTCCTAGAACAGCTATCTTTGGAAAACAAAAGGAGAAGAAAAAAACCCTACCAACTACTCAGAAAACCCACTAAACCCCATGATAGTTTGGCTTTTTGAGTCAGACCACTAAACTGCTCTCTGCCTTACCGAGAGTGAGATGCTAATGCTAATAGAGCGGCTAATGCTACAGGGCTAACAGACCATGATTACAGCCTGACGGCCTGCAGGAGGCATGTGATCAAGAAGAGACTGAGGCGATGGAGGAAGAAAACGCGAAAAGGCTTTATGATCCCACACCCATACCCAGGCCAAATCCCAAAAAAGTGAAAGCAAAGACAAATGTGAACAGTCAGGTGAGATCACTAACAAAAACATCTTCAACGCAATTCAAGCCCTGATTAAGAGGTTTTTACGTCATTATGGTCACACAATTAAAACGTGCCAGATCAGTCGGCTGCTGGGTTTCAAAATAATAAACACACGCTTGTGTTTTTGTGATAAATCCATATTATACTGAGCACATTTCACACATTAATCAATACAAAGTCCCTGCAGCTTTCAGTTCTTTTAAATCAAGGCTGAATACTTTGTTTCTTCTTCGCTGCTGCCTTTTATTAAACCACATTTGAGACTTTTAATTTGATTTCTGTCAGCGCGACCGCAATGCATGATGGGATATATTGCCTTGGTTTGTCCCCATCATTGTTTGCTACTTTTCATGATGCGGAGGCGGGGCAAGATGGCGATCAGGGCATGAGCGGCTTTTCCAGCTCCGTTTGCTTGGTCCCACACTTTGGGATTTAAACTGTCCTCTTCATACAGAAACACTTTAACCTTTTCAATTTGCTGGAACAAAGGAATCGAAATAAGACGATGTCTGTCCTCAAAGATAAAGATTTTCCCGCTCAAGACAGCTAATGGTAAGACAGGAAACCCGCTCGCCTTCCATAATGACCCCGCAAACGCAGAGGCTGATCCTCCGATGGACACCTCAGGCAAAGCTAATGTTAGCCACACAGCAAGCACAGAAGCTGCTATTCCGGTGGACACACCAAAACCAAGCAAAGCTAACACTAGCGCTTCAGGCACCAGAAGAGCGCTAAACACTCCGCCGACAAAACTGCCACCCGCTAAGAAAATTGCAGCCGGAGCCAGAGCCGTGCTCTCCTTAGCTGGCATCCTGGCAGCCATTCGTAGTTCGGAGGGCGAAGTAGATGCTTTGGAAAACAACTTAAAGAGAACTCTGACTTGTTTAGCAGCGTCATACAGCGCGGGGACCAGAACTCAGTGGAAACTGCAGGAATGCAGTCCAACATGGACATTTTGGAGAAAGAACAATCAGAGCTGAAGAAACAAAACGCCACACTGAAGGAAAAGGTGCTGGAGGTTGAAGGTTATAAACACCGCTGGAACCTGCGACTTTCGGGGCTCAAAGACCAAGAAGAAGAAAACCTCAGAGAGAAGACCGAAGAGCTCCTGCTGAATATTTTCCCACAGTGGGCTGACAACATTGGCGACGTGGTCGACTCGGTGCACCGCGTAGGCAAGAAAGAAAAGGGCCGGAGCCGGCAGGTCCTCCTGCAGTTGGTGAGGAGACTTCACCGGGATGCGGTCTGGAAGGCAACTCAGGACTCCCAGATCTGCCAGGAGCGAGGGGTCTGCTTTGCCCAGGACTTCACCAAGGAGGACAGACTGGCGAGAGAACAACTATGGCCAAAACTAAAACATGCTATATCTCAGGGTGAGGTGGCTTTTTACAAAGGCCACATAGCAGTTATTGATGGGCGTGGTCACTGCCGGAAATGCATCGCCATTTGAATCAGAATGTGATGCGGCAAGTTGATGCTTTATAAGCTCAGGGTAAAAAAAAAGCTTTATGTTCCACTTGTTCAAATTGAATCCAAAGTTGTTATACTCTCCCAGTTCCCTTCTAGGAATTTTTTTTTGAAGAGTCTAATTTCCAAGATATTAATTTTTCTGAATACTTGTGATGAGAGGACAATGTCCACACTGTTCTTAGGGACCTGCCTAAGTTTAAGTTAGCTTCAAAAGCAAGCTTTCAATTACCTTCAGGTTTTACAACCTATTTTTGTCTGTTTGAGTGAATGTGTGTGAATGAACATGTCTTTACAATGTAATCTAAAACTTTTGACAATTAACACAAGAGGTCTAAGGGATAATATAAAGAGAGGCTTTATTTCTATTCTACAAAAGCAGAAGTTCTCAATGTGTACTACTTCAAGAAACCCATTCAAAGGAATCACAGGGATGAGAATTTTCCGCTGATCTGTGGATTTCTGACTTTTTAAGACCAAAATAATCGTTTTTGAGATCGATGTAAATCCGTTGAGAAATTTTCAGGTGTATGGTTAATGATCTGTGGTCACTTTATAACGCAGATATCCCAAGTCTCCAGGAAGTTCCGGGAGTCTCCCGCATAGTGGCTCCCTGATGCCCGCAAATTGGAGAATATCTCCCGGAATCTAGAGCAAGCGAGCAAGAGCGTGCACGCGCAACATTAATGTCTGCATCGCGCATCTTAGAATGTGCGCATATGATGGAGTGCACGAGGGAGAGCGCGCGTGTGCCTGTTCATGTAGTGCAGGGGTGTCCAAACTGATCCATAAAGGGCCGTGTGGCTGCAGGTTTTCATTCCAGCCATGCAGCAGCACCAGGGGCGCCGCCAGAAATTTTGGGCCCCATGAAAGATTAGAATTTTGGGCCCCCCAACTTTGCCCACCCTCGTCACAATTGCACTATTGTCATTATTTGACTTTTGATAGTCCATGGACTTTGAGTTTGTGACTTTGTTATTACATTTTATGTATTAACCAATGGTTGAAACCAATGGTTTAGAACGTGTGAACATTCCACACACGTAACCATGTCAAACACTTGACTGGTGTCCGTTATTAGTGTAACGGGTTTATTTTTTTCCACTTGCCATTGTGTGTAGTGGTGGGGAAATTCTGCGCTGGCCCTTTAAGAGTGCAGGTAGTAGTTATGGGAACGAGGTGCTGGCCTCTTTCAGTTCGTTTTGGAAATGTAAGCGCCAATGCCACTGGACATTTGCAGCCCGTCCTCAGCAGTGTATTTGTGTCTCATTTCTTCAGAATAAAAAGACTGGTGAACAACACAACGCAACGTCTGTTACATTAGCAACACTTTAATCTAGCAAACTGTATATGGCGCTCGCTCATTAAAAACGTCAATCCTAAAGCATTTATGGGTTGTATTGCTGCTTACCTCCTTCTCCAAAGGGGGGTTCAGTGGTTTGGTAGGGCGGAGGTCCCCCTGAGGCTGAATCTGTGCATATTTAGGGCACCCCATTAGTTATGAAACTGGTTATTAGCACTAGTTATTAGCACCAGCATAACGTAATAGTTCATCTTGTTTATCACACAAGTCAGTTCAGTTATTAAAATGGAAAAAATGTCACTGTACAAACTGTAAAAGTGTTCTCTTGATAGGCTAATCCAACCACGTTCATACTGTTCATTTACCATTCGCTAATATTTTGAACACATGTGAGCGATAGCTACCTTTCTTTGGGAAAAACTGAGTGACCAGTTGCCTGCCTCTCCAGTCCCTCTCAGCTTTCAGCTGCCTTTCTTTATGTTTTTGACAGCCACTCTTCATATTTAGCGATCAGACTGTACGCACTCCACTGCTGGCTGGCTGCTGCACCGCGACACAGCAGCAAGTAGCATTGCACTGATCAGCACACAGATTTAACGCATCGCGCTTCTACCAGAACTGGACCGTACCATTTCGCAAAAGGGGGAGGGTTAAATGACAATATGTTGAAGAACTCAAGAAATAGACAACCTTGTTCAATTAGCTCATTTTACCAGATGGAATATTGCATTGTTGTTATTTCAAAAGTCTTATTAAAATCATCAAAAGCATATTATCAGCCCCTTAAAGGGCCCCATGGCAGTGCTGGGCCCCTAGAATTGTTCTAACCTTTCCCCCCCTGGCGGCGCCCATGAGCAGCACACCTGATTTGGCTTATTCAATCAACTGACACACCCACCCTTTAATCAAGGGTGGGTGTGGCTGCAAGTATTTGACTGTGTGAAGACAGTTCAGTTGATTGAATGAGCCAAGTCAGGTGTGCTGCTGCATGGCTGGAATGAAAACCTACAGCCACACGGCCCTTTATGGATCAGTTTGGACACCCCTGATGTAGTGCATGCTAGACAAAGAGCATCCTGATTGGGTTACCCAGCAAAATAAGCCAATCAGCTTTCAGTGTGGGCGGGCTTTTATCTCTTTTCTCGAGGACCAAAGTTTTCAGTTCACGTCATGGCAGAGAGAGAGCGCACGCCCCAAAAAACGAAAGTACAAAACCCACTTCACCTCAGATTACACAAAAGAATATCCTTGTCGAATAGGGGTCAACAATAATGACAGTTTCACGCGATGTACTGTTTGCAACAGTGGTTTCAGCATTGCCCATGGTGGCTTAAATGATTTGTAAAAGACATGTTGAGGTGAGGACTGTCATTTCATGTGCATTATATTTAGGTCTACAACAGGCGGCCATGAAAAGACCAAACTTATTGAAGATTTCCGTAAAGTAACAATGTATGAATATACATCATATATATATAATATACATGGCATATATGTGTGTATCTTTTATAAATGGGGTTAGCTTATCTAATGTAGCATGTTGGGGAAAATCATAGTATCATATCTATATTTCTGATACAATTTTAGGTATGATACCATGTATAACTCTCCTACTTATTGCTCATTTCATCGGGGGGATTGTTGGCATGTGCCACGTGGGAGCGTCTGCCCATATTTTTTAGGCTGAGATGAACTTATAGTTTTTGATTAAAAAAAAAATTCCAATATGTAATGCCAATTGTACATGCCTGTTCTTTAATTCAAAATCACCATCTTGATCTTCAAATTGACTGTATGGTATATGTATTACATTACACAACATCCTGTCCAGATAAAACCTAGTTAGTTCACACAACAGTTGAAAGGGAAGTGATGAGTGATGTTGAATGTTGCCTGCTTAATATGCAAGAGCTCCTGCTACCATGATAACATCAAAAGAAAGCTTAAGAGAATTCTATGATAGAACTTTTTTCTGGTTTGCACTTCATTTTAAAGGATTAGAGTATTCAAAGACATGAATAGCAAAAATGCAGAAATATAATACTGTAGAGCTCGTTTATATTAAAAGGTGCATTGATTTTTTTTTTAAATCATCAAATGTGAATTGATTAAAAACAAGTCTCTTGTACCATATTAATCATTTTCACCTGGTAGTCCACCAAGAAGGGGAATTTATTTCCAAATAAATTGCAACTTTTTGCTGATAAAATTAATGGTTTTGGGGTAAAAAAAAAAATAGCCAAAAATCATTAGCTCCCACCCCCTGGGCCCCCACCGGGGCTCTGCCCCTGAGCACCGCTGGGTGCCTGCGGCCCCCAAACCCCCGTCTTTTTTCAGACTTTTTAAATATTTTTCATTCTCATCCCTGGAATCAGATGAAAAATTTTTGGACAACTCAATGGGGAGGCATTTTTTTTTTCACATGGTAGAACAAGATCAGCAGGCGTTGCAATTTTACTCAATATCTCACTGGGGAAAATAATTGCCACCAAAAGTAGTAACAATGGCCATTGGGTAATATGCGTACTCCAAATAGACAATTCTACACTAATTTTAGGAAATGTTTATGGACACTGTAACATAGCACAAAACAGAAACCTTCTTACAGAGATTAGAGAAGTTATTTTGTAGTTTAAAACTAAATATGTAACTGGAAATATATTGGGAGGGGACTGGAATATGGTTAAGGATGAAGGGCTAGACAGACTTCCTAGTAGATTTACAAACCCTCACCCCAATACTATGCTGGTTGACTATTGTGATTCATTAAAACTTGTAGATGTACGGCGAGAGAAAAATCCAGATGTAAAACAATACTCTTGGTTCAAACCAGATGGCTCATCCAAATCAAGACTTGATTATTGGTTAATTACTGATGCTCTATTCAATCACATTTCACTCTGTGAAATAATGCCCGCACCTCTAACTGACCATTGCTGTGTTGAGTTACTGGTCACACCCCTATCACAGTCCCACAGGAGAAAAGGGTACTGGAAATTTAATTCTAGTTTATTAAAATAGGATAACTTTTGTAAAGGTATCGCAAACCTTATACAAGAAACCTTACATGATGAAGCCTTATTATCATACTCTCAGAAATGGGAATTCCTAAAATATAAAATCCGTCAATTCTCCATCTCCTTTAGTAAACAGGTTAGAAGCCAAAATAATATAGAAGAGGAAAGTATTATAAAAGATATACTCTCAATTACTACTCGCTCACTATTGTCAGAGAGTGATCATATAAGGCTTTTACAATTGCAAACTAAACTAGACAAAATGTATGAACGGAAAGCTCGAGGGGCATACATCAGATCATGAACAAATGGAAGAAGGGGAAAAATACAGCCAACTTCTGCAGGTTAGAAAAAACACGACAAGAACGAAACACAATAAAATCTCTGATTAATGGCTCTGAATGCTCCGATTTGTCTGTTATTGCAAAAGAAATTAGTGTTTTTTATCAAAATCTGTATACCTCTTCCTACTCTTCTGAAAAGTGGATATCTTCCTGAACAAAATTTGAAGAATCTATTCCAAAAATTGACAAACTTAAAGATAAATGTGAAAAAGATATAGAACTGATTGAACTTGACAAAGCTGTAATGTGTTTAAAACTAGATAAATCCCCTGGCCCCGATGGGTTAACTGCTAACTTTTACAGACACTTTTGGGAGCTACTTAGGGAACTCCTCTTTCAGGTGTTTAATGAAGCAATAACTAATCTAATTTTACCCACAAGCATGAAACAAGGCATTATAACATTAATACCAAAACCTGGTAAAGATAAAAGAACACTGGAAAATTATCGCCCAATCTCGCTAATAAATCGTGTGTGTGTGTCCTAACAGCTCAGTGCACAGACAGCAGTGGAGGACAGTGAGAGGATCTTTACTGAGCTGATCAGCTCCATGGAGAAAAAGCGCTGGGAGGTGACGGAGCTGATCAGAGATCAGGAGAAGGCTGAACTGAGTCGAGCTGAACGACTCCTGGAGCAACTGGAGCAGGAGATTGCTGATCTTCAGAGGAGAGTCACTGAGCTGGAGCAGCTTTCACACACACACACACACACACACACACACGATCACATCCATTTCCTCCAGGTAACAATCACTGTCTGATATCACTTGCACTGTGGTCTGAGACCATTCGTCTATCTCGTACACCGCTCCGATTCCAGTCTCTCGGTGTCTCTTCTGGACGTGGCGACTCATCCATCATTACTGTCCATCAACATGTTTCATTTAATGGAGTGAGGAATTATCTCTTGGAGATGAAAAAGCAATTCAACAAAATCCCTTCATATGGTGAGAGGAAGTAAAATGTTATAAAACCACGCATATACATAAAAAAAGATTTATTGTACTTATCTGAACTTAACATTGCCGCAGCTACCATCTGAAAGATATTGCACTTATACAGTTCATCAGTCATATTAAGATCATTTATTTTGCCAATATTCATAAATTCAAACATCGTGTCTCCTAAAATCACACTCTGATCATTGTATATTATTCCGCCTCCATTTTCTCTCCATCACAGCAATTTGGATGAATTTACCTTCAGAGCTGAAGACTCGAAGATTTTCTACAATGTATGTATACATCTCTCTCTCTCTCTCACACACACACACACACACACACAGTGCTGCCAGATCATTAAGAACATATGATGTTCTTGGAGACGTTTCCTTCCACAATAAAGAGAAGTGAAGAATGTAGGTGTCATGTTGAGTGTCGCTGACAGCACAGCGCTGGTGAAGTTCGATATGTTTGATCCATGAATGTATATGAAGGTTAATAACATTCTAGTCATTTTCTTTCCTGAAGTTTATACAAGAATCGAGTCAAGTCAAGTTTATTTGTATTGCACTTTTAACAACAGACATTGCCACAAAGCAGCTTTACAGAAAATTAAAGACTTTGACCATGAGCTAATCCATCCATCCATTATCTGTAGCCGCTTATCCTGTGCAGGGTCGTGGGCAAACTGGAGCCTATCCCAGCTGACTATGGGCGAAAGATTGGGTACACCCTGGACAATTCACCAGATCATTGCAGGAAGTTAATAAGCATCCAGTGTCTAATGTCCTTTACACATTCCTCAATTCTATTAAGCTGATGTGTCTCAGCTGGCTTTGCAGAAACATACAACTGTGTGTCATCAGCATTACAGTGGAAACTAATCCCATGCTTACCGTATACCATACCCAGAGGTAACCTATATAAAGAAAAAAGCAGTGGACCTAAGACAGAACCTTGTGGGACACCAAACTTTACCTCAGCATGCATAGAAAAATCAACATATACATCAAGAAACTTATAGCGATCAGTTAAATAAGAGCTGAGCCAGGAGAGGGCCATTCCCTTAACTCCCACAACATTTTCTAGTCTATCCAGGAAAATGGAATGATCAATAGTGTCAAAGTCTGCTCTAAGGTCAAGCAACACAAGCAGCGAGACACAGTCCAGATCAGATGCCAACAACAGGTCATTTACTACTTTAACCAGTGCTGTCTCTGTGCTATGATGAGATCTAAATCCTGACTGATACATTTCGTGGTTGTTATTCCTTTATTCCTATGTAAATATGAGCATAACTGCTGTGCCACAGCTTTTTCTAGGATCTTGGAGATAAAGAGGAGGTTTGATAATGGCCTTTCATTGGGCTGACAGGGGTCGAGGTCAGGTTTTTTAATCAGGGGGTTGATAACTGCAAGTTTAAAGGATTTGCATATGTAGCCAATTCTAAGGGAAGAATTGATTATTTCTAGAAGAGGTTAAATTGCTTCTGGTATTATCTGTTTGAAGAGTCATGTAGGTAAGGGATCTAGTACACAAGAAGATTTTGATGTGGAAATTAATTAAATTAATTTGATTTCTGAAAGGGGAATAAAACATTCTAATTGCTGAGTTGATACAGTTATATTGTTAATGACTGGGTTATTTAAGTTGTCTGGGCTTAAATGAGTAGTTTGAATTTTTTTTGTTGGATGTATTCAATTTTGTTATTGAAAGAATTCATGAAGTTGTTGCTGCTGCATATTGCAGGTGCACGTGTGTCTGTAGTGGTCTTTTTCTTGGTTAATTTTGCTACAGTATTAAATAGGAATCTAGGATTATTTTTATCTTCGATTAGGGTGGAAAGATACATTGATCTTGCAGCACGAAGAGCTTTTCTATACTTCAGGAAGCTCTCCTTCCATGCTAATTTGAATATTACCAATTCTACAAGGAATATCATCTAATTGTGTAATCTCTTGCTCTCTCTCTCTCTCTCTCTCTCTCTCTCTCTCTCTCTCTGATATAATGTGTAAGAAACTGAGGGTGTGAGAGAGTGTCAATATGAGGCACTAATGAATTACTGGTTTAATTATGACCCATTGTACCACAGTGTTTAATATACGATAAACTTTATTGCCCAACATCTCTTTTCTTTCAGATTTCTGTTATCTGACTCTGGATCCCAAAACGGCACATGGTTCCCTCTGTCTGTGTGAGAAGGACAGAGTGGTGAGATGCAGTTATAAAGAGAAGCCATTCCCTTGTCACCCTGAGAGGTTTACCTCCATCGCTCAGGTGTTGTGTAAGGAGAGTGTGTGTGGACACAGTTACTGGGAGGTGGAAAGGAGCAGTGAGGGATATGTGTATATCTCAGTCTCATATAAAGGGACCAATAAAAAAGAGCAGCCCAGACAGACCATATTTGGGTACAACGATCAGTCGTGGAGTCTGGTGTGTTCTCGAACTCCTCTTCATTTCTATCACAACAGCATTAAGACCGAGTTTGGAGTTCCGTCACCTTCCAGAATAGGAATGTATGTAGATCACAGGGCAGGAACTCTGTCCTTCTACAGTGTCTCTGACACGATGAAGCTCCTCCACAGAGTCCACACCACATTCACTCAGCCTCTATACGCTGGGTTTACTCTGTGGGCTCCTGAATCAGTTGTCAGGTTTTCTGATCCACAATAGTGGATCATGAATGTATAGTATCCTGTACTGAGTGCTGCAGAGTTCTGGTCTGAAGGTGTTGATTAATTCCCTATAACAGCAGCTCTGACAGTAGTGCAGCTGCAAATCATTAGTGTTTCTATAGTAACAGCTTGTGTGTGTTTCTCACAAGCATTCCACCTAAAATACTCTCTCTTACTGCCACTCGACATGAACATGGTGGTCTCTGAAAGACTATTCAGGCATTTGCCCAGGAGGTTGTGCCAGTTTTAGGGCTTGAGCAGTTTTTCATCTCTTGTGTCTCTCATCCTCTCATTTCTGTCTATTGGATTCAAAGGTCTCAACTCCATTGCAGACCATACGCCTCCAGAGCAGTCTATCAGTTGGTGCTGTAGCCCAATCAATAATCCCACACTCTTTAAAAGTTATTTTTAGGGCATCCTTGTATCTCTTCTTAGGAGCACCAATGCTTCTCATTCCTGTTGGTCGCTGACTGAAGAAAAGCTGTTTTGGAAGTTGTTTTGCATCCATTTTAACATGTCCATACCACCTCAGCCTATTTTGCTGAAGCATAGCCTCGATGCTTGTTAAGGAGGCTCTAACAAGAATTGCAGCATTGGTAACACGATCATACCATTGGGCGTTCATGATGGATCCTAAGTATCAGTGAAATTTCTCAAGTTGTTTTACTTGATATTGGTACGTAGTCCATGTTTTTGACCCATACAGGCGCGTTGGTATTACAGTGGCTTTATAGACTCTTATTTTAGTTTTCAACTCAAGCTCATGATGATCAAAATCATGCTTACGTAGCTTGCCAAAAGCTGTTGCTCCAGCACTGATGTTGTTATTAATTTCATGATCAAGGGAAATATCACTTGACACGTAGCTGATGAGATATTTAAAGTGTGGGACTACCTTAAGAACAGTTCCATCCACAGAAATTTCAGGTTGGGTGGTGATTGGGATGGAGGTGTCAGAGGCAGGTCGACACACAACCTCTGTTTTAGTGCAGTTCAGTGATAGCTTGAGTCTTTTGTAGGCTTCTGCAGAGGCATCTGTGATTCTCTGCAAGCCAGCTTCTGAGTATGAACAGAGCGCAGCATCATCAGCATACTGAAGTTCCACAACTGAGGCTGTAGACACCTTAGTTTTATCTTGCAAATAATGTAGGTTGTACCATTGTATTGATAAACTATCTGAATTCCATGATAAGAAGAACAATAACTTTATTCATCACTTGTACACTTGTGAAATTCCTCTCTGCATTTAACCCATCTGAAGTAGTGAACGCACACATGAGCAATGAGCACAAACACATACTCAGAGCAGTGGGCAGCCATGCTACAGCACCCAGGGAGCAGTTAGGGGTTAGATGCCTCGCTCAAGATCACCTCAGCCTAAGGGCACCCCATTGTGGGTGCAATTGGTCTTTAGTGATCAGTCTCATTAAATCAGTCTCATTGATAATACCATTAATTTTGGTGTTTAATAATAAATTACCAAACAGCCAAATTATGGTATATTCCAAATTACTATGATCACTACCGATGCAGCAATAATGTATCACTTATCGTATTACATAAACACTACAGCCAATAGCACTCATATACACCTTGGAATTCTTTAAGATTGTGTGACTTCAAAATATAGTAGCAACAACAGACACACAGTTTAACAGAATAATTGAATAATTGAATTTATTATAACAACAATACTAAATAAGTAATAGCAGTTGAATACATTCAAATATGATCAGCAGCAATATATGTGGCAGATCACAGAATCCAGGAACACATGTCGGCCTGGGGGCATTTTGAGTTATTGACAGATTCAGAAAGTACAGTTTCTAAGCTTTCCAATGATGCCTTCCATGTGGAGATCTGACAATATTTGAAGAATGTGTGGCCTTTTGAAAGTGTATACTTCTTAAAACAGAAAAGGGAGAAAATTGCCCTCAAAGTTTTCCATCTCAGCTACTCTGGGTGTAGGGCGGGCACATAATGGTGCTCATTTGCATGATATTAAGGAAAGCCCTACCCCCTACGAGCTAGCACGATACTACTTTCATGTAAACAAAGATCACCACGTCAATTTTCCTTCCATGCAAAGTATGCCCAACACAATTATGAAGTACAAAAATAAGTCCTAAAGTATACTTTAACATTTTGTGGTTGAAAAATTACTCACACCGTAAGAAAGAAAGATAGCACGATGATGACACAACTAATACAATGCTAGTTTCATGTAAAGCCTCGGTCACAACCGGCCGTATGCGCTCCTACAGCCGGTCTACATGCAAAAAACGCAAGAAACACACGGAGAGCGCGCATGAAACGCACGAGAGCGCACGTGTGAAAAGCACGAGAGCGCGCGTGTGATGTGCTGATTTTCAAGCCGCAGACCGGCCGCAGAGGTTCTTTGTCATGTCAAACAAACTCTACAGGCGCTTACGTTTTTTTCAGGTTGCAAGACAAACTTACGGCCAATGCACGTCTTTCTCCGTGAACAAAAAAACCTGCAGCGATTTGGGAAACGCCAAAAATCACACGGCCAAAAAATCGTACGTCCGGTTGTGACCTAGGCTAAACCAAACCACAACACTCTCCGTTACATGCAAAAATAACCACACAGCCTTAGATTAATAAACTTACCCCATCAGAAAGAGAAACGGCGCCTTGCACACACCAATGCCTCCGATGGAATGTAATCCTAGAACGGTCCGTGTATCATCCAATCATTCAAGTATTCCATTCAATCTGGAAAACGAGGTTGCTTTTTTTTTTGCGAGAAATGTTGATCTGCGATGTAAATACCGAGTGTCTGTTTGCTTCGCGGTGTTTGCTCCTCTGTGCTCTGTTTAGCTTCCTCATTCCATAGTGAAATCACACGCCTGTATGCAGGTTAAGTAGCCATGCGCTCAGCCCGCATCATACAGCTGATTCGCGGAAAAAAAACCCAAATGACTTAAATCTTCATGTGAATGGCCCATATGGTAATTTACCCACACCCCCCAGCAGGCTACAGTCCTGACAAAAACGAGACAATTTGCAACAAAAAATGTATGCTTTTCCAACCAAACAATCTATTATCTGAAATACTGATTGCATTCTTCAAGATCTCAACTTGCACATGATGGAAAAAAACAAAAATCACAAATTTAGAAAAAAAATGCTTCTTTTGCGATTATCTTGGATTCGTTTCGGCCGACATGTGTCCCTGGATTCGGTGAGTGGTCACATATGTGCAAGGAATTGTGTGTGTGTGTGTGTGTGTGTGTGTGTGTGTGTGTGTGTGTGTGTGTGTGTGTGTGTTGAGAGAGAGAGAGAGAGAGAGAGAGAGGGGTGTGTGTGGGTGTTTGTGTGTGCGTGTGTTTGTGTGTGTTTCAGGGAGAGAGAGAGAGAGAGTTTGAATATGTGCGCGGACAGAATGTGTTTATGCGTGAAGATGCGCTGTAAAGTCTGGAATGTTATCTAAGGTGTAGGGGAAGGTGATAATCGCCTCGTGGTCCCTCGAGACAAAGGGATTAGCTGTGGTAGCTAACCCACTAGCTTATAACATTACTAAATTCACTGAAATCTTGATGAGGTCAAAATATGTGTAATAATGAAATTAAAGGATGTTAGAAAGGATAGAGAAAGAGCATGCAACACCTATCTATTAAACACAACTGAGAGAACAAAAATAGAACAATGATCAACTCAACACTCTGAGTGTCTACAGTGTGCACAATTAAACCGTTCCTGAGTTTAAATTCACACTACTTCATAAAGCTAATTCCTAAGGATAATTTGCCCAAATGCCAGCCTTACTTCTACAGATCCTGAAGTTTCGCGGAATTTCACAGAGCTTGTGGAGGCTTCTGTAAAAGCGCAGAGGTTTCCTTGGTCCGAACTTCATCGTCCGTGAGGAAAAGTTTCCGATCAATAATGTGCACAGCGATTAAGTCAGAAGGAATCTGGTCGCTTCTAACCTTTAACTAACTGCTTGGGTGGCAGTCGTAACATTACTTATAATAAACAAATAAAAACCGGTTGCAACTCAATCTAGAGAGACAGTGCAACTTAAGTATTTTACCGTGGCCAGTAGTAAACGAAAGCGCGCTGATTCTTCTTTCTTGCAAAGCAGACGTCTTGATTTTTAGATGTTCTGATGAGCGGGTGTCTCTTTATGTCTGTATGACGAAGTCCACAGCGCCAAAGAGGGAGAACAGAAGTTGACTGAGTCACTTATGGACTCGGGGGGGATGTGATGTAGGTGATCCTGCCCAGGCGTGACGTAGGTCATCGCGGAAGTTAGTTGATGGGATTTGTTGTTCTAGACGGGACTGTGACTGTCCCTACACCATGTTAACCTAATGACATGCCTTTGGACTCTGGTGGAAACCAGAGCACCCGGAGGAAACCCATGCAGACTCCACACAGAAAGGCCCCCGTCAGCCGCTGGGCTCAAACCCAGAACCTTCTTGCTGTGAAGCGACAGTGCTAACCACTACACCACCATGCTGCACAGATTATGCAGATTCGGCTTGGCTACATGCAGGACAGCACCTGTGAAGAGAGCAAACAATGTAGTGGCTACACAGCTTTGTATTACACTAACTTTCACAGGAAAAGTTTCCAGTTCTTCATCTTCACAGAGAACAGAAACAGTCATCCCATCATGGAGAAGATGAATCATTGTGATCAGTTTATCTGGGCACCAGGAATTCTCCAAAGAACCTCTCTATTCACTGAGAGCAAGAGATACTAAGAAATAAAGAATGACGTAGAACTCCAGCATCATGAAGCTGAGAAATTTACTGGACTTATTGTCTTTTTTTTTTAACGAGACTAAAAAGCTGCTGTTCCATTAAACCCAGTTACAGTATTACACACAGCAGGGACTGAATAAATCATTAATCTCATCATGAATCAATATTATTGATTATATTTATGATAAGACAAGTTTTCAGTCTGTTCTGATGTGAGTTCAGCAAAAATATTGAAAATGGTTCATTTCTTGTAGCGTCACGTGTCCATGAGCATCCTCTAGTGGTCAGTAATGATAAGACAAGTTTAAATTGCAGTCATTTAAATTTAATGAATAAATCACTCAATTTTTCATTTTCTGAAAATTTATAAAGAAATAAATGGCTAAAGTGAGATAAAGGAATTCTTTAAAGTAAATTTGATTTTATTGTCGCCTACACTCGTCTCGTCTCGTCTTCTTCCGCTTATCCAGGACCGGGTCGCGGAGGCAGCAGTCTAAGCATGGAAGCCCAAACTTCCCTTTCCCCAGACACCTCGGCCAGCTCCTCGGGAAGAACACCGAGGCGTTCCCAGGCCAGCCGAGAGACATAGTCCCTCCAGCGTGTCCTGGGTCTTCCCCGGGGCCTCCTCCCGGGGGGACATGCCTGGAACACCTCCCCAGGGAGGCGTCCAGGAGGCATCTGAAAAAGATGCCCGAGCCACCTCAGCTGGTTCCTCTCGATGTGGAGGAGCAGCGGCTCTACTCCGAGCTCCTCCCGAGTGACTGTGCTTCTCACCCTATCTCTAAGGGAGCGCCCAGCCACCCTGCGAAGGAAACTCATTTCAGCCGCTTGTATCCGCGATCTTGTTCTTTCTGTCATTACCCAAAGCTCATGACCATAGGTGAGAGTCGGAACGTAGATCGACCGGTAAATTGAGAGCTTCGCCTTTTGGCTCAGCTCCTTCTTCACCACGACGGACCGGTAAAGCGACCGCATCACTGCGGAGGCTGCACCGATCCGCCTGTCGATCTCACGCTCCATCCTTCCCTCACTCGTGAACAAGATCCCGAGATACTTAAACTCCTCCACTTGAGGCAGGACTTCTCCACCGACCTGGAGAGGGCAAGCCACCCTTTTCCGGTCGAGAACCATGGCCTCGGACTTGGAGGTGCTGATTCTCATCCCAGCTGCTTCACACTCGACTGCAAACCGCCCCAGTGCATGCTGAAGGTCCTGGTTTGAAGAAGCCAACAGGACAACATCATCCGCAAAAAGCAGAGATGAAATCCTGTGGTTCCCAAACAGGATTCCTTCCGGCCCCTGGCTGTGCCTAGAAATTCTGTCCATAAAAATTATGAACAGAACCGGTGACAAAGGGCAGCCCTGACGGAGTCCAACATGCACTGGGAACAGGTCTGACTTACTGCCGGCAATGCGAACCAGACTCCTGCTCCGTTCGTACAGGGACCGGACAGCCCTTAGAAAGAGCCCCGAACCCCATACTCCCGAAGCACCCCCCACAGAATACCACGGGGGACACGGTCGAATGCCTTCTCCAGATCCACAAAGCACATGTGGACTGGTTGGGCAAACTCCCATGAACCCTCGAGCACCCTATGAAGGGTATAGAGCTGGTCCAGTGTTCCGCGACTAGGACGAAAACCACATTGTTCCTCCTGGATCCGAGGTTCGACTATTGGTCGAATTCTCCTCTCCAGTACCCTGGAGTAAACTTTCCCTGGGAGGCTGAGAAGTGTGATTCCCCTATAATTGGAGCACACTCTCCGGTCCCCTTTCTTAAAAAGAGGGACCACCACCCCAGTCTGCCACTCCAGAGGCACTGTCCCCGACCGCCACGCGATGTTGCAGAGGCGTGTCAACCAAGACAGCCCCACAACATCCAGAGACTTGAGATACTCAGGGCGGATCTCATCCACCCCTGGTGCCTTGCCACCGAGGAGCTTGCAAACCACCTCAGTGACTTCGGCTTGGGTAATGGACGAGTCCACCTCTGAGTCATCAGCCTCAGTCTCCTCAGTGGAAGACATGACGGTGGGATTGAGGAGATCCTCAAAGTATTCCTTCCACCGCCCGACAATGTCCCCAGTCGAGGTCAACAGCTCCCCACCCGCACTGTAAACAGTGTTGGCAGAGTACTGCTTCCCCCTCCTGAGGCGCCGGACAGTTTGCCAGAATTTCTTCGAGGCCGACCGATAGTCCTTCTCCATGGCCTCCCCGAACTCCTCCCAGTTCCGAGTTTTTGCCTCCGCAACTGCCTGAGCTGCAGCACGCCTGGCCTGCCGATACCCGTCGGCTGCCTCAGGAGTCCTGGAGGTCAACATGGCCCGATAGGACTCCTTCTTCAGCTTGACGGCATCCCTTACTTCCGGTGTCCACCACCGGGTTCGGGGATTGCCGCCACGACAGGCACCGGAGACCTTGCGGCCACAGCTCCGAACAGCTGCATCCACAATGGAGGTAGAGAACATGGTCCACTCAGACTCAATGTCCCCCACCTCCCTCGGAAGCTGGGAAAAGCTCTCCCGGAGGTGGGAGTTAAAGACCTCCCCAACAGAGTGCTCGGCCAGACGTTCCCAGCAGACCCTCACCATACGTTTGGGCCTGCCAGGTCTGTCCAGCTTCCTCCTCTGCCAGCGGATCCAACTCACCACCAGGTGGTGATCAGTTGACAACTCAGCCCCTCTCTTCACCCGAGTGTCCAAGACATAGGGTCGGAGATCAGATGACACGACTACAAAGTCGATCATCGACCTCCAACCTAAGGTGTCCTGGTGCCACGTGCACTTATGGACACCCCTATGCTCGAACATGGTGTTCGTTATGGACAAACTGTGACTAGCACAGAAGTCCAATAACAAAAGACCACTCGGGTTCAGATCGGGGAGGCCGTTCCTCCCAACCATGCCCCTCCAGGTGTCACTGTCATCGCCCACGTGAGCATTGAAGTCCCCCAGTAGCACAATGGAGTCCCCAGTCTGAGCACCCCTCAGTACCTCTCCCAGGGACTCCAAGAAGGCCGGATACTCTATACTGCTATTTGGCCCGTAGGCACAAACAACAGCAAGAGCCCTCTCCCCAATCCGAAGGCGCAGAGAGGCGACCCTCTCGTTCACTGGGGTAAACTCCAACACATGGCGGCTGAGCTGGGGAGCTATAAGGAAGCCCACACCAGCCCGCCGCCGCTCACCACGGGCGACTCCAGAGAAGTGGAAAGTCCAGCCCCTCTCGAGGAGCTGGGTTCCAGAGCCCAAGCTGTGCGTGGAGGTGAGCCCGACTATCTCTAGCCGGTACCTCTCAACCTCCCGCACAAGCTCAGGCTCCTTCCCCCCCAGCGAAGTGACATTCCATGTCCCAACAGCCAGCCGCTGTGTCCGGGGATCAGGTCGTCGAGGCCCCTGCCTTCGACTGCCACCCAATCCACACTGCACCAAACCCCTACTGCTACCTCTGTGGGTGGTGAACCCACAGGAGGTCGGGCCTACGTCACCTCTTCGGGCTGAGCCCGGCCGGGCCCCATGGGCAAAGGCCCGGCCACCAAGCGCTCGCATACGAGCCCCAACCCCGGGCCTGGCTCCAGGGTGGGGCCCCGGCTGCGTCCTACTGGGCGACGTCACGGTCCTGGATTTTTTCTCCATAGGGGTTTTTTGGTGAACTGCTCTTGGTCTGGCCTGTCACCTAGGACCTGTCTGCCTTGGGAAACCCTAACAGGGGCATAATGCCCCCGACAACATAGCTCCTAGGATCATTCAAGCACACAAACCCCTCCACCACAATAAGGTGGCAGTTCTAGGAGGGGTGTCGCCTACACATGAATGTTAAATGGCACATATAAATGCAAAAAAGAACATAAATGACATACATGATACTTTCTATTGAAGTACAGAAATCGATCTCTGGCCACATTTACCATTTAACATTCATGTCGCCTACACATGAATGTTAAATGGTAAATGTGGCCAGAGATCGATTTCTGTACTTCAATAGAAAGTATCATGTATGTCATTTATGTTCTTTTTGCATTTTGTCCTTTCTTTCTGTCCATGAAGTGTATGCGGTTAAATCACATTTTAAAATCAGAACTCCAGATAGAATTCTATAATATGCGAATACAATCGAGTTGTTATTTGGAGTCTCAGTTTTACAGAGTAGCACCACATCACTGAAAAACAACAAAACAAACAAAAAAAACCCAGCAGCCTTTCAACATCAATTCTGTATCTTCACTAAAAGACACACAAGAGGATTTACAGCAGGACCGTGTCTTACTACAAGCACTAAAAACTACCACATTGTGTTCATTAAGGATGGAAATAAAGCAGAAATATTTCACTGTCATCTGCACTTCAGTGTCATTTGTTCTGCTGAAATATTTTCCTCATTCTGTCAGTTTGGAATTTAGTGAGGAGTGAAAATGAATCGAAATAAATGACTCTTTATTCCCACAAGGGGAGTCAAAACCTGATTTTATTTATTTTGCATTGTTTATTGCTAATAGAAGTCCCACTTTCTCATGTACAGATTGTTGAGATGGAAATGAAGTTGGTAGATGAATATGTTTGAGATCAGAGATCCTGAGTCATCTCAATCAGTCATTAGATGTGTCTTTGAGAAGTAGGAGAACACTGGAGAACCAGGAGGAAACCCACACTGACATGGGTCATTTTAACATTGTTAACAGACTGAAATGAATCTCCTGAAAGGCAGAAGAAAGAAATCTGCGAGTAGTGTTAACACAAGACTTTATCTAATCCCAGTCAGTGCAGGGTTCAAACCCCATCCACCAGAAATATCATTAAAATCAAAGGGAAAGGCAGAGACGAGGCGAGATCATCAACAGGACATCTATCCAGAATAAACACGGCTCACAACTGAGATTTACTAACACACTGGAAGGATTCACAGTTACTGTAGGATCTATGTGCATTTTATAACAACAGACAGGAAATGAGTGGAGGAAGTGAAGTTATTCAATATGTGTAAAGGCGCCCTCTGGTGGTCTGGATGAGAAATGTCCAGGTTAAATATTACAGTGTTTATTCACGTTTCTTTTATTTTTATTTGTGAACACACAGGTCTAAAAAAATTTCACTTCAATGAGCTGCTACTATAGAAACAAGAACGTATTAGTGCAAGCCCATTAATATAAACCTGCACTACTGTCAGAGCTGCTGTTATAGAAAATTAATCAACACCTTCTGACCAATCAGAATAGAGAACTAAAACAGATTTTTTTTTTGCTTTATTTGATTGTAAGTGAAAAGGATTTTAAAAAAAGAAGTTTTTCCAACAATCATGTTGAGAATCTAAATCAGGAGTCAGACCACAGACAGATCCAGTTCACAGAGACAAATTTATCATCATTACTCACACACACAATATATGACAACATTAAAAGAGATGTTTTTTGGAGGAAAAAGTCACTTGTATGTTTACAGTGATTTTCACAAACACATATTTAGGACACTGTCGTTATTTCCCACAGATTAAATCATCTAAAAATATCCATCCAAAGTGGAAAAAAAACCCGTTGCGTATCAACACAGCAGCCTGCTGACATCCCGACCTCAGTATTAAAAGCTTCTGTCTGAAAATGAGTTCAGCACAGAAACTCCATCACTGGGGGAAACTTTATTCTCCTGTGCTCTTATCTTTTATTCTGCAAAGCTTTGACTGTCATATTTGAATAAAAAACCCGAACTCACAGATAAACCTGGATTTATAAGGTTCTATCTGCAGGCCAATCATCATCCAGGCTGAATATGGGATGAACACGACATCGGCATATTTTATAATTTAAATATTAAAATGAGTGTTTTTGTGCAGCTGGATTGTGTTCTAGTGAAACAGACGACTGAGCAACAATGTGGCAACGTGCAGGAATTTTACAGAAAACACTACACACTTATTCTGGATCACACAATCTCACTGTAGAACCAGGAGACCAGTAGGGTCCAAACCCAGCGTATAGAGGCTGAGTGAATGTGGTGTGGACTCTGTGGAGGAGCTTCATCGTGTCAGAGACGCTGTAGAAGGACAGAGTTCCTGCACTGTGATCCACATACACTCCTATTCTGGAGGGGGATGGAACTCTGAGATTAGTCTTAATGTTGTTGTGCCAAAAAGAGAGAGAAGAAGAACACCGCAGACTCCAGGACTGATTGTTGCATCCAAACCTAAACTCATTACCCCGTCCTTTCCTGCTGATGTCTTTATATGAGACTGATATGAACACACCACCAGCACGGCTCCACTCCACCTCCCAGTAACAGCGTCCACACACACTCTCCTTACACAACACCTGACACCAGTAATCAAATCTTTCTGGATGATCAGAGTAACACTGCTCTCTCTCACTGCCTCTCACCGCTCTGTTCTTCTCAGACAGAATGAGGTGACGATGTGCCGTGTTGGGATCCAGAGTCAGATAACAGAAATCTAAAATAAAAGAGAAAAACAAACTGAACAATGTGAACATGAATATCCGCGCTGGGGGCGTGGTCATGAAAACAGCAGTTTGGTTGCAGTGAAAACTTTTCTCTGTAGAACCCTGTTACTCCCCCCTCCCCCCACTCTGGGCTCAAGAACACAACAAAAGAGCAATAATATAACAACCAATCAGAATTCAGATACAACAACCAATCAGAATTCAGATACAACAACCAATCAGAATTCAGATACATTCTATTGCCAAGTAAAATTGTAACCTGTCAAAGTTCTCGAGTCCTCGTTCTGTTTTACCGTTAGGTCAATCACATATCAGCTTAAACTAGCATTCTAAAACTAGTTAAAGATCCCACAGAAGAGAGCCGACTCCCCCTGCCAGCCTCATGGAATTGAACAAGTTGACTTAATTAAAAGTTTACTGGGGCAGTACGGTGGTGTAGTGGTTAGCACTGTCACCTCACAGCAAGAAGGTCCGGGTTTGAGCCCCGGGGCCGGTGAGGGCCTTTCTGTGTAGAGTTTGCATGTTCTCCCCATGTCCGCGTGGGTTTCCTCCGGGTGCTCCGGTTTTCCCCACAGTCCAAAGACATGCAGGTTAGGTTAACTGGTGACTCTAAATTGACCATAGGTGTGAATGTGAGTGTGATTGGTTGTCTGTGTCTATGTGTCAGCCCTGTGATGACCTGGCGACATGTCCAGGGTGTACCACGCCTTTCGCCCGTAGTCAGCTGGGATAGGTTCCAGCTTGCCTGCGACCCTGTAGAAGGATAAAGCGGCTACAGATAATGAGATGAGATGAAAAGTTTACTGTTCTATGAAAGGGTGTATTTGCATTATCATTATTATTTTACGAGTGGCATAAAATTGTCTTGAAAAGTCAACAATAATATCGTTTTTCGCAATAATTTCTGAGACAATATATCGTCCAACAAAATTTGTTATCGTGACAGGCCTAGAAGTGTGTGTGTGTGTGTGTGTGTGTTAGATGTACATTTCAGAAACTCTTCTCTGCTCTGTGGTTCTGCTCCTGAAATGATCTGAACTGCTGCAGCTGTGGAGAGAAAAATAGAAACATGAGTTTGTGTAAAAGATGGAAAGAGTTTAAAGTGATCCAGTCAGTTTATTCATTTTAAATCAGTGTTTTAGTTCAAAGTGTCTGCAGAAAAGAAAGCAGGAGCATCACTAAGAAATAACATCACTGTGTTTCTCCAGCAGGAACAGCTCCTCTTACCATGTGGAGGGATTTTGTTGAATTCCTCCTCACAGAATTCCTCGAGTCTCTTTTTCAGACCTGAGAGAGAATTCTTCACTCCATCAAATGACAGATGTTGATGGACAGTGATGCTGGATGTGTGGAAATTTGGTCTGATCCTTGTAGTAGACCGACGTCCAGAAGCTAAAACCTGCAGAAAGCAAATGAAATGTAAAACCCACTTGTGATGTCAGACAGGGACATTTATTGTTCCCTTAAAAGGATAGTTCGGGATTTTTGACATGAATCTGTATGGCATCCCCATCAATAGTGTCGTGCAAACACACTGACTTACCCCTGACAGCATCCTGTGAGTCCAGTTCTTGTCCAGTTTTGGTCCAGACGAAAGTAGTCCGGCAAGTTTGTTGGGGTCATGAAAGTAAAACGTTTTTCGTCTCAAAACAGTATGTGTTCAAAAGAGTGATATATTTGCATCACAAAACCGTTGCCAAATAAAAAGTCAGACCTCGAAATCGCTTGGTACTATTTTCTCTTCCTTCTTATCACTGCGCGCTGCCACCAGGTGACAGCCACGGCTGTTTCATTCATTGTTTACTAGTGATGGGAATTTCGGCTCTTTTTCGGGAGCCGGCTCTTTTGGCTCTTCTTACTATAAGGAGCCGGCTCTTTCGGCTCCCAAACGGCTCCTGAGATTTTATTTTTGATTTAAAGGAATACGCCACCTCCAGATGAAATTGAGTCAGTCCCTGCAGTCCCTAGAGTTGGATGAGTGAGCCAAAGCGTTTTGTAGCCGACCCAGCCATTGTCCTGATCTATAAACGTCCCGGTTAGCTTTAGCTTAGCGTAGTCACTGTAATCCGGCGTGTCCAGCTAGCATTGTCGTTGCAAAAGTGAATTAAATAACTCAAGATTTTTTATAATTATTTATCATGACTTGTACATTCACATCGAGTACACATATCAATGCAAATTAACACGAAGGGATTTACTAGACCAATTTATATCTGGAACTATTTTCAGCCACAGCACAGGCAAAGCAACGCTGCAGGTGCAAAGACACTGCGCAGTGCCTGAAAACGGGTGCGCAGCGCCTGAAAACCAGTTTTCAGGCACTGCGCGCTGTCTTTGCGCCTTCCTTTTCCTACCTATTCCTTTAATTGCTGCAATTAACTAGTTAATTCTGATTCTATTTCTCCTCTCAGTTATAATCTGTCCTGCTTTTGAAAAGATCCTCTCTGGGGGGACAGATGCTGCCACTATACACATCCTCCGTGCCATCACGTGTGTAAGCCGTGGATAGAGTGCAGCCTTGGTCTCCCACCAGCTTAGTGGGTCTGCGTTTCGCTGTCACCTGGCGGCAGCGCGCAGTGATAAGAAGGGAGAGAAAATAGTGCCAAACGATTTCGAGGTCTGACTTTTTATTTGGCAACGGTTTTGTGATGCAAATATATCACTCTTTTGAACACATACTGTTTTGAGACGAAAAACGTTTTACTTTCGTGACCCCAACAAACTTGCCGGACTACTTTCGTCTGGACCAAAACTGGACAAGAACTGGACTCACAGGATGCTGTCAGGGGTAAGTCAGTGTGTTTGCACGACACTATTGATGGGGATGCCATACAGATTCATGTCAAAAATCCCAAACTATCCCTTTAATGAGAGGTGTTTTAGAGAGTGTGTGAGGAACAGCTGGCTCTGTAGATCAGACAGTGAGTGTTACCTGGAGGAAATGGATGTGATCGTGTGTGTGTGAGAGCTGCTCCAGCTCAGTGACTCTCCTCTGAAGATCAGCAATCTCCTGCTCCAGTTGCTCCAGGAGTCGTTCAGCTCGACTCAGTTCAGCCTTCTCCTGATCTCTGATCAGCTCCGTCACCTCCCAGCGCTTTTTCTCCATGGAGCTGATCAGCTCAGTAAAGATCCTCTCACTGTCCTCCACTGCTGTCTGTGCACTGAGCTGTTAGGACACACACACACACACACACACACACACACACACACACACACACACACACACACACACACAAGATTTAAAGCTCATCTATCATTCCCTCTCTTACTGGGACTGTAAATGACTCGTTGTCCATGTTGTGTGTGTTTCTAGGAGCAGCTCTGTCTCTGCTCACTGCTCACCTTTATAGTGTTCACAGCCTGTTTCAGCTCCTGCACCTTCTTCTGCTTCTCCTGGATTCTCTGCTGGGATTTCATCTGCTCCTCCTTTAACTCACTCTGAGGACAAATAAAATACATTCAGCTTTTTATACTGTCCGAGTGAGCTGATTTCATATTAATGTCAGTTCAAAGTACATTCATGTTTGGCTCTGAAGGTTATGTACTCTGTGTGTGTGTGTGTGTGTGTGTGTGAGAGAGAGAGAGAGAGAGAGAGAGAGAGAGAGAGAGAGAGAAATGTTCACTAACTGGTCTGACCAGATTTGGACGATCACTGAAGATAAATTTAACACACTGTTCACCAGAACACATACAATTTTAATCAGCTTTTACAGAATCCTTCTGATTGAGACACACATTGAAATTAAAGTTCAAATCATATCACTGACTAAAGCACCTGTTTCTAGATGGGAAACTATAATTAAGATGATTTAATTCTGGAAAGATTTCTAGTTCTCACCTGTTTCTCAGCTCTTTCTCCTGCAACTGTGATGGTGTCGTGACCTTTGTGATGATCCATCATACACAAATAACAGATGCAGGTTTGATCAGTACGACAGTAGATCTCAATCAGCTTGTTATGTTCAGAGCAGATCTTCTCTTGGAGTTTTGCTGAGACTTCAATTAATGTGTGTTTTTTCCATAAAGAAACTTCGTAGTGAGGTTTCAGATGAGTTTCACAAAGTGAAGCCAAACACATCAGACAGGACTTGACGGCTTTGTGTTTTCTCCCAGTGCAGAAATCACACTCCACATCTCCAGGTCCAGCGTAACAGTGAGCAGGAGAAGCAGCTTGGACTTCAGTCTTCTTCAGTTTCTCCACCACTTCATCCAGCATGTTGTTTCTGCGTAGAACAGGCCTTGTCGTGAAAGTGTCTCTGCACTGAGGACAGCTGTAGATGCCCTTCTGATCCTCCTGATCCCAGCAGCCATTAATACACACCTTACAGAAACTGTGACCACAGGAGATAGCCACCGGATCCTTCAGGAGATCCAGACACACTGGACACATGAACTGGTCCTGAGCTACTGAAATACTGGCCTCAGCCATTTTCCTGAAATCGCACGGAGAGAGAGAGAGAGAGAGAGAGAGAACAGTTTGTTTTCTCTGAAATCACATGTCACTTCCTGGTTCTGTGTGTGAAAGAGAGAGACAGAGGAGGAGCACAAACACAGAGAGATCATGAACACTCCTCTAGTAACCATTTCATCTCCCTTCAGTGCAGAAATATAACCCATGTAGCTGCACTGATTAGGATTAATTTCATGAAATACTCACAGAATGGATCTTAATTTTCTGGACTTTTCCACCTACTGACACCTTAACCACAACTTTCAGCCTTGTTGATAAATTACAATTGTTTCACTTGAACAGCTTTTTCCTCGTGACATCTTTAAACTGATCTTCATCCCTAAAGAATGTTTGAGCCATTTTAAAAGTGAGGAGGACGCAGCTGTCAGGAAGGAAAACCATATTTTATTTATTTTGCATTGTTTATTGCTAATAGAAGTCCCGGTAACACTTTATAATAACTATCCGTTATAACTAGTTAATAGATCATTATTAAACTGTCAATTAATGAGCTATTAATGACTTGTTAAGTGTTTGTTAATAGTTTAAGGATTTATAACGATGCCTTATAGATAGTTAATAGACCATTAATAAACCGTTAGTTAATGAGTTATAAATGACTTGTTAATTGTATGTTAATGATTTATAACTATACCTTATAAACTAGTAATAGATCATGAACAAGCTATTAGTGAATTACTTACAAATGACTTGCTAAGTATCAGTTAATAGTTTATATATATTATTGGGACAGTATTCTAAAGTTGCAACTATTCCTCATTTATTAACTGTTAGTAAACGAGGAATAGTTGCAACTTTAGAATAACGTCCCAATAACGTACATAAGCTAATAACTAATACTTAACTAATATATTAACTCACACTTTACAGATCAGTTGTTAATAGTTTGTTAACCATCTACTAATACCAGTGCAACTTTGTAGAACAGCAAATGGGTGGAACAAGTTCAAGGTACAGTAATTTGATGTGATATTTAAAATATCAAATTTTTGTACCTCAACCTTGTTCCACCCATAGGCTTTTCTGTGTACTGCATTTAACCAAAGACACACCACAGATGAAATGTTGAACATTGTGTTTAATGTATAGAAACACACATACTGAGGCATCACATGGCAGAACAGCAGTATACAACAGTATACAAACCCATGAGGTTTGGGCACTTTCTGTGCTAAACCCTGGATAAACAGAATTTCAGGGACATTTAATGTCCGTATTTCACAGCAATGTCATGGATTATACGTCCTAATGGCCCTTTGCGATGCTTACGGGCAAGCCACTCATGCCATTCAATAACTCTGAGATGGTCTGCCAGTAACTCCTGGTATGATTCCCCCTGAGTCTCCACACATTTTCCTTAACCGTTCTCCAGGCCCTCTCTATGTGCTGAGTGCTGTATGTGCACCTGTTTGGGCATCGACATATGACACACTGTGATTGACAGTGAAATGGGTGTAACCTAGCTGAGGTAAAGCATTGCGATAAGCCCGCCACTCATCACTTATTATTGTAGATTCCACTTTAACATGGTGAGCTATAAGTGGCACCAGATCTCTCCTTCTTCTTCTCTCGACTAAGCGAAGAACAGGCTTTGCATGTCTTCTCCCTCTCCGGTTCACACCTAGCATCCCAAACACCCACTTCTTCCTCTTCCAACCACCAGCCATTCGTCCCCGTCCGTACTGTTGAAAACATAAAATATTAGGAATAATTCTTCTTTAAACAAAATGAATAATCTGTCATTCAATGGTAATGTGCATTACTATCTTGATAATAGTGCTTGCTGCTTGCCTTTCTTTTGTGTCTGAAGTGGCTCTCATCAATGGTAACAAACTGCTGCCGCCCCCCCAGTGTACTGGCCTCTTGCTTGCTGATATCTGTCCATCGCAGTAGAGCACACATCTCGCAGCTTTTGAGCCATCTTGGAGAGGGTTGCTGAGCTTCCAGAGATGTCATCATTGATCATGTCCACTTGATGTAGACGCAGGCCTTGTGCAAATCTGATAGAACAAGGCAAATAATTATTATACCACAGTTATTTTGATCTTTTTGGTTTGATACACAAACTTTGCATCTACTGCACCCCAGGATATGCACTGTAAAAAAAGAATAGTTGAGAATACTTGAAATTTCAAGGCAACAGTCTGCATTAAGAATTTTATGTTTTGCCAATGATGTGCCCATGATAATCCAAACTATGATAAAACTGTTATCTTTATTAAGAATTCTTAATTAAGTCAATTTTCAATTCCTCATTCTGCCAACATAGATTTCTCTTTTTGCTGAACAGTGGCATTCACAGTAGTACAAAAAGGCAATTGAGGTTATCAGACTTTTTTCACCTTTATTTGGATAGGACAGTGTAGAGACAGGAAATGAGCAGGAGAGAGATCGGGAAATGACCTCGGGTCGGAATCGAACCCGGGTCCCCGGATTTATGGTATGACGCCTGAGCCACGACGCCATACTCACAATGTGGGTTTTAAAAACTTTATTTCAATATTGAAGTTTTGTAATTGTGTAGAACAATGAAAAAAGGCATGTATAGTTTAATGATAAATTGCGATAACCTCAGGGGTGTCGTGGCTCAGGTGGATAAGGCGCCATACCATAGACCTGGGTTCGGTTCCGACCCGAGGTCATTTCCCGATCCCTCCCCGTCTCTCTCTCTCCTGCTCATTTCCTGTCTCTACGCTGTCCTATCCAAATAGAGGTGAAAAAAGCCCCAAAAAAAATCTAAAAAAAAAAATTGTGATAACCTCAATTGCCTTTTTGCACTACTGTGAATGCCACTGTTCAGCAAAAAGAGAAATCTATGTTGGCAGAATGAGGAATTGAAAATTGACTTAATTAAGAATTCTTAATAAAGATAACAGTTTTATCATAGTTTGGATTATCATGGGCACATCGTTGGCAAAACATAAAATTCTTAATGCAGACGGTTGCCTTGAAATTTCAAGTATTCTCAACTATTTTTTTTTTTACAGTGTGACAATTGTCCACAACTGTGTAGACAAAAACAGCAATAATGATGGAAAATATGTTTTGTGGTATTTTCTACAATGTCCGATACCAGTGTTCCCAGCAGTGATGCGCAAAATACCGAGATAAATCCAGGAACTGTCGGGAGAAAGAGAAAAAAGTCAACAGCGGGTACTTCCAGTAAAAAGAAAACTACACCTGTGGACCATGCTGTGCACATGGACAACAATGGTGACAGTAAGCAAGACTGCGTGTTATCTTTTCATTAAAGATGTTTGATCAGGATAACATGGACTGATAGATTTATACTACATAATTCAACCAGATTAGTGAAGTGTCCAATGATTAATTTTGTGTGTGCGTGTATGTGCGTATGCGCATGCGTGCATGTTTAGTCGCTTGCCGAAAATAGAAGATGTAGCCTATATGAGTTGTAAGACTTGTTGTAGGCCTACATTTAGTAGAATTGTTATTTTCAGAAAGCAACACAGGGTGCATACAAAGTATTAATCAATGTTGATTGAATGTTACAGCTGTCAAATAAGGGCTGAGCAATATCAATATTGTTAGCATAATAGTTATCTTTTCCTGGTTTTGAAAGCTATTACAGTAAAGTGATGTAATTTTCTGAATTTACCAGACTGGTCTAGCTGGTAAAACTTAGTCTAGAATAACTGAATTGGCTGCAAAATAGTAAAACAAGAATCATCATACTGGTGTGATTGTATGCATCAAAACTTTAATTCCAGGCTTAGACAAAATATCAAGATATATATCGTACCGTGACATAACCTAAAAATATTGAGATATTTCAAAAAAGCCATAGCACCCAGCCCTATATATATATATATATATATATATATATATATATATATATATATATATATATATATATATATATATATATAAAATGGCATGCCGTTCAGGAAATTAATCTTTGAATATATTGAATGAATCCCCGAATATATTGAATGAAACATTGAATATATTGAATGAATCCCCGAATTTATTGAATGAAACTTTGAATATATTGAATGAATCCCCGAATATATTGAATGAAACTCTGAATATATGGAATGAATCCCCGAATATATTGAATGAAACTTTGAATATATTGAATGGAACTTTGAATATATGGAATGAAACTTTGAATATATGGAATGAAACCTTGAATGTATGGAATGAAACTTTGTATTCTGCCCCCGCTCCCACAGCTCGGCAGACAGAACAGGTCCCAAGAAAAACTCTGACTCAGAGGAGAGTATTAGAGTATATTGAGAAACGCTGTAAAACTCGACAAAATTTACAAATTAGTTTTATATACAGAAAATACCGTTATACAAATATGATCCACGAGGGAAATGACTTTGTCACCGTAGCTTCGTTGCACATAAAAGAAGTAAACACTAATAAAACCACAAGCATTCGCCAGAGTGTTAACAATGTCTTTATTGTTTAAAATAGCCGCAACCAAATCCCGAGCCGACTGACTCATTTTTGGTGCAGGACGGCGGCAGTGCCGTCATGACGTCAGCCAAGTTTCATTCCATATATTCAGAGTTTCATTCAATATATTCGGGGATTCATTCCATATATTCAGAGTTTCATTCAATATATTCGGGGATTCATTCAATATATTCAATGTTTCATTCAATATATTCAAAGATTAATTTCCTGAACGGCATGCCATAATATATATATGTGTGTGTGTGTGTGTATAATGATAGTCTTTACATATCCATTCATATATTCACTGGTGATGGATGATTGTTATACAATTATGTTCACTCATTCAGAGATCCAGTACAGATATCTAGAGCCAGCTGCTCATTTATTTTACCTTCACCTGGCTTTTATGATTAGAGCTTTTTTAATTCTCTATCCTATCATTCCAGATACTGAGGCAACTGTAGCTCCAACAGCATTTTTATATATTAAGAAGAAGCTGCTTAAGCTCCGTGAGGCCAAGAAGCAGCAGCACACAGTCACAGAAAAAATCAGTGACCTGACGAAGGAGAGAGACTCCTTCTGCCAACAAGTTGGTCAAAGTAAGTAGGCCTAACACTTTCTTGGAAAAACATGTTTGCACACTTGACAATAAGGCTGCTCCCCTCATGTGTGTCAGGCATGTAGACATCACAACGTCTGTCTGTCTCTCTGTCTCTCTCTCTGTATAAAGTTTATTTTCCAAAATGTACTTCCTGGTGGGTATATTATCTTGGACCTTCCAATTGCTCTGTGCCCATGTAATCTTCATTACTTTTTGCAACCACTTTGCATCTATGTGTGTATTTCCCTGGGTCGATTCACTACTTGTATGTTTGTTATACTTAACTAAATTTCTATCTGTTTCAGCACGTCATCCTGAGGAGGTAATCAAGAGATACAGGAAAGTCCTTAAGGTGTACAAGAAAGGAAGAAAGCTGAGTGTGGCATATCGAAAGGTCGGTGTCGACCGAAACACCGTCGTCGCCAATGCCCCGATCTGTGAGCTGGCTGTTGTGGCCCCAAAGCGTACATGTCTGTTGAGTGGCTGTGGCTCAGGTACTGAAAGATGGACTGTATTAGGAATGAGATATGGGTGTCTCCTTGGTGTGTCGGTCAGAACACAGGACAACTGGATATGCAAACCAAGATTTACTTATCTTCAAATGCACAATACAGCACAGCACAGGGTACAAGGTGTTCAATTTCCAAATAAATCTTCCTCTCTTCTGTATTTATATTTATCTAGGTGGATATTATCTTGACATGTCTGTTGCAATAGTATGTGTGTGTGTGGTCTGGAAGGAAAGGAAACAAACAAATAATGTGCATTAACACTATAGGATCTCATCATCTCTAGCTGCTTTATCCTTCTACAGGGTCGCAGGCAAGCTGGTGCCTATCCCAGCTGACTACGGGCGAAAGGCAGGGTACACCCTGGACAAGTCGCCAGGTCATCACAGGGCTGACACATAGACAAAGACAACCATTCACACTCACACCTACAATCAATTTAGAGTCACCAGTTAACCTAACCTGCATGTCTTTGGGGGAAACCGGAGCACCTGGAGGAAACCCACGTGGACACGGGGAGAACATGCAAAGTCCACACAGAAAGGCCCTCGCCGGCCCCAGGGTTCGAACCCAGGACCTTCTTGCTGTGAGGCGACAGCGCTAACCACTACACCACCGTGCCGCCCACACTATAGGATACTGCAGAAATGCAGAATGATGTGTGGTCAAACAGTGCCAGCTAGTGGCCACTAGTGGCACTGCAGGCTGGACTCAGCAGCATGGAAACTTCCAGAAATTAGCCATTTAAATATGCATAAAACTAGCGAACTTTAACTTCAAATAACTTATGAATATGGACTAAAATAAGGCTGACTAAAATAGGATATAATAACTTACTAACTCTAGGCATGAAAAACGGAATATTTGGATCAAATAACAGGTTGAATTTCAAAATATACAGTTAAACTAAACAGCAGACAAGTTAGCATTCATGCACAGGCAAAAACGGTTTACGAAGACATTACTACTAAACCTACACAAAGCTTACACTAGAATTTCACAGCAAGAGGCTATACATTCAACATTTAACACCAAAACTTACTTTTCTGGGAAACAGGGAACTGCTTCATCACGCGGCACTCGAAACTACACTGAAAACGGCACGAGAGGTGCCCGGGAACATGAATAATCGATATCAGCACTGGGGCACATGAACATGCGTAACTTGACTGACAGTCTTTCCAACACAGCCGCCCCCAAATTTATATCTAAATTTGTCCCATGGAAAGGCTGTTGTGGGGTCAATCAGGGTCATCAGGATTGTCCTCTGCGTCGGCAATCTCTGGCAACACAATCAGGTGGGCGATGGGCCTGGTGTAGACTCGGTCCTTGATTTTCACCTCGGCTGTCCTTACCCGTCTGTCAATGCCTGGGAAGACCTTGACCACTTTGCCGATCTGCCATGAAGACCTTGGAACTGGGGGGTCAATCACCAGCACTACCATGCCGACTTCGACATCTGGAGAAGAATTCTGCCACTTCCCTCTGGTCTGTAGTCCGAGCAGGTAATGTTTGATGAAGGCTGACCAGAATCTCTCTACCAACACTTGGGAATGTCTCCATCTCCGTTTGCTCAGCAGCTCAGACTCTGGATAAATTACTTGAGGTAAGGAGCCATCTGGCCGCCCCATGAGGAGACAATTGGGTGTCACGGGGTCTGGATCTGCCAGGTCTGCTGAAACATATCCAAGGTGCTTCGAGTTCATTATAGCTTCGATCTCGATAAGGATAGTCCTGAGGACTTCCTCTATCACAGTCTCTGAGCCCAATGTGGCATAAAGGTCAGCCTTGACCAATCGGATCTCACACTCCCATGCTCCACCAAAATGGGGAGCTGCAGGTGGATTGTAATGGAAGCTGATCTGCCGTTTGGCCAGGAGTTGCTGCAATTCAGGGCTCAGGCTACTGTAGGCCTCTCTGAGTTCAGTCTCCCCTCCACGGAAATTTGTGCCTTGATCAGAGTAGAGTTCGGTAGGCTGACCACGACGGGCAATGAACCGTCTAAGGGCCATGGGAAAGCGTCGCTGTCAATGGAGATCAGGATTTCTAAATGGACAGCCCGAGTTGTCAGGCATTTAAATAGCAGGCCCCACCTCATCTCATTTCGGCGCCCCACCTTGATCATGAAGGGGCCGAAGCAGTCCATACCAGTAGAATGGAATGCTGGTTTGTACAGTCTGAGTCGAGGGGGTGGAAGGTCCATCATCTTCTGACTGGCTGGTTTAGACCTCCATTTTCGGCATTCTAGACAGAGACGTTGGTGCCTGCGCACTGCTTCCCTTCCTCTGAGTATCCAGAACTTCCGACGGAGCTCGGCGAACACTCGTTCTGGTCCCGGATGACATAACTGTACATCATAGGCCTTTATGAGGAGACGAGTATTCGTATGGCTAGGATCCAGGACTACAGGGTGGATACTGTCTGAATCAAGTCCTTCCACATGTCTCAATCGGCCTCCAACTCTGATGAGCTGGATGGCATGGTCGAACTCGGGAGAGGCAGAGTAAACGGCTATTTGAGGGAACTGGTTTCCCTTCCTCTAGGAGCCGATGTTCCTCAGGGAAGCAGTCTGTCTGGACTCTCCTCAGAACCAGAAACTCTGCCTTCCTGAAGACAGTGGCAGGAGGGTGATGAGTGAGACCCGTCGCCCCGTGAAGCTCCTCAGCCACTGCTTGCAGCAGGTCCTGCCAGCTGGCATGCCTGCACCCATCTGTCACAGGTGGCAAAGCTGTGGCTAGTCCACAGAAGGCTGTCATCCTTAGCTCTGTGTGATCATCCCCGTCAGGCTCGGAGGGATTCGAAGGCCATTCATTTTGAGGTAGCAGGAGAAACTGAGGTCCATGGATCCAATGGTTAGGTTCTATGAGCTGCGCCAAGTGTTTGCCTCTGGTTAGGTCATCTGCCAGGTTTCTGACAGAGTCTACGTATCTCCAAGATTTCAGGTTGGTCAACTCCTGTATCTCTGCCACTTGAGTACCTACGAACACCTTGAAATGACAGGACTCAGAGTGCAACCAATGGAGGACAGTGGTAGAGTCTGTCCAGTAGGTGACTTCTAGGATGGGTAGGGTAAGCTCTTTTAGGAGGAGTGCAGCCAACTGAGCACCTGTGAGTGCTGCACATAGCTCCAACCGTGGCATTGAGTGCTGTTTTCTTGGAGCTACTCGGGACCTTGCTAGGAGAAAGGCTAGATGTACATTGCCATCAGCATCTATGGACTGAAGGTAAGCCACGGATCCATAAGCCTTTTCTGAGGCATCACAGAAAATATGAATGTTGTGGGTCACCTGAGGATCATCCAGTGAGGATAGGAAGTACAACCCCGATTCCAAAAAAGTTGGGACAAAGTTCAAATTGTAAATAAAAACAGAATGCAATGATGTGGAAGTTTCAAAATTCCATATTTTATTCAGAATAGAACATAGATGACATATCAAATGTTTAAACTGAGAAAATGTATCATTTAAAGAGAAAAATTAGGTGATTTTAAATTTCATGACAACACATCTCAAAAAAGTTGGGACAAGGCCATGTTTACCACTGTGAGACATCCCCTTTTCTCTTTACAACAGTCTGTAAATGTCTGGGGACTGAGGAGACAAGTTGCTCAAGTTTAGGGATAGGAATGTTAACCCATTCTTGTCTAATGTAGGATTCTAGTTGCTCAACTGTCTTAGGTCTTTTTTGTCGTATCTTCCGTTTTATGATGCGCCAAATGTTTTCTATGGGTGAAAGATCTGGACTGCAGGCTGGCCAGTTCAGTACCTGGACCCTTCTTCTACGCAGCCATGATGCTGTAATTGATGCAGTATGTGGTTTGGCATTGTCATGTTGGAAAATGCAAGGTCTTCCCTGAAAGAGACGTCGTCTGGATGGGAGCATATGTTGCTCTAGAACTTGGATATACCTTTCAGCATTGATGGTGTCTTTCCAGATGTGTAAGCTGCCCATGCCACATGCACTAATGCAACCCCATACCATCAGAGATGCAGGCTTCTGAACTGAGTGCTGATAACAACTTGGGTTGTCCTTCTCCTCTTTAGTCCGAATGACATGGCGTCCCTGATTTCCATAAAGAACTTCAAATTTTGATTCGTCTGACCACAGAATAGTTTTCCACTTTGCCACAGTCCATTTTAAATGAGCCTTGGCCCAGAGAAGACGTCTGCGCTTCTGGATCATGTTTAGATACGGCTTCTTCTTTGAACTATAGAGTTTTAGCTGGCAACGGCGGATGGCACGGTGAATTATGTTCACAGATAATGTTCTCTGGAAATATTCCTGAGCCCATTTTGTGATTTCCAATACAGAAGCATGCCTGTATGTGATGCAGGGCCGTCTAAGGGCCCGAAGATCACGGGCACCCAGTATGGTTTTCCGGCCTTGACCCTTACGCATAGAGATTCTTCCAGGTTCTCTGAATCTTTTGATGATATTATGCACTGTAGATGATATGTTCAAACTCTTTGCAATTTTACACTGTCAAACTCCTTTCTGATATTGCTCCACTATTTGTTGGTGCAGAATTAGGGGGATTCATGATCCTCTTCCCATCTTTACTTCTGAGAGCCGCTGCCACTCCAAGATGCTCTTTTTATACCCAGTCATGTTAATGACCTATTGCAAATTGGCCTAATGAGTTGCAATTTGGTCCTCCAGCTGTTCCTTTTTTGTACCTTTAACTTTTCCAGCCTCTTATTGCCCCTGTCCCAACTTTTTTGACATGTGTTGTCATGAAATTTCAAATGAGCCAATATTTGGCATGAAATTTCAAAATGTCTCACTTTTGACATTTGATATGTTGTCTATGTTCTATTGTGAATACAATATCAGTTTTTGAGATTTGCAAATTATTGCATTCCGTTTTTATTTACAATTTGTACTTTGTACCAACTTTTTTGGAATTGGGGTTGTAGCATCTTGGCAAGACCATTTGAGGCAGATGTTTCAGCTCTGATTCCCACTCTACCCAGGCTTGAAGGAGATGTTCAGGGAGTAGGGGGTCATCCCAATCCCGGTGCTTATCCCAAAGTTGTTGGACAATGATCTTTGCATGGGTGGTGAAGAGTAGGAGGACTCCAAGAGGGTCGTACTGAGTGGCCAACACACGGTAGATGTTCCTCATTGTAGGAGCCTTGTATGACAGGTCTGTGCTTAAAGCCTAAGGTGTCAGTGTCACCGAACCAGCTCAAGCCTAAAGTGGATTCTCTTACTTCTGCTTTGTCCTGTGAGAGCCATAGCTCCAGTTTGGCAGATCTAGCATCAGGTGGGAGGTGGCTAACAACATCTGGCTGGTTGCTGGCCCACTGTCGAAGGTCAAATTCTCCAGATGCTAGTAGGTCTCTTAGCTTGTTGAGCAAATGGCAGGCTTCCTAACTGGTTCTGAAGCTCTGGAGACAATTGTCTACATAGAAGCAGTTCTCCACAGAGAATCTTACATCTTCTTCTGGTGAGCTGTGGGATGTCACATGTCTCTGCAGAGCAAAGGTGGCACAACAAGGACTACAAGTTGTCCTGAAGGGTAACACTTGCCACTCGTAAATGTCAGGTGGGTCATCTCTCCTCATATCACACCATAGGAAGTGCAACAGAGGTTTGTCTTCAGGCAGGAGCAATACTTGGTGAAACATTCCTTGTATGTCTCCACTGATGGTCACACTATGCTGCCTGAATCGAAGGAGACGCCCAGGAGTGAGGGACTAAGGGTTGGACCAGGCAGCAGGCCTTCATTGAGGTTGAGACCTTTGTGTCTGAAGGCACAATTAAACACTATTCGATCTTTGCCATTGTGGTTGACAATGAAGTGGGGAATGTACCAGCTTTCCCCTGTGGGGGTGTTCTCAGAGGCCAATTTGGTCACAACATTAGCATCCACTAATCTCTTGACCTCTGCATTGTATATCTCTGCTTTGCCAGGGTCTTTAGCCAGACGTTTTTCCATGCTCCTGAGGCTAGGCATGATGGCTTCCTTGGAGGCCTGGAAGCAGGGACTGTTGGCTTTACGTAGCAGTGGTGTGGCATAACAAAGGACTCCATCCACCTCTACTCTGGTTGTCTTGGTCTCCAAACAGCGAATGGCATCTTGATCTTCTCTTGACCACGTGGCCTGTTTCTCACAACGGTAAGGCAGGACATCAAGTTGCCACAGGTGCTCTACATCTCTTTTGAGTTCCACTTCTGCAGAAATCAGGGAAAGGGAAAGGCACTGTTGTGACTGTAACTGTGTTTGGAGAAGACAAGCTGGACCCTGTAGTACCCATCCAAGCCGGGTCTGTATGGCAGCTGGCCCACCTGGTGGTCCTAGACGAACAGGTGTGATGGGCGTTATCAAATGAGGGTGGTCAGCACCAATGAGTAGCAGGGGTGATGCATGTTCAAAGGGCTGCAGAGGTAGGTGTTGAAGATGCTTATACTTGCTCAGAAGGGTGGCAGGATATGAATGGTCAGCAAGTCCAAGGCACTCAGCGGTAAAGCCTGCTTTGATTTGGAATGTCTTTTGAGGCTGGTTCGCAGGAGACAGCTGGAAGGAGACAGAGGAACCACTAAGAGTTTGCACATCTTGACGTATGGTTCTCAATGTCAAATTCTTTTCTGAGCCTTGTATGCCCAGCTTCAATGCTGCAGCTGCAAGCAAGATGGTTTGCTCTGATCCATCATCGAGCACTGCACAGGTGTCGAAAGTTTTCCCTTGATAGCAAATCAGAACTCTAGTGACCTTAAGGAGGACTCTTTTACTGTCTATAGGCTGGTCCAGGTACAGGGTTTCAGTGGCTGACTTTGACCGGCTTGAAGATTCTTTAGGGCTGGCATCTTTGGTATTGACCTCATGCAGGATCTGAAGGTGTCTTCCCTTACAGATACTGCACGGCTTCTTTAGTGTGCACTGTGCAGCCTGGTGATTGCGTGCACACCACCAGCATCTATGATTAGCTTTTATCCAATTAGCCATCTGATCTTTGGTGAAGGCTTTGAACACTGTACATTGACTGAGGTAGTGTTCGCTACTGTTACAGTATGGACAGAAAGCCGGTGAGGTAGCTTTCCTCTGGGCTAAGTCAGCTGTCTTATTTGAGGAGTCAGCTGATGGCTGCGTGGGAACTTCATTGGCTCCATGTAGTATGGTAGCTGAACGAGTTGTGGACTTCCCTTCTCGCCTGCGATCAGGCTTTTGAGCTGTTTTCTGCCCTTTGCCGATAGTCATTGTAGCTGAGTCTTGACACCATGCCTCATAATGTAGCCACTCTGACAGGTCAGTGAGAGTGAACACAGTTCCAGAGCCTCGACCCATATGGCGACGGAACTCTGACCTCATTTCTATTGGTAGCTTGCTCAAGAGGCGCTCCACATGGGATCCACATCTTAACTCTAAGTCACCGTCTGGACCCAAAGTAGCAAGCATGCCAACAAGAGCTCTAATTTCCAAGGCAAATCTCTCAAAGGCCTCTGTATCTCCCCTTCTGGCATCTGCTGAATCCATTACACTGGCGATTTTCTTGAGAGCTAGCTTATGGAGTTGACCATATCTCTCAGTCAACGCAGCCATGGTGTCAGAGTAAGGAAAGGGGGAGTTCATGAAGGAATCTGCTACCAGACGTGCTTCCTTGAGCTTCAAGTGATCCATGAGGATTTGGTATCTAAATAACTCCGTAGAGTCAGGAGGCAGAAGGTTTCCAAGAGCTCTTTTTAAACGAGTGAACTCACCAGGATCTTTTGTGACAAAGTCAGGTATTGTTGCTTTAGGACCCCTATAGGTTTGCTCTTGGTTCGCTGGGTACATAAGGCGTTGTACAGGAACCCTGGGCCTTCGTGGTGGGTATTGAGGCTGCGGTGCAAACGATGGCTGTTGAGCATAAGCAGGTCTGGATGGTGGAACCTGTGGCTGAGAATAACCAGCAAAGTAAGGCTGACTTGGCTGAAGGCTGTAAGGTAGATGAGTAGAAGGCTGGTGAGGCTGGTGAGGATAAGGAGCTTGCTTTGCTAAGGAGCCTCCATAAAAGGGAATATTAAATGATCGCGGTGGAGGTTTACTGGGCATAAGGGCTGCAACTTGGTCTTTCACTATCTTCAGCTCAGACATCATTTTCTCAAAGAAGTCACTCAACATCTGGTCTCTATCTGAAGGTTCTCCCCGAGGACTCTGCAGAGGGGAGGAAGGATGACGAGGCTGTGCCCCAGTTGTCTGAGATGACTGCATTGAGCGGTGGCTGTTGGGCTGAGAAGATGCAAGAGGCTGTGAAGCTGGAGTGGAATGAGGGATCTGAGATGAATGATAAGGTAACAGTGAGATATTTCTGGATACAGGATGCTCAGGATGTGGCTCTATATGCTCACTATGTGGCTGGTCACCATATTGGCTGGTTAACACATACAGTGTCTGTGGTTGCCATCTTTCCCATGATTGGTGGTGGGGGGACATGGGTGGTTGACCACTAGGCTGCAGTAGAGGAGGACTATGGGGACCTGAAACAGGCAGCAGCAGGTCCATGCTGTGCTTAAGCACTGGGTGCAACCCATCATTGAGTGGTACAGGCAACAGCTCACACTGACTGTAAGGTGTTCCATCTCTTGTCGGAGGCAAAGTCCCCATTGGCGCTCTCTCTTCTGGCATATAGTGTAGCCTCTCTTCAGTACCCTGTGCTGGCTGGTGCTGTAGTGTAGGATGAAGGACTGAGGGGAGGGAATGTCTTCGGCCATCGCTCAGATCATATCCTTGAAGATAACCAGGTGGATGGATCTGACGCTTTGGCCTGACAGCTTCGGGATGTGATGAGTATGGCTGCATATCTTCAAAACACACCTCTGTCCAAGGCTAACACCAATATCCGGCTCGAAGGACCTTTGTTGAGTGGCTGTGGCTCAGGTACTGAAAGATGGACTGTATTAGGAATGAGATATGGGTGTCTCCTTGGTGTGTCGGTCAGAACACAGGACAACTGGATATGCAAACCAAGATTTACTTGTCTTCAAATGCACAATACAGCACAGCACGGGGTACAAGGTGTTCAATTTCCAAATAAATCTTCCTCTCTTCTGTATTTATATTTATCTAGGTGGATATTATCTTGACATGTCTGTTGCAATAGTGTGTGTGTGTGTGTGTGTGTGTGTGTGTGTGTGTGTGTGTGTGTGTGTGTGTTCTGGAAGGAAAGGAAACAAACAATGTGCATTAACACACTATAGAGCAGGGGCGTGTTTAGCCTATTTTTGGGGGTGCTCAAGCACCCCCAAAAACGAGCTCAGCACCCCCTAGCTCAGCACCCTCAAAAACACTGCTTTTGGACATAATTTTCAGAAATAAGTGCCCTTGCGCACTGCGCAATGAATGTGTGCGCGGGCGTGTGTGTGTTCTTGAAGTCACCTGTTATATGATAGTTCTATGAGCAGTAAAATCCCTCTCCTCCTTGCGTCCCCTCTGATTGGGTTGCCTGTCCGCGCGAGTGCTTGCTACGACATAGTGTTTTTTTTAACTGGATTCCACGCCAATGAGGAACTCGAAGTAGCACCTGAGTATTACTGGCATAGCGAGATGTGAAGGTATGGACTGGAGTTACAATTGTTAAACACAACACAATAATATGCATAATGCAATATTGATGTTCCCTGGTCTATGAACAGAATGATAAAAACGACATTTATCATCCATAGCGAGATACTTTTGTGCAGAGCTGTACAAGTGCTACGGTGCTAGACCACCGTGTGTTAGTCAATTTTATTTAATGTAACATAACGTTTACTAATGTAAACTAATGTAAAATCATAATAATACACACTATTATTCCACAATACACAATAACACATTAATTAACTGTTCAAAATGAATAGCTCCAACATTACAAATGCAGTAGTAGGTCTTGTTTCGTTAAAAATATAACGTAAATATTTGTGTCAGTGGTTGTAAATGTGTAGATATCATAGTTTATTGGGTCAGCGTCTGTTAAAACATTGCATAAGTCTAGTCTTGTCTAGTCTTCTTGTCTAGTTAAGTCTAGTCTAAATGCGGAATAAACGTGGAAACACTGTCGTTCAAGCCAGGTGCCTCTGTCAGCTCTGGGGGCTAAGCACCCCCAAAGATCAGATGCTAGAATCGCCCCTGGTAAGTCTCAAAGGCACCTTATAGTGATATTGACTCATGTATGTCATTTATGTTCTTTTCCCATTTTGTCCTTTCTTTCTGTCAATGAAGTGTATGTGGTTAAATCACATTTTAAAATCAGAACTCCAGATAGAATTCTATAATATGCGAATACAATCGAGTTGTTATTTGGAGGCTCAGTTTTACAGTGTAGTGCCATATCACTGAAAAAAAAACAGAAGAGGATTTACAGCAGGACCGTGTGTTATTGCAAGCACTAAAAACTACCACATTGTGTTCATTAAGGATGGAAATAAAGCAGAAGTATTTCACTGTCATCTGCACTTCAGTGTCATTTGTTCTGCTGAAATATTTTCCTCATTCTGTCAGTTTGGAATTTAGTGAGGAGTGAAAATGAATCGAAATAAATGACTCTTTATTCCCACAAGGGGAGTCAAAATCTGATTTTATTTATTTTGCATTGCTTATTGCAAATAGAAGTCTAATTTTCTCATGAACATATTGTTGAGATGGAAATGAAGTTGGTAGATGAATATGTTTGAGATCAGAGATCCTGAGTCACCTCCATCAGTCATTAGATGTGTCTTTGAGAAGTAGGAGAACGCTGGAGAACCAGAAGGAAACCCACAATGACACGGGTCATTTTACCTTTGGGTCATTTTAACATTATTAACAGACTGAAATGAATCTCCTGAAAGGCAGAAGAAAGAAATCTGCTAGTAGTGTTAACACAAGACTTTATCTAATCCCAGTCAGTGCAGGGTTCAAACCCCATCCACCAGAAATATCATTAAAATCAAAGGGAAAGGCAGAGACGAGGCGAGATCATCAACAGGAGATCTATCCAGAATAAACACGGCTCACAACTGAGGAGATTTACTAACACACTGGAAGGGTTCACAGTAACTGAAGGGTCCATGTGCATTTTATAACAACAGACAGGAAATAAGTGGAAGAAGCGATTCAAAATGTGTGTAAAGGTGCCCTCTGGTGGTCTGCAGGAGAAATGTCCAGGTTAAATATTACAGTGTTCATCCACGTTTCTTTCATTTTTATTTGTGAACACACCGGTTTAAAATAATTTCACTTCAATGAGCTGCTACTATAGAAACAAGAACATATTAGAGCAAGCCTATTAATATAAACCTACACTACTGTCAGAGCTGCTCTTATAGAAAATTAATCAACACCTTCTGACCAATCAGAATAGAGAACTAAAACAGATTTTTTTTTTTTTGCTTTATTTGATTGTAAGTGAAAAGGATTTAAAAAAAAGAAGTTTTTCCAACAATCATGTTGAGAATCTAAATCAGGAGTCAGACCACAGACAGATCCAGTTCACAGAGACAGATTTATCATCATTACTCACACAGACAATATATGACAACATTAAAAGAGATGTTTTTTGGAGGAAAAAGTCAGTTGGAGGTTTACAGTGATTTTCACAAACACATATTTAAGACATTGTCTTTATTTTTCCACAGATTAAATAATCTAAAAATATCCATTCAAAGTGGAGAAAAACCCCGTTGCGTATCAATACAGCAGCTTGCTGACATCCTGACCTCAGTATTAAAAGCTTCTGTCTGAAAATGAGTTCAGCACAGAAACTTCATCACTGGGGGAAACTTTATTCTCCTGTGCTCTTATCTTTTAGTCTGCAAATCTTTGATTGTAATAATTATTTGAATAAAAATCCCAAACTCACAGATAAACCTGGATTTATAAGGTTCTATCTGTGGGCCAATCATCATCCAGGCTGAATATGGGATGAACACGACATCACCAGCCTGAACGAATCATGTACTGTATGTTCTAATGGAGTTTAAATATTGTTCAATGTTTTACAATCAAATCTCAGGGTTTAGAAACAACTTCAGATTTTAAAAAGTGAATGTGGATTTTACATCTTCGAACACAAGCAGAAAAATCAAATTCATTCCAAAAGTGATATTTTATTTTTATATAGTGTGGCCTGAACAGGTTTAAAATGCTGTTCTGTTCTGGCTTTATTACTGTTTATTAGTTATTTAATGAGACGCTCATTAATATAACACACAAGTCTAAAATAATTTCACTTCAATGAGCTGTTACTATAGAAACAAGAACATATTAGAGCAAGCCCATTAATATAAACCTGCACTACTGTCAGAGCTGCTGTTATAGAAAATTAATTAACACCTTCTGACCAATCAGAACAGAGAACTGAAACAGATTTTTTTTTTTTTTGCTTTATTTGATTGTAAATGAAAAGGATTTTTAAAAAAGAAGTTTTTCCAACAATCATGTTTAGAATCTAAATCAGGAGTCAGACCACAGACAGATCCAGTTCACAGAGACAGATTTATCATCATTACTCACACAGAAAATATATGACAACATTATAAGAGATGTTTTTTGGAGGAAAAAGTCAGTTGTAGGTTTACAGTGATTTTCACAAACACATATTCAAGACACTGTCGTTATTTCCCACAGATTAAATAATCTAAAAATATCCATCCAAAGTGGAGAAAACCCCCGTTGCGTATCAACACAGCAGCTTGCTGACATCCTGACCTCAGTATTAAATGCTTCTGTCTGAAAATGAGTTCAGCACAGAAACTCCATCACTGGGGGAAACTTTATTCCCCTGTGCTCTTATCTTTTAGTCTGCAAAGCTTTGATTGTAATATTTGAATAAAAATCCCAAACTCACAGATAAACCTGGATTTATAAGGTTCTATCTGCGGGCCAATCATCATCCAGGCTGAATATGGGATGAACACGACATCGGCAGCCTGAACCGATCATGTACTGTATGTTCTAATGGAGTTTAAATATTGTTCAGTGTTTTACAATCAAATCTCAGGGTTTAGAAACAACTTCAGATTTTAAAAAGTGAATGTGGATTTTACATCTTAGAACACAAGCAGAAAAATCAAATTCATTCCAAAAGTGATGTTTTATTTTTATATAGTGTGACCTGAACAGGTTTAAAATGTTGTTCTGTTCTGGCTTTATTACTGTTTATTAGTTATTTAATGAGATGCTGCTTAATATGAAACAAACACAACTTTATAATGCGAAGGTCATGTTTGACAAGTTTCTTGTCAGTTAATTTTTAACGTTTCCTTTTTAATTCTGTTAAATTATTCATCTGTTTTCATTTTAATATTAAAATGAGTGTTTTTTGTGCAGCTGGATTGTGTTCTAGTGAACCAGACGACTAAGCAACAACGTGGCAACGTGCAGGAATTTTACAGAAAACACTACACACTTTTTTATTCTGGATCACACAATCTCACAGTAGAACCATAAAACAAGTAGAGCCCAAACCCAGCATATAGAGGCTGAGTGAATGTGGTGTGGACTCTGTGGAGGAGCTTCATCGTGTCAGAGACGCTGTAGAAGGACAGAGTTCCTGCACTGTGATCCACATACACTCCTATTCTGGAGGGTGATGGAACTATGAGATCAGTCTTAATGTTGTTGTGCCAGAAAGAGAGAGAAGAAGAAGAACACCACAGACTCCAGGACTGATTGTTACGTCCAAACCAACACTCATAACCCTGTTCTTTCCTTCTGATGTCTTTATCTGAGACTGATATGAACACACCAGCACCGCTCCACTCCACCTCCCAGTAACAGCGTCCACACACACTCTCCTTACACAGCACCTGCCTGTAGGAATCAAATCTCTCTGGATGATCAGAGTAACGCTGCTCTCTCTCACTGTCTCTCACCGCTCTGTTCTTCTCAGACAGAATGAGGTGACGATGTACCGTGTTGGGATCCAGAGTCAGATCACAGAAATCTAAAAAAAAAGAGAAAAACAAACTGAACAATGTGAACATGTTAGGTTTAATTCACACAATATATTTATGTGAAGTGTGTAGGCCTGTCGCGATATTCGATATACCGACTTATTGTACGGTAAATGAAAATGAACTCGGTAATTTTTTCCCCCACAATTTTGGCATTTCCGTGCTGTCCATCTCCATAGGGAAGTCTCCAGAGTATTAATTTGACCCAATGACTGAATAAAACACTGCACTGTTTTCTGTCGTCTCGCGCGGCTCTCTGTCAGAGGTGGGGCTTCCCAGCATGCAACAGTTATCCAGCCAGGGGATCCACTGATTGGGGAAAAGACAACAACACAGTGCTCCGTTGTACAGAGAATAGGTGTAGAATTGGGTATGGATGGTATGGACGGGTCCCTACAAATATTTCTGATTGGAGAAAATAAAAATCCCGCTCCGTGCGCGATACATAAAGGGTTCCTGTAGGTTTCCACTGGGCAAAACCATGCAAAATTCGCTCATGAATATTCACTCTGGGGGCATGGTCATAAAAACAGCTAGCGTGTTTGGCTACCATGTCAATTAGCAAGTGCGGTTGCTGTGCAGTGAGCGGCTGCTAGCTAGCAAACTGTCCTTGAGGAATGTACCGTTAGATTAGCTTGGAAAATTAATCAGTTCACAACAGTTTGGATTCAGTGTGTAAAAACGACAACATACGAATATGACTGTTTTCTAAGTTTGTGTGCCAAGTAAATAACAATCCGACTTGATACAACTGGTGTTCATTAAGGTCACAAAGACATTATTAAATCATATCAGATTGTGCTAATGTTGGCTAATATTGCACCGAGTCTTGCTTGTGAAGTGCCTGCAAACTTTAGCAGCCCGCTAACCCTTAATTTGAAGTGCTTCAGTTAAGACCTGCAGAGCCCTGACCAAGTTCAAGTAATATGACACATGTAAACAACAACAACCCGATGGTGATGTGGACATTTTTCGTGGCACAGACACCTTTTAATCAAATCAAACATTTTCACGTAATAAGCAGAACAGCCTCCACCTTCTGGATCAGAAATTTTTGGTGACTCCGCCTCTCTTTTGAAAACGTCACATACCGAGTCCACACATCCACTGAACTGATTGGTTTTCAAGGCGGTTCATTTGAAAGCTGGAGGCCAAAAACTTCTCTGTAGAACCCTGTCACTCTCCCCCCCTCCCCTCCCCTCCCCTCGCCACTCCACCCCACTCTGGGCTCAAGGAGACAACAAAAGGGCAATAATATAACAACAACCAATCAGAATTCAGATACAACAACCAATCAGAATTCAGATACATTCTGTTGCCAAGTAACAGGAACAGGGAGGTGATGAAAGCAGCACAGCAGGAGGTGAAACGCTGCATGAGCGAAGCTAAGGACAGCTACAGGAGAAAGGCAGAGCAGAAGCTGAAGGAGAACAGCATGAGGGAGGTCTGGGAAGGTGTGAAAACCATCACAGGCCACAACACAAAGACCAAAGTTGTTGAGGGGACAGTGGAGAGGATGAATGAGTTGAATGACTTCTTCTCACTCACTACGTTTACATGCACATAGAGAGAATCGAATTTCTGCCATTGCTCGACTGAAATCGAAGTTCAAAATGTCATGTATACACCTTAATTCGGCTGAAATTGAACCGAACTTGATTTCTCGGAATCGAGCTACACGACCTAGTTTATGCGATTTCTGCCGAGCTACTTTGTGCATGTATACCCTATCGAGCTAGTTGTCGAGCTACTTCCAGAAGTGACGAGTGACAAGACCACAAGCGGGAAACACAACAGCCTCGGTCGGCATGACAACAGTAGTAGCGAGCAGCAGAAGAGGTCAGGAGGAACAAACGAAGAAGAGAAAATGGCGATGTAGAGCTCTCTGAAGTGTGGGTGGAGCACAGAGGACAGCAGGACAAAGCTTCTGGTACTAATAGGCTTTTTATTGTCAGACTTTTCAGTTTAACAGCCTACTTTTATTCTTGAGAGAAAAACACACACGCGCGCGCTGTGTTCTAGTCCCGGGATGAGCTCTCCCCTCTGCTCTCCCTCTGCCTCCTTAAATAGGGCGCGGTTACTGGGAAGACACACAAACACAGGTTAATTACCGTCAGGTGAAGTGATTCTGCCACTCACCTTCCCTGGCTCTGCCCTCCTGTCACAGACCGGCGCTTGACCACGCCCCCACTGCCACAGGCAAGCAGAAACGTGCACTTCTGGAGCAATGAGGAGACAGAGTTCATGCTCATTCAGCTTAAGGAATTGAATATATTAAAATTCATGGACGGGAGAAAAACGCGCAATGGAGAACACGGAACTGATAACTTTGTTTACACTCTTGAATAGCTCTTCTTCATGATGACAACCGGAAATGTACCAACACGATGGGGCGTGTTGCGCCACCTGTGGCTCGGGTGCACAATGCACCCCACACAATAGCCCGATTTCATTGTGTGCATGTAGGATTGGATTTCTCTGGCACCCTGCTGGGACCTTCAGCTCGATTACCGACAGCAGCTCGATTTGGATGTGCATGTAAACGTAGTCACTGCAGCCATCTCTCCTTCTTCCCTCTACACACCTCCCCCCAGTCATTGCAGCAGCCCCCTCCTCCCCCACTTCAACACAGACTCCTCCATGCATTATTGCAGATCAGGTCAGAGGTAAACTGAGGAAGCTTCACCCCAGGAAAGCAGCAGGCCTGGACAAGGTGTGTCCCCGACTACTGAAGACCTGCGCTGCTGAACTGGGTGAACCACTCCAATGCATTTTCAACCTCAGCCTGCAGCTGGGGAGAGTGCCCACCCTCTGGAAGACATCATGCATCATTCCAGTTCCCAAGAAGAACCGGCCCAGCGAGCTGAATGACTTCTGACCAGTGGCACTCACTTCACATCTGATGAAGATGTTGGAGCAGCTCTTCCTCAGCCTCCTCAGACTCCAGGTGCAACATGCCCAGGACTGTCTGCAGTTTGCATACTGGGCAGGTGTTGGTGTGGAAGATGCCATCCTCTACCTGCTACACCAAGCCCACTTGCATCGGGATAAGGGAAATGGCACAGTGAGGATCCTCTTCTTGGACTTCTCAAGTGCCTTCAACATCATCCAGCCCCTTATGCTTCAGGACAAACTGAACAGGATGCGAGTGGACCCCTGCCTGGTCACCTGGATCTCCAGCTACCTCACCAACAGGCCGCAGTACGTCAGGCTGAAGGACATCACGTCTGATACTGTGATTAGCAGCACCAGAGCACCCCAGGACACGGTGCTGGCCCCTCTTCTCTTCACCCTGTACACCGCAGACTTCTGCTACAACTCGGAGCTGTGTCACATTCAGAAGTTCGCCTATGACACAGCCATCGTGGGGTGTATCAGGGATGACAGAGAGGAGGAGTATAGAAGCCTGGTGAGGGACTTTGCTGCTTGGTGCAACAGGAACCATCTGCAGCTCAACACCTCGAAGACCAAGGAGCTGGTCATTGACTTTGGGAGGTCCAGAACAAGGTCACGACCAGTTCTGATCGAGGGAGTCAAGGTGGAGGCTGTGGACTCCTACAAGTACCTCGGGTTGTGGCTGGACAGCAAGCTGGACTGGACTTACAACACCAACCACCTGTGCAGAAAGGGACAAAGCAGGCTGTACTTCCTGAGGAGGCTGCGGTCCTTTAACATCTGCAGGAAACTCCTGTGGATGTTCTATCAGTCTGTGGTCGCCAGTGTCCTGTTTTACATTGTGGTGTGCTGGGGGGGCAGCACATTCAAGAAGGACACATCCAGGCTGGACAAACTGATCAGTTGGGCCGACTCTGTGGTCGGCATGAAGCTGGACTCTCTGGTGATGGTGGCAGAGAAGAAGACTATGGACAAAATACTGAACATCATGGATTATGCCAGCCACCCTCTGCACACCGTCATCAGCAACCAGAGGAGCCTGTTCAGTGACAGAACAGACTTAAAAACTCCTTTGTCCCTCACGCCATCAGACTGTACAACTCCTCTCTGGGGGGGAGGAGGGGTAACAGGAGGACAGAGGACGGGAATAAGCAGTAGCCTAGCCTGACAATAAACAATACTGGACAATGTGCAATACAATGTGCAATACCTCTTCCGTTGCCCCCCCTTCTCCATATCTTATTCTTTTTTATATTTGTATATGCAAATACCTGATTTAATTTACCTGTAAGTTTTTTCTCTATTTTTATTCTCTGTTTGTCCTGTAATGATGCCACTGGAATTGTAATTTCCCTGAGGGAACCCGCCCAAAGGGATCAATAAAGTTCTATTTAATCTAATCTAATCTAATCTAAAGTAAAATTGTAACCTTTCAACGTGTCAAAGTTCTCGAGCCCTCGTGCTGTTTTACTGTTAGATCAATCACATATCAGCTTAAACTAGCATTCTAAACCTAGTTAAAGATCACACAAAAGAGAGCCTACTCCCCCTGCCAGCCTCATGGAATGCAGTGTTTAAGGCTCTGGATGGGTTTTATTTCCGTTTATGAGGGAAAGGAACATACACCCTCCCGACAGTCAGTGCGTTATTCGCTTGTAAAACACCTTTGCAAATTGGTAGAATGAGTTAATCATCACATGCAAGATTTACAGTTAATCAAATGGATTTCATATTATTACCTCCGCCAAGAAGGTTATGTTTTCGGTAGCATTGGTTTGTTTGTTTGTTGGTTTGTCTGTTAGCAACATTACGGAAAAAGTTATGAACGGATTGCTCTGAATTTTTTTCCAGAGGTGTGACTGGGCACAAGTAACAAATCCATTAAATTTTGGCGGTGATCCGGATCACCTTCTGGATGCCAGATTTTTTTTTAAAGGATTCTTTATCATTGCGAGATAGGCCCAATATGTGGTGAAATGAGCTGCTTGGTGGAGGTCTGTGCTCTCTCAGTGCTTTTCTAGTTATTATTATGATTCATGAATTACTACAGTTCTGAATTTAAAATGTTAAAAGTCTGGCCTTTGGAGAGATGATGGAGACTCTTTTGGTGGAACACAACACAGCAAAATATTGTGACCCTCTAATGTTGACCTGAAGTTGGCACCACTGGGGGTTGGCATTGGGTTTTTGTCCCCACCAATGTTAATACCAAACCTACGCCCTTGCCTACATGTTATCTCATTCTAATTGTTGTTACTTTTATCCAAATGACAGCTGGCAATACGTTGTTACTTTGCACTTTTTGTTGATCTGGGTACTAATCTTTGAGAAACTGAATTGGTAGAATGTTGCCTGTGAAGAAAAGAATGTCGTTTTATTACCCTGTGCCAAGTTAATATTCACTTCAGTGGAATTTTTAAGAGCCATAAATTGTATTTTATTTATTGTTTTTGTTGTGAGTGGTTTTGTTTGATTGCTGTTTTATTTCTTTAGCTTATTTATTTTTTATGTTCCACTGTTGAACTGAATAAGTTGACTTAATTAAAAAGTTTACTATTCTATGAAAGGGTGTATTTGCATGATCATTATTATTTTACTAGTGGCATAAAATTGTCTTGAAAAGACATCAACAATAATATCGTTTATCGCAATAATTTCTGAGACAATATATCATCCAACAAAATTTGTTATCATGACAGGCCTAGAAGTGTGTGTGTGTGTGTGTGTTAGATGTACATTTCAGAAACTCTTCTCTGCTCTGTGGTTCTGGCTCTGAAATGATCTGAACTACTGCAGCTGTGGAGAGAAAAATGGAAACATGAGTTTGTGTAAAAGATGGAAAGAGTTTAAAGTGATCCAGTCAGTTTATTCATTTTAAATCAGTGTTTTAGTTCAAAGTGTCGGGTGAATAAAGTGTCTGCAGAAAAGAAAGCAGGAGCATCGCTAAGAAATAACACATCACTGTGTTTCTCCAGCGGGAACAGCTCCTCTTACCATGTGGAGGGATTTTGTTGAATTCCTCCTCACAGAATTCCTCGAGTCTCTTTTTCAGATCTGAGAGAGAAATCCTCACTCCATCAAATGAGAGATGTTGATGGACAGTGACGCTGGATGTGTGAAATGATGTTCTGCTGAATTGAGGAGACCAATGTCCAGAAGCTAAAACCTACAGAAAGCAAATGAAATGTAAAACCCACTTGTGATGTCAGACAGGGACATTTATTGTTCCTTTAATGAGAGGTGTTTTAGAGAGTGTGTGAGGAACAGCTGGCTCTGTAGATCAGACAGTGAGTGTTACCTGGAGGAAATGGATGTGATCGTGTGTGTGTGAAAGCTGCTCCAGCTCAGTGACTCTCCTCTGAAGATCAGCAATCTCCTGCTCCAGTTGCTCCAGGAGTCGTTCAGCTCGACTCAGTTCAGCCTTCTCCTGATCTCTGATCAGCTCCGTCACCTCCCAGCGCTTTTTCTCCATGGAGCTGATCAGCTCAGTAAAGATCCTCTCACTGTCCTCCACTGCTGTCTGTGCACTGAGCTGTTAGGACACACACACACACACACACACACACACGATTTAAAGCTCATCTATCATTCCCTCTCTTACTGGGACTGTAAATGACTCGTTGTCCATGTTGTGTGTGTTTCTCGGAGCAGCTCTGTCTCTGCTCACTGCTCACCTTTATAGTGTTCACAGCCTGTTTCAGCTCCTGCACCTTCTTCTGCTTCTCCTGGAGTCTCTGCTGGGATTTCATCTGCTCCTCCTTTAACTCACTCTGAGAACAAATGAAATACATTCAGCTTTTTATACAGTACAAGCGAACTGGTTACATATTAATGTTAGTTCAAAGTACATTCATGTTTCGCTCTGAAGGTTATGTACTCTGTGTGTGTGTGTGTGTGTGTGTGTGTGTGAGAGAGAGAGAGAGAGAGAGAGAGAGAGAGATGTTCACTAACTGATCTGGGCTGGGTTTCCCGAAAGCCTCTTAAGGCCAAGAGAGTTTTAAATGACCTCTTAAGATCCATCATCAAGCTAACGTGGTTTTCCCGAACAACATCGCAGCACAAGTCGTCCTTTAGTTTGCTTGGAATTTATGAGAGACCCGGAGCACTCGTTCAAAACAAAGAGCGACTCGCTCGCTGCCGAATCCACAGAATGTGCATGCGGCTCTGAGGGACTCTCACAGTCAGCGGGGGAAACTGGTGTTGAATCTGCTGGTGGTGTTCAATTAGTTTTCTTGTACATTGCAAGAACATCGAGTTAATTATCAGAGGTGGACAGTAACGAAGTACATTTACTTGAGTTCTGTACTGAAGTACACTTTTTGAGTATGTGTAGTTTACTTGAGTATTTTTTTTGGAAACTTATAACTTTAACTTCACTACATCTGAAAGGCAAATATCGTACTTTTTACTCCACTACATTTCTATCAAGGTCCTCATTACTCGTTACTATGAAGCAGCTTTGAAAGTGGATGTTTTTTTCTTTTCTTTTCTAAAACATGATTGTTTTTTCCGCAGGTGACACTGAGACAGTCCATCAGTAATCACTAGGGTCACATCACGTCCATAGACTGGATAAAATCAAGATCAATGATTTCTCCGCAGCATTATTTAACACGATCAGTTGATGGCAGAATGGAAGGAGGCGGTTCTTCTGGGGAATGCACACACCCACGGTTCTATAGCTAGAACCCATGATTCAGGTTCTGAAAGGAATAAAGAGTCGTTTCATTTTAAATGTTTGCTTTGTTTGCCTAAAATGGAGCACATCACAGCCTACAAAAACTTGCCATCCAGCCTCCGGAAGCATATTGAGGGATCTAAACGTTTTATTCCAAGACAAAGCTTGCAGTGAAGTTGTCTGTGCTTTTAGAGCTTGTGATAACATTGCAATACAGTTGTGTTCACAATTATTCAACCCCCACTGAAATTAAGTGTTTTGGCCAGTTTGACATTGATTTTGATCATTTCAGTCATCTTATTTACAATTAAATCAAAGAGGCACTTGTAAATTAGACAAATATAACATAACATTTATAATAAAATGACCACAAATGTCTTTTCTGTGCTCACATCATTATCAGTTTTATTCAACCCCCAAGTGACATTCATTCTTAGTACTTAGTACAACATCCTTTTCCAGTTATAACATCTTTCAAGCATGAAGCATAGCTTGACACAAGTGTCTTGCAGCGACCAACAGCTATTAGCCCATTCTTCATGGGCAAAGCCTCCAGTTCAGTCACATTCTTAGGCTTGTGCGCTGCAACTGCCTTCTTTAGGTCCCACCAGAGGTTCTCAATCGGATTTAAGTCTGGTGACTGCGATGGCCACTCCAGAATGTTCCAGCCCTTCATCTTCAACCATGCTCTAGTGGACTTGGATGTGTGCTTAGGATCATTGTCCTGTTGAAAGGTCCAACGTCTCCCAAGCCGCAGGTTTGTGACAGACTCCATCACATTTTCTTCCAAGATTTCCTGGTACTGAAGAGAATTCATGGTACCCTGCACACAATGAAGCTTCCCTGTACCATTAGAAGCAAAACAGCCCCAAAGCATAATTGACCCCCCACCATGCTTCACAGTAGGCAAGGTGTTCTTTTCTTCATAGGCCTGGTTCTTCCTCCTCCAAACATAGCGCTGGTCCATGGGCCCAAACAGTTCTAATTTAGTTTCATCAGTCCACAGAACACTTTCCCAAAACTTTTGTGGCTTGTCCACATGACTTTTGGCATACTACAGTCGACTTTTCTTATTCTTTGGAGTCAGCAAGGGGGTGCACCTGGGATTTCTGGCATAGAGGCTGTCATTACGCAGTGTGCGCCTTATTGTCTGTGCTGAAAGCTCAATGCCCACATCTGACAGATCTTTTTTCAGTTCCTCACCAGTCACACGGGGATTTTTATCCACCTGGCGCTTCAGGTAGCGCACAGCAGTCGCCGTCAGGATCTTCTTTCTGCCACGACCAGGTAGCGTTTCCACTGTGCCCTTTGCCTTGAATTTACAGATGATGCTTCCGATAGTATCTCTTGGAATGTTTAACATTTTGGAAATCTTCTTATATCCATTGCCATTCTTGTGAAGAGAAATAACCTCTTCTCTTGTCTTCTGGGACCATTCTCTTGCCTTCACCATGTTTATCAACACACCAGTAAATGTCTAGAAGGAGCTGAGTATCACAGGCCTTTTAAATCTGCCTAATTGGTGCTTATTATGCTTGATTGATGCTCGTTGACATCCACAGGTGTTTTCAATACCTGATTGAAAACACTTGAATGAACCTCTGTTCTTAAGAGTGGTAGTCATAGGCTACGTTTACACTAGACCGTATCTGTCTCGTTTTCTTCGCGGATGCACTGTCCGTTTACATTAACCCCCCTGAAAAAGCGGGGAAACGGGAATCCGCCAGCGTCCACGTATTCAATCTAGATCGTATCAGCTCCGGTGCTGTGTAAACATTGAGAATACGCGAATACGCTGTGCTGAGCTCTAGCTGGCGTCTCATTGGACAACGTCACTGTGACATCCACCTTCCTGATTCGCTGGCGTTGGTCATGTGACGCGACTGCTGAAAAACGGCGCAGACTTCCGCCTTGTATCACCTTTCATTAAAGAGTATAAAAGTATGAAAATACTGCAAATACTGATGCAAATACTGCCCATTGTGTAGTTATGATTGTCTTTAGGCTTGCCATCCTTCCACTTGCAAGTAATAAGTGATATGCGCTGGGATCTCACACACAGCAGCTCAGTCCCGAATCGTGGCTTGTTCACTTCACTCGCGCGCTCTGTGAGCTGCGCAGGGCCGGAGTGCACACCCTCCAGAGGGCACTCGCTGTTCAGGGCGGAGTGATTTGGAGCGCAGGATGCCTGCGGAGCCGAGCGTATCCGCGTATTGGTGTTGCTGTGTGCACGGCTAACGGTTTTAGTGTAAACGCGAATCGTTTTAAGAACGTTAATCTGATGATCCGCTGATTCGACGTAATGTAAACGTAGCCTTAAAGGGGTTGAATAATTGTGTCAATGAAGAAATCACAAAAAGGCCATTTAATATTTTATTACAAAAGCAACTGATGTCATTTTAGTTGCATTTGGTTCTTTAACAAGTCCTTGTAAGATGTCATTATGAACACAATTACAAATGTACACTGAATTCCCTAAAACCCTTTACAGCATTGGAGGTTGAATAATTGTGAACACAACTGTAGCTATGCAGTCTGGTTTGTCAAATGACTTTCTGTGGATTTGCCCACCAAGTTGCCACAGTCTTGTCCACAGCTAACGTTTACACATACCTAGTTAACTTGGACACTGTTAGTTAGCATGTAAACATGGAGTTACGCGAACATGAATAACATTAACTTACCTGAAGTCCTTTTAGAAATGAATTAGCATCAGAAATGTTTTATCTCAGTGTCGGAGAATTTCTATCTGATTCCTGGATTTTTTCGTGTTTCGAGCTCGAAATCACTTCTGTTCTGTTTATCGTGAACGGCAAAATAAAGAGTAAAAATATAAAAATATAAAACTGACCCTTTAGAATTATTTGTAGAGTGATTTTAATAATAAATGTTGTCACAAAGGATCTTAACTCTGAGTGATATTCATGAAGTCCATAAAAATGTTATCGACACGTTTAGCTCCAGTCTTCAGTTTCCTGAATGATCTGCACTGGTCTTATGTTTCAGACGTGTTTAATAGTGCCGTCAAACGGGGTCGTGCTTACTGTGTTCATGAGAAGAGTGTAGATGAGCATGATGGAGTTTGGCTCTGGGCAGGTTTTTTCAGCAGGAGCAGAGAAAATTTGCCTGCGAACAGGGGCTATTTCAGAGGGGGAGGGGGGACACTGTAAAATCTGAAAGTGAAATGAATAAATCCTGCTTTCAAACTGAAACACCATCCTCTTGATTACAGATTGGAAAAAAATCCCTCCATAAACGCCCCATCTTGTAGTCTTCACCACAAAGCTCTCAGTTCACTAAATGTGACATGTTTGCGAATGTTTTCACAAATAACGAAGGCAATGGAAGTATTTTTTGTTGGATGATCAGGAACATATTGCAATTTTATCACAATATAATTTAACTCTGTCAAGGCGGTTATGCTTTTGGTTTCTTTGACTGTAAGCAGGATTATGCAAAAACTACCAGCGGGATTTCCATGAAACTTGGTGAAAAAGTCTGGCATTGACGACGGAAGAACTCGTTCATTTTTGGAATGGATCGAACCCACAGGACGGCTGTACGAATTTAATTTCACTTCCGCTAACATTGCAGCATTTGGCCTTGATGGAGGTCTGCATTTCCAAGTGCCCTTCTAATTTCTACTGAAACTCCCCCAGCACACACACACACACACACACACACACACACACATGATACACAATCCCTGCTCTGCGACAGTTACAATCAGGGGCGCAGATAGGATTTTTGAACTGGGGGGGACTGAGCTGTCAGCAAATGATTCCATTTTGTGTATATATGTGTGTGTGTGTGTGTGTGTGTGTGTGTGTGTGTGTATATATATATATATATATATATATATATATATATATATATATATATACACATACACACTACTGTTCAAAAGTTTGGGGGCACTTTGAAATGTCCTTATTTTTGAAAGAAAAGCACTGTTCTTTTCAATGAAGATCACTTTAAACTAATCAGAAATCCACTCTATATATTGCTAATGTGGTAAATGACTATTCTAGCTGCAAATGTCTGGTTTTTGGTGCAATATCTCCATAGGTGTATAGAGGCCCATTTCCAGCAACTCTCACTCCAGTGTTCTAATGGTACAATGTGTTTGCTCATTGCCTCAGAAGGCTAATGGATGATTAGAAAACCCTTGTACAATCATGTTAGCACAGCTGAAAACAGTTGAGCTCTTTAGAGAAGCTATAAAACTGACCTTCCTTTGAGCAGATTGAGTTTCTGGAGCATCACATTTGTGGGGTCGATTAAATGCTCAAAATGGCCAGAAAAATGTCTCAACTATATTTTCTATTCATTTTACAACTTATGGTGGTAAATAAAAGTGTGACTTTTCATGGAAAACACAAAATTGTCTGGGTGACCCCAAACTTTTGAACGGTAGTGTGTATACATGTTATTTCACCTCCCTCACTGCCATCACCAGGAACTACCTGCAGGCCAGGACAATGATAACATTTTAACATAGCCTATGGAAATCCAAAGTTTACACATTATCATCACGCACAGAAATTGCAAAACTGCAAAACTAGTTTTAAAACCGCTAAGTTCCAACTGTTAACCATAGAGAGAGGCTGGGCTACGTGTGTGTGTGTAAAGTGTAAACCAGTGCATCCTGACTTTCTAACTATGCCTGTGTGTTGCGTGAGCGGCAGTCAGTCAACAACTCTTCGCAAAGTTTCCTTATGAAACGATATGCTCGTTGAAATTATGGCAGGGAACGCCAGATTAAACATTAAAACTGCCTTCTGAGCACTGAGGCTACCACCAAAAGAAGGAGGCTACCAGAAAGGCATCTCTACTCCGTACGATTTTACTTTCACTACGACATTACTTTGAACAGACTATCAAAAAATTGCAAGGTGATAAAGTAAGGCACAGTTTACTTACAGTCTTTTTTTTTTTTAAACGATGCAATCGTTTTCTGCCTTTTGGCACCCTTCATCATGCCGTGTTGGGGTCCTGAACTAGGAGGAGCTGTCCCCGATATGCCTGTCAAACTTGTTGTGGGTAACCACAGCAACCAAGCTCGAGCTCGCAACCTGTGCAGTCTGCGCAGTTGCAACTATGTATGTACTGCTGTGCACCTCAATAAACCGAATGGTAATTAGTCTTTTGATTTTTCCGTGAGGTTTGCCTTACGCAAAGAAAGACAGCATAGACGTTTTTTCCTCCCTGTAAGTGGGGGGGACCGAACGAGGTGAATTTAAATCTGGGTGGGACGAATCCCCCCCGTCCCCCCCTCTATCTGCGCCCGTGGTTACAATGCCATTCTGTGTTAAACACAAGGCAAGATATTCAGCTCATGGTGTAAAGGTGGAAGTTTCACAAGCCAGCTGACGTAACCACACCTCTGACTATAACATTTCACACAATTAACCCACGTGAGAAGCATGCCCAGACACGGGTTTGTCCACATTTCAGCCTCAGATTCTGAGATCACACTCTTGCTACCAGTTACCATTGCCTCGACTAATGAATCCACAGAGTTCTTTTCCATAAACCTGATGTTATATGAATGAGTACATTTACTTACTTAAATGCACTTAATATTTGTTATCTTCACAACAAAACAATGTGTCTGTTGATTGAGTCTCCACACACACTGTTAAAAATTGACTGTAAAATTTACAGTAAATTACTGGCAGCAGAGTAGCCAGTATTTTACTGTAAAATGTACAGTAACAAAAAACCCTACTGTAAATTGTGGAACAGTATGTTACTGTAATTTTTATACTACTGCAAGATGTTACTGTAAATTTTTAACAGTGTAGACACAGACAACCATTCACACTCACACCTATGGTCAATTTAGAGTCGCCAGTTAACCTAACCTGCATGTCTTTGGACTGTGGGGGAAACCAGAGCACCCCCACGTGGACATGGGGAGAACATGCAAACTCCGCACAGAAAGGCCCTCGCCGGCCACGGGCCTTGAACCCAGACCTTCTTGCTGTGAGGCGACAGCGCTAACCACTACACCACTGTGCCGCCCTGAGGCTAATGTTTAGACCTAAAAACCAACGTTAGATTGTGTCCGTATACTTGTAGAATTGATACAGATGTTGCCGACTTATGCACACGTTGAAAAATACCAGTTATAAAAACAAATCAGTATGAGTTCAACATCGAGTAAAGCTTATTATATTTAGAGGCAACTTGCAAAAGAGCTTGCTTCCTGCTCCCTTACCAGATTCATGGCAGTGGGTGAGTGGGTTGCATCAGCATCCGTCCGCTCGCTTCGTGCTTAACGCCAAAAAATTCCCAGAAACCTTTGTGTGTTACGGTAGCAGTAGACTGTACTGTATAAACGTAGCCACCTACAGTTATTTACTATATAAGCATCACACAGTATCTTACTGTAAAATAATACTGTGCTATACTGTAAGTTTTACAGCAATTGTTTACAGTGTGGACGTTTATCACTCTGGCTAACAGGACGTGAAATTAAGATGAAAAGCTCACTGCATGCTGCACTAATTGGTTGAATCAGATCACCTGTGTTGGCTTTATGTTTTTTAGTCTCAAAATAACTGTCACACCCGCATGCATTGGCACGCTCAACTGGCTGTCTCACATGTGCTCTGGACAGCACGTGCAACAAACTGACTCTAGTGCACGTTCGGAACAGTGCACGCCGCTAATGACACACACCTGCAGCAGATTAAGGCGCAATCAGCGCACCTATATAAAGACTCTCAAGGCTCATTCAGGTTGCAAAGTATTGCGTTATTAATAACTCATTACCAAGCTGTACTGTGTTGTAGTTCTCCTGATTTCCTGACTCCTGTTCCTTGTTCTTTGATTCTGCTTTTGTCTGTGCCTTGGATAGTCTGTTTGTGCCTTGCTCAACCCATTGCTTGTTTTACTGTTTATGATTTCTGCCTGCAATTTTGAACTGTATGCTCGATTGCTATTTTTATAATAAAACTCTTCTGCACATGCATCTGCCTTCACTGTCCCTCTCTGATGGAATACTTCGCCACTACATGGATGTAACAGAAGATAACCAGCACGCCCTTCAATATCGTGCCTGGGTTTCCGTACCTCAATCCCTTGCCGTATTTTTCCAGCAACCACTTGGGATAGACACCCTGGCACCCTATGATGGAATGGAATATCATCCAAAGGGGTTCACTCTGCAATGTGTGCTCAAGCCCATGTTGATGTCCAGTCTGGAGCCATTCTCTTGCCTTCACCATGTTTATCAACACACCAGTAAATGTCTAGAAGGAGCTGAGTATCACAGGCCTTTTAAATCTGCCTAATTGGTGCTTATTATGCTTGATTGATGCTCGTTGACATCCACAGGTGTTTTCAATACCTGATTGAAAACACTTGAATGAACCTCTGTTCTTAAGAGTGGTAGTCATAGGCTACGTTTACACTAGACCGTATCTGTCTCGTTTTCTTCGCGGATGCACTGTCCGTTTACATTAACCCCCCTGAAAAAGCGGGGAAACGGGAATCCGCCAGCGTCCACGTATTCAATCTAGATCGTATCAGCTCCGGTGCTGTGTAAACATTGAGAATACGCGAATACGCTGTGCTGAGCTCTAGCTGGCGTCTCATTGGACAACGTCACTGTGACATCCACCTTCCTGATTCGCTGGCGTTGGTCATGTGACGCGACTGCTGAAAAACGGCGCAGACTTCCGCCTTGTATCACCTTTCATTAAAGAGTATAAAAGTATGAAAATACTGCAAATACTGATGCAAATACTGCCCATTGTGTAGTTATGATTGTCTTTAGGCTTGCCATCCTTCCACTTGCAAGTAATAAGTGATATGCGCTGGGATCTCACACACAGCGGCTCAGTCCCGAATCGTGGCTTGTTCACTTCACTCGCGCGCTCTGTGAGCTGCGCAGGGCCGGAGTGCACACCCTCCAGAGGGCACTCGCTGTTCAGGGCGGAGTGATTTGGAGCGCAGGATGCCTGCGGAGCCGAGCGTATCCGCGTATTGGTGTTGCTGTGTGCACGGCTAACGGTTTTAGTGTAAACGCGAATCGTTTTAAGAACGTTAATCTGATGATCCGCTGATTCGACGTAATGTAAACGTAGCCTTAAAGGGGTTGAATAATTGTGTCAATGAAGAAATCACAAAAAGGCCATTTAATATTTTATTACAAAAGCAATTGATGTCATTTTAGTTGCATTTGGTTCTTTAACAAGTCCTTGTAAGATGTCATTATGAACACAATTACAAATGTACACTGAATTCCCTAAAACCCTTTACAGCATTGGAGGTTGAATAATTGTGAACACAACTGTAGCTATGCAGTCTGGTTTGTCAAATGACTTTCTGTGGATTTGCCCACCAAGTTGCCACAGTCTTGTCCACAGCTAACGTTTACACATACCTAGTTAACTTGGACACTGTTAGTTAGCATGTAAACATGGAGTTACGCGAACATGAATAACATTAACTTACCTGAAGTCCTTTTAGAAATGAATTAGCATCAGAAATGTTTTATCTCAGTGTCGGAGAATTTCTATCTGATTCCTGGATTTTTTCGTGTTTCGAGCTCGAAATCACTTCTGTTCTGTTTATCGTGAGCGGCAAAATAAAGAGTAAAAATATAAAAATATAAAACTGATCCTTTAGAATTATTTGTAGAGTGATTTTAATAATAAATGTTGTCACAAAGGATCTTAACTCTGAGTGATATTCATGAAGTCCATAAAAATGTTATCGACACGTTTAGCTCCAGTCTTCAGTTTCCTGAATGATCTGCACTGGTCTCATGTTTCAGACGTGTTTAATAGTGCCGTCAAACAGGGTCGTGTTTACTGTGTTCATGAGAAGAGTGTAGATGAGCATGATGGAGTTTGGCTCTGGGCAGGTTTTTTCAGCAGGAGCAGAGAAAATTTGCCTGCGAACAGGGGCTATTTCAGAGGGGGAGGGGGGACACTGTAAAATCTGAAAGTGAAATGAATAAATCCTGCTTTCAAACTGAAACACCATCCTCTTGATTACAGATTGGAAAAAAATCCCTCCATAAACGCCCCATCTTGTAGTCTTCACCACAAAGCTCTCAGTTCACTAAATGTGACATGTTTGCGAATGTTTTCACAAATAACGAAGGCAATGGAAGTATTTTTTGTTGGATGATCAGGAACATATTGCAATTTTATCACAATATAATTTAACTCTGTCAAGGCGGTTATGCTTTCGGTTTCTTTGACTGTAAGCAGGATTATGCAAAAACTACCAGCGGAATTTCCATGAAACTTGGTGAAAAAGTCTGGCATTGACGACGGAAGAACTCGTTCATTTTTGGAATGGATCGAACCCACAGGACGGCTGTACGAATTTAATTTCACTTCCGCTAACATTGCAGCATTTGGCCTTGATGGAGGTCTGCATTTCCAAGTGCCCTTCTAATTTCTACTGAAACTCCCCCAGCACACACACACACACACGATACACAATCCCTGCTCTGCGACAGTTACAATCAGGGGCGCAGATAGGATTTTTGAACTGGGGGGGACTGAGCTGTCAGCAAATGATTCCATTTTGTGTATATATATGTGTGTGTGTGTGTATATATATATATATATATATATATATATATATATATATATATATATATATATATACAGTGGTGCTTGAAAGTTTGTGAACCCTTTAGAATTTTCCATATTTCTGCATAAATATCACCTAAAACATCATCAGATTTTCACACAAGTCCTAAAAGTAAATAAAGAGAACCCAGTTAAACAAATGAGACAAAAATATTATACTTGGTCATTTATTTATTGAGGAAAATGATCCAATATTACATATCTGTGAGTGGCAAAAGTATGTGAACCTCTAGGATTAGCAGTTAATTTGAAGGTGAAATTAGAGTCAGGTGTTTTCAATCAATGGGATGACAATCAGGTGTGAGTGGGCACCCTGTTTTATTTAAAGAACAGGGATCTATCAAAGTCTGATCTTCACAACACATGTTTGTGGAAGTGTATCATGTCACGAACAAAGGAGATTTCTGAGGACCTCAGAAAAAGCGTTGTTGATGCTCATCAGGCTGGAAAATGTTACAAAACCATCTCTAAAGAGTTTGGACTCCACCAATCCACAGTCAGACAGATTGTGTACAAATGGAGGAAATTCAAGACCATTGTTACCCTCCCCAGGAGTGGTCAACCAACACAGATCACTCCAAGAGCAAGGCGTGTAATAGTCAGTGAGGTCACAAAGGACCCCAGGGTAACTTCTAAGCAATTGAAGGCCTTTCTCACATTGGCTAATGTTAATGTTCATGAGTCCACCATCAGGAGAACACTGAACAACAATGGTGTGCATGGCAGGGTTGCAAGGAGAAAGCCACTGCTCTCCAAAAAGAACATTGCTGCTCGTCTGCAGTTTGCTAAAGGTCATGTGGACAAGTCAGAAGGCTATTGGAAAAATGTTTTGTGGATGGATGAGACCAAAATGGAAATTTTGGTTTAAATGAGAAGCGTTATGTTTGGAGGAAGGAAAACACTGCATTCCAGCATAAGAACCTTATCCTATCTGTGAAACATGGTGGTGGTAGTGTCATGGTTTGGGCCTGTTTTGTTGCATCTGGGCCAGGATGGCTTGCCATCATTGATGGGACAATGAATTCTGAATGATACCAGAGAATTCTAAAGGAAAATGTCAGGACATCTGTCCATGAACTGAATCTCAAGAGAAGGTGGGTCATGCAGCAAGACAACGACCCTAAGCACACAAGTCGTTCTACCAAAGAATGGTTAAAGAAGAATAAAGTTAATGTTTTGGAATGGCCAAGTCAAAGTCCTGACCTTAATTCAATCGAAATGTTGTGGAAGGACCTGAAGCGAGCAGTTCATGTGAGGAAACCCACCAACATCCCAGAGTTGAAGCTGTTCTGTACAGAGGAATGGGCTAAAATTCCTCCAAGCCGGTGTGCAGGACTGATCAACAGTTACCGGAAACGTTTAGTTGCAGTTATTGCTGCACAGGGGGATCACATCAGATACTGAAAGCAAAGGTTCACATACTTTTGCCACTCACAGATATGTAATATTGAATCATTTTCCTCAATAAATAAATGACCAAGTATGATATTTTTGTCTCATTTGTTTAACTGGGTTCTCTTTATCTACTTTTAGGACTTGTGTGAAAATCTGATGATGTTTTAGGTCATATTTATGCAGAAATATAGAAAATTCTAAAGGGTTCACAAACTTTCAAGCACCACTGTATATATATATATATATATATATATATATATATATATATATATATATATATATATATATATATATATACACACTACTGTTCAAAAGTTTGGGGGCACTTTGAAATGTCCTTATTTTTGAAAGAAAAGCACTGTTCTTTTCAATGAAGATCACTTTAAACTAATCAGAAATCCACTCTATACATTGCTAATGTGGTAAATGACTATTCTAGCTGCAAATGTCTGGTTTTTGGTGCAATATCTCCATAGGTGTATAGAGGCCCATTTCCAGCAACTCTCACTCCAGTGTTCTAATGGTACAATGTGTTTGCTCATTGCCTCAGAAGGCTAATGGATGATTAGAAAACCCTTGTACAATCATGTTAGCACAGCTGAAAACAGTTTAGCTCTTTAGAGAAGCTATAAAACTGACCTTCCTTTCAGCAGATTGAGTTTCTGGAGCATCACATTTGTGGGGTCGATTAAATGCTCAAAATGGCCAGAAAAATGTCTCAACTATATTTTCTATTCATTTTACAACTTATGGTGGTAAATAAAAGTGTGGCTTTTCATGGAAAACACAAAATTGTCTGGGTGACCCCAAACTTTTGAACGGTAGTGTGTATACATGTTATTTCACCTCCCTCACTGCCATCACCAGGAACTACCTGCAGGCCAGGACAATGATAACATTTTAACATAGCCTATGGAAATCCAAAGTTTACACATTATCATCACGCACAGAAATTGCAAAACTGCAAAACTAGTTTTAAAACCGCTAAGTTCCAACTGTTAAACATAGCGAGAGGCTGGGCTACGTGTGTGTGTGTGTGTGTGTGTGTGTGTGTGTGTGTGTGTGTGTGTGTAAAGTGTAAACCAGTGCATCCTGACTTTCTAACTATGCCTGTGTGTTGCGTGAGCGGCAGTCAGTCAACAACTCTTCGCAAAGTTTCCTTATGAAACAATATGCTCGCTGAAATTATGGCAGGGAACGCCAGATTAAACATTAAAACTGCCTTCTGAGCACTGAGGCTACCACCGAAAGAAGGAGGCTACCAGAAAGGCATCTCTACTCCGTACGATTTTAATTTCACTATGACATTACTTTGAACAGACTATCAAAAAATTGCAAGGTGATAAAGTAAGGCACAGTTTACTTACAGTCGTTTTTTTTTTTTGAAAAAACGATGCAATCGTTTTCTGCCTTTTGGCACCCTTCATCATGCCGTGTTGGGGTCCTGAACTAGGAGGAGCTGTCCCCGATATGCCTGTCAAACTTGTTGTGGGTAACCACAGCAACCAAGCTCGAGCTCGCAACCTGTGCAGTCTGCGCAGTTGCAACTATGTATGTACTGCTGTGCACCTCAATAAACCGAATGGTAATTAGTCTTTTGATTTTTCCATGAGGTTTGCCTTATGCAAAGAAAGACAGCATAGACGTTTTTTCCTCCCTATAAGTGGGGGGGACCGAACGAGGTGAATTTAAATCTGGGTGGGACGAATCCCCCCCGTCCCCCCCTCTATCTGCGCCCGTGGTTACAATGCCATTCTGTGTTAAACACAAGGCAAGATATTCAGCTTATGGTGTAAAGGTGGAAGTTTCACAAGCCAGCTGACGTAAACACACCTCTGACTATAACATTTCACACAATTAACCCACGTGAGAAGCATGCCCAGACACGGGTTTGTCCACATTTCAGCCTCAGATTCTGAGATTACACTCTTGCTGCCAGTTACCATTGCCTCGACTAATGAATCCACAGAGTTCTTTTCCATAAACCTGATGTTATATGAATGAGTACATTTACTTACTTAAATGCACTTAATATTTGTTATCTTCACAACAAAACAATGTGTCTGTTGATTGAGTCTCCACACGTGCACTGTTAAAAATTGACTGTAAAATTTACAGTAAATTACTGGCAGCAGAGTAGCCAGTATTTTACTGTAAAATGTACAGTAACAAAAAACCCTACTGTAAATTGTGGAACAGTATGTTACTGTAATTTTTACACTACTGCAAGATGTTACTGTAAATTTTTAACAGTGTAGACACAGACAACCATTCACACTCACACCTATGGTCAATTTAGAGTCGCCAGTTAACCTAACCTGCATGTCTTTGGACTGTGGGGGAAACCAGAGCACCCCCACGTGGACATGGGGAGAACATGCAAACTCCGCACAGAAAGGCCCTCGCCGGCCACGGGCCTTGAACCCAGACCTTCTTGCTGTGAGGCGACAGCGCTAACCACTACACCACTGTGCCGCCCTGAGGCTAATGTTTAGACCTAAAAACCAACGTTAGATTGTGTCCGTATACTTGTAGAATTGATACAGATGTTGCCGACTTATGCACACGTTGAAAAATACCAGTTATAAAAACAAATCAGTATGAGTTCAACATCGAGTAAAGCTTATTATATTTAGAGGCAACTTCCAAAAGAGCTTGCTTCCTGCTCCCTTACCAGATTCATGGCAGTGGGTGAGTGGGTTGCATCAGCATCCGTCCGCTCGCTTCGTGCTTAACGCCAAAAAATTCCCAGAAACCTTCATGTGTTATGGTAGCAGTAGACTGTACTGTATAAACGTAGCCACCTACAGTTATTTACTATATAAGCATCACACAGTATCTTACTGTAAAATAATACTGTGCTATACTGTAAGTTTTACAGCAATTGTTTACAGTGTGGACGTTTATCACTCTGGCTAACAGGACGTGAAATTAAGATGAAAAGCTCACTGCATGCTGCACTAATTGGTTGAATCAGATCACCTGTGTTGGCTTTATGTTTTTTAGTCTCAAAATAACTGTCACACCCGCATGCATTGGCACGCTCAACTGGCTGTCTCACATGTGCTCTGGACAGCACGTGCAACAAACTGACTCTAGTGCACGTTCGGAACGGTGCACGCCGCTAATGACACACACCTGCAGCAGATTAAGGCGCAATCAGCGCACCTATATAAAGACTCTCAAGGCTCATTCAGGTTGCAAAGTATTGCGTTATTAATAACTCATTACCAAGCTGTACTGTGTTGTAGTTCTCCTGATTTCCTGACTCCTGTTCCTTGTTCTTTGATTCTGCTTTTGTCTGTGCCTTGGATAGTCTGTTTGTGCCTCGCTCAACCCATTGCTTGTTTTACTGTTTATGATTTCTGCCTGCAATTTTGAACTGTATGCTCGATTGCTATTTTTATAATAAAACTCTTCTGCACATGCATCTGCCTTCACTGTCCCTCTCTGATGGAATACTTCGCCACTACATGGATGTAACAGAAGATAACCAGCACGCCCTTCAATATCGTGCCTGGGTTTCCGTACCTCAATCCCTTGCCGTATTTTTCCAGCAACCACTTGGGATAGACACCCTGGCACCCTATGATGGAATGGAATATCATCCAAAGGGGTTCACTCTGCAATGTGTGCTCAAGCCCATGTTGATGTCCAGTCTGGAGCCCAAGTCCTGTCCAGAGCTCGAGCCCCATGTCCATGTCCCAGGCTATTTTTATAATAAAACTCTTCTGCACATGCATCTGCCTTCACCGTCCCTCTCTGATGGAATACTTCACCACTACATGGATGTAACAGAAGATAACCAGCACGCCCTTCAATATCGTGCCTGGGTTTCCGTACCTCAATCCCTTGCCGTATTTTTCCAGCAACCACTTGGGATAGACACCCCGGCACCCAATGATGGAATGGAATATCATCCAAAGGGGTTCACTCTGCAATGTGTGCTCAAGCCCATGTTGATGTCCAGTCTGGAGCCCAAGTCCTGTCCAGAGCTCGAGCCCCATGTCCATGTCCCATCCAGAGCCCAAGTCCTGTCCAGAGCTCGAGCCCATGTCCATGTCCCATCCAGAGCCTAAGTCCTGTCCAGAACTCAAGGCCATGCCCATGTCCAGTCCAGTCCAGAGCCCAAGCCCCAACCTGAGCCCTAACCTGAGCCGAGAATACGGTGCCATGTCTGCCCAGGACAGAGTGCCGATGGCACGGTATTCAGTGCCAGGACCTCATCCCCAGGACCATTGAAGATGGTTTTAAGTACCCAGAGGGAGCTCTTTTGGGAGGGAGGGTTCTGTCATACTTGCGCACATTGGCGCGTGCAAGTGGTTCTCTCTCGCACATGCTCAGAACAGCATGTGCCACTAATTACACACACCTGCAGTGGATAAAGGCACAATCAGCGCACCTATAGAAAGACGCTAAAGGCTCATTCAGGTTGCAAAGTATTGCATTATTCGTTACTCATTACCGAGCTGTACTGTGGTGTAGTTCTCCTGATTTCTTGGCTCCTGTTCCTTGTTCTTTGATTCTGCTTTTGTCTGTGCCTTGGATAGTCTGTTTGTGCCTCGCTCAACCCATTACTTGTTTCACCATTTATGATTTCTGCCTGCCATTTTAGACTGTACACCTGATTGCTATTTTTAGAATAAAACTCTTCTGTACATGCATCCAGCTTCACCACTCCTCTCTGACAATAACTGGTTTGCTTTAATAATGTATTTATTTATTTTTCACATCATAGTATTTACACATTAAAAGTTTTAATTTGAAATAAACCACAGAAATTTCTTCAGGGTGTGAAGGAGGTGCACTGGTTATCCTCACTACAGCACCCCCAAGCCCCTCCCTGGCACCACCCACGCCTGTGACAGTTCAGTGTTGGCTGAAATGTTCACTAACTAGTCTGACCAGATTACGACCGGCAATGAAAATAAATTTAACACTCTGTTCACCAGAACACAGACAATATTAATCAGCTTTTACAGAATCCTTCTGATTGAGACACACATTGAAATTAAAGTTCAAATCATATCACTGACTAAAGCACCTGTTTCTAGATGGGAAACTAGAATTAAGATGATTTCATTCTGGAAAGATTTCTAGTTCTCACCTGTTTCTCAGCTCTTTCTGTTGCAACTGAAACAGCGTCATGGTCTTTATGTTTCTCCAACATGCACAAAGAGCAAATACATATTTGATCAGTACGACAGTAGATCTCCATCAGCTTGTCATGTTCAGAGCAGATCTTCTCTTGGAGTTTTGCTGAGGCTTCAATTAATGTGTGTTTTTTCAAAGCAGGAACTTCAAGATGAGGTTTCAGATGAATTTCACAAAATGAAGCCACACACATCAGACAGGACTTGACGGCTTTGTGTTTTCTCCCGGTGCAGAAATCACACTCCACATCTCCAGGTCCAGCGTAACAGTGAGCAGGAGAAGCAGCTTGGACTTCAGTCTTCTTCAGTTTCTCCAATACTTCAGCCAGCATGTTGTTTCTGCATAGAACAGGCCTTGTCATGAAAGTGTCTCTGCACTGAGGACAGCTGTAGACGCCCTTCTGATCCTCCTGATCCCAGCAGCCATTAATACACACCTTACAGAAACTGTGACCACAGGGGATAGCCACCGGATCCTTCAGGAGTTTCAGACACACTGGACACATGAACTGGTCCTGAGCTACTGAAATACTGGCTTCAGCCATTTTCCTGAACTCACAGACTGAGAAAGAGAGAGACTGAGAGAGAGAGAGAGAGAGAGAGAGAGAGAGAGGAGGAGCACAAACACAGAGAGATCATGAACACTCCTCTATTAACCATTTCATCTCCCTTCAGTGCAGAAATATAACCCATGTAGCCGCACTAATTAGGATTCATTTCATGAGATTTTATGAAAGTTGAAATCAGTTGATTCTTCTTCACTTGGTGCCTTCAGTCACTAAACATCTTTTAAGTGTTGTGAGAAGGAACGGAAACATTATAAAGTGGTAAATGCTTTACTGTCCCAACTTTTTCTGAATTGTGTTGCAAGAATCAAAATTAAAATGTGTTTATTTTGAAAAAAAAAAAAAATCATGAAGTAAACCATCAAAGAATGTGCTGTTGTATTGTTTTGAGTGTAACACAGGTCAAAGATTATTTACAAATCATTGTTTTCAGCTTTAATTTCAACTTCAACATACCATCCAAATGTTTTCTGATTTGGGGTTGTAAACTTCACCGCTTCAGTTGTTTATATGATTTAAACTTTTATTTCAATATCTGTCTTCCGCAAAAGGATTTTGTAAGAACTTATTACAATTTGATGTGTCATGCTTAAGACTATTTGTCATGGTTCAGGTTTGCACCGTGGGTCAGAGAGGACTGAAATTTCATCTGTGCTGTATGTCGAGCATGTATAGCATATTTGACAATAAAGTTGACTTGACTTGTAATCTGGTCAGACGAGTTTGTGAACGTTTCAACCAACACCTGACTATCACGGGCGTGGCAGAGAACACATTTACAGAGAGACAGACAGCTCGGGGCAAACAACGATAAAGCAAAAATTTCCGGAATTGGGAGTAGAGGAGGATGCAAGTGCAGCGTGGACTTTATTTTAATGAATCACACAGAAACAAAGACGAGGAACATGAACCAACACAAACAGGAACTACACCCACAGGGCAAGACCATGATCTCAGTGTGAGATAAGTGACATCCAAGTGGCAGCCATGATAAAAGCTGTTGAAATTCTCTCGATGCGAAGGAAAGGTGCTTCAGTGCTTCCTTTCCAATCTTCTTTAGCAGAGGGTCCACTGGACCATCCTTTACAAAAGGAAAGGAGATAATGCCATCCCATAGTTCTTCTTTTTTCTTCTTTTATATTGTTTTATGGCGGTTGGCAAACAGGTTTTCAGTGCATTACTGCCACCTTCTGGACTGGAGTGTGAATCAGAATGTTTACAACCCTATTGTGCTAAATTCTCCTCATAATTCCTGTATCATTTAAAAACCTAAAAATAGCCCTATATCCCACATTATCTGACCTCAACTGCAACATCTCTCTGGTACCTAGTCTCATATGATTCCTTTGAAGCGTCTCTTTAAGTGTCTGTCTCTCTTGTTGATATCGATGACAATCCAATGTCACATGCTCCACCGTTTCCTGTAGTCCACAATGTTCACATCTACCACTAACATGCTTATCCATTATGTTTAATGTACTGTTCAGACCAGTGGGACCAAACCTCATCCTTGATATAATGTCTTCCTCCTTTGTATTTCTCTTGCTTCCTCTCATTTCTCCTACTTTCTTTTAAATGCTGTAGTAATATCGACCCTTATTTCCTCTATCCCACTCTTCCTGCCATTTCTTTCTTATTTCTGTCTTGATTATACTTTTAACCTCCACCCTACTATATTTTACATCCATACTTATGTCTCTGTTTCTTGTTGCTCCTTTTGAATATCTGTCTGCCAGCTCATTTCCCTCACTACTGGAAGCAGAACCTATCAAAACTTTAACTGGTTTTACTTCCTCTACCCATCTTAAAGCAAGAAGAATAGCGAACAGTTCCCCTGTATATACTGCTCAATTATCACTAACCCTTTTATTGAACATGACATTAACTTCTGGAATGATAAACGCTATTCCTACTCTACAGTCCAATGTTTTAGATGCATCTGAAAATATTTTGACATATTCTGCATAACTTTCTTTGACGTAGTTACCAACTTGATTTTTTCTTATATTTTCCCTTTTCTCTTTCTTTAGCAGATTTAAATCGACCCTTGTTTCTTCTAGGATCCATGGCGGGACAACACAGAGTGGCACAGTGGGACTTACCATTTTATCAGCTATTCCAAACTCATTGATCTTATTCTCTGTCGTCCAACCAAAACTCTTTGTATGTTCTTTTTCCTTCTCCTGGCATGATTTTAATACATTCTGAGACAGATGACTTTCGTTATGACCTTTTAAATTTGCCCAATACGTTAGTGCTATCTGAGTTCTTTGCTTTTCCAAAGGCATTTTACCCATTTCTACCTGAAGAACTGGTATCAGAGTCGTCTTTATGGTCCCACAGCACAGTCTCAAAATTTGACTCTGGATTGTGTCCGAGTTTTTAAGTAATGTCTTTGATGCCGATTCATATATTATACATACATCATCAAGAACTGACCTGATTAGACGTCTATAGATAGCTTTCAAGGCCGATCTATTTGCTCCCCATGCTCTACCCCTCAAACATCTAATAATATTTGCTCCTTTTACATTTTCCTGCTATTCTTTCAATATGTGTTTTCCAAGTGCGCTTCTTGTCAAACCAAATCCCTAAATATTTAAAACAATCCACTCTTTCTAGGTTTTCTCCATATAGTTTAAGACAAATTTGATTATCTACTTTATTTTTAGTAAAAAAAAAGTACCTTTGCCTTTACCACTGCAAATCTAAACCCCATTCTTGTGCCCATGCCTCTGCTTTCTCTATTGCTTGTTGTAGTTTCTTCACTATAAACTCTAGATTTCGTCCCCTTTTCCACATTACCCCATCATCTACAAACAGTGAGACCCCAATAGACCTATCTACATTACTAAATATTTTATTTGTCATAATTGAAAACAATATTGGATTTACTATACTACCTTGCGGGGTTCCATTTTCTACTAAATAATTCCCACTGTACTCTTTTCCTATTCTTACTGAGATCATCCTATCAGTTAAAAAACTTTTAACCCATCTATACATTCTCCCTCTTATCCCTAATTGATCTAACCTAATTATTAATCCCTCTTTCCACATCATATCATATGATTTTTCAACATCAAAAAATACAGCCACTACACTCTCTTTATTAACCTGAGCTTTCCTAATTTCATGTTCTAGACACAGAGTGGGATCTATAGTGCTTCTTCCTTTCTTAAATCCACTTTTGATAACCCTTTATTACACCTTTGATTTCTAAATAATAAGCTAACTTTTCTTTAATCATTCTTTCCATAATTTTTCCTGCATGCGATGGTAGGGCTATCAATCTATAACTCGATGCCAAGCTCGGGGCAATGTTCCTTCTTCCCATATCTTATTATACATTTTTAGTAGTATTTCCTTACTTCTATCGCTAAGGTTTTTGAACATTAAGTAGTTTATTTGGTCTCTCCCTAGAGTTGTCTTTTCGGATATCTTCAGTGCTTTATTCAATTCTGTCACTGAAAACATCATATTAATTGTATTTCCATATTCCTTTTCGTCCTGAAGTGCTTCGATGTTTGTAGCCATTGTCCCTTCCCTCCCTCTTTTTTCCGCATCGCTCAAATTACCTGTACTATGTACTTTAACAAAGGTCCTTGCTAATAATTCTGCTTTGTTCTTATTGTCATTATAATATCACTACCATCTTTCATTATCGGATACCCATACTCTTTCCTAGTCCCTGACATTCTTATAATCATACCCCATACTCTATCTAATGGTGTATTTCTAGAGATTCACAATATTTCCTCCAATTCTCTCTTTTAGTCCGCTTTATTATACTTCTCACCGCTGCCTGCTATCTCTTGTAATCAATCAATCAAATTTTGAAAACTCAGTGTTGTTTTTTTTCAAAACGTTGAAAGCCTTATTTCTACCTTGTATTGCCTGAGTGCATTCTTGTGTCCACCATGGAACTAACTTTTCCCTTCTATTACCACTTCTTTTTGGGATACTCTTTTCCTGCACCTATTATAATTCCACTGATTTCAGAGTTCAAGTCATTAACTGGTTGATTTATATTTACAATATTCAATTTCTCCTCACATAATCCTTTGAACTTTCTCCAATCCGCTTCCTCAAATTTCCATCTTCCTTCTCTTTCATCCCATTTTATATCATGTTCTATTCCTATACTAACTAATACTGGGTAGTGATCACTTCCTAGAGTTCTTCCTTTCAGCACCTTCCATCTACTTTTTCCAGCCAGCGATTGTGAAACCAGTGTGATATCGATTGCTTATTCTGTGCCTCTCACCACATTCACCCTTGTCCCCGAACCATCATTTAAACACACCGATTCCTTTTCATCCATTATTTCTTCTATTTTGTCTCCATTTGGATCTTCTTGGTTCCCCCATATTGTGCTGTGTGCATTGAAATCTCCACACCAGGCTACTTTCCCTCTCCAATGCTCCAAAATTGATTCAAATTTTCCTTTCTCTCAATGTTTACATGGGTTACAGAAATTTATAATTCTCATACTTCCTTCTCTCGTCCATACTTCAATCACTACTATTTCTAACTCTTGTACTGTCATTAGCTGTCTATATTTCATACCTTGTCTGATAAATGTTGCACATCTTCCACCATTTCCACTGACCCGATCTTTGTGTATGCTATGATATCCTTTAATATTAAAGTTTAGACCTGGTTTGAGCCATGTTTCCTGTATGCATATAACATCTGGTTTTGTTTTTAATGAATTGATGTAGCCTTTACACTCTTGCCCAGTTGCTATCAGACTTCTAGTGTTCCATGAAGAATAAGCATTATGGTATGATTTGATGACTTCCCTCTGCTGTCCCTTCTCCTTGACGAAGATCTGCACATATTTTTTTCCCAAGATAAGTCTTTTGTGTTCAGGAACTTTGCTGCTGCCTTCACTATAATTTAGATTTTTTTTTCTGTTTTAGTCTTTGCTTGTTCTGAGCAGTTGATAACATGGGCTAGAAACAGAACCAATCTGTCCGTTGTGATTCCTGTTTAGTAGTTATCTGACAACCCTCTGTCTTTGCTCGCCTGTTTTTAATTATACTTTCATTTTTTCCCGATATTCACAATCTTCACTGCTTCTGCATACGTTACTCTCCGTTCTATTCTTACTTGCTGAACCTCAACTGCCTGTTTCCTCACTGTGCATCCTCCATATGCTGCTGTGTGATTTCCTCTGCAGTTACAACATTTTACGGCACTATTCCTCCCACATTCTTCATATGCATGCTCCCCTCCACATCTTCCACATCTCTGCTTTCCCTTACACACACTAGCAATGTGGCCATACCTCTGATGCTTATAGCATCTAAGGGGAGGAGGAACATATCCTCTTACACTGAGGCCAAGTTTACATTAGACCGTATCTGTCTTGTTTTCTTCGCGGATGCGCTGTCCGTTTACATTAAAATGCCTGGAAACGCCGGGAAACGGGAATCCGCCAGGGTCCACGTATTCAATCCAAATCGTGTCTGGTCCGGTGCTGTGTAAACATTGAGGATATGCGGATACGCTGTGCTGAGCTCTAGCTGGCGTCGTCATTGGACAACGTCACTGTGACATCCACCTTCCTGATTCGCTGGCGTTGGTCATGTGATGAGACTGCTGAAAAACAGCGCGGACTTCCGCCTTGTATCACCTTTCATTAAAGAGTATAAAAGTATGAAAATACTGCAAATACTGATGCAAATACTGCCCATTGTGTAGTTATGATTGTCTTTAGGCTTGCCATCCTTCCACTTGCAAGTGGTAAGTGACGCGCATGCCCGACATGCACTGAGATCACACACACAGCAGCTCAGTCCCAAATCACTGCTCGTGCGCTATACTTGCGCGCTCTGTGAGCTGCACAGGGCCGGAGTGCGCACCCTCCAGAGGGCACTCGCTGTTCAGGGCGGAGTGATTTGGAGCGCAGGATGCCTGCGGAGTCGAGCGTATCCGTGTATTGGCGTTGCTGTGTGCACGCGAATCGTGTATTGGCATTGCTGTGTGCACACTAATCGTTTTAAAAACGTTAATCTGATGATCCGCTGATACGGTCTAATGTAAACCCCACCTGAAGCTCATATATCCAACCATCACCTTTCCTGGAAGAACTTCATCTTTGAACTCCTGTAACACAGATGGACTATCTACTCTTTCCCCATTCCTAACTGCTTGTAGCTGTCTAATGCCGCTTTTCCACTACAAACGCGGCTGAGTCGGGCTGAGCCGTGCCGTGCTGAGTCGGGCTGAGCGGGGCTGTTGGAGTTGCATTTCGACTACAACCGCGCTGAACCGTGCTGACTGGAAGTGGGTGGACACATTGGGTGGAGTTAGCGAAAGTGGGTGGACGTCATGTGATGTCGTTAAGCAGCGCAAACAGTGACATCAGTGAGCTTTTAAGCAGTAGTCTCACGACCCGAATAGTAAACAATAAACATGGAGGACATGGAGTCGTTAGTGTTGCTGGTCTTGGTGCTGTGGCTTGTAGTCACCGACAACGCGGACAGATACTGGCAAGAGCGTATAGATGAGGCGAGGTGCATAAGGCTTCAGAAATTCTCGTAATTCGTAATTCTTCTCCTTCCGGGTTTGCGGTGTTTACAGATCCCAGCGCGCTCGCGGGGCGTGTGTGGCCATGTGAGGACACTCCTCCTCACCAATCAGTGCACAGGGGAGTGTCTGCTCACGCCCCCAACCTCACTCGGCACGGCTTGGCTCGCTTCAGCCCCACTCCAAAACGGTGCGAGTTTTAGGGGCTAAGCAGGGCTGAAACGAGCCGAGTCGTGCTGGTTTTTGGTAGTCGAAACGCGAGCCGTGTCGGGCTGAAGTGAGCTGAAGCGAGCTGAAGTGAGCTGAAAAAGGGTAGTGGAAAAGGGCCATAATTCCTGTTATTGTTCCTCCTTTAAGCATTTCCTTCAGTTCATCCAGATTAGTCTCCTCGGAGGATTCCTGATATCACTCCGCTAACTCTGTTTCTCTCACCAATCGCTCTTCTTTCTGCTATTCCTTTCTTACACACTGTTTGTAGTTTAAACGCTTTATTTCTCTGTTCAGCATTTTTGCACTTCACCAGCAACCTGCCATCTCTTAACACCTCGGCCATCTCTAGATCCCCAATGGCTTTTCTCAGTCCATTAGTCAAGGCAATCAGATTTACAGACGATACCTCATCTCCTGCTTTAAACTTAAGAATAATCTTAAACTCTTCCTACATTATTTTTTTCCGTGCTTCACTTCTTTTCTCATCCTCTTCAAGTGCTCGTTTGCCAGGTGTTGTAACTGTGCCATTTTTCCTTTCCTTCCTTCCTCCTCCTTTCCTATTTTTACCTACTCTTGTCCATTCCAGGCCCATATCTTCCTCCTCAGAAAGTCCTCCATGACTACTAGCCATTCGGATTCACTCACAATCCAGATTATGCCAAAACCACCTTTTGCACCGTCCAACAGTTGCATCAAAGTTTCTTCCGAATTACCCCCTCACTCTCCTGTGTGCCATCCCACAGTTCCTTGTGGCAGCAACATTTAAAGCGACACACCATCAGCACACCATTCACACAAACAAATCATGATATTCATAATTAAATATGAAATAATTCAATAATCATTCGATAATTGGGATTCATGTTATGGACAGGAAGGTGAGTTTGAGCAACTGGTTTGAAAAGACTGTGACACATCAGTACCTTCAAGATCCTTCCTGCTCAAACATTCCAGGTTAGCAGTGAATGATTTTAGCGCCGGACACTTGGTCCATGACCGAATAAAACAAGCACAGACTGGGAAACAATCCAATCAGTGTTTTTGTTTGTGTGACTGATTGTTTCAAATAATGAATAAATTGAACAGAAATAGAGTAAAAGTTGTATTCTTACCAAATCATGGTTTTGTTTTGATTCACTGCCATTACTGTACGGGTCCCCGATCTTATCACCTTCTTATTTTCTTCTATCTTCACTAAAAGACACACAAGAGGATTTACAGCAGGACCGTGTCTTACTACAAGCACTAAAAACTACCACATTGTGCTCATTAAGGATGGAAATAAAGCAGAAATATTTCACTGTCGTCTGCACTTCAGTGTCATTTGTTCTGCTGAAATATTTTCCTCATTCTGTCAGTTTGGAATTTAGTGAGGAGTGAAAATGAATTGAAATAAATGACTCTTTATTACGGGCGGCACGGTGGTGTAGTGGTTAGCGCTGTCGCCTCACAGCAAGAAGGTCCTGGGTTCGAGCCCCAGGGCCGGCGAGGGCCTTTCTGTGTGGAGTTTGCATGTTCTCCCCGTGTCCGCGTGGGTCTCCTCCGGGTGCTCCGGTTTCCCCCACAGTCCAAAGACATGCAGGTTAGGTTAACTGGTGACTCTAAATTGACCGTAGGTGTGAATGTGAATGGTTGTCTATGTGTCAGCCCTGTGATGACCTGGCGACTTGTCCAGGGTGTACCCCGCCTTTCGCCCGTAGTCAGCTGGGATAGGCTCCAGCTTGCCTGCGACCCTGTAGAAGGATAAAGCGGCTAGAGATAATGAGATGAGATGAGACTCTTTATTACCACAAGGGGAGTCAAAACCTGATTTGAATTATTTTGCATTGTTTATTGCCAATAGAAGTCCCACTTTCTCATGAACAGATTGTTGAGATGGAAATGAAGTTGGTAGATGAATATGTTTGAGATCAGAGATCCTGAGTCACCTCAATCAGTCATTAGATGTGTCTTTGAGAAGTACCGTAGGAGAACATGGAGAACCAGGAGGAAACCCACACTGACACGGGTCATTTTAACATTGTTAACAGACTGAAATGAATCTCCTGAAAGGCAGAAGAAAGAAATCTGCTAGTAGTGTTAACACAAGACTTTATCTAATCCCAGTCAGTGCAGGGTTCAAACCCCATCCACCAGAAATATCATTAAAATCAAAGGGAAAGGCAGAGACGAGGCGAGATCATCAACAGGAGATCTATCCAGAATAAACACGGCTCACAACTGAGGAGATTTACAAACACACTGGAAGGGGTCACAGTTACTGAAGGGTCCATGTGCATTTTATAACAACAGACAGGAACTGAGTGGAGGAAGTGAAGAATTGATTCAAAATGTGTGTAAAGGCGCCCTCTGGTGGTCTGTAGGAGAAATGTCCAGGTTAAATATTACAGTGTTCATCCACGTTTCTTTCATTTTTATTTGTGAACACACAGGTCTAAAATAATTTCACTTCAATGAGCTGTTACTATAGAAACAAGAACGTATTAGAGCAAGCCCATTAATATAAACCTGCACTACTGTCAGAGCTGCTGTTATAGAAAATTAATCAACACCTTCTGACCAATCAGAATAGACAACTGGAACAGATTTTTTTTTTTTTTTTTTGCTTCATTTGATTGAAAATGAAAAGGTTTTTTTTTTTTTTAAAGTTTTTTTTTCCAAAAATGTTGAGAATCTAAATCAGAAGTCAGACCACAGACAGATCCAGTTCACAGAGACAGATTTATCATCATTATTCACACACACAATATATGACAACATTAAAAGAGATGTTTTTTGGAGGAAAAAGTCAGTTGGAGGTTTACAGTGATTTTCACAAACACATATTCAAGACACTGTCGTTATTTCCCACAGATTAAATCATCTAAAAATATCCATCCAAAGTGGAGAAAAACCTCCGTTGCGTATCAATCCAGCGGCTTGCTGACATCCTGACCTCAGTATTAAAAGCTTCTGTCTGAAAATGAGTTCAGCACAGAAACTTCATCACTGGGGGAAACTTTATTCCCCTGTGCTCTTATCTTTTATTCTGCAAAGGTTTGATTGTAATATTTGGATAAAAATCCCAAACTCACAGATAAACCTGGATTTATAAGGTTCTATCTGCGGCCCAATCATCATCCAGGCTGAATATGGGATGAACACGACATCAGCAGCCTGAACCGATCATGTACTGGATGTTCTAATGGAGTTTAAATATTGTTCAGTGTTTTACAATCAAATCTCAGGGTTTAGAAACAACTTCAGATTTTAAAAAGTGAATGTGGATTTTACATCTTAGAACACAAGTCGAAAAATCAAATTCATCCCAAAAGTGATGTTTTATTTTTATATAGTGTGACCTGAACAGGTTTAAAATGTTGTTCTGTTCTGGCTTTATTACTGTTTATTAGTTATTTAATGAGACGCTGCTTAATATGAAACAAACAGAACTTTATAATGCGAAGGTCATGAGATCATTTTCTTTTTAAATTTGACGAGTTTCTTGTCTGACAGTTAATTTTTAACATTTCCTTTTTAATTATTTTAAATTATTCATATGTTTTAATTTAAATATTAAAATGAGTGTTTTTTTGTGCAGCTGGATTGTGTTCTAGTGAAACAGACGACTGAGCAACAACGTGGGAATGTGCAGGAATTTTACAGAAAACACTACACACTTTTATTCTGGATCACACAATCTCACAGAACTATAAAAAAAAAGTCAAACCCAGCGTATAGAGTCTGAGTGAATGTGGTGTGGACTCTGTGGAGGAGCTTCATCGTGTCAGAGACGCTGTAGAAGGACAGAGTTCCTGTACTGTGATCCACATACACTCCTATTCTGGAGGGTGATGGAACTCTGAGATCAGTCTCAATGTTGTTGTGACAGAAAGAGAGAGAAGAAGAAGAACACTGCAGACTCCAGGACTGATTGTTGGATCCAAACCAACACTCATAACCCCGTCCTTTCCTGCTGATGTCTTTATATGAGACTGACATGGACACACCACGGCTCCACTCCACCTCCCAGTAACAGCGTCCACACACACTCTCCTTACACAACACCTGACTGCAGTAATCAAATCTCTCTGGATGATCAGAGTAACGCTGCTCTCTCTCACTCCATCTCAGCGCTCTGTTCTTCTCAGACAGAATGAGGTGACGATGTACCGTGTTGGGATCCAGAGTCAGATAACAGAAATCTAAAATGAAAGAGAAAAACAAACTGAACAATGTGAACATGTTGGGTTTAATTCACACAATATATTTATGTGAAGTGTGTAGGCCTGTCACAACATTCGATATACCGACTAGGGTGACCAGACGTCCTCTTTTGCCTGGACATGTACTCTTTTTGAGACCTAAAAAAATGTCCAGGCGGAATTTCAAAATCGTCCGGGATTTTGTTCTAAAGCCCTCAAGCATGCTTAACATCGGAATTTCCATTGCGTTTCTCTGTGTCGCTCACAAACTAGTCCCGCCCTCCCCCTACTCAGTTCTGTTCTCTTTGCTTTGAGTGGCAGTGAGTAGGGGGAGGGGCATACGGTCTGACTGTAGAGCTACCATCATTGGTCGATAGCCTTTTCTGTGGGCTAATCATTAGTGTGCTTGCAAAAGCACACTATTGTTCTTCTTAAGTTTTATTTTTATTATTATTATTCCATTTCACCTGTTTTTTGAATCCACTACTGCTCCTAGGGCTTTCGAGATAGAGACACCTTTCCAACGCTGAAACATAGGGCCCGATCTGGAATGGCGTGCTTGTTAAAATGGTTGCACTACCCTTTGTCGTTCGTTCGGTATTCCCGTTTTTCAGCAAAATTCCGTGCCATTGAAATGAATGGGTCGAACTTTGGAGTGATGATGTCATAAGGAGCTGCCCCACTCTAGACGTTAGAGTGGGAGCAGCAGAAAAAAAATTAAAACTGCGATTTTACAGCCAAAATCCATGTTTTAAACCCTGTAAAACCTCTGAATTAAATTGAAAAACATATTAAAGGGTGGAGAGGAGATTTCACTGCACGGAGCGCAGTGAAATCTCTCTTCAAAATGATGTGAAAGAGACTTTGAGCCCGAGAAGGAGTGAGAGCTGTTGACCAAAGCCATTTAAAACAAGGATTTCAGAGCGCGAAGTGCTCTGAAATCCTTCTTTTAAAACATGACACTGTGTGACAATGTGTCTTGGTGGGGATAGTGATTGGGTGAGAGAGAGACATAGAGAAAGAGAGAGACACAGAGAGAGAGAGAGAGAGAGAGAGAGAGAGAGAGGGAGAGAGAAGCAGAGAATGTGGCTTCATTTGAGCAAGCACACTCCAGCAGTTTCTGCAGAGGAAATGCAATCCAGTTTAATTGGTCAGTGTGCACCTCAGTAGCGCACTGTGAGCTTCCTTGTTTATCAAAGAGAGCACATGTACCCGGCATCTCTGCAGCTATGCCGAGGCGTAAATGTAAGCTCACGGATGAACTAAAAAAGAAATTCCCATGCTTTCGTCTTGGTCACGATCCATACGAAGCTGAGTGTCTGACATGTAAAGCAGGCACTTACGTGTCAGTGGCAAATAAAGGTGCCAACGACTTACAAGCACACGCAAGTTCAGCCAAGCATACAGCGGCAGCGAGGGGTGAGAGCTCATCATCCAAACTCACGGAGTTTTTTGTAAGTAAATCCGAGAGTGCAGCTGTCACTGCAGCAGAGGGTGCCTATGCTTTTCACACGGTCAAGCACCACGAAAGCTACAGGGCAATGGACTGCACATCTGGCTTGTTAAAAAAGGTTTTCACAGATTCCCCAACAGCTCAAAAATTCTCAAGTGCTCGAACAAAGACAGAAGCAATTGTAAACGCCGTGATAGCCCCACATTCTGTTGACTTTGCTCTAGAAGCACTTCAAGATATTCCCTACTGTGGCGTGTCTACTGATGGCAGCAATCACGGAGCAGTGAAAATATTCCCTCTGCTCATTCAGTATTTTGATTGGAAGAACAGTGGTGTGCAAAGTAAATTACTTGAAATTAAAAGCACCCCAAATGAATTAGCTGACACTATTGCACAGTACATAAAAGACACACTGGAAAAGAATGGGATATTTTCTAAATGAATTGCATTTACTGGTGACAACTGCAATGCAATGTTTGGAGGAATCCGGTGTAATGAGGACGGGAAGAATGTGTTTGCCAATTTAAAAAAGTCCTTGCAGAACACGGCTCTTATTGGTGTAGGCTGTCCAGCACGTATTCTGAACAACTGTGTTCACCATGGAGCAGACACCCTGGATGTTGACATTGAGCACATCATTTTCTAAATTTATCAACATTTCCACATCTACACTGTGTGCACAGAGAATCTGAAGGAGTACTGTGAGTTTGCTGAAGTTGAATTTAGAACTCTCCAATCTCACAGCAAGACACGATGGCTGTCATTATTCCCAGGGATTGAGAGATTGCTACAGATGTATCCAGCTTTGAAAACATTTTTTGTCACAGGAAAAACCACCAATGCAGATCAGGAAGTTTTTTGAAGACAAGTTCAGTGAGACTTACCTCTGGCAAATGCATTCACTCGTGTGTATTTCAGTCGCATATCCAAGAGATGGAGAGGGAGAGCAATTCAGTTGTGGAAGTAAAGAGGATTCTGAACAGGGTCCAGAGCATGCTTCATGAACTCAAGATGAACAACTTCATGCCTCTTAAAGTCAAGAGTATGCTGGCACAAAAGCAGAAGGATGGATATGGACAAAGGTGTGACCATTTCAGTGCTCAGGTACAGGACCTGTACAGTTCATGTTCTGACTATCTAGAGAGATGGATGGCACTCATGGAGGAGTTTTCCACTTTTATGTGGATGGATCTGAGTGAAATTCCTGACTGGAATGACATAGAGGACTGCATCAGGCACCTAGCTGGGAAAGGGGTGGAAATTGATGATTCAAAGTGCTTTGATCAGGTCACCAATCTAAAGAAATTCATTGAGAGAAGTAACAGTGATGCAGACTTCAGTGATCTACTAGCACACCAGAGGTGGACCAAATTCTTTGAAAGATCCAAAAGTGTCGATTTTCATTCAGAGCTGCTTAAGATGGCACAGTTGTTTTGGGGTTTTTTTGCCATACCTGCTTACAATGCAAATGTTGAGCAAATCTTTTCACTGATGCAAGCACAATGGACCAAGGAGAGGAATCGCTTGTCTGTTGATTCACTGAAGGGGATTCTGTGCACACAGTACAATTTCAAGAACATGACCTGCAAAGATTTCCATTCCTATTTAATCGGCAATAGACAACTGTCGGGAAAGATTCAGTCATCTGAGAAATACGCCCCACGTGAGGAGGACTGAAAAGCCATAGGCCAGTATAGCCTATTACTTTTTTTTTAAATGTTTTATTTTGTGCCCATACAAATAATTATGTTTATGTTAACAAATTATGTTTTATTTTGTATTTTTTAGGTTACCATTATTGTTTTATAGGGACAAACATTGAAAACCTTTACTTTATATTTAATATACAACCCCGATTCCAAAAAAGTTGGGACAAAGTACAAATTGCAAATAAAAATGGAATGCAATAATTTACAAATCTCAAAAACTGATATTGTATTCACAGGGGAACATAGACAACATATCAAATGTCAAAAGTGAGACATTTTGAAATTTCATGCCAAATATTGGCTCATTTGAAATTTCATGACAGCAACACATCTCAAAAAAGTTGGGACAGGGGCAATAAGAGGCTGGAAAAGTTAAAGGTACAAAAAAGGAACAGCTGGAGGACCAAATTGCAACTCATTAGGTCAATTGGCAATAGGTCATTAACATGACTGGGTATAAAAAGAGCATCTTGGAGTGGCAGTGGCTCTCAGAAGTAAAGATGGGAAGAGGATCACCAATCCCCCTAATTCTGTGCCGACAAATAGTGGAGCAAAATCAGAAAGGAGTTCGACAGTGTAAAATTGCAAAGAGTTTGAACATATCATCATCTACAGTGCATAATATCATCAAAAGATTCAGTGAATCTGGAAGAATCTCTGTGCGTAAGGGTCAAGGCCAGAAAACCATACTGGGTGCCCGTGATCTTCGGGCCCTTAGACAGCACTGCATCACATACAGGCATGCTTCTGTATTGGAAATCACAAAATGGGCTCAGGAATATTTCCAGAGAACATTATTTGTGAACACAATTCACCGTGCCATCCGCCATTGCCAGCTAAAACTCTATAGTTCAAAGAAGAAGCCGTATCTAAACATGATCCAGAAGCGCAGACGTCTTCTCTGGGCCAAGGCTCATTTAAAATGGACTGTGGCAAAGTGGAAAACTGTTCTGTGGTCAGACGAATCAAAATTTGAAGTTCTTTATGGAAATCAGGGACGCCGTGTCATTCGGACTAAAGAGGAGAAGGACGACCCAAGTTGTTATCAGCGCTCAGTTCAGAAGCCTGCATCTCTGATGGTATGGGGTTGCATTAGTGCGTGTGGCATGGGCAGCTTACACATCTGGAAAGACACCATCAATGCTGAAAGGTATATCCAGGTTCTAGAGCAACATATGCTCCCATCCAGACGACGTCTCTTTCAGGGAAGACCTTGCATTTTCCAACATGACAATGCCAAACCACATACTGCATCAATTACAGCATCATGGCTGCATAGAAGAAGGGTCCGGGTACTGAACTGGCCAGCCTGCAGTCCAGATCTTTCACCCATAGAAAACATTTGGCGCATCATAAAATGGAAGATACTACAAAAAAAAAGACCTAAGACAGTTGAGCAACTAGAATCCTACATTAGACAAGAATGGGTTAACATTCCTATCCCTAAACTTGAGCAACTTGTCTCCTCAGTCCCCAGACGTTTACGGACTGTTGTAAAGAGAAAAGGGGATGTCTCACAGTGGTAAACATGGCCTTGTCCCAACTTTTTTGAGATGTGTTGTTGTCATGAAATTTAAAATCACCTAATTTTTCTCTTTAAATGATACATTTTCTCAGTTTAAACATTTGATATGTCATCTATGTTTTATTCTGAATAAAATATGGAATTTTGAAACTTCCACATCATTGCATTCCGTTTTTATTTACAATTTGTACTTTGTTCCAACTTTTTTGGAATCGGGGTTGTATTACTTTATCACAGCACTGAATGGCACAGAAATGTTTAATTTTGTTTTTGCACATTTGAAGCAGTGTTTGCACATTTTGAGGCAATGTTTTTTTTTCCTACGTACGTTAGTGTTAAGGGCCAATAAAACTCATTTTCATATCTAGTCACGGTGTCTGTGGACATATTTGTATTTGAACATGTGATACACTACACCCCCATACCCCACGCTGAGGTGTCCTCTTTTTCACAAACTCAAATGTGGTCACCCTAATATCGACTTATTATTAGGGTAAATGAAAATTAACTCGGTAATTCCCCCCCACGATTTTGGCATTTCCGTGCTGTCCATCTCCATAGGGAAGTCTCCAGAGTATTGACCCATCCCACTTGACGTCACGACAAATGCGGCTGCCATTTTGGACATGAACTACCAGTAGTCTACCACAGCCAACAACGAGGAACGACGGCGAAGCATCGAAAGGAATATAGCCATCAAAGAAAGTTTTTACTTTCAGCAAGACTTCCATCATGCCATTATATTGTTGTGCACCTGGATGTAGTAACCATCAACACACAAGGCAAGATTTATCATTTTATCGGATCCCGACAGATGCTGACCAACGGAGAAGATGGATGGTCTCTAAAATATTGGCAAAATGATGTTTATTGACATAGCAATCATGTGTAACGGGAAGCATTTGCATATTCGAAGTGTTGTGTTTACATCAAAGATAAAATAAACCGATATGACAACGACTGCTGCTGCCAGGTTGGGGACACAAACTAGTAGAAAGGAAGTGTGCCAACAGACTTCCTTTGTGGTCGATTCTGCTTTAAGGTAAGATGCATTTAATTATTCGTCTGCTGTGGATTTGGAATCGGTAGCCTGGCCGATTCATTCATGTTTGTGGTGCCATTTGTTTGTTGACGCGTGTTGAAATGGAAGATTGGTTGTTGACGTGATTTCCAGTGATGCTTTGGTGCTGCTGTGGATCAGATGTGTTGAGTAGCCTGACTGTTTTTTTTTCTTGCGTGTGGTATCATTGTTGACGCGAGGTTGTTTTTTGAACATGCCAATGCGGACACGATTTCCCCTGATGAGTTATGACTTCAGACGCGATGCGTGTGTGGAGGTGTGGAGTCCGCGTGATATGTGCGTAAGATAGGCTTCTCATGTGTTTGGAGATCCCCACTCTGAGACAAGCGCAAGCACCCCTCCCCAAGGGAAAAAAAGGGACACCCCCCCCCCCCCGAAAATATCGGCATAGTTCGAACACTGGGTTGGAGAAAGTAATGGCAAATAGTGAGTGCACAAACCATAGAAGGTAAACTGTACACAACGCCAGGGCAGTGTAATGGTATGTCTACTTTTAGATTGTGTTAGCTTATCAATGAACACACTCGTCACTCGACGAGTTTCACGTCTTTACGACGGATACTTAAATGTGTGTTAGGTATTATTGTTGCAGTCTAAGCAGTCATTGTAGCAGCTAGATGAGCGAGAACCGAAAGGGTCTGTGCCATAAACCGTTATTTCTTCATGTCCAAAATGGCGGTCGCGTTTACGAAGGTCACGTGAGTGGGAAGGGTCAATTAGTTTGACCCAATGACTGAATAAAACACTGCGCTGTTTTCTGTCGTCTCGCGCGGCTCTCTGTCAGGGGCGGGGCTTCCCAGCATGCAACAGTTATCCAGCCAGGGGATCCACTGAATGGGGAAAAGACAACAACACGGTGCTCCGCTGTACAGACCATAGGTGTAGAATTTGGTATGGACGGGTTCCTACCAATATTTCTGACTGGCGAAAATAAAAATCCGCTCCGTGCGCGGTACACAAAGGGTTCCTGTAGGTTTCCACTGGGCGGAGCCATGCAAAATTCACTCCTGAATATTCACTCTGGGGGCATGGTCACAAAAACAGTAAACGTGTTCGGCTACCATGTCAATTAGCAAGTGCGGTTGCAGTGCAGTGAGCGGCTGCTAGCTGCCAAACTGTCCTTGAGGAATGCAGCGTTAGATTAGCTCGGAAAATTAATCAGTTCGCAACAGTTCGGATTCAGTGTGTAAAAACGACAACATACGAATATGACTGTTTTCTAAGTTTGTGTGGCATGTAAATAACAATCCGACTTGATACAACAACAACTGGTGTTCATTAAGGTCACAAAGACATTATTAAATCCTATCAGATTGTGCTAATGTTGGCTAATATTGCACCGAGTCTTGCTTGTGAAGTGCCTTCAAACTTTAGCAGCCCGCTAACCCTTAATTTGAAGCGCTTCAGTTAAGACCTGCAGAGCCCTGACTGAGTTCGGGTAACATGACACATGTAAACAACAACAACCCGATGGTGATGTGGACATTGTTCGAGGCCCAGACACCTTTTAATCAAATCAAACATTTTCACGTAATAAGCAGAACAGCCTCCGCCTTCTGGATCAGAAATGTTTGGTGACTCCGCCTCTCTTTTGAAAACGTCACATACCGAGTCACACATCCGCTGAACTGATTGGTTTTCGAGGCGGTTCATTTGAAAGCTGGAGGCGAAAAGCTTTCCTCTGTAGAACCCTGTCACTCCCCCCTCCCCCCGCTCTGGGCTCAAGAAGACAACAAAAGAGCAATAATATAACAACCACCAATCAGAATTCAGATACAACAACCAATCAGAATTCAGACACAACAACCAATCAGAATTCAGATACAACAACCAATCAGAATTCAGATACAACAACCAATCAGAATTCAGATACATTCTGTTGCCAAGTAAAATTGTAACCTGTCAAAGTTCTCGAGCCCTCGTGCTGTTTTACCGTTAGATCAATCACATATCAGCTTAAACTAGCATTCTAAAACTAGTTAAAGATCCCACAGAAGAGAGCGACTCCCCCTGCCAGCCTCATGGAACGCAGTGTTTAAGGCTCCGGATGGGTTTTATTTCCATTTATGAGGGAAAGGAACATACACCCTCCCGACAGTCAGTGCAGTATTCGCTTGGAAAACACATTTCCAAATTGGTAGAATGAGTTAATCATCAAATGCAAGATTTGCAGTTAATCAAATGGATTTCATATTATTATTATTATTCATGAACATATCTGTGAAGATACTCAGTCATCCAGGTACATTGTAATCTGTGGTTGGTAGAAGAGAGCAACTGGACTTGCTTGAAAAATCTTGAAGACGTTTCGCCTCTCATCTGAAAGGCTTCCTCAGTTCTGTCTGACTAATAGGGAGTATCAAGTATTTATCCTCTCATGGATCATCATAGAATCCGAATCACAATGCTGATGGCTGCATTGTAGGTGCAATGTTAGCCAGAGAGGATCGTTCATTTTTGTCAACCTAGAACGACCATCACTGAACAGAGGTGGGTGTCTGGGACATCTTTTATCAGCCACCTACAATGCAGCCATCAGCATTCTGGTTCGGATTCTATGATGATCCATGAGA